>NC_052079.1:13485000-14085000 GCF_015852505.1 Tachyglossus aculeatus | reverse complement strand
TAGTAACCTGTACTCACACTTACCTAACATATCAGTTTACCACGAGAAGCTGCGTGGCTCAGTGGAAAGAGCCCGGGCTTGGGAGTCAGAGGTCATGGGTTCGAATCCCAGCTCCGCCAACTGTCAGCTGTGTGACTTTGGGCAAGTCACTTCACTTCTCTGGGCCTCAGTTCCCTCATCTGGAAAATGGGGATGAAGACTGTGGGCCCCATGTGGGACAACCTGATTACCTTGTATCTCCCCTAGTGCTAAGAACAGTGCTTGGCACATAGTAAGCGCTTAACAAATACCAAAATCATTATTATTATTATGGGTTCAAATCCCGGCTCCGCCAACTGTCAGCTGTGTGACTTTGGGCAAGTCACTTAACTTCTCTGGGCCTCAGCTACCTCATCTGTAAAATGGGGATGAAAACTGTGAGCCCCTTGTGGGACAACCTGATCACCTTGTAACCTCTCCAGAGTTTAGAACAGTGCTTTGCACACAGTAAGCGCTTAACAAGTACCATCATCATTATTATTATTATTATCTGGGTTTTGGGCTGGCTTGAAACCTGTGAGCCCCTTGTGGGACAACCTGATCACCTTGTAACCCCTCCAGAGCTTAGAACAGTGCTTTGCACATAGTAAGCGCTTAACAAATGCCATCATTATTATTATTATTATTATCAGGTTTTGGGGTGGCTTGAAAACTGTGAGCCCCTTGTGGGACAACCTGATCACCTTGTAACCCCTCCAGAGCTTAGAACAGTGCTTTGCACACAGTAAGCGCTTAACAAATACCAAAATCATTATTATTATTATGGGTTCAAATCCCGGCTCCGCCAACTGTCAGCTGTGTGACTTTGGGCAAGTCACTTAACTTCTCTGGGCCTCAGCTACCTCATCTGTAAAATGGGGATGAAAACTGTGAGCCCCTTGTGTGACAACCTGATCACCTTGTAACCCCTCCAGAGCTTAGAACAGTGCTTTGCACACAGTAAGCGCTTAACAAGTACCATCATCATTATTATTATTATTATCTGGGTTTTGGGCTGGCTTGAAAACTGTGAGCCCCTTGTGGGACAACCTGATCACCTTGTAACCCCTCCAGAGCTTAGAACAGTGCTTTGCACACAGTAAGCGCTTAACAAATACCATCATTATTATTATTATTATTATTATTATTATCCGGGATTTGGGCTGGCTTGAAAACTGTGAGCCCCTTGTGGGACAACCTGATCACCTTGTAACCCCTCCAGAGCTTAGAACAGTGCTTTGCACACAGTAAGCGCTTAACAAATACCATCATTATTATTATTATTATTATTATTATCCGGGATTTGGGCTGGCTTGAAAACTGTGAGCCCCTTGTGGGACAACCTGATCACCTTGTAACCCCTCCAGAGCTTAGAACAGTGCTTTGCACACAGTAAGCGCTTAACAAATACCATCATTATTATTATTATTATTATTATTATCCGGGATTTGGGCTGGCTTGAAAACTGTGAGCCCCTTGTGGGACAACCTGATCACCTTGTAACCCCTCCAGAGCTTAGAACAGTGCTTTGCACACAGTAAGCGCTTAACAAATGCCATTATTATTATTATTATTATTATTATTATTATTATTATTATCTGGGTTTTGGGCTGGCTTGAAACCTGTGAGCCCCTTGTGGGACAACCTGATCACCTTGTAACCCCTCCAGAGCTTAGAACAGTGCTTTGCACACAGTAAGCACTTAACAAATACCATCATTATTATTATTATTATTATTATCAGGGTTTTGGGCTGGCTTGGAGGGAGTGAGACAGTAGCTCTTGCCCTCTCCGGGATACCGGGAGGATATTCCTTGCAGGGTGGCAGCAAAGACAGGACTAGAATTGGGCCCTGAGTCGCTAATGATTCTCGAGGCCTACAGGTCTCACCGAGGGCCGAGGCACAAATCCTGCTCCAGCCTCAACCCCTGGCGACTCCCTCCATGACACGCAGCAACTGCATTAAACTTTTTGCCTTCTAGACTGTGAGCCCACTGTTGGGTAGGGACCGTCTCTATATGTTGCCAACTTGGACTTTCCAAGCGCTTAGTACAGTGCTCTGCACACAGTAAGCGCTCAATAAATACGACTGAATGAATGACTGCCTCAATTTCCTCATTTGTACAGTCAGGTGAACACCTAGCAGTCCTTTCTCCCTGCCCTCCACTCTCTACCAAGTCCAATTTCTTTTACATAAAGTGAAGGGAAAACAAAGGGTACACTAAATATAAAATATTCATCCCTCTTATGTTGCCGATTTGTACTTCCCAAGCGCTTATTACGGTGCTCTGCATGCAATGAGTGCTCAATAAATACGATTGAATGAATGAATGAACCCGGTTATTGCACGAACCTACTCACGCCACAAACGCTTAGGAAGCTTCACCAACATTTCATGTATCAGTTCTGGAAAAGTTACTGGCCAGGAATATCCTGAGTTATGGCAACAGAAGTGTGAGGAAAAAAAGTTTCTTGAGAAAAAACACTAATAATAGTAGTAATAATAATAATAATAATGGCACTTGTTAAGCGCTTACTATATGCAAAGCACTGTTCTAGGCGCTGGGGGGATACAAGGCGATAAGGTTGTCCAACGTGGGGCTCACTGTCTTAATCCCCATTTTACAGATGAGACAATCAAGGCTCAGAGAAGTTAAGTGGCTTGCCCAATGTCACACAGCAGACATGTGGTGGAGCGGCATTCGAACCCACGGCCTCTGAATCCAAAGCCCGGGTTCTTTCCACTGAGCCACGCTGCTTCTCATCCTTCCTTTTGATCAGTGATCTCAGTGAACTAATTCACCTTCCCTCCCTCATCGTCATCTTCAACCACTCACTCTCTCATAGTTCCTTCCTCACCCCCTTCTAGACTGTGAGCCCACTGTTGGGTAGGGACCGTCTCTATATGTTGCCAACTTGGACTTCCCAAGCGCTCAGTATAGTGCTCAGCACACAGTAAGCGCTCAATAAATACATTTGATTGATTGATTGATTGCCTTCAGTCACGTTTAAAGTCTTCCGTAGGCTAAATCGAGCCTGCTGGAGATGCCACTGTACGCACCAGCTACAGTCCCCATTTCCCTGTTTTCATTCCTGTCCAAACTCTTCAAAGGGGATGCGCATCCTCCCTACTTTCACTTCTGCCCTTACAGCACCTTTCTGTGTCCAGCACGCCTGGGTTTCCGCCCTTTTCATTTCAGTCAGATGGCACACTCTCCAAGGGTACCAGCGTGACCTCCTCCTTGCCAAATCTAATTGTCTTTACTCTGACCTCCCAGGCTCCTCTGACACTGGTATCCGAGCTCTCCCCATTTTCAAAGCCATCCAAAAATGCCATCTCCTCCAAGAGGCCTTCCCCGATTAATTTTTCCTCTCCTCAGATCATATGCTCCCAATTACTCAAACGCTCAGTAAAGTGTTCAGTAAATACCACCGAACTCAAACAGTGCTCTGTACAGTAAGTGTTCAATAAATACCACCGATCATCAGGAAACTTCTTTTATGGCATTTGTTAAAAGCCTACTATGTGATAAGCACTGTCCCAAGCATTAAGGTACAATCTAATCAGACTGGACAGAGTACCTGTCCCACATGGAGGACGCAGTCTTAATTCCCATTTTACAGATGAGGTAACTGTGGCCCTGAGAAGTTAAGTGACTTACCCAAGGTCACATGGCAGACAGGTGGCAGAGCCGGGATTAGAACACAGGTCCTCCGACTCCAAGGCCTGGGCTCTATTCACTAGGCCACAGTGCTTCTCACTGTTGCATTTCTGTACATACCGATTGACACATTCGAATATTTTTCCATTCTCCATTTTCCCACTCACGTTTCTCTAAGGGACCATGTGCTTTTCTTCTACTGTCTCCTTCTAAGGGTTTAGTTTCATCAGTCTGCACATACACATTGCTCAATATTACTGATTGATTGAAATGTCCCTCCAAACAGGGACAGAATGACAGTTCTACATACAGGAAGTAACGAGAGAGAAAAAAACCCAACAACTTACAGTTAGAGACTGACGCACTTTAGATTTCATGTTGGCAACATTGAGCCCATCGATTACGATATCAAAGGGAGGATGTCTTTTCACAAAGTCCTTATATTTCTCAAGTTCCTAAAAAAAAAAAAAAGAATGAAACAAGGGGTGGGTTAGAAAAAATCTAGTTGAGGCTTTCATATATATATATATATATATATATATATATACACACACACACTGAAATTTCGCATCATTGGATTGCTGCTTCATCATCAACATCAATCGTATTTATTGAGCGCTTACTATGTGCAGAGCACTGTACTAAGTGCTTGGGAAGTACCTCGTCTTCAAAAGTACCCTCACGCGGGCATGAACGTGGATTTGTGTACCTCTGCCGACCAGGGGGTGAGTTTGGCCTTCCCTTCACGTTTGGTTGATTTGCTGTGTCCGGCCAATCAATCAATCAATCAATCGTATTTATTGAGCGCTTACCGTGTGCAGAGCACTGTACTAAGCACTTGGGAAGTACAAGCTGGCAACATATAGAGACGGTCCCTACCCAACAGCGGGCTCACAGTCTAGAAGGGGGAGACAGAGAACAAAACCAAACATATTAACAAAATAAAATAAATGGAATAGATATGTACAAGTAAAATAAATAGAGTAATAAATATGTACAAACATATATACATATATACAGGTGCTGTGGGGAAGGGAAGGAGGTAAGACGGGGGGGATGGAGAGGGCCAAGGTAGCTGCAACTCCAGAACTCAGTTGGAGGCGACCAGAAGGGAAAATCTGGGTCAGTGCCATCCCAACTGGATGCAGATCCAGTATGTCTTCCGTCGTCACGCTGGGACCCACAATCTGGCACCCAAATTGGAGGCGGACCAACTCAGCCTGAGAAGCAGTGTGGCTCAGTGGAAAGAGCCCGGGCTCTGGAGGCAGAGGTCACGGGTTCAAATCCCGGCTCCGCCACTTGTCAGCTGCGTGACTCTGGGCAAGTCACTTCACTGGGCCTCAGTTCCCTCATCTGGAAAATTTAGACTGTGAGCCCACTGTTGGGTAGGGACTGTCTCTATATGTTGCCAATTTGTACTTCCCAAGCGCTTAGTCCAGTGCTCTGCACACAGTAAGCGCTCAATAAAGACGACTGATGATGATGATGATGAAAATGGGGATTAAGTCTGTGAGCCCCCCGTGGGACAACCTGATCACCTTGCTACCTCCCCAATGCACACAGTAAGCGCTTAATAAATGCCATTATTATTAAGTACACCACCCCCGGATGAGAGAACCAAGTGAAGTGACTTTCCCAAGGTCGCACAGCAGGCAAGTGACGGAGTCAGGATTAGAACCCAGGTCCTCGTGACTCCCAGGCTTAAATACTCCATCCACTAGGCAACGCTACTTCTGTTCGCTCCAGTGCCAAGGTGGACGGTCTTACACTCTCCTCAAATTGACCATTTAGTCCCTTTCTGGCTATCTTGAGAGCGATCGTATTCCCTGGAGGGGGGACCACGGACCAGGTCACTTCGACTAGGCTGGGGCAAGGTAGGGTGGGGAGAGGGATGGGGAATGGAGACGACAGATTATACGTGCAGTAGGGATGGGGAACGGAGACGATAGATTATACGTGCTGTAACTGAGGTATATTTCTGGTTTGATGAACCATGTTGTTGGCCGACCATCACTTGGGTAACTAAGTCTCTCAAATTATTATGTAGATCAGAACACTAAACTCTCAAAAGGTGGCCCCTTATCTCCTGTCTTACTTAAGCCCTTCAGGAAATAAACCTCCCTAATTTCCACATAACAAAATATCAGCCCCTCCCGTCCTCTACACATCTGACGGCCATTCGAGCGGAAGAGGATTTATAAAATGGGACTATTTAAACACGGTTAGGGATTACATTGGGAAATCCCTTGACTGGACCAGATGATATACTTTCGGGTGTGCCTCAAACACCAGTACAATCCACACATGTGAGTAATGAAATCCTTAATCCTCTAATAGAAAGAATTCAGGGAACCAAAATATATTGGGTTTCTTATTTCATTCATTCAATCGTATTGATTGAGCGCTTACTGTGTGCAGAGCACTGTACTAAGCGCTTGGGAAGTACAAGTTGGCAACATATAGAGATGGTCCCTACCAAACAACGGGCTTGCAGTTACTGAACGGCATTATTAAGCATGCGACCGTACAGTGTACCCGTATGACACTGAGTTTTAAGACTTCTATCCTCAAAAGCTGAATTTAAGCTCCTAAGGGCAGTGAGGGAAGGGATCATGTCTGCTAACTCTATTGTATTCTCCCTAATGCTCAGCAGCCTAAAGTAAGTGCTCTTACATGCTTGGAGGAGGACAACTTTTAGCCGCCTGCTATGTAGAAGAGCCCCCCCGTTGGTGTTTTATTAATAATAATAATGGCATTTATTAAGCACTTACTATGTGCAAAGCACTGTTCTAAGCGCTGGGAAGGTTACAAAGTGATCAGGTTGTCCCACGGGGGGCTCACAGTCTTCACCCCCATTTTACAGATGAGGTACCTGAGGCCCAGAGAAGTGAAGTGACTTGCCCAAAGTCGCACAGCTGACAATTGGCAGAGCTGGGATTTGAACCCATGACCTCCGAGTCCGAAGCCCGTGCTCTTTCCACTGAGCCACGCTGCTTCTCTAATAATAGTAATAATGACACTATGTGTTACGTGCTTACTAAGTGCCAGGCAATGTACTAAGCACCGGGGCGGATACCCACAAGTTATGTTGGACTCTGTCCCTGTCCCACGTGGGGCTCACGGTCTCAATCCCCGTTTTATAGATGAGGTAACTGAGGCCCAGAGCAGGGAAGTGACTTGCCCAGTGTCTCGCAACAGACAAGTGGTGGAGCCGGGATTAGAACCCATGACCTTCTGAAGCCCAGGCCCAGGCTCCATCCATTACGCTGCCTCAGCCACGTTCAGCGTCCAGCTACTTCTGCACACAAGGCTAGGATCTCGCCATCAGCAGAAGTCTTTGAATTCTCCGGTTAGCTCTATATTCCGCCTGTTTGACAGGCTGGGAAATGGCGATTAAATAACTGACATACCTAAACCTCTCTCAACGAGGTAAAGGGGATCTCAGGAAGAAATACCAGACTCCTGCCTAACCAGTCTGGGAGCTCTAGACGTTACCTCTTCCCTTTCTGCAGCACTTTTCGCTACTATTACAACAACCACATAATCCCCTGCTACTTCTTCTACAGCCTGGGACTTCCCTCTTGGAAACCGCGGACGACCTGTAAAATTCCCGTTTCGTGGCAAGAAGCACTTGTCTTGTGAGGAATTTCGCCCAGGACGACATCCTGCTCATCATCAGTCAGTCACGGTAACTGGTGGCCCGGCTCCCTGCTCCACGGGAGTCATCACCACCAAATCATCAAGCACTTGGGTCAGGTCACCCTCCGGATCAGGCTCAGAACCCACTGTCGACGTAGTCGGCCCAGGGCGGGAGTCCGTTTCCAGTGCCTTTCCAACGAGGAAAAAAAGCCCTCGATGGCGCAAGGGGCAGACACCCAATTCAATGACAAATCTCACACCCAGGTTCCGTGGGCCTAGGCCAGCCGCTGGATCTTTTTTTTAAGTAGCCGAGAGCTGCCCAGTTGTAAGCTCTTTAATCAATCAATCAATCAATCAATCAATCGTATTTATTGAGCGCTTACTATGTGCAGAGCACTGTACTAAGCTCTTGGGAAGTACAAACTGGCAACACATAGAGACAGTCCCTACCCAACAGTGGGCTCACAGTCTAAAAGGGGGAGACAGAGAACAGAACCAAGCATGCCAAAAAAATAAAATAAATAGGATAGAAATGTACAAGTAAAATAAATAAATAGAGTAATAAATATGTACAACCATATATACATATATACAGGTGCTGTGGGGAAGGGAAGGAGGTAAGATGGGGGGATGGAGAGGGGGAGGAGGGGGAGAGGGAGAGAGAGAGGTCCGTGTCTTTAAGGACACGGACCGCAGCTTTTACTAACTAATTCACGGCACATCCGAGGCATCCCACACGGAGCAAGCAGCCAGGACAGTGCTAATGAGGCGGAGGAAAGGCAGGGTTTGAACTTTAGACTTCCACCCACAGCGGCGCCTTCCTGACTCGGCTGTGGGTGCAGTTATTGACCCCCACACGCTGCTTAATATGGGGTCACAGTGGGCGAAATACGACCCACTGTGACCCCATGTTAACGTTTTGCCCACTTCTGCCTTACGCTTTGGTATTCACTCTTTCATATTTATTGAGCGCTTACCGCGTGCAAAGCACTGTACTAGAACTGCTTTGCACATAGCAAGCGCTTAATAAACGCCATCATTATTATTATTACTAAGATCTCAGGAGAGTGCAATATAACGATAAACATATTCCCTGCGACCGTCTCATCTGTGAAAGGGGTAGGATACAGAGATCAGGTGGGCGTCCGTTAGACACGTGATGATGGATGGATAGTCCCGCCCAACGGGGCACCTTATGAAAGGCGGGAGCCTGAAGTATACGCTACACTATATTGAAGACAGCTGAGGCGGATGATCCAATCAGTCTCTTCTCGAGTTTGAAAGGGAAAATAAGGGAAGTGAACAACAGCTGGCTTTATTCATCGCAGATTGGGAAAGATAGGGGAATACCAGCTACTTGGAGTCACAGAATGTTCTGCTCACTGAAAGAAAAGATCCCGCATCTCCACATTGGATGACCAAATGATGCAATCTGTCTCACTTCAAGAAACCCCTAAATAAGCAGCCCTCTCGCTCAGCTGGGGGGCTTCTATGCAGGCTTTTCAGCATTCCCATCCCCTCGTTTGCAAACCAACGAATGGGGTGGAGAGTTACCTTTTACACACTTCGAGGCTTTGCCCTTATTTTTTTTTTTACAGGGCTCCAGTTCTCAGGAAACAAGCACTCTTACTTTCTCCTAATTACCGCATCTCCCCTGACAAGTGTGAGCCCACTGTTGGGTAGGGACCGTCTCTATATGTTGCCAACTTGTACTTCCCAAGTGCTTAGTCCAGTGCTCTGCACACAATAAGCGCTCAATAAATATGATTGATGAGGATGATGATGATCCTACTCCTAAGGGGAGCCCAAGAATCTTTTTCAGCCTCCCAGTCTTAAGACCCTACTTGACTTCTCCCTCTTTTCCCCTGCTCTATATTAGAACGGTGGTTGTGTTACATCCCCCTACAACTTCCCTAGACTTTTCCCCAAACCTGGAATAACCTGCCACTGGATTAGAGTGCCATATCCACTAGGCCACGAGCAGCTTTCTCAGGGCCTGTGATGCTGCCAGCCATAACATTAATAATTGTGGTATATGTTAAGAGCTTCCTAATGTGCCAGGCACTGTACTAAGCGCTAGCGTGGAATACAAGCAAATTGGGTTGGACACCGTCCCTGTCCCACCTGGGGCTCGCAGTCTTAATCCCTGTTTTACAGGTGAGGAAACTGAGGCCCAGAGAAGTGAAGTGACTTGCTCGACGTCCAACGGTAGACAAGCGGTGGAGCCGGGATTAGAACCCGGGTCCTTCTGATTCCCAGGACCATGCTCTATCCCTTTTAGACTGTGAGCCCACTGTTGGGTAGGGACTGTCTCTATATGTTCCCAACTTGTACTTCCCAAGCGCTTAGTACAGTGCTCTGCACAAAGTAAGCGCTCAATAAATACGATTGATTGATTGATTGATTGATTAGGCCACACAGCTTCTCTATCCACCATCTGCTGCAGCCCCTGTGACTGCGTGAGGGCTATTGCTCCATCCCTCTGGGATAGGGAAAATCCCCGACGGTCGGTCCCAGCATTCACGCTTCCTGTTCTGGAATTCCCTCGTTCATCTTCCTCAGGGCTGGCCGGGCAACTTCCTTGCAACTGGCCCTCCTGCCCGGGTAACAGAAAAAGGTGCCAAGGGAAGGCGATGGCTCTGATAGTCTCAGAATAATAAGAATAATAACGATGGCATTTATTAAGCGCTTACTATGTGCAAAGCACTGTTCTAAGCGCTGGGGAATTTACAAGGTGATCAGGTTGTCCCACGGGGGGCTCACAGTCTTAATCCCCATTTTACAGAGGACGTAACTGAGGCCCAGAGAAGTGAAGTGACTTGCCCAAAAGCCACCTCCCTCACGCAGGAGGAATTTGGAGTGGTTAAAAAAAAAATCCACATCTAACAAAGGGGTCTTATAAAGACAGTGTGGGGTTGGGGGGAACAAGATATTTGGGGGAGAAGGAGTGAGATAGAGACGGTAAGCTCATTGTGGGCAGGGAATGTGACTGGTTATTGTTGCAATGTCCTCTCCCAAGCACTTAGTACAGTGCTCCGCACACAGTGAGCGCTCGATAAATACGATTGAATGAATGAATATTTTCGAACGCAATCCAGAAGGATTATTGATCTGATTTGAGGCCCTTTCTCCTGCAGGTAATAATAATAATAATGACGGTATTTATTAAGCATTTACTATGTGCAAAGCACCGTTCTAAGCTCAGGGGAGGTTACAGGGTGATCAGGTTGTCCCACCGGGGGCTCACAGTCTTAATCCCCATCTGACAGATGAGGTAACTGAGGCCCAGAGAAGTGAAGTGACTTGCCCAAAGTCACACCGCTGACAACTGGTGGAGCCGGGATTTGAACCCATGACCTCTGAGGCCAAGGCCCGTGCTCTTTCCACTGAGCCGTGCTGCTTCCCTAATACTGAAATATTTTGAATATTTAAATGCCCTGTAAAGGAAGGGAAAGCCCAGTTGGGAACATACCTTTACGTAAATCATTTCACAATCCTAAAACAGAGTCCTGGCTTAGTAAACAGAGAGGAAAAATACCAAATTAACCCTCTTGTCTGAAGAGAAGAATGGGGACAGATTACCACGGCCGCAAAATGCAGAAAATTTCCACCCGCCGGCTCGCAGGGCCAGGATCACATCCCACTGTTGGGTAGGGACTGTCTCTATATGTTGCCAATTTGTACTTCCCAAGCGCTTAGTACAGTGCTCTGCACATAGTAAGCGCTCAATAAATACGATTGATGATAATGGCCTGGGTTTCTGCCTTGTCCTCTAACAAGTTTCTTCACCCATACACTGGTCTGGACAGTCACTACTGAACACTTCACCTCCTCGAAAAAGGTAAAGAATTCCGAATATGCATCATGTCAACATCTCCCAACTAGATGCTTGTGTGTTAGAGAAGCAGCTTGGCTCAGTGGCTTGGGAGTCAGAGGTCATGGGTTCAAACCCCGGCTCTGCCAATTATCAGCTGTGTGACTCTGGGCAAGTCACTTCACTTCTCTGGGCCTCAGTTCCCTCATTTGTAAAATGGGGATTAAAGCTGTGAACCCCCAGAGGGACAACCTCGTCACCCTGTAACCTCCCCAGCTGCCTAGAAAGCAGCGTGGCTCAGTGGAAAGAGCCCGGGCTTTGGAGTCAGAGGTCATGGGTTCGAATCCCAGCTCCGCCACATGTCTGCTGTGTGACCTTGGGCAAGTCACTTAACTTCTCTGAGCCTCAGTTACCTCATCTGTAAAATGGGGATTAAGACTGTGAGCCCCACGTGGGACAACCTGATCACTTTGTATCCCCCAAGCGCTTAGAACAGTGCTTTGCACATAGTAAGCGCTTAACAAATGCCAACATTATTATTAGAACAGTGCTTTGCACATAGTAAGTGCTTAATAAATACCATTATTATTATTATTATTTTGGGGGGTTGGTTTTTTTTCCCGTTTTGCCTCAGCGTGACCTATTGGAAAGAGCTTGCGCCTGGGAGTCGGAGGACCTGGGTTCTAATCCCGCCTCCTCCGTGCGGCCTTGGGCAAGTCTCTCCACTTCTCCGGGCCTCAGTTTCCTCAACGGCCAAATGGGGCTTCGACACTCGTTCTTCCACTTACTTAGACTGTGAGCCCCATGTGAGGCCGGGACTGTGTCCAGCCTGATTAATCTGTATCTACCCCGGTGCTCAGGACAGCACCTGCCACGTAGTGAGTGCTTAACGCCATTAAAAAGAAGTTTTGAAGCACATCTGGGATGGAAGGATCAAAGGAACACGGCTTCTAAATGGAGCCAAAGCTCTGCCCCTCTTCACCACTCCCCCAAATCTACCGGGAGCACGTTTCTAGCTCAGCTTGCAGCGTCTGCTGAGGCTGGGGGATAAACTTCCCAGATTCCCTGTCCCATTCCGGCACTACAGCGGAGCATGGTCAAGAAAGGCAAAGGAGCATGTGTGCCGAGGAGCTCGGAAGGCTGGTCGAGGCGCTCTAACTAGACTGTTGTTATTCCCGTTTCTAAACAGTTCAGGGAGTTCAGCTGGGTTTGCACAGCCTGGAAATCCCCTTCATTCACTACTAACCAGGAAGCTTCGTCTATGCACCAATATATCACCGGGGCTCCAGCCTGATTTCTCCTCCCTGTCTTGGAAGCCCAGACACTTAAATGCCTTAAGTGCCTAAACCGGGTGCTCTCAGATCTGAGGTAGGCCCGTACTGTGCTAGAAATTTTTCTGGAACGCATACTGGCTTTTCAGAGATGGAAAATGTAAGGCATTTGTGGGTGGCTTTTAGTTTTCTTCTTCCCAACTGGTTTTGTCTTTTTTCCCAGAAATGAAGGCCCCCGGGGAGAGGTGGGAATACTGAAGGGTGGGTGTGCAGGAATGGCTCAAGGAACTGCGTAAGTGGGGGGGAATCCCAGCCCTATGAGCAACACTCCGTGTTGCTGACTAATTTTTTAAAAATAGTATTTGTTAAGCGCTTACTATGTGTCAAGCACTGTTCTGAGTGCTGGGGTGCGTAAAGGTTTATCAGGTTGGACACAGTCCCTGTCCCACATGGGGCTTGCAGTCTAGGTTGGAGGGAGGAGGATTTTATCCCCATTTTGCAAATGAGGTAACCGAGGCCCACAGAAGTTTAGTGATGTGCCCAGGGTCACACAGAAGACAACTGGCAGTGTCAGGATTCGAACCCAGGTTCTCTGTCTCAGGCCCATGCTGCTTTTCATTCCACTCAGTACCACAACTGGGAAGTAAACCAGAAGCTGCCATGATACGACTCCCCTGTCGCCACCCCCACTACTCTTCTCAACCGGGTCACGGCTCTGATGGAACGGGAGGAGCAGCTTTTCACCCAATCAGTCAATCAATCAATCGTATTTATTGAGCGCTTACTGTGTGCAGAGCACTGTACTAAGCGCTTGGGAAGTCCAAGTCGGCAACACATAGAGACAGTCCCTACCCAACAGTGGGCTCACAGTCTAAAAGGGGGAGACAGAGAACAAAACCAAACATACTAACAAAATAAAATAAACAGAATAGATATGCACAGGTAAAATAGAGTAATAAATATGTACAAACATATATACATATATCTCAGGTGGGAGAGCGTTAGACTGAAGATCTAAAGGTTCCTGGTTCGATCTCGGGTTTCGGCACGTGTTGTATATCTTACATCTCAGCGAATCCTTCAGCGCTTAGAACAGTGCTTTGCACGTAGTAAGCGCTTAATAAATGCCATGATTATTATTATTATTATTATATACACCCAAACCCTGTCCTCCCTGACTCTTTTTATTACTGAAGACAGCACCACCAACTGCTCTGTCTCACAAGCCCTTTACCTTGGCATTATCCTCACTCATCTGTCATTCAAACCACACATTCGATGTGCCACAGAATCCCGTTGATTCCCTCTTCACAGCATCGCTAAAATCCACCTTTTCCTCTCCATGCAGACTGCTAGCACACTGATCCAAGCCCTCACCATTTCCCGCCTTGATGACTGCATCCTCCTCCTCCTCCTCCTCCTCCTCTCAGGCCTCCCTGCATCCTACCTCTCCTCTTTCCAGTCCATACTTCACTCGACTGCCTGCATCGCTTTTCTGAAAAAAATGTTCAGCTGATTCCCCCCACTCAAGAGCCTTCATCATCATCATCATCATCATCAATCGTATTAATTGAGCGCTTACTATGTGCACAGCACTGTACTAAGTGCTTGGGAAGTACAAATTGGCAACATATAGAGACAGTCCCTACCCAACAGTGGGCTCACAGTCTAAAAGGGGGAGACAGAGAACAAAACCAAACATACTAACAAAATAAAATAAATAGAATAGATATGTACCAGTAAAATAAATAGAGTAATAAATATGTACAAACATATTCAGTGGTTGTCCATTCAGTTCCGCATCAAAGCAAAACTCCTAACCGTTGCCCCCTTCTAGCTTACCTCGTTTGATTTCCTGCTACAATCCAGCCCACACACTTCTCTCCTCTAACACCAATCTACTCTATCTCGAACTCATCCATCGCAGCACCGACTCCTTGTCCACATTCCCCCTTGGGCCTGGAACTCCTTCCCCGTTTCATAGCCGACAATCCCAATCCACCTTCAAAGCCCTCCTACAATCTCATCTCCTCCAAGAGCCTTTCCCAGATTAAGCCCTTCATTTTTGTTATCTGCCCTCCACTCTCTGCTATGAACTCTCCTCACCTTAAGCATTTTGATACTCACCTCGGCCCTACAACACTTAAAGTATTCTTGTAGTCTATTTCCCCTATCCCTAATCTATTTTAATACCTGTCCTCCCCCTAGACTGTAAGCTTCTTGTGGGCAGAGACTGCATCCACCAACAATTACACTGTACTTTCCCAAGCGCTTAGTACGATGCTTCTCCAGACTGCAAGTTCATTAAGGGCAGGGAATGTGTCCATTAATTCTGTCTATCGTATTCTCTCAAATGCTTAGTACAATGCTCTGCTCATATTAATCAGTAAATACTACTGATTGATTGAATGGCACACAGTAAGTGCTCAGTAAATACCATTAATTGACTGATTGATATTTCACCTGGAATACTGAAATACTATCCATTCATTCAGTTTGCATTTATTGAGTGCTTACTGTGTGCAGGGCACTGCACTAAGTGCTTGGGAGAATACTATATAACTATTAACAGACACATTCCCAGCCCACAAGGAGCTTATATAGTCATACAGGTCTCTACGATACATGCCAAGAGTCCTTGTTTATTGCTGAACCAAATTTATTGTTGAAATGTTCATTGTTGAAATGTTGACAGTGGAAATAAGGTGACTTCATTGCTTAAAATAAACTCTATTTATTTATTTACTCTATTTATTTATTTGCTCTATTTATTTATTCTACTTGTACATATCTATTCTATTTATTTTATTTTGTTAATATGTTTTGTTTTGTTTTCTGTCTCCCCCTTCCAGACTGAGCCCGCTGTTGGGTAGGGACCGTCTCTAGATGTTGCCAACTTGGACTTCCCAAGCGCTTAGTACAGTGCTCTGTACACAGTAAGCGTTCAATAAATACGATTGATTGATTGATTGATTAAAATACAGGTGTAAAGAGGGTTTTTTTTTGTTGTTTTTTAACTAATGTGAACCTACGTTAAACCTTTCCCTAGTACAAACCAGGAGATTGTACGTGCTCAAAAACAATGCCTGGGGTGACGTTGCCAAGCTGATGTGCTACAGAAAATTTATTTCAAAGGTCTGGGAAGTACTTATCGTCTTTCCTGCAAAACTCTCTTAAGAAAGTATCATTTCTCCGGCGCCCTAAGGTGAGGAAACTGCTTATTTGCATTGTATATGACTGTAAAAGAATTCTGACCTTCATTAGACTCCCTAGGGGCAGGGATCACACCTAATCAATCAATCATATTGATTAATCAGTGCTTACTGGGTGCAGAGCACGGTACTAAGTGCTTGGGAGAGTACAATATGGCATAATATCCTCCCTGCTCCAGTGCTCCAGCCGCCCCAGAGTGTAAGTTCACTGGGAGCAGGGAATGGGTCTGTTTATTGTTGTATTTTCAATCAGTCAATCAATCAATCGTATTTATCGAGCGCTTACTATGTGCAGAGCACTGTACTAAGCGCTTGGGAAGTACAAATTGGCAACACATAGAGACAGTCCCTACCCAACAGTGGGCTCACAGTCTAAAAGGGGGAGACAGAGAACAGAACCAAACATACCAACAAAATAAAATAAATAGGATAGAAATGTACAAGTAAAATAAATAAATAAATAAATAGAGTAATAAATATGTACAACCATATATACATATATACAGGTGCTGTGGGGCAGGGAAGGAGGTAAGATGGGGGGATGGAGAGGGGGACAGGGGGGGAGAGGAAGGAAGGGGCTCAGTCTGGGAAGGCCTCCTGGAGGAGGTGAGCTCTCAGCAGGGCCTTGAAGGGAGGAAGAGAGCTAGCTTGGTGGAGGGGCAGAGGGAGTAATCAGTGCTTACTGGGTGCAGAGCACGGTACTAAGTGCTTGGGAGAGTACAATATAGCACAATATCCTCCCTGCTCCAGTGCTCCAGCCACCCCAGAGTGTAAGCTCACTGGGAGCAGGGAATGGGTCTGTTTATTGTTGTATTTTCCTCTCCCAAGCACTAAGTACAGTGCTCGGCACACAGTAAGCACTCAATAAATACGATCGAATGAACACAATTGGTAGACACATTTCCTGCCCACAACGCCCCGCTCTGTGGAACGTATTATACTTTCCCAAGTGCTCAGTACAGTGCAAGGCACACAGTAAGCACTTGGTAAATACCCCTGATCGACTGATTGATTTGGTCATCAGCTCAGTGGCCAAGGGGACAGCGGTCCCTGGACTCTCGGTCTACGGCCCCACAAGCAGCAGGCAGGTGATTTTAAGATGTTTCCTCACAGGGGTGGCTTGGACTGACGGGAGTGGGCAAGACTCCCTCTTTTCTTGCGTTCAAATTGGGATTGAAGTGGGAGAAGAGACGGCCTCTGGGGTTTTTACAGCTAAAAGGCCCTGGACGGAGGCCGCGGGGAGGAAATCAATCAATCCATCTACGTATTTATTGCATGTTTACTATGGGCAGAGCACTGTACTACAGTTTGGGAGAGTACAATACAACAGAAATGAGCAGACTGAATGGAAGAGGGGAGGCAAGTCATCGGCTGGCATGGTGCGTGTTGGGAAAGAAATCCTGGGGATGCCCAGGGCATCATTTTGGTTGTCAACTCCAACAGCTGACAAGTATGTAATTGTGCCCGTGCCTCGGCCTCTCCCAGATACAATTTATACACGCCCCACAATTCAAGGAGGAGCCGTTTTGTCCACCCTCATCAGACCTCTGGCAATTTTCCACTTCCCTGGGACACCACGCCTCAAATCTTCCTCTAATGATCCATCAATGGCATTTGCTGAGTGCTTACCGTTTGCAGCACACTGTACTAAGTGCTTGGGAAAGTGTAATGCCGCAGAGTATCGAGACTAATGATGGTCGGGATTCTTTATGGCAAAAGAACAGCACAATCTGAATTGCTGTGCTGCCTTTTTTGTTTATGGTATTTGTTAAGCGCTTACTATGTGCCATGCACTGTTCTGAGAGCTGGGGAAGATACACGCAGTCCACGGTCCCACATGGGCTCACAGTCAAGCTTCTGTCCCGAAGCATAGACATTGCTGACTTTTTTCTTTTTAATGGTACTTGCTAAGCACTTACTGTGTGATAGGCACCATATCATCATCATCATCAATTGTATTTATTGAGCGCTTACTGTGTGCAGAGCACTGTACTAAGCGCTTGGGAAGTACAAGTTGGCAACATATAGAGACAGTCCCTACCCAACAGTGGGCTCACAGTCTAAAAGGGGGAGACAGAGAACGAAACCAAACATACTAACAAAATAAAATAAATAGAATAGATAGGTACAAGTAAAATAAATAAATAAATAAATAGAGTAACAAATATGTACAAACATATATACATATATATCAAGCTCCGGGGCCAACAAAAGCGGGTTGGACACAGTCCCTGTCCCACACAGGGCTCACAGTCTTAATCCCCATTTTACAGATGAGGGAACTGAAGCACAGAGAAGTGAAGCGACTTGCCCAAGGTCACGCAGTGGACAAGTGACAGAGTTGGGACTAGAACCCAATTTCTCTGACTCCCAGGCTGGCTCTTTCCACTAGGCGACACGGCTTCTCTCAATCAATTCGGCATCCAATCAATCGAACAATCAAGGGTATTTACTGCACGTTTACCGTGTGCGGGCTACTGTACTAAGCACTTGGGACAGCGCGGTACAATTCATTCATTCATTCATTCAATCGTATTTATTGAGCGCTTACTGTGTGCAGAGCACTGGACTAAGCGCTTGGGAAGTACAAGTCGACAACATATAGAGACAGTCCCTGCCCAACAGCGGGCTCACAGTCTAGAAAGGGGAGACAGACAACAAAACATGTGGACAGGTGTCAAGTCATCAGAATAAATAGCAATAAAGCTAGATGCACATCATTAAGAAAATAAATAGAATAGTAAATATGTACAAGTAAAATAGAGTAATAAATCTGTACAAACACATATACAGGTGCTGTGGGGAGGGGAAGGAGGTAGGGCGGGGGGGGGAATGGGGAGGAGGAGACCAAAAAGTAGGGGCTGTGAGTGTGGCACAGTGGAAAGAGCCCGGGCTTTGGAGTCAGAGGTCATGGGTTCAAATCCCGGCTCCGCCAACTGTCAGCTGTGTGACTTTGGGCAAGTCACTTCACTTCTCTGGGCCTCAGTGACCTCATCTGTAAACTGGGGATTAAAACTGTGAGCCCCCAGTGGGACAACCTGATCACCCTGTAACCTGGGGATGGCGCTTAGAACAGTGCTTTGCACATAGTAAGCGCTTAACCAATACCATTATTATTATTATTATCTGGCCAGCTCGCTGGTTCAGCCTGGAAGAGGTCTGTCCCAAAGGAATGGAGTTATTGGGTGTGTTTTGGATGGTAGCTGCCCTGACATTCTGTTTTGGGGTTCAGGGGCCGGATGACTGAGACACCAACAACAAGGCTGACTTCCATTTCTACGGAAGTTTTCAAATAATAATAATAATAATAATAATGACATTTGTTAAGCGCTTACTATGTGCAGAGCACTGTTCTAAGCGCTGGGGGTGGATACAAGGTGATCAAGTTGTCCCACGTGGGGCTCACAGTCTTAATCCCCATTTTACAGATGAGGGAACTGAGGCTCAGAGAAGTTAAGTGACTTGCCCAAGGTCACACAGCAGACAGGTGGCGGAGCTGGGATTCGAACCCATGACCTCTGACTCCAAAGCCCGGGCTCTTCTCCACTGAGCCACGCTGCTCCTCTAAATGATGTAAGAGAGTCGGTAGACACGTTCCCTGCCCAGAACGAGCTTCCAGTTAACGATCCTCGGCTTTTCAGATACCGGCTGCCCAGAGTGAGGCCTTCGTGATCACTGGAGTGGATCATCTATTTCCTCCACACGCTGGGTTTATTTGCGACTCACCGCTCAATGATCTTCCCTTCTGCAACCCCCTTACTTCCCTTCCCACTTTCCCTCCTCTCTTTCTGACTTGGCCGGGGAATCCTTTGGCGGTTAATGAGGAAGAACGCCTTCCGGCATTTCGGAGGCTTCTGCAGGCCTGGGAGCACTTCCCTCCAATAGGTAAGAGAGTCTACCCTATAACCACTCAAGCAAACAAGGCTATTTAACGGTATTTAGTACAACAGTACTAAACGCTTAGGAGAGGGCAATACCTGATAATATGAGATCTGAATACCTTTTAGACTGTGAGCCCACTGTTGGGGAGGGACTGTCTCTATATGTTGCCAACTTGGACTTCCCAAGCGCTTAGTACAGTGCTCTGCACACAGTAAGTGCTCAATAAATACGACTGACTGATTGATTGATTGATTTAACTGACTAAGCGCTCGGTACAGTGCTTGGCACAGAGTAAGCGCTTAAATACCACAATTTTTATTATAATATAAATCCTATTAATCTGCTAGAAAGCCCTCACCTTTTCTCTTTTCTAGCCTCTCCCATGCTGCCTGCAGAGGAACACACTAGAAAGGCCAAATATCCACAACGCTTCTCTGTCAATTTGGATTTGTTCAAATGAACGCACTCAGCCGAATTTAAGATTGATAAGATTTAGGGAAGCAGTGTTGTCTAGTGGTAAGAGCCCGGAACGGGGAGTGAGAGGACCCGGGTTCTAATCCAGGCTCCACCACTTGCCTGCCTCGAGGCCTTGGGCAAGTCGCTTCACCTCTCTGGGCCTCAGTTCCCGCATATAAAAACGGGGATTAGATCCTTCTCCCTCCTACTTTGACCGTGAGCCCCACGTGGGACAGGGACTGTGTCCAACCTGATTATTCTGCATGAACCCCAGCGTTTAGTACGCTGCTTGCCACGTACTAAGCGCTTCTGAAATCCCATTAAAACACGAACGAAAAAACCCTGGACTTTGAATCAGCCACCCCGTGGATTCCGGGAGATGAAAACTACGGAAAACTCCGTGCCGTCGAAGCTTTCCAGACGCGAGAAAAAGCAGGGCTTAGCACGCGCTTTCTTTTGCGGCCCGGGTTCTTCGTCCTCATCATCAATCGTATTTATTGAGCGCTTACTATGTGCAGAGCACTGGACTAAGCGCTTGGGAAGTACAAATTGGCACCATATAGAGACAGTCAATCAATCAATCAATCAATCGTATTTATTGAGCGCTTACTATTTGCAGAGCACTGTACTAAGCGCTTGGGAAGTACAAATTGGCATCACATAGAGACAGTCCCTACCCAACAGTGGGCTCACAGTCTAAAAGGGGGAGACAGAGAACAGAACCAAACATACCAACAAAATAAAATAAGTAGGATAGAAATGTACAAGCAAAATAAATAAATAAATAAATAAATAAATAAATAGAGTAATAAATATGTACAACCATATATACATATATACAGGTGCTGTGGGGAAGGGAAGGAGGTAAGTGGGCTCACAGTCGAAAAGGGGGAGACAGAGGACAAAACCAAACATACTAACAAAATAAAATAAATAGGATAGATATGTACAAGTAAAATAAATAAATAGAGTAATAAATATGTACAAACATATATACAGGTGCTGTGGGGAAGGGAAGGAGGTAAGATGGGGGGATGGAGAGGGAAAGGAAACGTTTCCCTGCAGCTGTTCCGCAGCTGCGGCGCAACATGAAAGCGAAGAGGAAATGCGCTTGGACATCTTGTTAATGAAAGAATGGAAATCCCCCTCACCCCTGCCCACTTCTCCCAGTGAATGCCGCCAAGGTCACAAGCTCCGTCGGCTCCGGTTTCTCAGCACGGAGGGTCCGGCGACGTCGGAGTTCAATCAGGGCGCTCACCTGCCTTGCTCAATCCCGCACCCGGCTCCGGGGGCCCGCTGAGCCGCACACCACACGCGCTTTCAGATTTTCAGCCGCGACGGGGCAGAGACCATACCGAATTCCCATCTCTGTATCCTTTCCAAACGCTTAATACAGCGCACGCAGTAAGCGCTTAAAAAACGCTGCTGCGAGGGAGGTCTGCTCGGTAAAAGCGATTCGAGCAAGTCTCCGTCCAAGCGGCGGCACAGAATAATAATTATGGAATTTGTTTTAAGTTAACAAATTTGTTAAGTACAGTGCCCCAGCTGGGACACTGTACTAAACGCTGGTGGACTGTTCCCATTGGAAGCAGCGCATCCTAGTGGGTCGAGCACAGGACTGGGAGGCTCAGAGGGAGCTGGGTTCTAATTCTGGCGTTGCCAGTTGTCCACCGTGTGACCTTGGGCGAGTCACTTTACTTCTCTGGGCCTCGGTGACCTTACCTACAAATGGGGATTAAGACTGGGAGCCCCTTGTGGGACAGGGACTGTGTCCAACCTGTTTAGTTTGTATCTCCCCCAGCACTTCCTACAAAGTCCGGCACAAAGTAAGTGCTTACCATCATCATCAATCGTATTTATTGAGCGCTTACTGTGTGCAGAGCACTGTACTAAGCGCTTGGGAAGTACAAGTTGGCAACATATAGAGACAGTCCCTACCCAACAGTGGGATCACAGTCTAAAAGACTAAATACTATTACTAAATACTATACTAAATACTATTAAAACAAAACAAAAAGCTACTAGCAGTCACACTGCTCCTTGCCAAGCCCGAGAGGATGGAGGAATTAAAGGTGTGCATTGAAATTTTCCGGAGAGTTCCCGTTAAATGTAGGCTCCCTGTGGGCAGAGAACATTTCTTGTGCTTCTTCTTCCACTTCCTCGAGTACTTACTCCAGTGCGCTGTTTAGTACAGTGCTTTGCACACAGTAAGTGCTCAATAAATACGAACTGCATTGCATTTGGTGGGCACACAAACTCATCAGTGGTATTTACTGAGCATTTACTCTATGTGGAGCACTATTTACCGATCACTTATTGTGTTTGGAGCATTGTAGAAAGCGCTTGGGAAGGTACAATGCAACAGACTCGGGAGGTGGGATGCCTGCCCACAAGGAGTTTACAGTTTTCGGGGGGGAAATGTCCATTAAAATACATTACAGATAAGGGAATTAGTAGAAATGTAAGGCTAGGTACCTACATTCAATCGTATTTATCGAGCGTACACTGTGTGTGGAGCACTATTTGCCGATCACTTATTGTGTGAGAAGCACTGTATAAAGCGCTTGGGAAGGTAAAAATGCAACAGACTCGGGAGGTGGGATGCCTGCCCACAAGGAGTTTACAGTTTTCGGGGGGGAACGTCCATTAAAATACATTACAGATAGGGGAATTAGTAGAAATGTAAGGCTAGGTATCTACATTTATTCAATCGTATTTATCGAGCGTGTACTGTGCGCGGAGCACTATTTACCGATCACTTAGTGTGTGCGGAGCATTGTAGAAAGCGCTTGGGAAGGTACAATGCAACAGACTCGGGAGGTGGGATGCCTGCCCACAAGGAGTTTACAGTTTTCAGGGGGGAAACGTCCATTAAAATACATTACAGATAGGGGAATTAGTAGAAATGTAAGGCTAGGTATCTACATTTATTTAATCGTATTTATCGAGCGTATACTGCGCGTGGAGCACTATTTACTGATCACTTATTGTGTGCGGAGCATTGTAGAAAGTGCTTGGGAAGGTACAATGCAACAGACTCGGGAGGTGGGATGCCTGCCCACAAGGAGTTTACAGTTTTCGGGGGGGGGAGGGGGGAATGTCCATTAAAATACATTACAGATAGGGGAATTAGTAGAAATGTAAGGCTAGGTATCTACATTTATTCAATCGTATTTATTGAGAGTATACTGTGCGTGGAGCACTATTTACCTATCACTTATTGTGTGCGGAGCATTGTAGAAAGCGCTTGGGAAGGTACAATGCAACAGACTCGGGAGGTGGGATGCCTGCCCACAGGGAGTTTACAGTTTTTGGGGGGAAACGTCCATTAAAATACATTACAGATAGGGGAATTAGTAGAAATGTAAGGCTAGGTATCTACACTTATTCAATCGTATTTATCGAGCGTATACTGTGCGCGGAGCACTATTGACCGATCACTTATTGTGCGCGGAGCATTGTATAAAGCGCTTGGGAACGTACAATGCAACAGACTCGGGAGGTGGGATGCCTGCCCACAAGGAGTTTACAGTTCTCGGGGGGGGAAACGTCCATTAAAATACATTACAGATAGGGGAATTAGTAGAAATGTAAGGCTAGGCATCTACATTTATTCAATCGTATTTATCGAGCGTATACTGTGTGCGGAGCACTGGACTATGTGCTTGGGAGAGTAAATGTCGTGGGGCTGGGGTAGAGAGCCAAGTGTGGAGTCAACCCAAATCAATCAATCAATCGTATTTATTGAGCTCTTACTGTGTGTACAGCACTGCACTAAGCGCTTGGGAAGTACAAGCTGGCAACATATAGAGACGGTCCCTACCCAACAGGGGGTTCAAAGGGGAAGACGGATAGGGGAAATGAGGGGATGGTGAGGGAAGGCCTCTTGGAGGCTATGTGATTTTTCAGGAGGGTTTGGAAGATGGGGAGAGTTGCCTTTACTAAAGAACCAGTTCTGCTCTCTCATGGCTCCGAAAAACTGGGCTCCAGTCCTCTGGCTGAGTGTCTGAAAAAGCACCGGCAATGGAGGGGGCGTCTATTCTCTGGACCAGGTGGATGGGAAAAGGTGACCCTAGACCAGATGGGCAGGCCAAAGGCAGGGCCTTTTCTGGACCCCAGAATCCTTCGGATTAAGGAGGACGGCCAGGGCCGGGCGATGCTTCCCCAACTGGATGTGGTCAGGGCTCCTGGCTGCACTTCCCCTTGGCCTCTCTGTGGCGAGGCCCCAGCGAGCGGGCACTTCATGCTGCTGCCCGGATTGTCTTTGTCCAGAAACGCTCTGCGCATGTTACTCCCCTCCTCAAAAATCTCCAGTGGCTATTAATCAATCTGTGCATCAGGCAGAAACTCCTCACCCAGGTCTTCCAGGCTGTCCATCCCCTCGCCCCCTCCTACCTCACCTCCCTTCTCTCCTTCTCCAGCCCAGCCCGCACCCTCCGCTCCTCTGCCACCGCTAATCTCCTCACCGTTAGGCCTCGTTCTCGTCTGTCCCACCATCAATCCCCGGCCCATGTCATCCCCCGGGCCTGGAATGCCCTCCCTCTGCACATCCGCCAAGCTAGCTCTCTTCCTCCCTTCAAGGCCCTACTGAGAGCTCACCTCCTCCAGGAAGCCTTCCCACACTGAGCCCCCTCCTTCTTCTCCCCCTGGCCCCCCCACTCCACCCCCCCGTCTTACCTCCTTCCCTTCCCCACAGCACCTGTATCTATGTATATATGTTTGTACATATTTATTACTCTATTTATTTTACTTGTACATACCTATTCTATTCATTTTATTAATATGTTTGGTTTTGTTCTCTGTCTCCCCCTTCTAGACTCCCTCCACCTTCCATTTTCTCACACCCACTCATGGCCCGGTCTTTCTGCTATTTCCCCTTTCGGCCCTCCGGGCTCCTGACCTGGAAGTGACTTGCCCAAGGTCACACAGCTGACAACTGTCAGCTGTGTGACCTTGGGCAAGTCACTTCACTTCTCTGGGCCTCAGTTCCCTCATCTGTAAAATGGGGGCTGACTGCGAGCCCCCCGTGGGACAACCTGATCACCTCGTAACCCCCAGCGCTTAGAACAGCGCTTTGCACATAGTAAGCGCTTAATAAATGCTATTAAAAAAAAAAAAGCAGCCGTCGTCCGATCAGTCCCAGTTTCCTCACTTGCACGCGCCCAGTCAGTGATATTTTCGACCAATCAATCGTATTTATTGAGCGCTTACTGTGTGCAGAGCACTGTACTAAGCGCTTGGGAAGTACAAGCTGGCAACATATAGAGACAGTCCCTACCCAACAGTGACCACCGCGCCTGCCGCTCCTCGAAATCCCTCTTCCAGGAATGCCCCCTTCTTTCTCCCCACGGAAGCTCGATTTGCACTCTCCTCCGAGTTTAGTACAGTGGATACCGCTGACTGACTGAAGCTGTGCCTTTGTTTCCAGGGTCCCGTGGAATAACTGTTTGGGGAATTGTTTGTTAGCCCCTTAACTCCACCTTCATTTCTAAAATTCATTCATTCATTCGTTCAATCGTATTTATTGAGCACTTACTGTGTGCAGAGCACTTGGGAAGTCCAAGTTGGCAACATAGAGAGACGGTCCCGACCCAACAGCGGGCTCGCAGTCTAAAATGAGGGACTGGTTCAGAAACTTAAATCAAGATTATCCAAGACAGAAGATCCAGGGCTTATAAGGGTTGCTATGGCACCGCATGACATTCATCCAACCAATACTTTGAGGACATCCAGGATCTCGTTAAGCACGGCGCTTCAGTGGGGTTTAAAAAACAATTATTACATGAGAAGGTTACCAAGATCCGTCAACCGAGAGGGATATTTTAGCACCCAAACTAAGAGATTCTGGATGTCCTGGTGCTAGTTTTGGTGCTAAAATACCCCTCTCAGTTGACGGATCTTGGTAACCTTCTCATGCAATAATTTTTTTTAAACCCTACGGAAGCGTCATACCTAACAAGTTCCATTTCGAAGACAAGTTTTCATATATAGACGGGAGATTCCTACTGCAGGCTCTGTTTTCAACAGCTGCAAATCCGGACTACATTCTCTCCATAATATGAAAAATTTAGCAACTTTCTAGCCTGTGAGCCCGCTGTTGGGTAGGGACCGTCTCTATATGTTGCCAACTTGGACTTCCCAAGCGCTTAGTACAGTGCTCTGCACACAGTAAGCGCTCAATAGATACGATTGAATGAATGAATAACAAAGCCCCCATAATGATGATTCTACGGTAACTTCTCCTAACCCAAGAACAACGGTGTGAAAAATTCAGTGGCCCTGTCGACTTCTGATCCCCACCGTCTTACCTCCTTCCCTTCCCGACAGCACCTGTATCTATGTATATATGTTTGTACATATTTATTACTCTATTTATTTTACTTGTACATATCTATTCTATTTATTTTATTTTGTTAATATGTTTGGTTTTGTTCTCTGTCTCCCCCTTCTAGACTGTGAGCCCACTGTTGGGTAGGGACTGCCTCTATATGCTGCCAACCTATACTTCCCAAGCGCTTAGTACAGTGCTCTGCACACAGTAAGCGCTCAATAAATACGATTGATTGATTGATTACCCCCCATTACCCCCCAAGGGCAGGGATAGTGCCTTCTTTATTTTACTCTCCCAGCTGCATAGTCCAGTGCTCTGCATGGAAAAAAATACTCAATAAACATAGACTGTGAGCCCACTGTTGGGTAGGGACCGTCTCTCTATGTTGCCAACTCGGACTTCCCAAGCGCTCAGTACAGTGCTCTGCGCACAGTAAGCGCTCAATAAATACGACTGAATGAATGAATAACAAAGCCCCCCTAATGATGATTCTACGGTAACTTCTCCTAACCCAAGAACAACGGTGTGAAACGTTCAGTGCTGATCCAGTTTCAAAATCAAAATGCCACATAATTCCTGGAGAAATACCTTTCATTCCTCTTGCTCCTCTCCTTATTATCACTAATTCAATCATTCAATTGTGTTTATTGAGCGCTTACTGTGTGCAAAGCACTGTATTAAGCGCTCGGGAGAGTACAAAATAACAACAGACACATTCCCTGCCCAGAAAGAGATGTAAGTCTAGAGGCTAATCTTTCTTACCCGCAACAGACAGCTTCTTCCCCACTTCCCATTACCCCCCAAGGGGTAATTGTGCCTTCTTTCTTTATTTTACTCTCCCAACTGCACAGTCCAGTGCTCTGCACGGAAAAAATACTCAATAAACATAGACTGTGAGCCCACTGTTGGGTAGGGACCGTCTCTATATGTTGCCAACTTGGACTTCCCAGGCGCTTAGTACAGTGCTCTGCACACAGTAAGCGCTCAATAAATACGATTGAATGAATTACTGCCGGCCTCAGAGGTGACACGATTTCTGAATGTAATGTTATTGCCATCTACTGGCTATATGTTTCCATAATAAGAAAAATTTATTTTATTTTGTGAGTATGTTTGGTTTTGTTCTCTGTCTCCCCCTTTTAGACTGTGAGCCCACTGTTGGGTAGGGACCGTCTCTATAGGTTGCCAACTTGGACTTCCCAAGCGCTTAGTCCAGTGCTCTGCACACAGTAAGCGCTCAATAAATACGATTGATGATGATGATGATGAATAATAATAATAATAATGGCATTTATTAAGCACTTACTACGTGCAAAGCACTGTCCTAAGCGCTGGGGAAGTTACAGGGTGATCAGGTTGGCCCACGGGGGGCTCACAGTCTTCATCCCCATTTGACAGATGCGGTCACGGAGGCCCAGAGACGTGAAGTGACTGGCCCAAAGTCACACAGCTGACAAGTGGCGGGGCTTCAACAGAAGTGACCACCACATTGACTTGGATGCACTATTCATTCATTCATTCATTCAATCGTATTTATTGAGCGCTCACTGGACTGAGCGCTTGGGAAGTACAAGTTGGCAACATATAGAGATGGTCCCTACCCAACAGTGGGCTCACAGTCTAGAAGGGGGAGACAGACAACAAAACAAAACATATTAAGAAAATAAAATTAATAGATATGTACAAGTAAAATAAATAGAGTAATAAATACGTACAAACATATATACAGGTGCTGTGGGGAAGGGAAGGAGGTAAGGCGGGGGGATGGAGAGGGAGAGGAGGGGGAGAGGAAGGAGGGGGCTCAGTCTGGGAAGGCCTCCTGGAGGAGGTGAGCTCTCAGTAGGGCTGCACTTACTATGTGCAAAGCACCGTTCTAAGCGCTGGGGAGGTTACAAGGTGATCAGGTTGTCCCACGGGGGGGTTTCACAGTCTTCATCCCCATTGGACAGATGCGGTCACTGAGGCCCAGAGACGTGAAGTGACTTGCCCAAAGTCACACAGCTGACAAGTGGCGGGGCTTCAACAGAAGTAACCACCACATTGACTTGGATGCAATATAGAAATATGCTGATGATGTGCACCTTTTCATTCATTCAACCGGACTTACTGGGCATTTACCGTGTGCAAAGTACTGTACGCTAAGAGCTTACCCTTCCACAGGTTTCTAGACTGTGAGCCCACTGTTGGGTAGGGACTGGCTCTATATATGTCCTTCCCAAGCGCTTAGTACAGTGCTCTGCACACAGTAAGCGCTCAATAAATACGATTGACTGATTGATTGATTGATTCCACAGTCCCAAATTAAAGAGTACAAACAATGCTACCACTGAATTAGAACCGCGGTCTCTCCAGCCCAGGATTCTGTCTCTGACAGAAACATCAGGATCAATCAATCAATCAATCAATTGTATTTATTGAGCGCTTACTGTGTGCAGAGCACTGGACTAAACGCTTGGGAAGTCCAAGTTGGCAACATCTAGAGACAGTCCCTACCCAACAGTGGGCTCACAGTCTAAAAGGGGAGACAGAGAACAAAACCAAACATACTAACAAAATAAAATAAATAGAATAGATATGTACAAGTAAAATAAGTAAATAAACAGAGTAATAAATATGTACATATATACATATATACAGGATGCCTAGAGTAATTAGGTGCTAGTTGGCCTTCTAGGCAGCCATCCTAATGTTTCCATGACTGAGTCCCACACGGGGCTCACAGTGTATGGAGGGGGAAGATACTGAATCCCCATTTTGCAGATGAGGGAACAGAAATTATGTGATTTGCCCAAGATCATACTGCAGGTATGTGGTGGAGCCAGGATCAGAACCCAAAGTCACACAGCTGACAGTTGGCAGAGCCGGGATTTGAACCCATGACCCCTGACTCCAAAGCCCGGGCTCTTTCCACTGAGCCACGCTCACAGCCCCTACTTTTTGGTCTCCTCCTCCCCATTCCCCCCCGGCCCTACCTCCTTCCCCTCCCCACAGCACCTGTATATGTGTTTGTACAGATTTATTACTCTGGTTTACTTGTACATATTTACTATTCTATTTATTTTCTTAATGACGTGCATCTAGCTTTATCGCTATTTATTCTGACGACTTGACACCTGTCCACATGTTTTGTTGTCTGTCTCCCCCTTCTAGATTGCGAGCCCGCTGTTGGGTAGGGACCGTCTCTCTATGTTGCCAACTTGTACTTCCCAAGCGCTTAGTACAGTGCTCCGCACACAGTAAGCGCTCAATAAATACGATCGATTGATTGATTCAAAGAAAGCCGGCGATCTTTTTGGAGCCGCTCCTGAAGGCGGAAAGAGCTAGCTAGCGCTCAGGCACCGTTCCCGCCCGGAAATCCGATGGAATATTATTTTAATCTCTCTGGACGACAAATCCACCAGCTCGACGAAAGCCAAGCATGCCGTTTCAAGCTCACCTCGGGGCTGGTCTTCCTGAACTGGTCCGAACCCTCTATCACATCCTTCATGATCTTTTCCTTGAGAAAGTCATATTCTTCGGGGCTCAGGTGAAGGGACTCCAAATTTTTCCCACAGGCTGAACACCGGCCACTGTAACGGCAATGGTAGTCGTTGGCTACTGTACGAGACGGGGGTTCTGGCAAGCACCCGAGGGGGTGAAAAAAAAAAAAAAAAACAGTTCCCTCATCTGTAAAATGGGGATGAAGACTGTGAGCCCCACGTGGGACAACCTGATTACCTTGTAAATACGTTGTTGGGTAGGGACCGTCCCTATATGCTGCCAAATTGTACTTTCCAAGTGCTTCGTCCAGTGCCCTGCACACAGTAAGCGCTCAATAAATACGATTGAATGAATGAATGAATCTCCCCCAGCGCTTAGAACAGTGCTTTGCACATAGTAAGCGCTTAAAAAAATGCCATTATTATTATTATTAGAAAGGGAAAGGCAACAAGACCATCCCTCAGATCTTTCTGCTGACCAGCAGACTGTAAATAATATCATTTCACGCAAGCCACTTTGGCCGGTGAGGAGAAGTCCTGCCGTTCGTGTCTCCCCCTTTTAGACTGTGAGCCCACTGTTGGGTAGGGACTGTCTCTATGTGTTGCCAACTTGTACTTCCCAAGCGCTTAGTCCAGTGCTCTGCACCCAGGAAGCGCTCAATAAATACGACTGATGATGATGATGATGATGGAGAAAGGCACACGTAAGGGAATTCTTACCCGCGGCCTGGAGAAGGCCAAGCATCAGTGGAGGAGGGGGAGGAAGAGTTGGTAATCAATCAATCAATCAATCATATTTATTGAGCGCTTACTATGTGCAGAGCACTGGACTAAGCGCTTGGGAAGTACAAATTGGCAACATATAGAGACAGTCCCTACCCAACAGTGGGCTCACAGTCTAAAAGGGGGAGACAGAGAAAAAAGACCAAACATACTCACAAAATAAAATAAATAGAATAGATATGTACAAGTAAAATAAATAAATAAATAGAGTAATAAATATGTACAAACATATATACATCTATACAGGTGCTGTGGGGAAGGGAAGGAGGTAAGATGGGGGGATGGCAACACGTAAAGGCTGCAGTAATAAAACAGCCAAACAACCGAGGAAGACAACGGCACCAAAAGAGCAACATTATGGCTAAAGAAGCCGTTTTTTGGCTCTTTACCAGGGTCCGGGAGTAATAATAATGATAGCATTTGTTGAGCGCTTACTACGTCAGGCACAGACCGAAGTACTGGGGCGGATACGGGTAAATCGAGTCCTGTCCCACGTGGGGCTCCCAGTCTTAATCCCCATTTTACAGATGACGTAACTGAGGCGCAGAGAAGTTAAGTGACTTTCCCAAGGTCACACAGCCGGGATTAGAATGCCGGTCCTTCTGCCTCTCAGGCCTGTGGCTCTATCCGCTAGGCCGTGCTGCTTCCTAAGGACCCAGTGCTTAGAACAGTGCTTGGCACATAGTAAGCGCTTAAATGCCATCATTATTGTAACAACCTTCCGAATACTCTAATTTCTTGGAGGATGTATACTGTAGAGTGAAAGCTCCTTGTGGGCAGGGACTGCATCAACCAACTCTGTTACAAAGCAGCGTGGCTCAGTGGAAAGAGCGCGGGCTTGGGAGTCAGGGGTCATGGGTTCGAATCCCGTCTCTCCCACACGTCTGCTGTGTGACCTTGGGCCAGTCACTTCTCTGGGCCTCAGTTCCCTCATCTGTAAAATGGGGATTAAGACTGTGAGCCCCACATGGGACAACCGCATCTCCTTGTATTCCCCCCCAGTGCTTAGGACAGTGCTTTGCACGGAGTAAGTGCTTAACAAATACCAACGTTGTTATTATTACTGTCCCCGATGCTTAGTTCAGTGCTCGGCCCACAGTAAGCGCTCAATAAATCCCACTGATTGATGATGGGCAGCTGCCCCTGCTTCCTCCTGCCCCCTCAGACTCTGAGCTCCTTGAGGGCAGGTTTCACTGAAGCAGCGTGGCTCAGCGGAAAGAGCCCGGGCTTGGGAGTCAGAGGTCACGGGTTCAAATCCCAGCTCCGCCAACTGCCGGCTGTGTGACTTTGGGCAAGTCACTTCACTTCTACGGGCCTCAGTTCCCTCATCTGTAAAATGGGCATGAAAACTGTGAGCCCCCCCCCCCCCCCCCACCGTGGGACAACCTGATCACCTTGTAACCGCCCCGGGGCTTAGAACAGTGCTTTGCACATAGTTAGCGCTTAATAAATGCCATTATTATTATTATTATTATTAATTGCCCGTGTTCTCTCTGAAGTGCTCACCACAGTACTCTGCACAAAGTAAGTGCTCAGCAAATACCACTGACTGAGTCAACACCACATGGAAAGAGCACGGGCTTTGGAGTCAGAGGTCATGGGTTCGAATCCCGACTCCGCCACATGTCTGCTGTGTGACCTTGGGCAAGTCACTTAACTTCTCTGAGCCTCAGTTACCTCATCTGTAAAATGGGGATTAAGACTGTGAACCCCACATGGGACAACCTGATCACTTTGTATCCCCCCCCCCCAGCGCTTAGAACAGTGCTCTGCACATAGTAAGCGCTCAATAAATGATTGATTGATTTGCACATAGTAAGCGCTTAACAAATGCCAACATTATTATTATTATTATTGTTATTATTATGAGCCACACTTTATGGAAAAAAAAAAAAGCCCCGCAAATCCATTTTACCTCTTTTGAACTGTGGTGAATTGGCCTTTCCACCTCTCTCCAGGAATACTACAAAACAAATGGAAAAGAAACTCATTAATGGATTGGATTAGTCAAGGCTGTAAATTCCTTGAGGGCCGAGATTGTGTCTACCACCTGTACTGTACTCTCCCAAGTGCTCAGCACAGTGCTCTGCATCAGCAGGGGCTCAATAAATAGCATTAATTGATGGACTGGAATTCCACCATAAAATCACGCTATTTCCAGTCTTTTCCAAACTATAAAACGGGGATTAATTACCTGTTCCCCCTCCCCCTTAGACCATGGGCCCCATGTCCGGCCTGATTATACTGCAGCGCTTAGCGGCTAGTAGGCGCTTAACAAAGACCACTATTATTAGTATCATTATTTAGTTACTTTCATTTTATTTGTACATATTTATTTATTTTGTTAATATGTTTGGTTTTGTCTCCCCCTTCTAGACTGTGAGCCCGCTGTTGGGTGGGGACCGTCTCTAGATGGTGCCAACTTGTACTTCCCAAGCGCTTAGTACAGTGCTCTGCACACAGTACGCGCTCAATAAATACGATTGAATGAATGAATTATTATTAGGGCAGCTAAGGAACTACCCTCCTAAACATCCTGATTGCCTCGTATCTACCCCAGCGATTAGAACAGTGCTTGACACAAAGTAAGTGCTTTCCAAATCCTTCTAGGCCGTGAGCCCGTTGTTGGGCAGGGACCGCCTCTCTATGTTGCCGACTTGTCCTTCCCAAGCGCTTAGTACAGTGCTCTGCACACAGTAAGCGCTCAATACGACTGAATAATATGTAAGCATATATATTAACATCGGATACCATCAGTACAGTGCCTGGCACGTAGCGCTTAACAAACACCATTATGATTACTATTACCATTCGATGCCTCCCTGAATGATTATTAGATTGTTAATCAATCAATTGTATTTATTGAGCGCTTACTGTGTGCAGAGCACTGGACTAAGCGCTTGGGAAGTACAAGTTGGCAACATATAGAGACAGTCCCGACCCAACAGTGGGCTCACAGTCTAGAAGTTAACGAGGTAGAATAGAGGCCACGAATGAGCAGCACATTTAGGCGTACGCTATTCCAGCGGCAAAAAGGTGTTCCTCGTTTTACGTCTTTTTGGAAAAAAAGATCCAGAAATATCGGTTTACCTCTCAAACCACGTCTTTACGCTCTGCACGAAGGACTCCTCGGGATACATCTGATGATCTCTCAAATACACCAGGATGTCCAAAAGTTTGTCTTTAAGCTGGCCGTCGTTGCTGCCTTTACCGGTCTCAAAAAACAGCCGAAGGGTGCTCCAGGACGGAGTCAGAGAATAACCCAGCATTTCTTGATAGAGATCCCAAGCGAGATCCATCTCTTGGTGGAGGAGGGCTCCCTCGATACAGTCCCCGTAATTTGTTTTGGAGGGAATTATGATCTTTTTGACCTTCTCCAACAGCAGTAAGCTCTCTCTCCAGTGATCCGAGTGGGATAAACCCCGGATCAGGAGGGTGTAAGCCCCCGATTCCAGACACCTGTATCTGGCTCTCAGGATCTCGTAGAGGTCGATAACCTCTGCCGTTTGCTTCTGATGGACACACAGGGTCAAATAGTGAATAAGCAAACTGTACCCCAATTCGCTGCTATTCCTTTTGGCCACCCAGGCCAGCAGAGACTTGGCCACATCTAGGGGGCTGTTATTCTTGATCATCTTCTTCATCATCCAGTTTTCGAAATTCTTCTGGGTTTTCCACGTGTCCTTCATCTTCTCCCACTCCTCCGAATTCAGAGGCTTGGCTGGGAGCAGAACGGAGTCCTCCAGGAAGACAGAAGCCGGTCCTTGATCCTGGCCCAGCTTCCTCGACCTGCTCTTAGCCGCTCCAGCGGAAAATAAGGGATGAGAAACGGAGGGGTGGTGCTTCCCTCCGCCCTTCCTTTCTCCCGTCTTTCCAGAATTGGCCCCGGAAGGCAGCGGGCTGACCGTTTTGCCGTTATCTGGAGAAGACGTGGCGGTGGGGAAGGCTCCGCGGACTTCCTTAGAGGAGTAGAAACGGGAGAAGAGAGGGGGCGGAGGCCGGCCCCTCGGAGCCAGAGCGCACAAAACCCGCAAACCTTGCCAATACGGAGCGGGGAAGAACGTCATGATGTAGCAGAATTTGCGAGGGAAGCAAATCCCCGAGCAAGTAGCGGGGCAAGTTTCTATACGTTACAGGGCTGGGAAGATTGAGGGGGCGGATAAAGGTTTCTGAGCACTCAGAGGAGACTTTCGAAAATAAGGAAAATGAGCTGCGGCGCGTCCAAAGCCAAGCTGGCGCTTTGTGGGTCAAAAGGGAGATAACGGGGGATCAGTCGTGACCGACTGCAAGAGGCCGATTATTCCATCCTGTCCGGGCTACGGCAGCGGGCAGCTCCGGTGAACTGGGGAATTCTGCTTCAGGTCAGGACAGCTGCAGGAAAACACCAGAGAACATGAATTACTTCCCCTCCATCTTCCTCCTTCCCCTCCCCACAGCACCTGTATATATGTATATATGTTTGTACAGATTTATTACTCTATTTATTTATTTATCTTACTTGTATAGTAAGTGCTTAACAAATACTACCATTATTATTATTATTGTTATTCCCCGTGCCTCAGTTACCTCGTCTGGAAAATGGGGATGAAGACTGTGAGCCCCACATGGGACAACCTGATCACCTTGTATCCTTCCCAGTGCTGACAACAGTGCTTGGCACATAGTAAGCGCTTAACAAATAGCACCATTATTATTATTCTCCATGCCTCAGTTACCTCATCTGTAAAATGGGGATAAAGACTGTGAACACCCGTGGGACAACCTGATCACCTTGTACCCTCCCCAGCGTTGAGAACAGTGCTTGGCACGTAGTAAGCGCTTAACAAATACCACCATTATTATTATTATTCTCCGTGCCTCAGTTACCTCGTCTGTAAAATGGGGATGAAGACTGTGAGCCCCACATGGGACAACCTGATCACCTTGGATCCTCCCCAGCGTTGAGAACAGTGCTTGGCACATAGTAAGCGCTTAACAAATACCACCATTATTATTATTATTATTCTCCGTGCCTCAGTTACCTCTTCTGGAAAATGGGGATGAATCAATCAATCCATCGTATTTATTGAGCGCTTACTGTGTGCAGAGCACTGGACTAAGCGCTTGGGAAGTCCAAGTTGGCAACATATGGAGACAGTCCCTACCCAACAGCGGGCTCACAGTCTAAAAGGGGGAGAGAACAAAACCAAACATACTAACAAAATAAAATAAATAGAATAGATATGTACAAGTAAAATAAATAAATCAATACAGTAATAATAAATAAATAGAGTAATAATGATAATGATAGCATTTATTAGGCGCTTACTATGTGCAAAGCACTGTTCTAAGCACTGGGGAGGTTACAAGGTGATCAGGTTGTCCCACGGGGGGCTCACAGTCTTCATCCCCATTTGACAGATGAGGGAACTGAGGCCCAGAGAAGTGAAGTGACTTGCCCAAAGTCACCCAGCTGACAAGTGGCGGAGCCAGGATTTGAACCCACGACCTCCGACTCCAAAGCCCGGGCTCTTTCCACTGAGCCATGCTGCTTCTGGATGAAGACTGTGAGCCCCACGTGGGGCAACCTGATCACCTTGGACCCTCCCCAGTGTTGAGAACAGTGCTTGGCACGTAGTAAGCGCTTACCAAATACTACCATTATTATTATTATTCTCCGTGCCTCAGTTACTTCATCTGTAAAATGGGGATGAAGACTGTGAGCCCCCCGTGGGACAACCTGATCACCTTGGACCCTCCCCAGTGTTGAGAACAGTGCTTGGCACGTAGTAAGCGCTTAACAAATACTACCATTATTATTATTATTCTCCGTGCCTCAGTTACTTCATCTGTAAAATGGGGATGAAGACTGTGAGCCCCCCGTGGGACAACCTGATCACCTTGGACCCTCCCCAGCGTTGAGAACAGTGCTTGGCACGTAGTAAGCGCTTAACAAATACCACCATTATTATTATTATTCTCCGTGCCTCAGTTACCTCGTCTGTAAAATGGGGATGAAGACTGTGAGCCCCACATGGGACAACCTGATCACCTTGGACCCTCCCCAGCGTTGAGAACAGTGCTTGGCACATAGTAAGCGCTTAACAAATACCACCATTATTATTATTCTCCATGCCTCAGTTACTTCATCTGTAAAATGGGGATAAAGACTGTGAGCCCCCCGTGGGACAACCTGATCACCTTGTACCCTCCCCAGCGTTGAGAACAGTGCTTGGCACCTAGTAAGCGCTTAACAAATACCACCATCATTATTGTTATTCTCCGTGCCTCAGTTACCTCGTCTGTGAAATGGGGATGAAGACTGTGAGCCCCACGTGGGACAACCTGATCACCTTGTACCCTCCCCAGCGTTGAGAACAGTGCTTGGCACATAGTAAGCGCTTAATACTATTATTATTATTATTATTCCCTTAAACCACTCCACCCCATCAACCTCCCCTCAGGCCCCGGGGTGGGGGGGGGAAAGACTACAAGTCCCAGCATGCAGCGCGGGCGGCCTAGGCCGCGGGGCCGCCTGGACTACGTCGGGCGGCGTCTCCCCCGCAGCCTGCCCAGTGATGGACGCCTCTAAGGGAGGGCAAGGCGGAAAGGGGGGCGTCTCCCCCACTTTACTGACCAGAACCAGGTGGGCCAGCGGGGGCCTGAGGCTCCTGGGGGGGAGAGGGCGGGAGCCGGAAGTGACGTCACGGGGAGCCTCAAGCGGGCGGAACCACATGGGCCTGATGCTCGTCGTCGGGTGTCGAGGGGCCGGAAGTGACGTCACGGGGAGCCCCAAGCGGGCCGTGGTCGGGGCGGAAGTGACGTCAAGGGGCGCCCCAAGTGGGCGGAAGTGTGGCTCTCCCTGAGGGCTTCACCGCCCACTTCCGGCGGAAGGCCTAGCCCCAGTGGGGCCGCCATGGCCGCCGTGGGCTGGAGAGAGGCGCTGAGGCGACGGTTGGCGCGGACCGTCACCGCCCCGGAGCGTGAGTGGGCGCGGGCCGCCGCTCCCTGCCATCCATCCGTCAATCGACCGATCGATCAATCAATCAATCGTATTTATTGAGCGCTCACTGTGTGCAGAGCACTGGACTGAGCGCTTGGGAAGTCCAAGGTGGCAACATCTAGAGACAGTCCCTACCCAACATTGGGCTCACGGTCTAAAAGGGAGAGACAGAGGACAAAACCAAACGTACTAACAAAATAAAATAAATAGAATAGATAGGTACAAGTAAGATAAATAAAAAACTAGAGTAATAAATATGTACAAATATATATACATATATACAATCAATCAGTCATACTCCCCCTCCCCATCCCCCAAGCGTTACCTGCATCCCACAGCCCCTGTATATATGTATATTTATTCATTCATTCATTCAATCGTATTGATTGAGCGCTTACTGTGTGCAAGGGTATGTTCATTCATTCATTCAATCGTATTTATTGAGCGCTTCCTGTGTGCAGAGCACTGGACTAAGCGCTTGGGAGGTACAAGTTGGCAACACATAGAGACAGGCCCTACCCAACAGTGGGCTCACAGTCTAAAAGGGGGAGACAGACAACAAAACAAAACGTACTAACAAAATAGATATGTACAAGTAAAATAAAAAAATAAATAGAGTAATAAATATGTGCAAACATATATACAATCAGTCATAATCCCCCTCCCCACCGCCCCCGCCTTACCTCCTTCCCACAGTCCCTGTATGTATGTATATTCAGTCATTCATTCAATCGTATTGATTGAGCGCTTACTGTGTGCAGGGTATGTTCATTCATTCATTCAATCGTATTTATTGAGCGCTTCCTGTGTGCAGAGCACTGGACTAAGCGCTTGGGAAGTCCAAGTTGGCAACATCTAGAGACGGTCCCTACCCAACAGTGGGCCCACAGTCTAGAAGGGGGAGACAGACAACAAAACAAAACATACCAACAAAATAAATAGAATAGATATGTACAAGTAAAATAAATAAGTAAATAAATAGAGTAATAAATATGTGCAAACATATATACAATCAATCAGTCATACTCCCCCTCCCCATCCCCCCCGCCTTACCTCCATCCTCCAGCCCGTATATGTGTATATTCATTCATTCAATCCTATTGATTGAGCGCTTACTGTGTGCAGAGGATGTTCATTCATTCATTCAATCGTATTGATTGAGCGCTTCCTGTGTGCAGAGCACTGGACTAAGCGCTTGGGAAGTCCAAGTTGGCAACATCTAGAGACGGTCCCTCCCCAACAGTGGGCTCACCGTCTACTGCCAACCTGTACCTCCCAAGCACTTAGTACAGTGCTCTGCACACAGTAACCGCTCAATAAATACGATTGAATGAATGCAGAGCACTGTACTAAGCGCTTGGGGAGTACAAGTTGGATATGTGTACATATTTATTGCTCCTCTTTACTTGTACATTTTATTTTTTTATTACTCTACTGGGAGAAGCACAATGGCTCAGTGGAAAGAGCCTGGGCTTTGGAGTCAGAGGTCATGGATTCGAATTCCGACTCCGCCAACTGTCAGCTGTGTGACCTTAGGAAAGTCACTTCACTTCTCTGGGCCTCAGTTACCTCATCTGTAAAATGGGGATTAAGACTGTGAGCCCCCTTTGGGACAACGTGATCACCTTGTAACCTCCCCAGTGTTTAGAACAGTGCTTTGCACATAGTAAGCGCCTAATAAATGCCATTATTAATCAATCAGTCGTACTTCCTCTCCCCATCCCCCCCGCCTTACCTCCTTCCCCTTCCCACTTAGTACAGTGCTCTGCACACAGTAAGCGCTCAATAAATACGATTGAATGAATGAATATATGTTTGTACATATTTATTATTCTATTTTACTTGTACATATTTATTCTATTCATTTTATTGTGTTAATATTTATTAAACTTAGAATCATCTGATTTTTTTTTTTTTAACCAGCAAAGAAAAGTGAACAGGAACGAAAAGATGAAGAAATGGATTTGTTCACCATGTATTTCACAGAGTGGAAAGGAGGTAGAAAGAGCGTGAATGCATTCTACAAGGTTATTCCCCGTTTTTACTATAGGGTAAGTGTTCTCTTTAAGCAAAGTTTAAAACTTCCGTGGAAATGTAAGTCGGCCTTGTTGTTGGTGTCTCAGTCATCCGGCCCCTGAACCCCCAAACAGAAGACTCTGTCAGGGCAGCTACCGTCCAAAACACACCCAATAACTCCATTCCTTTGGGACAGACCTCTTCCAGGCTGGACCAGCGAGCTGGCCAGATAATAATAATAATAATAATAATGATGGTATTTGTTAAGCGCTTACTGTGTGCAAAGCACTGTTCTAAGCGCTGTCCCCAGGTTACAGGGTGATCAGGTTGTCCCACTGGGGGCTCACAGTTTTAATCCCCAGTTTACAGATGAGGTAACCGAGGCCCAGAGAAGTGAAGTGACTTGCCCAAAGTCACACAGCTGACAGTTGGCAGAGCCGGGATTTGAACCCATGACCTCTGACTCCAAAGCCCGGGCTCTTTCCACTGAGCCACGCTCACAGCCCCTACTTTTTGGTCTCCTCCTCCCCATCCCCCCTGCCCTACCTCCTTCCCCTCCCCACAGCACCTGTATATGCATTTGTACAGATTTATTACTCTGTTTTACTTGTACATATTTACTATTCTATTTAATTTCTTAATGACGTGCATCTAGCTTCATTGCTATTTATTCTGATGACTTGACACCTGTCCACATGTTTTGTTGTCTGTCTCCCCCTTCTCGACTGTGAGCCCGCTGTTGGGCAGGGACCGTCTCTATATGTTGTCAACTTGGACTTCCCAAGCGCTTAGTCCAGTGCTCTGCACGCAGTAAGCGCTCAATAAATACGATTGATGACGACGATGATGATATTTGTTGTCAAGTTGTACTTCCCAAGCGCTTAGTCCAGTGCTCTGCACACAGTAAGCGCTCAATAAATACGATTATATGAATGAATGAATGGTTTTTAGTGGTATTTGTTAAGCGCCCCCTTCTCCCAGCAGACTTGCCCACTCTGTTCCGGTCAAGTTGGCCAACTTCGGGACCCTGCTTCCTTATCCAGGAAAAACCGAACAAGTCAGTTCGGAGCAAGGCGGAACTTGATCCACCTGAATTGTCCTGCATCAGTCTGAGTCTTCAGCAGCAGCAGCCTGTCACCTTCAAAACTACCAGGAGAAATGGTTGAAGTAGTCAATCCGTGTGCTAAGCACTTGGGCGAGTACGGTACAACCGAGTCGGTAGACACGTCCCCTGCCCACAGTGAGCTTACAGCCTAGAGGAGTTTACAGACAAATAAAGTTGAGTGGACACTTAGTCCAGTGCTCTGCACACAGTAAGCGCTCAATAAATACGATTGATGACGATGATGAAGAAGGACACTTGGGAGGGTTGAAATAGCGACGCTGAGACGGTACCGTTCCTTTACCTGTTGCGCCCACGTTTTACGGGCCGTGTTTGATCGCGGGCCGTTACGTTTTTAGTTGCCGGCGGAGGATGAAGTCCTGCTGCAAAAATTAAGAGAGGAATCTAGAGCCGTCTTCCTGCAGAGGAAAAGCAGGGAGCTGCTGGATAATGAAGAATTGCAGGTAAGAGCATAGAGAGAAGTTCGTTTAAGGCAGGGACCCCAGCTCTCGGGGACCGAGGAGGGCCCATGGGGTGTTTTCCAGCCCATTAGAGGCGTGGTTGGGCTGCAGGGCCAGGCCTAGCTTGAGGTGTGCTGGAGATTTGGGAAGGTGGGGGTTGTCCCGAAGCCAGACGGGAGCTCCACTTGGTCCCGAAGCCAGACGGGAGCTCCACGTGTGAACCGGGAATTCCCCTCACCCCTGCCGGGAGCAAGCCAGCCCCAAAGCCCTTCTCGACCTGCCCGACTCGGAGTGCGCTGCACCCGGGCACACCCTGTGCCCCTTGCTGAGTTCTGGTGCGGCTGGGCCTCGTTTTTAGACCGTGAGCCCACTGTTGGGCAGGGACTGTCTCTATATGTTGCCAATTTGTACTTCCCAAGCGCTTAGTACAGTGCTCTGCACACAGTAAGCGCTCAATAAATGCGATTGATGATGATTTGGAGGGCCCACCAGGCACCGAGGTCGTTTCCCCAGTAGGCTCTGACAGCAACCCCTCGAGGCTTCTCGTTCCCTCGCTGGTGTCGGGGGGAAGCGGAGGGTGGGGGGACTTTCTGTCCCTTGGCAGGCCCTTGGACACAGCATCCCTTGAAGCCCCTCACCATCAAGGCTCTTCCTCACCCCCTGAACCTCAGCCCACCCTGCTAAATGAAAAGCGGGCCGATTCTTAGAATCAGCCGTGGCATCGGGTTAGCCCAGAACCGGGACCTTTTTGTGAACCCCGAGCTTCTCCGGGCCTCAGTTCCCTCCTCTGTAAAATGGGGATGAAGACCGTGAGCCCCCCGTGGGACAACCCGATCATCCTGTAACCTCCCCAGCGCTTAGAACGGTGCTTTGCACATAGCGCTTAAGAAATGCCATTATTATTATTGTAATCCCAGCCCCGCCACGTGCCTGCTGTGTGACTTTTAGGGAGTCACTTTGCTTTCCCGTGCCTCAGACTCCTCACCCGTACCGTGGAGAGGCAACACCTGATTGAGCTTCTCCTTAGACGGGGACAGGGACTGTACCCCACCTGACCGATTGGTATTTACCCTAGCACTTAATACACGCCACCTGGACCCCACTGCGGTCCCGTGGTTTGTTGCGATGTAGCGGCAAAAGGGAAAATGTAGAGTTGATCGAATAAACTGACAATATTTAGGTTTAATTAGAAGATTCTAATGACTCGGTACCTCCCGTGCAGACCCCACTGGAATTACCTGCTCTTCGACCAGTTTCAAGATGAGTTTTACACACGTTTTTTCTTCTTTTCCATTCCTTTTCGACAGTCAGGCATGCCCAACTGCATAGCTAGCCGCAGAGGCACACCCGGGCACTCATTCACTCAGGAACACCTACCCACCTACTCAATCCTCATACAGATGGACACACTCACCCATTCACTCCCTCTCTCACTCGCATCCCTCCCTCCCCAAGCCCATAGAGACTTACCTTCTCAACTGTGCGAAGGCAGATGTCTGAGGGAGCAGGAAGGAAGAAGTAGGAAAAGACCCATTGCGCCCGTTCGGTCGTGGTTGCTTGACCGCAGCTGGGTTAAAAATTGATCACGATGCTTACCCCACCCCTTTATTGCCATTTTTGAAGAACTTGTGGTTCCTGCTGGACAAGCATCAAACACCCCCTATGATTGGGGAGGAGGCGATGATCAATTATGAAAACTTCTTGAAGGTTGGTGAGAAAGCCGGACCCAAGTGCAAGTAAGAGGCGTTGAGTAGCGGAGCACGGTATTGCTTGAGTTTTATGTCGAGCGTTTCGTTCTCTCCGGGGGATAGACCATCAATCAGAGGAAATGCAAAAATAATCAGAGTGGTTTAAATTTGGACAGTTCACTTATTTTCAGTGAAAATAAGCCCCTTCCTTCAGCCCCTTCCTTCCTCTCCCCCTCGTCCCCCATCTTACCTCCTTCCCTTCCCCACAGCACCTGTATATATGTTTGTACATATTTATTACTCTATTTATTTATTTTACTTGTACATATCTATTCTATTTATTTTATTTTGTTAGTATGTTTGTTTTTTTTTTTCTCTGTCTCCCCCTTTTAGACTGTGAGCCCAATGTTGGGTAGGGACTGTCTCTGTATGTTGCCAATTTGTACTTCCCAAGCGCTTCGTACAGTGCTCTGCACATAGTAAGTGCTCAATAAATACGATTGATGATGATGATGATGGTTGGGGAGAAGGCGATGATCAATTATGAAAACTTCTTGAAGGTTGGTGAGAAAGCCGGACCCAAGTGCAAGTAAGAGGCGTTGAGTAGCGGAGTACGGTATTGCTTGAGTTTTATGTCGAGCGTTTCATTCTCTCCAGGGGATAGACAATCAATCAGAGGAAATGCAAAAATAATCAGAGTGGTTTAAATTTGGACAGTTCACTTATTTTCAGTGAAAATAAGCCCCTTCCTTCAGCCCCTTCCTTCCTCTCCCCCTCGTCCCCCTCTCCATCCCCCCCATCTTACCTCCTTCCCTTCCCCACAGCACCTGTATATATGTATATGTGTTTGCACATATTTATTACTCTATTTATTTATTTATTTTACTTGTACATATCTATTCTATTTATTTTATTTTGTTAGTATGTTTGGTTTTTTTTTTCTCTGTCTCCCCCTTTTAGACTGTGAGCCCAATGTTGGGTAGGGACTGTCTCTATATGTTGCCAATTTGTACTTCCCAAGCGCTTAGTACAGTGCTCTGCACATAGTAAGCGCTCAATAAATATGATTGAGTGATTGATTGATTTCAGCATGGCCTAGTGGATAGAGCACGGTCCCGGGAGTCAGAAAGACCTGGGTTCTAATCCCACTCTGCCTCTTGTCTGCTGAGTGACCTTGGGCAAGTCACTTGACTTCTCTGTGCCTCGGTTACCTCATCTGTTCAATGGGGATTGAGCCGGAGGACGAAATAACAAGGAAATAGACCCTTAAAGGAATAGTACCTTAAAGCAAGAAAGTTCAGGTTGCATATTGGGAGTGATGAAACCGGAATGAGCTACCAAGGAATATATATAATATAAATCATTTATTTATATTAATGTCTGTCTTCCTCTTCTAGATTGTTTTTGGACAGGGAATGTGTCAGCAAACTCTGTTGCATTCTCCCAAATGCCTAGTACAGTGCTCCGCACACAGTGAGTGTTCAGTAAATACCACTGATGATGTGGTATGAAGTGTCCTTCCCTTGTGATGTTTAAGAAAAGATTAAACCGCTTTGGCGTCTCAAGGCAGGAGGCTGAATCAGAAGGTCTCTCTTGGTCCTTTCCAGCCCTGTGGTTACCTGGTTCTAATATCCCTCCGTGCATAAACTGTATTGTAGTTTCTGCGTATTATTCGCTGTTTTGTTCAAGTTGCTGAACAAAAAATGGTTTTTTGCTCAGAAAACTCCGACATTGTAGTTGATCTTTAGCATTTCAGACCACTGTATTTTAATATTTAGCTCTTGTTTCGCAGGCAGTTCTTCACAGCTAAGGTCTTTGCCAAACTGCTTCACGTCGATCGCTATGGAAGGGTTTCCATCATGCAGTTCTTTAATTATGTTATGAGGAAAGGTAGGTAATAACGAGTAGCATTCGGGAAAAAACATTTTTATTTTCTAAAAACCTGTGAGTAAATTCCAAACCAGTGTGATCTGTAATCTGATTCTCCTCCATTTTTTGTCCGAAAAGTTCTAAAACTAGAGTACCCTTTTTGTCATTCAAGGTCAGGCAAGACCTTGGGCAAGTCACTTGGCTTCTCTGTGCCTCAGTTATCTCATCTGTAAAATGGGGATTGAGACTGTAAGCCCTACATGGAACAGGGACTCTGTCGAACCCGATTTGCTTGTATCCACCCCAGCGCTTAGTACAGAACCTGGCATGTAGTAAGTGCTTAACAAATACCATGATGATTATTATCAAGTTCTAGGCTCAGCTGTACCGCTGACCTGCTCTGTTGACCTTGGGAAAGTCACTCAACTTCTCTGTGGCTGTTTCCTCATCTGTAAAACAGGACCAAAGTACCTCATCTCCTTCCCTTTTACATTGCAGGCCCCATGCGCCCGATCTAATCTTCTTCTGCCCCAGCACTTGGAACAGTGCTTGGCATAGAATAAGTGCCTAAAAAATGCCACCATTATTTATATCTAGTGTATTCGAATCTCATCAATCAATCAGTCAATCGTATTTATTGAGTGCTTACTGTGTGCAGAGCACTGGACTAAGCGCTTGGGAAGTACAAGTTGGCAACCTTTAGAGACAGTCCCTACCCAACAGTGGGCTCACAGTCTAGAAGGGGGAGACAGAGAACAAAACCAAACATACTAACAAAATAAAATAAATAGAATAGGTATGTACAAGTAAAATAAATAAATAGAGCAAATAAATAAATAAATAAATGGATAAATAAGTAAATAAATATAAATAAATAAATAAATAAATGGATAAATATGTAAATAAATAAAAAATCAATCTGCCATTTATTCCCAGGTGACTTGAGGTCCTTGAGGTCTTTCAGCTGATAACTGATTAATGTTTAAGTATGGGGTGGAGAGGGAGGACTGAGTTTTCGTTTCTTTTGGGTTGGTTGGCCTCATGTTCAATGCTAAGGGCCAAATCTTGCCTCTGTGTCCCACCCTTATTTTACAGTGTGGCTCCACCAGACAAGAATTGGCCTGAGTTTGTACGATGTGGCCGGACAGGGTTACCTCCGGGAATCGGTAAGCGAGTTTCACTGGCCACTTCAGCCGTTGAATTCTTGTAATGGAGAAGAGAGGGCAGTTTGGAGCTGGGTTAGGTCTGATGGGAAGTTGTCCTTAAAAGACGACCATAGGATGGGCGGCCCCTAAGAATGAGAAAAGCCTGAAGGGAATTCAGGCCAGCCGCCTAGCTTTGCACTTGAAGGAATACTTAATTAATCAAGCACACAATATTCTACCTAATCAGTGTTCAGGGCATGCAGACAAGGAGCAAATTGGCCATTCTTTTACTCTGTTGATAGGAGGAATCCTCCCCACATATCCCCCAACTCCCCACCCCGGATTTAGAAACTCCCGGGAGAGGAAAAAATGGTCATAAAATTAATTTGGGCGTTATAGGATATTACCACTTGTTAATTTTTAATAAGTAAATATAGTAGCCACTAGTATAAGTGAAAATTAAGTGTTCCTCTACTGAACTTCTTCTTTTCTCAGGATTTAGAAAACTACATTTTGGAACTTATACCGACTCTACCCCAGTTGGATGGACTAGAGAAATCTTTTTACTCTTTCTACGTCTGCACTGCAGTTAGGAAGTTCTTCTTCTTTTTAGACCCTCTCAGAACAGGTACAACCATCTGTCAAACTTGGGAATCGTGGGGGGCATATTTTTCGTCCCAAAAGTGAGGGGAATGTCTTGAGACTCTGAAAGCATTTTTCCCCCGAGGGCCTTGTTTGTCCCTCTTGCCCAGATCACTGCTGCACCCGTCTTTGTTTCTCTGTGTTGGCCTGAGTTGGGCAGGACTATGAGCTAATTTGGGGATGAGACTCTTTCATGGTTGCTTAGGGGGAACGTTACGGGAGTCCTTCTAATTAACTCTGTCCGTCTGGCTACCAACTCTTTTAGACTGTGAGCCCACTGTTGGGTAGGGACTGTCTCTATATGTTGCCAATTTGTACTTCCCAAGCGCTTAGTCCAGTGCTCTGCACACAGTAAGCGCTCAATAAATACGATTGATGACGATGATGATGTTGTATTACTATATCGTACTCTCCCAAACACTCTGCGCACGGGAAGCACTCAGTAAATACGATCGATCGATTGATTAGGTACCCATGGCCGGCAAAAGATAGAGACTATTATCCTTGCACCTAGAATAGGCTGATCTGTGTATTTTTGAAGAATTGTACCTTTTGGTGGAAGTGACACAGAGGGTTCTTATTTACTGAGCCCTTTCTGTGGGCAGAACACTCAGTACAGAGTTGGTAGACACATTCCCTGTCTACAGTGAGCGTACAGTCTAGAGGGGGAGAAGCTAAAACCGTCTAATTCATAGGGATTGGGAACCTGAATTCTTTTCTGTGTGCAGCTCTGGCAGCTGAATGAAACGCGGGAAGTCCTTCCCAGTCAAACAGTTCAGAGCCCCTGCCTTAGCGGGGGACTCAGGTGATCCTGGAAAATTACCCGTTCACTTCCTTAGGGACCCCAGCCCAATTAAAAAATTAATAGAGCTGTCCAATTCTTTGTCAGCAGGGATCATTTCTGCCTGTTCACATCATTTACACTGCCAAATCCGTTGCAGTATCGTGGGAGGCCAAAATGGCTGTGGGCAAATGGTGTTTTAAATCCGGCATTTTCAGTGACAGCTGAGCGCTTCCTGCTGCTTTTTCCTCAGCGCTAGGTTTTATGCGATCAGGGGCAGAGAGGGGATTGTTTAGGAAAGTTCGGAAAATCGAAAGGACTGTTGGGCGATGAGCCAGGCAGGTGACACATTATCATCATCATCAATCGTATTTATTGAGCGCTTACTGTGTGCAGAGCACTGGACTGAGCGCTTGGGAAGTACAAATTGGCAACATAGAGAGACAGTCCCTACCCAACAGTGGGCTCACAGTCTGAAAGGGGGAGACAAAACCAAACATACTAACAAAATAAAATAAATAGAATAGATAGGTACAAAATAAATAAATAAATAGAGTAATAAATATGTACAAACATATATACATGTATACATATACACATTATGGGATGACTCTCTTCTTGGAAAAAAAAAATGCACTTAAATCATGATTTTCAAATGTCCTTTTAGGGAAGATAAAAATACAGGATATTTTGGCGTGCAGTTTCCTAGATGACTTATTGGAGGTAAACGAGTTTTTACACTTTATTCGTTGTTTGCCTATGCTTTTTCTGTGCTCTAAATGAATCTCTGTCCTGTTCCTTAGTTAAGGGATGAAGAGCTCTCCAAAGAAAGTCAAGAGACAAATTGGTTTTCTGCTCCATCTGCCCTGAGGGTTTATGGTATGATCGTAATATTTGTATTTATACTATCCCCGTATTATCTTTGCTCTGGAACACACTAACCATGAAATGCCTAAAAAAGCCGGCTGAGAATTAAATACTGAAACTAGCAGTTTTCAAGAAGCAGAATGGCCTAGTGGGTAGAGCATGGGCCTGGGATTCAGAGGGATCTGCTTCTAATCCCGGCTCTGCCACTTGTCTGCCGCGTGACCTTGGGCAAGTCACTTCACTTCTGTGTGCCTTTGTTCCCTAAGCAGCATGGCTCAGTGGAAAGAGCAAGGGCTTTCGAGGCAGAGGTCATGGGTTCGAATCCTGGCTCCACCACATGTCTGCTGTGTGATCTTGGGCAAGTCAGTTAACTTTTCTGAGCCTCAGTTACCTCCTCTGGCAAATGGAGATGAAAACTGTGAGCCCCACGTGGGACAACCTGATCACCCTGTATTCCCTCCCAGCGCTTAGAACAGTGCTTTGCACATAGTAAGCGCTTAACAAATCATCATCATCAATCGTATTTATTGAGCGCTTACTATGTGCAGAGCACTGTACTAAGCGCTTGGGAAGTACAAATTGGCAACACATAGAGACAGTCCCTACCCAACAGTGGGCTCACAGTCTAAAATGCCATCATTATTATTATTATTCCCTCTGCTATAAAATGGGGAATAAGATTGTGAGCTCCTTGTGAGACACGGACTCGGTCCAACCTGATTAGCCTGGATTTACCCCAGGGTTTAGTACGTTGCCTGGCACACATTAAGTGCTTAGGAAATACCATAAAAAAATTTTTTTCCCAGAAACAGATTTTTCTAAACCAAAGTCTAATTAAAATGCTGATTCTTCTGTCTCCTTTTTAGAGCCCATTCCTGCATTCTCTCCAGATGAGGCAAAAATGTTTGTCTTCTGTTTCTGCCTTCCCTAGGCCAATATCTCAACCTCGACAAGGACCACAACGGCATGCTGAGCAAGGAGGAACTCTCCCGCTACGGGACAGCAACTATGACCAACGTCTTTTTGGATCGGGTCTTCCAGGAGTGTCTTACCTATGATGGAGAAATGGTACTGCTGGGCCTTGGAGAGACGCTTTCTGGGCTTTGCCTAGGCTCGAGAGGGAGGGAGTCGTTTTCCTACTTGAAAGCCATTTCCTTCCCTCTCTTCCAGGAGTTAACTATCTGTCACTCTCCCAAAGGCTGCTTCTGTCTCTCTCTTCCTTCTCTCTCCTTAAGGCCTTCACTGGTATTTATTTAGCATTACTCCCCTCCTCAAAAATCTCCAGTGGCTACCAATCAATCTGCGCATCAGGCAGAAACTCCTCACCCTGGGCTTCAAGGCTGTCCGTCACCTTGCCCCCTCCTACCTCCCCTCCCTGCTCTCCTTCTCCAGCCCAGCCCGCACCCTCCGCTCCTCCGCCGCTAATCTCCTCCCCGTACCTCGTTCTCGCCTGTCCCACCATCGACCCCCGGCCCACGTCATCCCCCGGGCCCGGAATGCCCCCAGTCCCCCTGCCCATCCGCCAAGCTAGCTCTCTTCCTCCCTTCAAGGCCCTACTGAGAGCTCACCTCCTCCAGGAAGCCTTCCCAGACTGAGCCCCTTCCTTCCTCTCCCCCTCATCCCCCTCTCCATCCCCCCCATCTTACCTCCTTCCCTTCCCCACAGCACCTGTATATATGTATATGTTTGTACATATTTATTACTCTATTTAGTTATTTTACTTGTACATATCTATTTATTTTGTTAGTACGTTTGGTTTTGTTCTCTGTCTCCCCCTTTTAGACTGTGAGCCCACCGTTGGGTAGGGACCGTCTCTAGATGTTGCCAACTTGGACTTCCCAAGCGCTTAGTGCAGTGCTCTGTACACAGTAAGCGCTCAATAAATACGATTGATTGATTGATTTACTGTGTGCAGAACCCTGTACTAAGAGCTTGGGAAATCAAATCATGGTTTGATTTCTTTGGGCCTCTTCCTTTCTCCTGTTGTCTGTCTTCCTATTCCCCTGCCTCCATCCTCCAGACCCTCTATTCTGTCTCTTATTTCCCTCTTATTTCTATCTCCCCTTTGTCTGTCGCTCCATTTTCCCTTCCCCTTCCCAATTTCGGCCATCCTTCGTCCCCGCCTAGGGCCTTCTTCCAACTCGGTAATTACGCTGCAGCCTCTCCTCAGTTGGCTCTCTCCCTGTTTGCCACTCCCACCGTGCTTTCTCTGCAACTCTTGGCCCCTTTCGGGCCCTTCTCTTCTCCCCCCTTACCCGTTGCCTGAGACTTTGGAGAATTGCACCCAGGAGAGGTGGACCGGAGCTTTCCAGTGTCCATTGTGGCGGGGAGGGGCTGCAGCAGCGTCCACCACCCTGGACTGAAGGATGGAAGGGGCAGGTGGGGTGACATTTTTAGGTGTGAATTTCTGCCCTTTAATCCCCTCCCCTGCCCGATCCTCCTGAGGGGCTTGTGTTGGGCGATCGCCCTGGGCCCGGCCCTGCCAGGGACTTTGTCCAAGTGTGGTCATGCTTCTTGTGCCGGCAAGCAATAATAGTAATTAAGCATCGTACTTCGGTGCTCCCTCTGTGTCATTGTGCTGGGATGCGAGATAATCAGGTTGGACACGGTCCCTGCACCGCACAGAGCTCACAGCCTAATTAGGAGGGGGAACAGGTATTGAACTCCCGTTTTACACATTCAATTCAGTCATTTTTATTGAGCGCTCAGTGGGCAAAGCACTGTACCAAGCGCTTGCGAGAGTACCACGCAACAACAAGCATCCACATTCCCTGCGCACAATCTAGAAGGGAAGAGTTGCTCTGAAGCAGCGTGGCTTGGTGGAAAGAGCAAGGGCTTTGGAGTCAGAGGTCATGGGTTTGAATGCCGACTCCGCCACGTGTCTGCTGTGTGACCTTGGGCAAGTCACTTCACTTCTCTGAGCCTCAGTTACCTCATCTGTAAGATGGGGATGAAGACTGTGAGCCCCACGTGGGACAACTTGTATCCCCCCCAGCGCTTAGAACAGGGCTCTGCACACAGTAAGCGCGTAACAAATGCCATCATTATTAGAAGCAGCGTGGCTCAGTGGAAAAAGCACGGGCTTTGGAGTCAGAGGTCATGGGTTCAAATCCCGGCTCCACCACTTGTCAGCTGTGTGACTTTGGGCAAGTCACTTGACTTCTCTGGGCCTCAGTTCCCTCATCTATAAAATGGGGATGAAGACTGTGAGCCCCATGTGGGACAACCTGATCACCTTGTAAATTCCCCAGCGCTTAGAACAGTGCTCTGCACATAGTAAGCGCTTAATAAATGCCATTAAAAAAAAAAAAAAAGAGTTGAGTGACTTGTCCAAGCTCACGCAGCAAGCAAGAGACCGAACTGGAATTAGAACCCAGGTCCTCTGAGTCCCGAACCCACGCTGTGTCCATTTAGGCTACCCTGCTTCCCTAAGTAAGCAGGTGTTTTAAAGAGTGAAGAAATAGTGCTGAGGGGCATAGCCTCAATTTTCATTCAAGTTCTTATTTTTTTGCTCACGAGTGTTAGGTGAGTCTTACGGCTTTGGAGTTGTGCTAATTAGTGTGGCTGTCTGTTGGCCTTGAAATTAACCACCCCTTTTAGTAGCTCCCGGTAAATAACTGTTTAAACTGGACAAGTAGAAAAATGGCAACTTCAGCGGACTAATAAGGGAAAAGGTGGAATGGTAAACCAGCTAGTAGCTTTACGCGATTGCAGCAGCAGTAACAGCACGGGGCAGACACAGCTCACACAGTTCTCCTAGAACACAAGGGTTGCATTATCATGTTTTGAGTAATCCTGGAGAAGCCGCATGGCCTATTCATTCACTCATTCATTCATTCAATTGTATTTATTGAGCGCTTACTGTGGGCAGAGCACTGTACTAAGCGCTTGGGAAGTCCAAGTTGGCAACGTAGAGAGACGGTCCCTACCCAACAGCGGGCTCACAGTCTAGAAGGGGGAGACAGACAACGAAACAAAGCATATTAACAAAATAAAATAAATAGAATAAATATGTACAAATAAAATAAATACATAGGGTAATAAATACATACAAACATATATACATTTGCATATATATCATCATCATCAATCGTATTTATTGAGCGCTTACTGTGTGCAGAGCATATATGTACATATACATATATGTATACACATACATATATACAGGCCTAGTGGGAAGCACGTGCTTGGGAGTCAGAGGTCCCGGGTTCTAATCCTGGGTCCACCACTTGTCTGCTGAGTGACCTTGGGCAAGTCACTTAACTTCTCTATGCCTCAGTTCCCTCATCCTTAAACTGGGGATTAAGGTTGTGAGTCCTATGTGGGATGGGGACTGTGTCCAACCCAATTATCCGGTAACTACCCCATCATTTAGTACAGTGCCTGGTACGTAGTAGACGTTTAACAGGTACCATTTTGTAAAAAGTGAAAAATCTCGCGCAGCAGGAACCACCCATTCTGACGCCACGCATGCGCACAAACCGTTTCTTTCATAACCCAGCGTGCCGAGCCCAAACAGACTCGCGCTGTCGGAAGACCATTCCCTAACTGCCGACTTGCACTCGAGTCAGAACGCTGGTTGAATCGTATTTATTGAGCGTTTACTATGTGCAGAGCACTGTACTAAGCGCTTGGGAAGTACAAATTGGCAACATACAGAGACAGTCCGTACCCAACAGTGGGCTCACAGTCTAAAAGGGGGAGACAGAGAACAAAAGCCAAACATACTAACAAAATAAAATAAATAGAATAGATATGTACAAGTAAAATAAATAAATAGAGTAATAAATATGTTCAAACATATATACATATATACAGGTGCTGTGGGGAAGGGAAGAAGGTAAGAAGGGTGGGGATGGAGAGGGGGACGAGGGGGAGAGGAAGGAAGGGGCTCAGTCTGGGAAGGCCTCCTGGAGGAGGTGAGCTCTCAGCAAGGTCTGACGGCAGAACTGAGCGCTCCGTAAGGACTACAAGCCAACCAAAGGTCCATTTTGTTAGAAAACTCCTAAGGGCCGATCTTGTGCCTTAACGTTATTGAGGAGAAAAACGGTGGGACTTTTGAGTTCTTTAAGGCGTCTAGGATCGTAGTTCCAACAGAACTGCGGTTACCGGCCCCCGCGATTAAGAGGAAGCTGGCCAAGTGGTGGTGAAGTTGTTAGCCTCCCCAGGCATTTTCAGATGGAAAGGACTTGGGCACAAAAGTCCAGTTTAAGGCACAGGGGGTGGCTTATCCCACTGAATGGGCACCACCCATTCCCTAAGCCCACAACATGCAGGAGGGAGGCCTTCCCTTGAAAGAAAAATCAGGAATCCCGAACACAGGCGGCCGGGGTTCTGCTACAGGCTGTCTGGAAATACCTTTCTCTCCTGGGCCCGTCGGCCCACCTCCTGGGCAGCCCCGACTCAAACGCCTCTGCCTTATTCCACTAAATAAGAATAAGGCTTTTATTCTTATTAGTGGAGTAAGAATTCACCATGGGGAGCACCGAGGAAGGCTGCGAGGACGTGTCTCGGGCAGGAGGAGGGGGAGACCCGAAGGAGAGGCCTACACACCCATGGGTGGCCTGTACCGGTCTAAACGTACCTGAAGTAAAGTCGTGGGTCGCTGGGTGATTAGTGTTTCTGGGTGGGCGGAGGAACTAGCCCAGTTACAGCCAAGATCACACCCCGGCCTTGTTCGGCAGGACGAAAAGAAACTGAGCGGACGGTTACTGGAAGGAAGAAAGCACAATGGACGCTCTGTGGGGGACTCCCACAGCTGGCTGTTGGCAGGAAGGCGTCCGAGGGGAACTGGACGAGAAAACCAGAAAAAACGCCGAAGCGTAAAGTTTCTTGGATCAACCTTCGTTCAGATCTAATTTGACTCTGCCCTGGAATGAGGGAAGGAGGATAGGGGTTTTTTGGTTCGTTTTTTGGTTATTTGCGGGGCTGGCGTATCGTGTACGGCTGCTGTGCGGTGGCAGGGTGCTTTGAGCTCTCAGGCCCCGGCCGTCTGTGTTCGGGATTCCTGATTTTTCTTTCAAGGGAAGGCCTCCCTCCTGGATGCTGTGGGCTTAGGGAATGGGTGGTGCCCATTTAGTGGAATAAGGCAGAGGCGTTTGAGTCAGGGCTGCCCAGGAGGGGGGCCGACGGGCCCAGGAGAGAAAGGTATTTCCAGACAGCCCGTAGCAGAACCCCGGCCGCCTGTGTTCGGGATTCCTGATTTTTCTTTCAAGGGAAGGCCTCCCTCCTGCATGTTGTGGGCTTAGGGAATGGGTGGTGCCCATTTAGTGGAATAAGGCAGAGGCGTTTAAATCGGGGCTGCCCAGGAGGGGGGCCGACGGGCCCAGGAGAGAAAGGTATTTCCAGACAGCCCGTAGCAGAACCCCGGCCACCTGTGTTCGGGATTCCTGATTTTTCTTTCAAGGGAAGGCCTCCATCCAGCATGTTGTGGGCTTAGGGAATGGGTAGTGCCCATTTAGTGGAATAAGGCAGAGGCGTTTAAGTCGGGGCTGCCCAGGAGGGGGGCCGACGGGCCCAGGAGAGAAAGGTATTTCCAGACAGCCCGTAGCAGAACCCCGGCCGCCTGTGTTCGGGATTCCTGATTTTTCTTTCAAGGGAAGGCCTCCCTCCTGCATGTTGTGGGCTTAGGGAATGGGTGGTGCCCATTTAGTGGAATAAGGCAGAGGCGTTTAAGTCGGGGCTGCCCAGGAGGGGGTCCGACGGGCCCAGGAGAGAAAGGTATTTCCAGACAGCCCGTAGCAGAACCCCGGCCGCCTGTGTTCGGGATTCCTGATTTTTCTTTCAAGGGAAGGCCTCCCTCCTGCATGTTGTGGGCTTAGGGAATGGGTGGTGCCCATTTAGTGGAATGAGGCAGAGGTGGATACAAAAAACCCCCAAAACTCCACTTCAGCATCTCTCAGTTGCATGATTTTTCCACCCCATCTCGTCTAAAACCGCTCCCCTTGTCGGAGTTAACTCTGGGTTGCCCCCTTAATGAGTACCATTTTCTTTTCCGGTAGGATTATAAAACCTACTTGGATTTTGTGCTGGCGTTAGAAAATCGCAAGGAACCTGCAGCTCTGCAGTACATCTTTAAACTGCTCGACATAGAGAACAGAGGCTTCCTGAATGTCTTTTCCCTCAATTATTTCTTCCGGGTAAGTCTGTCGAGGATCAGCGTCAATCCCCGTACGCCGTGTTTCATCAGCATTCCCTCTAGTACATTGTTCACGGCGGTCCCCGGGAGGCACGTTGACATCATTTGTCATCGTCATCATCAATCGTATTTATTGAGCGCTTATTGTGTGCAGAGCACTGTACTAAGCGCTTGGGAAGGACAAATTGGCAACATTTGTCGAGTGTTTCCAGTAGAGGAAAGGAATCCGTGCTGCAGATTCTGGAAGGAAATGGTAGTGTGTCTCCCCTGAATTTCAAAGCTAGCTACAAAGCAAACTAATTTGATCAGATTAAAAGCACTAGGAGGAGAATTTTTTGGCTGGGGTATATTTGAAAGAAAAGTCATGTGGACGTTTACAGAGTGAAGGAAAAAGTGGCTGTTCAGAGCTAAACTTGAAGCATGGCTGTTCTAACCAGTTGAACGCACAGGGCTGGTATTTGGCCACCACCCTCTGTGGAAGTGTGTTTCTCCGTCATCGTGCCACCTCTTGACCAAGCACCCCGGGCGCGTGGCTCTGAGATACCCCACCAAGCATCTGCTATCGTCATCAGTCGTATTTATTGAGCGCTTACTATGTGCAGAGCACCGTACTAAGCGCTTGGGAAGTACAAATTGGCAATATATAGAGACCACACAATATACTGTGCGCTTACTCTGCACACAGTAAGCGCTCAATAAATACGATTGATTGATTGATTGATAACTCAATAATAGTGGGATAGCACTGACGATCGGAGATAATCAGTCACAGCCCCTGTCCCTCCTTGGGCTCACGTTCTCAGTAGGAGGGAGAGCGGCCTTCTTTGAGGCTTCTTTCACGCGTAACTTTGTCTCTTCCCTAATAAACTTAGCGCTCAGTTAGCAAATCATCCCTCTTCCTTTTTTTTAGCAGGAGTGCCATAGGCATCTTTCTGTAGGTGGGCTTACTGCTCTCGGGGAATCTGCTCCGAACTCAGCTGTGCCACTTCCTCTTCCCACGGTGCCCTGATGCCACCCTGCCACCCCGGGTCAGCCACTGCTGATGAATCGGTTCTCTGTTGTCCGGAGCGGTCGGGTCGCGGCTCCCCAAATTCCACACGAGCGGAAAGGGCTGCCCCACGCAACTCTCAGAGAAGCAGCGTGGCTCAGTGGAAAGAGCCCGGGCTTTGGAGTCAGAGGTCGTGGGTTCAAATCCCGGCTCCGCCAATTGTCAGCTGGGTGGCTTTGGGCAGGTCACTTCACTTCCCTGGGCCTCAGTTCCCTCATCTGGAAAATGGGGATGAAGACCGTGTGCCCCGCGTGGGACAACCTGATCGCCTTGTACCCTCTCCAGTGCTTAGAACGGTGCTTTGCACTAGTAAGCACTTAATAAATGCTATCATTATTATTATTAAGAGAAGCAGCGTGGCTCAGTGGAAAGAGCACGGGCTTTGGAGTCACAGGTCATGGGTTCGAATCCCAGCTCCGCCACGTCTGCTGTGTGACCTTGGGCAAGTCACTTAACTTCTCTGAGCCTGTTACCTCATCTGTAAAATGGGGATTAAGACTGTGAGCTCCACGTGGGACAACTTGATCACCTCGTAGCCCCCCCAGCACTTAGAACAGTGCTTTGCACATAGTAAGTGCTTAACAAATGCCATCATTATTATTATTATTTGGAGTCAGAGGTCATGGGTTCAAATCGCGGCTCCGCCAATTGTCAGCTGGGTGGCTTTGGGCAAGTCACTTCACTTCCCTGGGCCTCAGTTCCCTCATCTGGAAAATGGGGATGAAGACCGTGAGCCCCGCGTGGGACAACCTGATCACCTTGTACCCTCTCCAGCGCTTAGAACGGTGCTTTGCACGTAGTAAGCACTTAATAAATGCTATCATTATTAAGAGAAGCAGCGTGGCTCAGTGGAAAGAGCACGGGCTTTGGAGTCAGAGGCCATGGGTTTGAATCCCAGCTCCGCCACCTGTCTGCTGTGTGACCTTGGGCAAGTCACTTAACTTCTCTGAGCCTCAGTCACCTCATCTGTAAAATGGGGATTAAGACTGTGAGCCCCACGCGGGACAACTTGATCACCTCGTAGGCCCCCCCAGCACTTAGAACAGTGCTTTGCACATAGTAAGTGCTTAACAAATGCCATCATTATTATTATTATTTGGAGTCAGAGGTCGTGGGTTCAAATCCCGGCTCCGCCAATTGCCAGCTGGGTGACTTGGGGCAAGTCACTTCACTTCTCTGGGCCTCAGTTCCCTCATCTGGAAAATGGGGATGAAGACTGTGAGCCCCACGTGGGACAACCTGGTCACCTTGTATCCTCCCCAGCGCTTAGAACAGTGCTTTGCACATAGTAAGCGCTTAATAAATGCTATTATTAAAAAAAAAAAACCCAAAAAACTCTCCCTTGGGGTGGTTCTTGCTCGTGTGGCTCGGCCCCAGCCCTCGGGTTTACATTTGGCTGCGGTCGCAGACTCCTCCATGCTTCAGAGGCCGGCATTGTCCCAAATCACACCGCGTTCAAGTCCACGCCTCATCGTTTCTGGAATCGAAACGCTTATCTTTGCTCAGTCACTATTTTCTTTTCCGCAGGCTATCCAGGAACTAATGAAGCTCCACGGACAAGACCCCGTTTCATTTCAGGATGTCAAGGTCACTCTCTCCCTTCGTTCTGTCAAGTCCCAGTTTAGTATTGACGGTAGACTTGTGACGTTTATTGGAAAGCCAAGTGAAAACAGCCAAGTCACTCCTGTTAAAGTTGAATTTCCCTCCCGTTGCTCCTGGCTCAAGCCCCGGGAGCACTAGGGGAAGTTGCTACTGTACAAGAAGCAGCGGGGCTGAGTGGATAGAGTGCCTGGGAGTCAGAAGGTCACGGGTTCTAATCCCAGTTCTGCCACTCGTCCGCTGTGTGACCTTGGGCAAGTCACTTCCCTTCTCTGGGCGTCAGTGACCTTATCTGTAAAATGGGGATGGAGACTGCGAGCCCCATGTGGGACGGGGACTGGCAGAAACTCCTCACCCTGGGCTTCCAGGCCATCCATCCATCCCCTCGCCCCCTCCTACCTCACCTCCCTTCTCTCCTTCTACTGCCCAGCCCGCACCCTCCGCTCCGCCGCTGCTAATCTCCTCACCGTACCTCGCTCTCGCCTGTCCCGCCATCGCCCCCCGGCCCACGTCATCCCCCGGGCCTGGAATGCCCTCCCTCTGCCCATCCGCCAAGCTAGCTCTCTTCCTCCCTTCAAGGCCCTGCTGAGAGCTCACCTCCTCCAGGAGGCCTTCCCAGACTGAGCCCCTTCTTTCCTCTCCCCCTCGTCCCCCTCTCCATCCCCCCGTCTTACCTCCTTCCCTTCCCCACAGCACCTGTATATATGTATATATGGTTGTACATATTTATTACTCTATTTATTTATTTATTCATTTTACTTGTACATTTCTATCCTACTTATTTTATTTTGTTGGTATGTTTGGTTCTGTTCTCTGTCTCCCCCTTTTAGACTGTGAGCGCACTGTTGGGTAGGGACTGTCTCTATGTGATGCCAATTTGTACTTCCCAAGCGCTTAGTACAGTGCTCTGCACATAGTAAGCGCTCAATAAATACGATTGATTGATTGATTGATTGATTGGGTCCAACCCATTTGTTCTGCTGGTATCCACCCCGGGCACATAGGAAGCACTTCAATACCATAGTGATTATTCCCACTGTTATTATTAGAACTTATCCAGGATGAGGGCAGACTGTGCTGCTGCTTTCTTCCGGTGAAGCTTTGCAACTCGGCTCGGGGAAGGACTCCCTTCCCCGTTATTGCGGCTTATTCACGGAGCCTGGCAGTGTAGACACCTGAGGCTGGATTTCGGCTCACCCAAGCTCTCCTTGCCCCGGCCCCCTGCCTCACTCCCCTACAAGGGGCCTGAACCGTCTCCCTCCCTGGGTAGACAGACAGGGCCCTGCTTGCTCAGCTAATAAAGAAGTCCGCTTATCGGCCGAGCGTGGGTTAGACAGAATGAACGTGAAGACATCAACTTGGCCTCAAGACAAGAATTCTGGATTTTAGATAGGTCCAAGCTCCAGAGACCGCGACCGCTTCATCCCCGGGGGAATGATTCCCTTCCTCACGTCTCCACCAAACTCTCTTTTGCAGGATGAGATCTTCGACATGGTGAAACCCAGGGATCCCTTGAAGATAACCCTGCAGGATTTAATCAACAGCAATCAAGGTGACACGGTCACCGCCATTCTAATCGATCTGAATGGCTTCTGGACCTATGAGAACAGAGAGGCCCTCGTAGCCAACGATAACGACGGCGCAGCGGACCTTGAAGACACATGACCTCCAACGGCCTCCGCCGCCACCGCTGCTCCGGCCCCCGGAAGCCGAGACCTCAGCGGAGGTCCGGGCACCCGGAATTTTTGTTCGTCCGCGGCGCTCTAAGTGGGCCCTGCTGAAAACTCGACGTGGAAATAGGACTTGTTAGGAGGTTGAGGAAATTAAAGCCGGCAAACCCTGAACCGTAGCCCGCTGGTTAAAAAGAAAACGGGCCCGCCAGCCGGAGCCAGGCAGGCAGTGACGTCAGTTAGAGAATTTTTAAAGGCAGAACTGTTTCTTCGGAAAGGATGACTGGTGTAGGCAGAGGTGGTATTGTTTCGTAAGCCGCTGTTTTATAAACTACGCATACCGTGAAGTTTGAGTTGACCTTGTCTTTCTTATCGTCAGACTTCCCCACTGGGGCTCGGCGGGTGGCCTCGGGTGAGGAGGGGCTCGCCACCCCTCGTTTCCCAAGAGCGAAGGGAGGAATTTGGGGGCCGTGCCTGGCTATGGCGCCACTTTTCCCGGCTCCTGAACCTACTTGTCATTTTATCCACTTCGGCCACTGCCCGCCCACCATACTCTTGCAAGCTATTCTGGGGCTCTAACTTAACCTGTGAACTTCCCCAGCGCTTAGGATGTGGTTCTGTGGCGGCAGTCGCGCTTCTCTGTGCCTCAATCCCCGTTTTAGAGATAAGACCGTGAGTCCTGTGTGGGACAGGGATTGGGTCCAACCCGATTACCTTTGTATCTACGCCAGTGCTTAGAACAGTGCCTGGCACATAGTAAGTGCTTAAATACCAGCGCTTAGAACAGTGCTTTGCACATAGTAAAAGCTTAATAAATGCCATTATTAAATACCATTGTTACTATTAGTAGTATCAGTAGCTAAAGTATTTAAGTGCCTATTGTGTGCAGCTGGGGCCCCAGACAAGGCAGCAACCTCTGGCACCGAACTGGTCTACTGTGCCAGTCTGGGACTACTAAAGCCAGGTGGAGACACACACTAATTACTCTTTACTGTTCATTCTTAAAGGAGAGGAGAAAAAACCCCAAGAATTCGTTTACTAGTTCCTTGAAGGGATGAGACTTAATGCCTCCTTGCAAGTTTTCCTTGAGCAGCCACGGCCAGCTCTTCTACTGAAAGACCAAAATCCAATTAACGTTCACAAGGCTAATATGATTTAACAAGGGTGGACGTAGCCGCTGGCACGCTTCCACATTCCGCCCTATTAGCATCACCTCATTTTCACCTTGGAATAGAGCTGAGGGGATTTGGGAATAAATGATCTCGGGGCTAGAATGGGAGAGGTGTAAGAAATTACAGATGAAGGCTTTCCAGGTGTGATGAATTTCCTGGTCATTCATTCATTCTAGATATTTGCGGCTCAATTTGTTACGCATAATCTGTTACGGCTCCCCTGGTATTTCCCTGCCCAGCTCAAGGTGACTGTGTTACAGGCCCCCGTAGGGAGAACAAAGGCAGAAGGGAGGGGAAACCAACCACCAAAGATTCTGAATGCCATTAAGTAGAAAACAAACCGTTTAATGCATTTACAGGAAATTAATCGGTCTTCTACAGGTCGCGGAAACAAAAAGATTTAAGTGTGATTAAGGCACGGCGAGTATTCAGATTTGTAAACCAAGAATGTTCTCCTGATACGACTGGTCATGGTTAAGCAAGTGCGGGAAAAGAGCGTGTTGAAGCTGACGAGAGCCTTAAAATTCTGATAATACAAGGGTTAATTCACCTGCTCTGCTTTCCAGAGGCAACGAGGAAAAACTGTCACATCTCACACTTGAGACCTTCCCCCTGTTGCCCTATCTACAGCACAAGTGTCCCTTTTTAATCCTCCCATTTTCCACCAAGTATTAGAAAGAAGGCACTGGCCCGTTCAGTTGGCAAGAGCTGAGCCAGTCCCAAACTCCTGCAGTTTAGCAGGTTTGGTATGCTGTTAAAATCAGTTAACAATGGACATTGCAGATCGCAGGGCAAGCCTCTTTTAAATGGGTATCAAGTGAAAAGGGAAGTCGTCTTTGCGACCTGCAAGTTGTAATCCCTCTGAGCAGGAAATAAAGGGTGCTTGCTCTCGTATCGTTGGGCTAAGCTGCAAGGGGACACTAGGCATTTCCTCGAGCAGGAAACAAATTGCAATTGTCCAACTGGGCCGAGATGGGGCTGAAGGGCCAAGGATCAAGGATGTTCCTTATCCAGGGATGGTTTCCCAATGATTCAGGGACACCGGGTTTTCCCAAAAATGCCCGTGATTTGCACAATGGGCTCCCATCCCAAAACCCTTGTTTTTTAATTCAGTTCTTTAGTGGGGGCAGTCTAAGACTGGCATATGGCTTTGCCCGTGACTCTACAGCGGCATGACCCAGTGGCGTCAAAATTACCCCTTACCTATTAGAAGGTCAAAGTTAAGGTATCATTACGGAATAGGCTTTCAGCTTCGCTCCTTAAATAACTTCAGCACATTTTGCATGTCGGGTCGGTGTTAGCACTTAGCAGGTGATACCATTGTTGAGATTAAAAGTATTAATATAACAGGACCTACTTTTGTAAGAAGAAATGAGTCAAAACGGTACCTCCCCTTGCCATTTAAATGCAGTAATAATCGCCACTCCAGTGAAGGAGAGGTCCTGTCTACTGCAGCCTCTTTTAATCAAGAGAGAACAGTGTTCTCCGCCGAACAAGTCAACTCTCCCTTCAAGCACTGCTTTCCTACACAACAGATGAAATGGGACAAGGACCAAGGCAGGCCCCCTTAGTATGAAGCGGCAGATTAAATATAAATACAAGGGATGAGATAATAAGTGACACCGATTATGGACAAAAATTCCTCGTTTGCCACGTGAGACTAAAGAAACGGTTGTCTGTAGCCCCTGGTGGCTACTTGCCCAGAAGTGGCACCGTATAAAAACAAAATAGCATTTCAGAGGTTTTGAAACCCACAGGGGTCAACACGGCCACAAGACACTGACAAGACTAGAGACATTTTTACTGCTTTTCCATGGAGTGGGATTAAAACTCTAGTCTAGTGTGTACTGTAAGATGCACTTGGGCTCAATCCAAACCTACTTTGACAGGAATCCAAAGATAGCACAGACTCCAATTTCAGGTCTTGATCTCCAAGCAGAGACAGAGGTTTGAAGCTCTTACCCCTGGCAAAAACAGTTCTACACATAATCTACTAAATCCATCCAAGGAGCAGAGTAAAAATATCCCTAGTTTATAAACCATCGTGGGGCGGGGGCGTCGCTTCACGCTAAATCGGGCTGCGCGGGTTCTCTTTTGTCTGTGGCGGCTAAGTTACCATCGCCCTCCATTTCAAAATTGAAGTTCACAAACGAACTGGGTGACATTGCCTCTGGCTGCTCTTTGTGAACCGTCTCGGCCTGTGACTTGTCCTGCTGCTCTTGATACTGTCTCTCTGCTTCTTCCGACATTCTGTTCTCTTCTTCCTCCTCCTCTTCCTAACAAGGAAGACACGGCACATAAAACGCTTGGATCGGCGGGCAAACGCAACTCGCTAGCTTCGCCAGCGCCTAACGGCCGGGGCCTTGGCTCCTGCGGTCCGAAGGAGCGAACGAGGCCAGAGTGTCTGCTCCTAGGCCGCAGCAGATTCCTATTTAGCGGCGCCAGACGGAAACCTTATCCTAGCTTGATGGCTACGGAAAGTGCTGCCCCGACTGATGAACGCCATGAGAGATTTAAACTGTGCTTTCAAGTGGAGAGAGAAAGCTTTAATCTTCCCAACTGTAATGGGCCTCACCCTTTCAAGCAGAGAGTGATAGGACAGTGGGTCTTTTCCTGTAGCCTGAGCTGCCATATACAGGCGCTCTCCTCTCATCCACTTAACTTGTATTTTAATGCTGCCAGAGCCACGTGAATCCTTCTCCCAGGAGGACGGATGGCGGTGGGGATCTACAAGGAGAAACGCCCACAGCCGCCACTGCTGAAGCCAGGGCTAAGGCTCAGATCTCTCCCGGGGCTGCCTCAAAGTACTTTGATCAATCCATCAGTCTGTCTTCTTTATAGAGCACTGCACTAAACGCTCAGACGACGAGTACAGTATAACAGGACATGTACATAAGTCCTTTGGGGCTGAGAGAGGGGTGAATAAAGGGTACAAATTCAAGCACTTTAGTGCTTAAAAGCGCTTTAGCCCTTTGATAATAGTAATAATGGCATGTATTAAGTGCTTACTATGTGCAAAGCACTGTTCTCAGCACCGGGGGAGATACAAAGCGATCAGGTTGTCCCACGGGGGGCTCACAGTCTTAATCCCCATTTTCCAGATGAGGGAACTGAGGCACAGAGAAGTTAAGTGACTTGCCCGAAGTCACACAGCGGACGGGTGGCGGAGCCGGGATTGGAACCCATGACCCCTGATTCCAAAGCCCGGGCTCTTTCCACCGAGCCACGCTGCTTCTGCTTTGACGGCAGCAGGACAGATTTTGGGTAATGCTACGGGGACGCTACACTGATTGATGAACCGTTCCCAGGTGTGAATTAAGTTGCTTTTCATAAGCGGGGCTATCTGTTCAGCAGGATGGGGAGGATCCTCAAAGGCCCCAGAGCCAACTCGCCAGAGGGAGCAACTTGGATCGCACTTCAGCTTTCCCTAGGCCCCGACTCGCGTATCCAGACCTCGTTTCCTCTCACTGCCGGGCACGGATCCAGTCGGATGCCCTCTGGCCTACGCTGCCTTCCTCAGAGGAAGAAGACTCCTTCTACACCCGAACGACTTAGGATATAGGAGGAAGGTAGGACGGCGGAACCCACCTCCTTCTTCATGCGGTAATACTCGTCAATGGCGTATTGGTATTTGGGGGTGCTGATGCCCAAAACGGACGCAATCTTCTCTCCGAGGAAGTCGCACACTGGAGATATAAAAGTGAAGTCGTAAGGACTGCTGCTGAGGAAAACTCCAATTGAACCGGTCACAGTGGAAGCTTCATTTTGCCCGACACACTACCCAAAGTGAATCGGGTTGGGACTGAGGGTCTGCTAACCTCATGGAGAAGAAGGTCCAAACAAAGGAAGGCCGGCCAGCCTGCTGAGCTGACGCCGGGTCTCTGAGAAAACAGCTGGTGAAGATGGGGACTGGTTGGGGGGCGGCTGGCAAAGGTGGGAACTGTTGTCAGCTTGGGCTTGTTGGCTCTCAGGCCTCGTGTTCCCCATCCCGTGGAAGCGTGGAAGGGCCCGGGATGGCACCTTGGGCCGTGTTGGGAGAGAGTGAGGGACAAAGCTGTGAAGGGAGTGGCACTGCTCTCCAGTGAGTAGGCACGGGGACTGATGCCTGGTCTGGATTTGGAATAATAATTCTTATCATTGTTTCTATGGTGTTGGTGCACTTCTTAAGTGCTGACCACTGTACTAAGTGCTGGGGGCAATTCAAGATAAACAGGTCAAAGTCCCCGTCCCACAAGGGAATCAGAGTCTAAGCAGGAGGGCGCACAGGCATTGAATCCTCATTTTACAGACTACGGCACTGAGAAGTAAAGTGACAGAGTTCACACAGCAGGCAAATGCTGGAGCCGGGATTAGAACCCAGGTCCTTTGGACTCCCGGGCTCACGCTCTAACCACTGGGCCACGCTGCTTCTCTTCCAGGCAGAGACGCAATGGCAGCATGGCAAAGGTGAGGAGTGGGGGCAACGGGTTCTTACTCGCTCCTCTTTCTTCTGGTATTTCCTAAGCACTTCCTACGAGCCGGGCACTGGGGCACAGAGAAGCCGGATTTGGGATGAGAAGGAGCGTGGCCTAGTGGAAAGAGCCTCGGAGTCGGAAGACTTGAGTCCTAATCCCAGCTCTGTCACTTGTCTGCTGTGTAACCTCGGGCAGGTCACTTCACTTCTCGATGCCTCAGTTACCTCATCTGTAAAATGGGGATTAAGACTGTGAACCCCATAGGGGACATGGACTGTGTCCAAGCTGATTATCTTGTATCTACCTCAGTGCTTAGAGCAGTGCCTGGCACAAAGCAAATGCTTAACAAATATCATAAAAAAAAAAAGAAGCCTGGGCAGAGTCAGGTCTTGAACTCAGGTCTCTTAGGACCCGGCTCTTTCCCAAACTGCCTAAACCGTGTCAAGGGCCAGAGACGCTGCTTTCCGGTCCCCGCCCAGAGGCCAGGCAGGCCGCCGGCTCGAGGAATGACGCCCTGAAACGGAAAGCCAATCGATACCTGAGAGGGTCGACGTGGCCGCACGCAGCATGTAAAACCACAAAAACGGACCCCAGGTAAGCTTCGCCTGCAAAAAAAAAAAATATCAAGGTTCAAGACAGCCGGCGGCAGCACAGAGATCACCGTATGACGTCCACCTTAAGATCTGGGGCGGGAGGCGGGACCCCAGAAACCAAAGGAACCAAGAAATCAAGCCGAGGGAGGTCAAAACACTCGGGTAGATTTTCAGCAAAAGGTCTTGCTCCAACCCCAGAATCCCCACTGATCTTGGGTAGCCGCTGGAATGCCGGAGCCGGCCACGTGGACAGCTGTCCACTGTTCAGAGCGCGGGCCTAAAGGAAGCAAACAGGAGAGAAAAGACATTCCCCGCTCCAGAGAAAGGCCCCTCTTGGGTCAGGGCTCATTGGTCCAGTGGACAGTGAGATGAATTCAACTCGCAGAGAACTCCAACTTTCCAAAAGCCAGTTATCCCTGCCCATAGCCCAAAGGCGCTCAGGCTCCGAGCCCTCCAGGGACACTCGGTCCGAACCAGGCTCCGGGCCCTCCAGGGACGCTGGGTTCACGCCACGTTGGGCCGGGATGCTTCCGTTTCTCTTCCGCCGAGCAGCAGGATCCAACTGCCAACCCACCCTCCTCAGGATCCCAGTCTTGGCAGAGGTTCGGGAATATTTAGGCCCAGCCCTTTCCTCTGTGTTCCTTCTTTTAGAAAATGCACAAAGAGCTCGGGACACTATGAACCCAAAGGTTCAGAGGCTGCTCGTCTCTTGGCCTCCCAACCAGGATCTGGAGAGATCAGATACCATGGCTCTGCTAATGAGGGTCCTCATGGCTGGAATTTCCTATGAGCCCATTCTCAAAGAATCCCAGGTCAGACAAAGAGCTCACCAAATCAATTCTTAAGACTGGTAGACAGAAAAATGTTGCTTTTCCTGGAAGGCTTATAAAATACCTGTTAAGTGAAGCAGGGTGATTCACCAGTTCTTGGGCAAAGGGCACAGCTTTTATTCACCGAGTGACATAGTATCTACAGTCCAACGTACACACTGTGAAGTAGTTCATTTGGTCATGGAATATTTAGATGCTTCTATTTTAAAGAGTATAAAAAGGGCCCTTCGCAGGAATAGGTGTCTCTAAATACACAATATGGTCAGGCCTGTACATCCCCTCCCCTTCTCTTGCAGGATAAGATCCAATCAGAAATGCTAAGTGGGCACATGATAATAATAACAACAACCACCACCATAATGGTTTTTTTAAGTGCTTACTATATGCCAAGTACTATACCAAGTGCTGGGGTAGCTACCAGACAATCAGGTCCCACATAGGGCTCACAGTCTAAACGGGAGGCAGAACGGGTACTGAATTCCCATTCTGCAGTTGAGGAAGCTGAGGCACAGAGAAGTTAAATGGCTTGTCCTACGTCACACAGCAGATAAGTGGTAGAGCCGGGATTAGAACCCAGATCATCTGGCGCCCAGGCCCCGGCTCTTTCCATTGCACCACAGTACTTTCCTTCATACACACTCAGCTGTTCTTAGGCCTATCTGTAGGTCATCTTTGCTCCCAGGAAAGAATTTTAAGGGGTAAACTCCTAGTTTGCCATTGGGGAGGGAGAAGACGGCCTCTGGAAAGCACCTCAACATCTGAACCTAGAGCATATTTCTTAAACCACCAAAGAGGACAAAAAACTGGAGAGTTTGGAATTTCGGAGGAAACGGGAAAAGCCACAGGCCGGCTTACCAGTCTGATTGCTACAAGCAGAACTCTCATTTCCTCTCTTGACTTGACCTTCCCCAAGTTGAACTGAGAAACACTAGAAAATCTTGTGGTTTTTATCACCTATTTTTTTCCAATAAAGCCAGTGCTAAATATAAACTATTGAAAAAGCCTCGGAGGACAGCCTAAAGCTTTCAAGGGATGCTCTTCAGAAGAGAAGGTGGTTACATCATTGACCCAAGGACCCCAACTCACCCAGGTTAAAGCACAGCCACCCCCCAGGGCTCCCCAGACCCTTACCCACATATGAAGCTTCTGTGCAGTCATTGCGTTGCTCACAATTGCCAGAGGAATCCTGCTTGTGATTTTATAGTTTGTGTGTATACTGCCTTTCCTTGGAAAAATTCAATCAGTTTCCTGATCTCAAGGGGTACTTACATGACCCTGGGATGGTGTCTTTCCGGAAGTCTCAAGCTGTGTTGTGTCCACAGACGTATTACCCGCTCCAGTCCCCAGACCCGCTCTTTTCAGCCTTACACCAACGCAACTTGCCTTGGGCAGCCCTGGAATGTCTAAATAATCCCTCTCCCCCCCCAGAGACCAAACCACCCCGTGGGTGGCAGCCAGCTCTGAGGCTCTCCTGGCCCACTTGGGGAAGTTTCTCCTCCTGTGGGGCCCAGATTGGGGAGCTCAAGAACTCATACTCCAATTCAGCCATCACCAGCTAGTGACAGTCAGGCTGGATTCCAACCTCCAAGTCCCTTCTGATGAAACTCAGGCTTGTCCCCCATCACCATACCCCCAACCCAAGTCTCAGGAGGGATGACCCGCAACTGCTTCCTTGCTTGCTCTTCACCTTCATTTCTCCCTTTCCCCACCACCTCCGGGCCTTGCTGAAGAGGCTGGGCCTCCTGCTTGGCTGGGCCCTCTGAGCTGCCCCCTCCTTAGCTCTCAGATCCTTAAGGCACATCTCTTCCCTAGGTTTGGTCCCATGCCCCAGGAGGAATAAAAACATAAACATGCCACGCTCACAAAAAAACCACCTCCTCAGGGCTGAGTCTGAATAATGCAGAAAAGAAAATGCGACTGGGGGAAGCCAAGTCAGAGAGGACACTGCCCACTCGACCACTGCCCGGTTAGGTACAGGTAAACCTCAGTAAGTTTGATTTGTGATGTCAAACGTTCCTGAGATAGAAAAGTAAATCAACAGGAAATAATGGAACAAGTTCCCGGGCGAAACTGTGAAACCTTCCCTGAGGGCCAACGACAAGGGTAGAGATCCCACTGTCACAGTAACAGTATTTTTTTAAGTGCTGTGAGCACAGCACTGTACTAAGCGCTGGAAAACAGTCCCCAGGTAGAAATTGGACCTGGGCCCTGTACCTCAAGGGGCCCATGATCTATAAAGGGCTACGAAGGGGCTCGTTAGTTTAAGTCCTCTCTGAAGGCAGAGGCTGAGGGAGGGAAGGAAGAGAGCGGGAAGGGAGGGGAGAAATGGACTAAATTATTCCAAAAAGTCACTGGCACTTCCTTGGCATCTGTGGTGGTGGGAAAGAGTCAAACTTACCGGATCAACAGCAGGTAAGAGGTCTTTTTTCTCCTTCCCATCGACTTCGTCTTCATCTGTGCTATATTCTTCCATTGTTTCTCCACTGGCAAAGTGAATGACCCTCCTTGGGACCTTCTTCTTATTTCCTAGGACGCCCAGTTCTACATTCTCAAAGCCTTTATCGCCATTCCCCTGGCCCTAGAACACATCAAGAAAACATGTTTCAAAGGAGAAATATATTTTTCTATTAGTCTAAGAGAAATCTCATCCAGAAGAGAAGAGTCAGGAAACCCACAATAATGTTTTATACTGAAAACGTTCCACGCAAATCATACATCTTTCCTCACAGGAAAAAAAAGAAACCTCTGGAAAGTTCAATTTGAAGGAATAGCAAAGTATGATAGAGCAGCATGGAGGACCAACAGAGCATCCTCAAGTGCTTCCCTAAGGAGATTTTAGGTTCTAAATTCAGCTCTGAATTGGAGAATCCCAACTAGCCATGTGATAATCTGAGCAATGCTGAAAGGCTACCTAGGAGAAAAACAAAAACTACATGGCCTGATTCTCTTAGTTCTAGCTTCTCTCATGGCAGCCTTCCAAGATGCTTCATCTTCTAGGATTTGAGAAATACGGGAGCTTTTAAGACTAAGAACCTACAATATACAGGGTCAATTTCCGATCATTTGACCACGCCAGGGATGGGAAAAAAATTGCCACCCCCTCTAAGTGTGGATACCGGACCCCCGGATGCAGGTGACTTTGTGTGCATTACACTAATAATAATAATTGTTGTATTTAGGTGCTTACTACTTGCCAACTGCTGCACTAAGCGCCGGAATGCATACAAGTAAATCGGGTTGAACATAGTCCCTGTCCCGCATGGGGCTCAAAGTCTTAATCCCAATTTTACCCTTGAGGCACAGAGAAGTGAAGTGACTTGGCCCAAATCTCCCAGCAGACAAGTGGCAGAGCCTTCTGTGGGGGAGGTGGGTGTAAGAGTGATTGCAGAAACAAGGAAGAGGCAGCTTGAGCTGAGTCTGGTTCCTCTAACCCCACTGCGGCCCTCTGCCGAGTTGAAATAAGAGCTGATAAAGCACACGCCACACAGCAAGGAAAAAACAGCTACAGTTCGGCTCTCCCTGCTCTGATATTTTTCTTCCAAAAACACTTGGCTTTGACTTAACAGGAACTCAAAAGATGTAATACTCTGGCATCCATCTCCTTTCTACACCCAGTTCTTCCATAACACGGGCTTTGGAGAGAATGCTCTTAGGAAGTATGAAACGTGCGCCTTTGGCACGGAAAGCAATGAGGCGGGCACAAGTGCCTGGGGCAGGCCGAGACGCACGTAAAAGAAGTTGCCTTGAACCACTAAGGGATTCGTCATGAACGTGACCCGTTTTTCAGAGTCAGGGACCCTGTCAAACCCAATTTGCTTGTATCCACCCCGGCGCTTAGTACAGTGCCTGGCACGTAATAGTATGCACTTAACAAATATCATAATAATTATTATTATTATTATGTGTGAGCTTAGGGAGGAACAGGCAATGGGGAGTAAGGGGTGGTCTCTTTTACTGTCTTGCACACTGAGAGAGTACCCGTGCTGGGACAATGGGAGGGTTGGGTGAACTGTTGGACTGTCCTCTCCCAAGTGCTCAGTGAACATGGGAAGCACTCAATAAATACCACTGATTGACTGACTGAAGGGACAGGACCACAGGTTAACTAAGAGGGTCCATTAGGGAGAACCCAGCAGGGGTCTTTGCGTAGGTTCCACACGGCAGGTGATGAGAACTGAGATGGCTTGCTAGTCAAGCCATCAAGCAATCGATCGATCGATGGTATTTCCCGAGTGCTTACTGTGTGCGGAGCAGGAGGATATGTCACGTCGGCTAGCCTGTGCGGCCCCAGGTCCTATCAGCTGTCCTCTCTCCCCACTTCTGCTGCTGAGGGCTACCTGCCGGGGGTCGATCCTAATCTGCTGGGGTGGGGGAAGGCAGAAATACCAATTAGAAGCAAAAGATAAGTGGGAGAGATAGGAGGGGAGGTGGAGGATCTGAGGAGGTGGAAGGGCCAAGATGGGGAAGCTATAAGGCTCTGAGAGTCTGGCTGTGGAGGGGCAGGGGCTAAACTGGAAGGTCCCTGTGGGCAGGGAACGTATCTACCAACTCTGGTATATTATCCTCTCCCAAGACCTTAGCACAGCATTCTGCACACGGTAAGTGCTCAATAAATACCACTGACGCACTGATGGATTATGGGGGGCAAAAGCAGAGACTAGGAGAAGGGCGAGGACAGGATCACCTGACTGCCCACTGCGTACTTCTGCTAGCAACATCATAAAAGCTCCTATCGTCCTCATCAAAATTATCTGAGGTCTTGAAACTGGATTTGGCAATAAAAAGGTTACAGAACACAGCTCTAAGATGCTGACTCCATATGGTCTACTTTTTCTGAGACTGTCAGTATTACGTGACCAGGAAAACTTGCTGGGGCAGTGGCAGCCACAATCACGTGCACAAGAGATTACCTAAGAGTTCCCTGTCCTGAGTTCTGGATTATTAATAATAAATAATAATGGCATTTATTAAGCGCTTACTATGTGCAAAGCACTGTTCTAAGCGCTGGGGAGGTTACAAGGTGATCAGGATGTCCTCCTGTGGGGGGGCTCACAGTCTTAATCCTCATTTTACAGATGAGGGAATTGAGGTCCAGAGAAGTTAAGTGACTTGCCCAAAGTCACACAGCTGACAGGTGGCGGGGCCGGGATTTGAACCCACGACCTCTGACTCCCAAGCCCGGGCTTTTTCCATTGAGCCTCGCTGCTTCTCTGCACTGTTTTGCTGTACTTGTTTTTCCTACATAATATTTCCATTTTCTAGCTAGAAAATTTGTGGAGTCTTTCCATCAAGTTAAATACCCACATCCATTGCTTATTATCTATGTACACTTAAAAAAGGGATCTAAATTGGGGGTTCCCGGTTGATCCAACAAGTGTGCATTCACTACATACACAGAGCATTATAACCCTGTATTAAAGGAACTGTACAAGCCAGTAAAAATGGCACGGAAGATATACAATCAAGTAAACGTGTAGTCACACAGACGATAAAGAAATGATGAGACTGAGATGAGGAGGAGGAGTCACAATGCGTTGGTTATCTCGGGGTCCGTCTTTTTACTTTAAACAATTGGTCTGATTGTGGCAAGTACTCGCTGCCCTGTGTCCACTCTGCCAGCTGCTTTACAGGCTCTACACTCTGGGGTGAGTTCCCCACGTCATCGACATAAGAAACCAAGGGCAGACACCAAGTCTCCTTGGCACTTTGACTGTAGACTGTAAGCTCCTTGTGGGCAAGCGCCAGCTCTACCAACTCTATGACACTGAACTCTCCCAAGCGGCTCGTACAGCGCTCTGCCCGCAGGAAGCACTCAATAAATACCACTGAGTGATGGATACAAGCTTCTGAAAACTTACGGAAGTGTTTAACCCCGTAGACTGCATTCTGTTCGATCTTCCTCTCCAGTTATAGGGACTGATCACTGTACTAAGTGCTTGGGAGCGTACAATACAACAGAGTTCCCTGCCCACAAGAAGCTGACACTATAGAGGGGAAGACAGACTTTTAAATAAATTACCGACACATACATAGGTCGGGTGTGAGGATGGGGTGAAAATGAAGTGCTCTAAGGGGTTCAGATCTACGTGCATAAGTGACCCAAAAAGGAGAGGGGGTAGAGGAAAGGAGGACTTAATCAGGGAAGGTCTCTAGGCGAAGATGTGATTTTAATAAGGCGCTGAAGGTGGGGAGAGTGGTGGTCTGTTGGATATGAAGGGGGAAGGAGCTTCAGGGCAGAGGGAGGACACGGGTGGAGTTGGTGACAAGAAGGATGAGACTGAGGTTCAGTGGGTAAATTGGCACCAGAGGAGCAAAGTGTTAACACTGGGTTCTAGTTGGAAATCAGCGAGGTGAGGTAAGAGGGAGCGAGCTGACTGAGTGGTTTAAAGCAGGAGTTTCTGTTTGATGCCAAAGCGGATGGGCAACCACCGGAGGTTCTTGAGGAGTCGGGAGATGGGGACTGAATTTTTTCTTTTTAAATGAACCCATCTGATTGATGTTGGCGACTCTAGATCCCTGCTGTTTCTCAGCCTGGATAACAATAATAATAATGACATTTATTAAGCGCTTACTATGTGCAAAGCACTGCTCTAAGCGCTGGGGAGGTTACAAGGTGATCAGGTTGTCCCACCGGGGGCTCACAGTCTTCACCCCCATTTTACAGATGAGGTAACTGAGGCCCGGAGACGTTAAGTGACTTGCCCAAAGTCACACAGCTGACAATTGGCAGAGCCGGGATTTGAACCCTTGACCTCAGACTCCAAAGCCCGGGCTCTTTCCACTGAGCCACGCTGCTCCGAGTCCTGCTTAGAAGTAATGACATGCTGCAATGTAGTTATTTGAGGGCTACCTAGGCTTTGAAGTGGAACACAAGAGCTGGGAGAATCGCCATTATGTTTTTGGGCCTCATGCGTCTCTTTACAGAATGTGTTTGTGCCGTTCAGCATGCATATGCAGCAAAACCGGGCATTAGCGTGAAGATCGAGAGCGCTGCACGGAAGGGCGACATTAAAATTCACCAGCACTCATACGGAAAAGCACTAATTGAGGAGCATTACAACCGGAGATTGCTGTACGTGGCAGAAATCCAATCATTTCTATAGCGAATACTTTCAGAGTGGCAATTAGTAAGGGGTGGCCCTGGATTATGTTTATTTTATATATGTCTGACAATGTTGGAGTTCTAGGCGGGTGCAACCCCGAATCAGAAGCCTGGAATTACCTGCCTGTTTCACTCCAAGATCCAAATGTCCCTTTCCCCCCAAATTAAAACTTTAAGCATAAAACACATTACACGGTCAGGGTTTTTTCAGGGTATTTTGAAAGTACTTACTACGTGCCAAGCACTGTTCTAAGTGCTGAAGTAGATACAGATGAATCAGGTCAGACAGTGTCCCTGTCCCACAGAGTGTTCCCAGTGGAAGGGGGAGGGAGAGCTCATATTAAATCCCCGTTTTACAGTTGAGGAAACTGAGGCCCAGAGAAGTTAAGTGACTTGCCCAAGGTCACACAGCAGGCAATCGGCAGAGCCAGGATTTGAACCAGTCCTCTAGCTCCCAGGCTCATGTTCTTTCCATTTCAGCCCTTGTTGCTTCCTGTAGGGAACAAATAACCTCTGGATAGGCCGCCTTAGCCCTTTCTTCCAGAACAAAGCTCCTCTCCTGTACTGATCATTCTTTTGAGAGTTGGGCTTTGTGCATATGCAGGGACTGTGTGTGACTCAGTGAACTTGTAGCTACCCCAGCATTTAGTACCATGCTTGAGCCAGTTGCTTGATGGATGCCACCTTTTTTATTCTGTATGTTGCTTTCCTTTTGCACTGTGAGGTACGTGCAGAGAAGGACCATATAAACTGCATTTTACAATACCTTTCCTTAACCTTGGACCGCGTGCGGCACGTTGGAGGATGCTTAAAAACTCACTTTGGTGCTAGTGACTGGATGCTGGGCCCCATCCTCTCGGGCCTGGTAGAGTGGGTACTCTGTCAGAGGGGCTTCATTGAGAATATACACTTGCTATCTGAGCCCCAAGTGGGACAGGGACTGTGTCCGATTTGATAAACTTGTGTCTACCCTGGCACTTAGAACACTTCACAGATAACATAAATTCAATCGTGTTTACTGAGCACTTACTGTGTGCACAGCACTGTACTAAGCGCTCGGGAAGTACAAGTTGGCAACATATAAAGGCAGTCCCTACCCAACAGCGGGCTCACAGTCTAGAAGGCCCTGCTGAGAGCTCACCTCCTCCAGGAGGCCTTCCCAGACTGAGCCCCTTCCTTCCTCTCCCCCTCGTCCCCCTCTCCATCCCCCCCCCATCTTACCTCCTTCCCTTCCCCACAGCACCTGTATATATGTATATATGGTTGTACATATTTATTACTCTATTTATTTATTTATTTATTTATTTTACTTGTACATTTCTATCCTATTTATTTTATTTTGTTGGTATGTTTGGTTCTGTTCTCTGTCTCCCCCTTTTAGACTGTGAGCCCACTGTTGGGTAGGGACTGTCTCTATGTGTTGCCAATTTGTACTTCCCAAGCGCTTAGTACAGTGCTCTGCACATAGTAAGCGCTCAATAAATACGATTGATTGATTGATTGATTGACTGAGACAACAAAACATATTAACAAAATAAAATAAATAGAATAAATATGTACAAGTAAAATAGAGTAATAAATCTGTACAAACATATATACAGGTGCTGTGGGGAGGGGACGGAGGTAAGGCGGGGCGATGGGGAGGGGGGACCCCAGCCCCCAAAAAACAACAAAACAGCCACCACCCTGCTATCTGGGTTCTGAAGTCCGGAACTCGACATTTAGGGACATTAAGGCATATCGCGGAAGGTCCTTTACAGACTGCAGTTTAGAGTTAATCAATACTGAAAAGTACATTGTAAAAAGCCTTTTGCAGGTGCCCAGGATCTAAATCTCCTGTCTGTCAAGATTCTCCATATGAGCCTCTAGGACACCCAACCGGGGCGTCTTGAATTCACTGAGGGGGTGTTCGAGAGAAGACGGTCACGTCAACAGTGGGGAAAAGTGAAGAGGAAGGGTGCAGGTCAAATGACCTTGCATCTACCCCAGCGTTTAGAACAGTACTTGGCACAGGGTAAGCGCTTAACAAATACCATCATTATTATTATTCCTTATTATTATTAATAACCTGATGACCTTGTGTCTACCCCAGCACTTAGAACAGTGCTTGGCACGTAGGAAGTGCTTAACAAATACCATCATTATTATTATTAACCTGATGACCTTGCGTCTATTCCAGCGGTTAGAACAGTGCTTGACACACAGTACGAATAATGATAATAATAATAATGGTATTTGTTAAAAGCGCTTAACCAATATTATTATTATGACTGATTATGAGTGGGGAGCGGGTCCGAAGCGAGCTCAGCCGAAGAAAACCCGAAGCAAACCACTCTCCCCGCTCTCTTCCCCAGGCTCGGGGACGGGCTTGGGCTTCCTTCCAGGGCAGAGGACATTCATTCGTTCGTTCAATCGTATTTACTGAGCGCTAACTATGTGCAGAGCACTGTAATAAGCGCTTGGGAAGCAACAAATAGAGACAATCCCCGCCTGTGACGGGCTCAGTCTAGAAGGGGGGAGACAGACATCAAAAAGAAGTAAACGGGCACCGGCAGCATCATTATAATTCTAGATCTATACACATCGTTAATAGAAATAAGTAGAATTGTAATTATAAATGTGTACAAATACACACAAGTGCTGTGGAGAGGGGAAGGGGGTAGAGCAGTGGGAGGGAGTCGGATGAGGGGAGGGGGGCAGAGGAAAAGCGGGGCTTAGTTTGGGAAGGCCTCCTGGAGGAGGTGAGCTTTCAGGATTTAATTAATTAATTATGGTATTTGTGAAGCGCAGGGGTGGATACAAGGATACTAGCGCGCGGCTTAGTGAAAAGAGCCCGGGCTTGGGAGTCAGAGGTCGTGGGTTCTCATCCCGACTCTGCCCCTTGGCTGTTGTGTGACCCTGGGCAAGCCACTTCACTCCTCTGTGCCTCAGTTCCCTCCTCTGTAAAATGGGGATTAAGGCTGCGAGCCCCACGTGGGACAACCTGATTACCTTGTACCTCACCTGGCGCTTAGAACAGTGCTTGGCACATAGTAAGCGCTCAACAAACACCTTCATTATTACTATTATAATTACAAGCCAATCAGGATGGACACAGTCCCCCCCCGTCCCACGTGGGGTTCACGATCTCACTTCCCCATTTTCCAGATGAGGGAACTGAGGCCCAGAGAGGCCCTGCTTGCTACGGCTGTGTGGGGCCGGGGAAGCGCTTAGTCCAGTGCTCTGCACACAGTTAAGCACTCCATAAATACGACCGAATGACTGAAGGGTGCTCGGGTGAAGGATGTGAGGAAGGAGGAGGGAGGACATTCCTTCAGTCGTATTTGCTATTATTATGATGATTTGTTAGGAGTATTATTATGATTATGAGGATTGTGATTTGTACTTCCCAAGCGCTTAGTCCAGTGCTCTGCACACAGTAAGCGCTCACTACGATGGCATGAATGAAGGGTGCTCAGGTGAAGGATGTGAGGGGGGTTGGGAGGAGGGAGGACATTCATTCATTCATTCAATCAATCGTATTTATTATTCTGATTATTATGAGTATTTATGATGATGATGAGTATTATGATTTGTCCTGCCCAAGCGCTTAGTCCAGTGCTCTGCACACAGTGAGCGCTCAATAAATGCGATAGATTGAATAGAGTTTGCTCGGGTGCAGGATGAGAGGAAGGAAGACATTCATTCATTCATTGTCGTATTTATGATTATGATGAGTATTTATTATGATGATGATGATGATGAGTATTATGATTTGTCCCTTCCAAGCGCTTAGTCCAGTGCTCTGCACACAGTGAGCGCTCAAATACGATAGATTGAATAGAGTTTGCTCGGGTGAAGGATGAGAGGAAGGAAGACATTCATTCATTCAATCGTATTTATTATTATGATTATGATGAGTATTTATTATGATGATGATGATTATGAGTATTATGATTTCGCCTTTCCAAGTGTTTAGTCCAGTGCTCTGCACACAGTAAGCGCTCAGTAAATACGACTGAATGAATGAGGTGTGCTCGGGTAAAGGATGTGAGGAAGGAGGGAGAACATTCACTTATTCATTCAATCGCATTTATTATTATGATTGTTATGAGTATTTATTACCATGATCACGAGTATTATGAGTAATACGATTCGTACTTCCCAGGCGCTTAGTCCAGCGCTCCGCACACAGTAAGCCCTCCATAAATTCATTCACTCATTCAGTTGTATTTAGCGAGCATTGACTGTGTGCGGAGCACTGTACTAAGCATGGCTCAACGGAAAGAGCCCGGGTTTGAGAGTCGGAGGTCGTGGGTTCTAATCCCGCCACCGAGGCTTGTCAGCTGGGTGATTTTGGGCAAGTCACTTCACTTCTCTGGGCCTCAGTTCCCTCATCTGTCAAATGGGGATGAAGACTGTGAGCCCCCCGTGGGACAACCTAATCACGTTGTAACCTCCCCAGCACTTAGAACAGTGCTTTGCACATAGTAAGTGCTTAATAAATGCCATTATTATTATTATTATTATTATTATTTCTGTATCCTCCCCAGCCCTTAGAAGAGTGCTTCGCACATAGAGCCTCAGTCCCCTCACCTGTAAAATGGGGATTAAGACTGCAAGCCCCACGTGGCACAACCTGATCACCTTGTATCCCCCTCAATGCTGAGAACAGTGCTTGCACATAGTAAGCGCTCAATAAATGCCATTATTATTATTATTATTATTACTATTGTTGTATCCTCCCCAGTGCTTAGAACAGTGCTTTGCACATAGAGCCTTAGTTCCTTCATCTGTAAAATGGGGATGAAGGCTGCGAGTCCCCCATGGGACAACCTGATCACCTTGTAACCTTCCCAGTGCTTAGAACAGTGCTTGGCACATAGTAAGTGCTTAATAAATACCGTCATCATTATTGTTATTATTATTAGTAGTAGTATTATATCCTCCCCAGCCCTTCCATCTCCCCCTTATAGACTATCAGTAGTAGTAGTAGCAGTAGTAGTAGTATATCCTCCCCAGCCCTTCCATCTCCCCCTTATAGACTGTGAGCCCACCACTGGGTAGGGACTGTCTCTATATGTTGCCAAATTGTACTTCCCAAGTGCTTGGTACAGTGCTCTGCACACAGTAAGCGCTCAATAAATACGATTGATGATAAATACGATTGATGATGACACTCCCCCTAAGGCCTGACACCCTTCCTCTCAGGCCTGGCACCCCTCCCCTCAAGCCCGGCACCCCTCCTCTCAAGCCCGGCACCCGTCTTACCTCCTTCCCTTCCCCACAGCACCTGTATCTATGTATATATGTCTGTACATATTTATTACTCTATTTATTTATTTATTTTACTTGAACATACCTATTCTCTTTATTTTATTTTGTTAATACGTTTGGTTCTGTTCTGTCTCCCCCTTCTAGCCTGTGAGCCCGCTGTTGGGTAGGGACCGTCTCTAGACGTTGCCAACTTGTCCTTCCCAAACGCTTAGTCCAGTGTTCTGCACACAGTAAGCGCTCAATAAATACGATTGATTGATTGATCGGCACCCCTCCTCTCAGGCCTGGCACCCCTCCCCTCAGGCCTGGCACCGTCTTACCTCCTTCCCTTCCCCACAGCACCTGTATCTATGTATATATGTCTGCACATATTTATTACTCTATTTATTTATTTTACTTGTACATATTTACCATCCTATTTATTTTATTTTGTTAATATGTTTTGTTTTGTTGTCCGTCTCCCCCTTCTAGCCCGTGGGCCCGCTGTCGGGTAGGGACCGCCTCTAGACGTTGCCGACTTGTCCTTCCCAAGCGCTTAGTCCAGTGCTCCGCACACAGTAAGCGCTCAATAAATACGATTGATTGATTGACTGACGATTGGCACCCCTCCTCTCAGGCCCGGCACCCCCCCTCAGGCCTGACGCCCCTCCTCTCAGACCCGACACCCCTCCTCTCAGGCCTGGCACACTCCTCAGGCCTGGTGTGTATATATCTATATATCTATATATATATACATATCTATATATCTATATCTATATCTATATATATAGATATCTATATATAGATATAGATATAGATATATAGATATATATACATATATAGCCAATTTGCACTTCCCAAGCGCTTAGGCCAGTGCTGTGCACACAGCAAGCGCTCACTAAATACGATCGATGATGATGATGATGGTATCCCTCTCCTCAGGCCGGGCCCCCCTCCTCCCCTCAGGCCCGGCCCCGGCCCTCCCCCCCTCCCTCCCGGCGGGTCCCGTCGGTCGGGCTCTCTCTCTCTCTCTCTCCTCTCTCTCTCTCTCTCTCTCTCTCTCTCTCTCTCTCTCTCTCTCTCTCACTCACCCCCACCCCCACCCCCTCACCCTCACCTGGTCCCCGGGCCCCCCGAGGGCCGCGCTGGCCGCCCTGTCGCCGGCGCCGTCCCCGGGCTCCCCGGGCTCCCCGGGCTCCGTCCCCGCGGCTCTCGTCCCGCGCCCGTCCATGGCGGCGGCGGCCGGCGAGGCGGCGTCCATGGCGGCGGCGGGGCTGGCGTCGGTGAGGAGCAGGGAGATGGCCGGCAGACCCGGCTCCATCCTCACGGGCCCACCGCGACTCACGGGGCCAAGCCCACGACGACACCCCCCCCGCCCCCTCAACCGCCGCGGGACACACCCAACCCACCCGCAGGCCACGCCCACATCGCCTCAGACCGTGCCCGCTCTCCCCTCAGGCCCCGCCCACTCCCCTATGGCCCCGCCCACTCCTCCCTCGGGCCACGCCCACCCCACCTCAGCCCAGGCCGCAGCCCGCATCGCCTCAGGCCTCGCCCACCACAGGGCCCGCCCACTACTCGTGCAGGCCCCGCCCACCCCACCTCCGGGCCCCGCCCGTCCCGCCTCAGCCCAGGCCTACTCCTCCTGCAGGCCCCGCCCACTCCGACTCCAGGCCCCGCCCACAGGGCCTCAGACCACGCCCACCCATTCAGGCCCCGCCCACCCCACCTCCGGGCCCCGCCCGCCCCGCCGCCTCAGCCCAGGCCTACTCCTCCTACAGGCCCCGCCCACTCCATCTCCAGGCCCCGTCCACACCGCATCGGGGCCCGCCCACAGGGCCTCAGCCCACGCCCACTCATTCAGGCCCCGCCCACCCCACCTCCGGGCCCCGCCCACCCCGCCACCTCAGCCCAGGCCTACTCCTCCTACAGGCCCCGCCCACTCCATCTCCAGGCCCCGCCCATACCGCCTCGGGCCCCGCCCACAGGGCCTCAGCCCACGCCCGCTCCTTCAGGCCCCGCCCCCCTCCTTCGGGCCCCACCCACCCCGCCTCAGGACACGCCCACTCACTTTAGACTGTGAGCCCACTGTTGGGTAGGGACCGTCTCTATGTGTTGCCAATTTGCACTTCCCAAGCGCTTAGTACAGTGCCCTGCACATAGTAAGCGCTCAATAAATACGATTGATTGATTGATTGATCCTCCAGGCCCCGCCCACCCCCGCACCCCCTCATCCTACAGACCCCACCCACCCCCTGGCCCCGCCCACTCCTCCTCCACGCCCCACCCACCCGCCTCCGGGGCCCGCCCAGACCCCACCTACCCACAGGCCCGCCCCGCCCATTCATTCATTCTTTCATATTTATTGAGCACTTACTGCGTGCAGAGCACTGTGCTAAACGCTTGGGAAGTCCGAGTTGGCAACATCTACAGACGGTCCCTACCCAACAGCGGGCTCACAGTCTAGAAGGGGGAGACGGACGACAAAACATATAAACCAAATTCATTCATTCAATCGTATTTATTGAGCGCTTACTGTGTGCAGAGCACTGGACCAACTCATCATCCGGGTCCCGCCCATCGCCCTCTAGGCCCCGCCCACACCGCTGCAGGCCACGCCTACTCCCACCCTCAAAGCTCCACCCACTTCCGCCACAGACCACGCCCATTCCGTCCTTAAGCCCCGCCCACTTCCGCCACGGGGGGCCGCCCACTCTACACTTAGGCCCCCTGCCGGCCGAGCGCCAAACTGCAAGGGTGCCGGCGGCCGCCCTCGGGCCCCCCCCTAGCGGTCGTCTCGGGAAAGCAGCAGACGGCCCCGCTTTCCGTTCAGTCCTACTTACGGAACGCTTACTGGGGGGTCAGAGCACTGTACTGAGCGTTTGATAGCTCGGTGGAAAGAGCCCGGGCTTGGGACTCACAGGTCGTGGGTTCCAATCCCGGCTCCACCACTTACTTATCAGCTGGGTGCCTTTGGGCAAGCCGCTTCACTTCTCTAGCCTCAGTTCCCTCATCTGGAAAATGGGGATTAAGACCGTGAACCCCACCTAGGACAACCTGATCACCTTGTATCTCCCCCCCGTGCTTAGAACATAGTAAACGCTTAACAAATACCATCTCATCATCATCATCATTACAATATAACAATAAATCACTTAGGTGGGGCACGTCCACTACTTTGAATAGTTTTAGACTGTGAGCCCACAGTTGGGTAGGGACGGTCTCTATATGTTGCCAACTTGTACTTCCCAAGTGCTTAGTACAGTGCTCTGCACACAGTAAGCGCTCAATAAATACGATTGATGATGATGATAGGGGATTTTTTTAGCACTTAACTATGGGTCAGGCTGGGGTGGATACAAGCACATCAGGTTGGACCCAATGTCCCAATTATTACTCTATTTTATTTGTACATATTTATTCTATCTATTTTATTTTGTTAACATGTTTTGTTCTGTTGTCTGCCTCCCCCTTCTAGACTGTGAGCCCGCTGTTGGGTAGGGACCGTCTCTAAATGTTGCCGACTTGTACTTCCCAAGCGCTTAGTACAGTGCTCTGCACACAGTAAGCGCTCAATAAATACGATTGAATGAATGAATGAATATAAGGGCTCACGGGTCTTAATCTCCATTTTAGGAGTCAGAGGTCATGGGCTCTAATCCCAGCCCTGCCACATGTCTGCTGTGTGACCTTGGGCAAGTCACAACTTCTCTGGGCCTCAGTTACCTCATCTGTCAAATGGGGATTAAGACTGTGTGCCCCACCTGGGACAACCTGATCACCCCGTATCCCCTCCAGCGCTTATAACAGTGCTTCACACATAATAAGCACGTAACAAATGCCATCATCATTATTACTATTTTACCGATGAGATAACTTGAGGCACAGAGAAGCAGCATGGCATAGTGGATAGAGCATGGAAATGGGAGCTGGGTCAAGGGTTCAAATTCCAGCTTCACCATCTGCCTGCTGTGTGGCTTTGGGTAAGTTACCTCACTTCTCTGTGCCTCAGTTCCCTCATCCGTAAAAATGGGGATTAAGACTGTGAGCCCGATGCAGGACAGGGATTGTGTCCAACCACCCCAGTGCTTAACAAATACAATTATTAGAAGTTAAATGACTTGCCCAAGGTCACACGGGAGACAAGTGGCAGGGCCGGGATTAGAATTCCGGTCCTTCGGTCTCCCAGGACAACGTTCTATCCCTTGTGTCCCGCTGCTTCTCTTCCGATCCTGATTCACCTTCAGAGCCGTGGCCTTTTCAATCGTGATTGAAAAACGGCTCAATTTTCAGATCAAACCGGCACCAAGAGGCCCCTGCTGCTGCAAGTGATGGGGTAGCGGGGTCTGCAGCTTCATGAAGGATCAAATCAGTGACATGATCAGACTGACACTAGTGGCTGGGCCTTCGCTAGCTGCCAAAAAAGCGCCCAACAAAAACCAAGCTGCAATGAATTGAAAATAGCAAGAAAGCGGCATTTGTTAGTTGACTCGACCGTCTTCATGAATCGGCCTTCAGAAAAGGAACGGGAGGGTGATGTGACGATTCAAAACTTCTAAGTTTGACTTGCGAAAAGATGGATTGTCGATTCATCCCTAAACACTGCACGAATGTCTTCACGGGACCAGAAACACATCATCATCTTTTGCCTCAGGTCTGCAGTTTTAATTGTTATATTGTAATGATGATGAACACTTCATCAAACATTATCTTATATTTTCATGTTGTGCCCCCTCCCTGCTAGACAAAACTTGATCCGTAAAAGTCGACATGTGAATCGGATTTAATATTCAGCTAAAATTACTTTTCAGGCTTCCAGAAATATTTAACTCAATATATTTCCCCTCCGACTGTGGCTATTTACAAGTTGCTCGTGTTAACCCACGTCAAAAAAGCATAAAGCAACCATCTTAAATGTTTAGGGTTTTTTATTTTTCAAATCAATACAGGTAACGGAGGTTCTTTTAATCCTTTCACTCTGCATCTCGATTGGGTTGGCCGCTTTGCTGTATTAGAGTTTCATTCTCATTTCCCACGCAGCTTGTATTTTAACCCCGGGATAAAACAAGTCAAACACGCGAGTGATTGCTGGCCAAAAACCTACTCTTCATCATAGACTACCTATGAAAATATTGAGGATGATCCATCCTCTTCTAATAGTAAAATACATATTTGGACAGGACTGGAAGGTTGCACATAGTAAAAATGGCTCAAGGATTCGAGGTGTAAACACAATTGCCTTGTTGGCTCCTATCTACCTCTATGCTATTAGGTAGAGTACCTTTCTGATGCACCCCATTGCCCGTAGGCTTTAAAATTGAGTACAATAAAATTAAAACATTAAATGATTAAACAAACACTTAGAGTGGTAAAGATGCAAATACGTTTTTCGATAATATGGTAAGAGATGGCAAAGTGAAATAATGAGCCAAGATGGTTACTCGTGCAGGAACAACTACGTTGAACTAATGGTGGGAGAGGGTTTGGGGAGGGTGAGTCGTAGGAAAGAGAGAAGCATCACACGCTAAATGGAACAACCCAAAAGAATACGCGGTTAAAATTCTAGAAAGGAGGAATGAATGGAGATTGGAGGGTCCTTGTCCACAGTAAAGTTAGGCAAGAACGCGTAAAAGTGGCGGAGAGGGAGAGGAAGGCTGAGAGCAAAGGCCTCAGTTACAGGAATGATCGGCAAGATCCACTTTCAGTGAGTTGAGACCTCTATTTTTGAAATACCTCTACCTTAGCTATCTGATCTCCAGCCCCAAACCAACCGTAAAAGGTAAAAAAAAAGACTGACGTGTCAGATTGGCAGAGAAAAAGGGTGCAAACTGACCTGATTTATCTGTAACTTGTAATACCTTTTAAGCAGCATATTTCCCAAGTTAGTGGTTACTAGGCACAGTAGCAAAACTCTTGAGAAGAGTGAAGCTAACGGTTGTTAAATAGTTGGAACAGTTACCTCTCCATCAATGCTTAGTCCAAATTCGGGGTTCTGCTTCTTTATTCTAAAAGGACACCATTTTAAAAGGCTCAGACTTTAATCAGTCTCCAAGTTGCGGTAGTAGTAATAGCAGTATCTGTTCAGCACTGTACTAAATGCCTGGGAGGAGCTTCTGAGCTGAATTTTCCAAACTGTTCTGAAAGCATAATAATAATCATAATAATAATGGCATTGATTAGGCACTTACTATGTGCAAAGCACTGTTCTAAGCGCTGACGAGAGTATTAACATATACTGCAGGCTACATCTGACCAGTTCTTACTTTTGGGACAGATCCACAAGTTGCAAACAACAGGGGCACGACCTAGAACTCCAATACATGAAAAAGGAAAGGACAGAGACTGTATAGCAAAATTCATCAGCTAGCACATCCTGAGAAAGGTGATCAACGTCAGAGACTGAAACAAATCCATGTCTGGCTCCCAGGAATCACACAAAGTATACGGGATCTTATATACTGCAGCATCAATGAACAGAATGATTTACATCTTTAAAATATTTCAACAGGGCACCGACGGAGGGTCACTGCCATCTTGACTGAATTATTAAATCCAGTTGTATGTGGTTAATGATACGCTACTATACCCAAACATATTACATACAGAACACATTAAAAGACAGGGCCTAAGATCAAGGGGATATATCCAGAGCCTCACCCGTCAGAAATAATTAACAAAAGTTTATCAAATTCCTAAACTCTCCCGTGGGAGTGCGACTTTCGATCAATGCGCTGCCTGTTTTCTCCCATTTTCATCTTTTATTTCTAATCAAAGTCAAAACATTGTGGTGACACGGTAGTGAAACTGTTTCAACACATATTTTTGGTTACTCTCCCGCGGAGAGAAGGCCTTTCCATCCCCACAGCTGAGAACGATACAGGTTTTGGTTTGAAAATCATGAAATCTATCCATAATGGTTTGATCTACATGGATAGATTTCGGCTTCAGTTCCCCTCCGTTGTGGCAAGAATTTCAAAAGCCAGCTCTCCTTCACGCTTCCCACCCGCTCCACCAAACTCAAGAAACAAGGAACAAATCACATTTGACTCATCTGGATGCCTCACTTTGAGGTGCTTGAATTAAACTGACCTGAACCTGAGATGTTTGTTCAAATGAGTTTACAGACGATCGCTTTCTTAGGAGATTACAGAAATCAAACACCATCAAACTCACCCCATTCCTAGGCATCCGAAGGTGCCAAAATGGGAAAAAAAATAAAAATCACTGGCGCCTTGACATTAAAATCTGTAAATTCAAAGCTCCCAAAATGCCACAAGCCTCATTACTCCTGCGCCCTAATAGTAACGAAAGATGTAGTCCTTCCCCACGGGACTTGTAGTTTTGCACAATACGAAGAAGCTCTGAGGATGCGAACCTCCAAAGCCCATATATGTCATCAGTCCAATTCATCACACATTTCTAAATGCTGATTTCTCCCCCTTTCATGGGGGTCTCGACTAGAGAGACCCTCTTGGTGGGGGAAAGAGGGGCCTCTTTTTCCACTGAACCAAAGATTTGGCTGGGAACAAAAGAGTTGTTGAAGTAAACAAGGTCAGCGCTGGGTCTCGATGAAAGATCCCTTCAAGTGTCTCCAAAAAAGCCACGTTGAAAAAGTGCCCTAATTGAATCTACTGGGATCTGCGCACACATTTTTAATTAATTTTAATCTTTAACGTTCTGAAACGTTATTCCTCAGAGCTTTCAAGCTAAGGTAATCTACAAAAACCCACCACCTTCCAGCAGAGCCTCGCAAATATATGCAACGCTACTTAAAGTGCAGTGTTAATTATGGCATTTATTAAGCACTTAGTATGTGCTGGGCTTTGTACAAGGTTATCAGCTCAACCAGACCCTGGCCTGCCCAGGGCTCACAATATAATTTATCCCCATTTTACAGATGAGGAAACCGGGGGCCGGAAAGGTTAAAATAACACCCGTGTCCCCAGACTTCCAGTTCCATTTTCTTTCCACTAGACCACCTTGCCTATTACGATGAGTTGATCAAACCATCAATGGTATTTACTTCCTGTAAATACTGTAAATGCCACTTACTGTATGCAGAGCACCGTACTAAGCGCTTGGGAGAGCCTTGACATGTTGCCTGCCCACGACGAGCTTACAGTCTAGTGACTAAGAACATGTCAGAGCCATTTAGGATGAGGGTCTGTTCGTCCTAAATAGATCCGCTGACGTCCAATCTTCACACGTAACGATCGTAAAATCAAAGATGCTTTGCTTCAGGTGACTTTTCTTCCTGTCAACCTCTTCGCAGTCCTCTACCAGTACTGGAGGGAACAGACAAAACCTGAAACTAGTTAGCTATTTGGCTTGTTTAATCTCCCCGCCTTTGCTTCACGCTTAGGATCGTTTCACCATCATTTAAAATTCATTGCACAAAAAACACTGTTTCTGAGACCTAAACAATTTAACTACATACATTATGGCGGGAGGGGGGGGGGGGGTTCGGTAAACATCTGAAATGCCTATAAAAGCTATTTTCTTCACCACCACTGATGCACCCTATCACGCATGCACTGTTAAGAACTTCTGAGTACAGAAAATAAATCAAGGAAGTGATTTGTAAATGATTTATAAAATTGACTACAATTAAGGCTTCAAAAATATAAGCTATACTCGAGATATACATAATTGACACTTCAGATACAGGACTCCATTATACAGAACAAATGAAGCTCATATTTTCTGCAGTAAAAGTGTCTTTAAATTATACTCAGTTACACCACAACCTGGACATTCACGGTAAGTTGCTGTTTTTACATGAACGTTATTTCCCATGAAAATCTGAAGACTAAATCTGTGACTCCGACAGTGTTCTGGGAGATATGTAGCCCTTAGTTCCAAATTCCACCTTTTTACGTGGTCATCTTGAAAATTAAGGTTTCAAGCCACAAAGAACGTTAGCCAACCCTTCATTTACAACCACTTTGAATTTATTTTACAGTGTTTTTCCTGCGACATCCTGGAACTATGCACCTGTACTGTTTACAAATGTAACGGCCGCTCTTCGAGGCAAACAATTAAAAACTGTAAGTACTAAAAGTTTACATCATGATTCTCTTAACTTAAGAACTGTTATTGTGACCTTGGAAATTAACAGGAAGGGGACATTCTTAAGCCAAAATAGGACTTCCAGAAAGACCTAGAAACTATGAGGTGTCTGAAAAGTTTCAAAAGATCAGATTCCCAAAATGACGAAGAGTTGGGGCGGGGAGCAGGGGTTTGGAGGGGGGAGCAGGGAGAGGGAAGAGAACTCTCCTTTTCTACTGAGGGGAAAAAAGGAGAAAAAAATCGAAATCTTAGCCCACGTTAAGATCAACTGAGTCAGTGTCTTTTAAGGCATCTTCATCACATGTTGTTGAATCCCATCATGCCTTTCATATTCCCAGCAGCTCCTTGTTGAAACTGCCTCATCATGGACTGTAGGCCTGCCATCCCACCTGGAGAACAGAAGGACAGGGAAAGGAGTGTGAGAAAAGTCAGTAGGAACCAGGCACCGCTAAGCAGAAGAAGAAACCAATTTACCAGCCACCCTGACAACTGTCAGTACTATTCATTTTAAAAGAAATTCTGAATTTAATTGGGCGGGGAATGTGTCTGTATATTATAGTGTACTTTCCTAAGCACTTAGTGCAGTGCTTTGCACGCGGCGAAAGCTCAATAAATACAACCGAATGAATTTAGATTTAGAATCAGATTGAACCATTGTGGCATACAAAGCAAACAGGATTACCAGCCACCCTGACAACTGTCAGTACTATTCATTTTAAAAGAAATTCTGAATCTGATTGGGTGGGGAATGGGTCTGTTTATTATCGTGTACTTTCCTAAGCACTTAGTGCAGTGCTTTGCACACAGCGAAAGCTCAATAAATACAACCGAATGAATTTAGATTTAGAATCAGATTGAACCATTGTGGCATACAAAGCAAACAGGATTACCAGCCACCCTGACAACTGTCAGTACTATTCATTTTAAAAGAAATTCTGAATTTAATTGGGTGGGGAATGTGTCTGTATATTATAGTGTACTTTCCTAAGCACTTAGTGCAGTGCTTTGCACACAGTGAAAGTTCAATAAATACAACCGAATGAATTTAGATTTAGAATCAGATTGAACCATTGTGGCATACAAAGCAAACAGGATTACCAGCCACCCTGACAACTGTCAGTACTATTCGTTTTAAAAGAAATTCTGAATTTGATTGGGCGGGGAATGGGTCTGTTTATTATAGTGTACTTTCCTAAGCACTTAGTGCAGTGCTTTGCACACGGCGAAAGCTCAATAAATACAACCGGATGAATTCAGATTTAGAATCAGATTGAACCATTGTGGCATACAAAGCAAACAGGATTACCAGCCACCCTGACAACTGTCAGTACTATTCATTTTAAAAGAAATTCTGAATCTGATTGGGTGGGGAATGTGTCTGTATATTATAGTGTACTTTCCTAAGCACTTAGTGCAGTGCTTTGCACACAGCGAAAGCTCAATGAATACAACCGAATGAATTTAGATTTAGAATCAGATTGAACCACTGTGGCATACAAAGCAAACAGGATTACCAGCCACCCTGACAACTGTCAGTACTATTCATTTTAAAAGAAATTCTGAATTTGATTGGGCGGGGAATGGGTCTGTTTACTATAGTGTACTTTCCTAAGCACTTAGTGCAGTGCTTTGCACACGGCGAAAGCTCAATAAATACAACCGAACGAATTTAGATTTAGAATCAGATTGAACCACTGTGGCATACAAAGCAAACAGGATTACCAGCCACCCTGACAACTGTCAGTACTATTCATTTTAAAAGAAATTCTGAATTTGATTGGGTGGGGAATGTGTCTGTATATTATAGTGTACTTTCCTAAGCACTTAGTACTGTGCTTTGCACACGGCAAAAGCTCAATAAATACAACCGAATGAATTTAGATTTAGAATCAGATTGAACCACTGTGGCATACAAAGCAAACAGGATTACCAGCCACCCTGACAACTGTCAGTACTATTCGTTTTAAAAGAAATTCTGAATTTGATTGGGCGGGGAATGGTTCTGTTTATTATAGTGTACTTTCCTAAGCACTTAGTGCAGTGCTTTGCACGCGGCGAAAGCTCAATAAATACAACCGAATGAATTTAGATTTAGAATCAGATTGAACCATTGTGGCATACAAAGCAAACAGGATTACCAGCCACCCTGACAACTGTCAGTTCTATTCATTTTAAAAGAAATTCTGAATTTGATTGGGGGGGGAATGGGTCTGTTTATTATAGTGTACTTTCCTAAGCACTTAGTGCAGTGCTTTGCACACGGCGAAAGCTCAATACAACCGAATGAATTTAGATTCAGAATCAGATTGAACCATTGTGGCATACAAAGCAAACAGGATTACCAGCCACCCTGACAACTGTCAGTACTATTCATTTTAAAACAAATTCTGAATTTGATTGGGCGGGGAATGTGTCTGTATGTTATAGTGTACTTTCCTAAGCACTTAGTACAGTGCTTTGCACACGGCGAAAGCTCAATAAATACAACCGAATGAATTTAGATTTAGAATCAGATTGAACCATTGTGGCATACAAAGCAAACAGGATTACCAGCCACCCTGACAACTGTCAGTACTATTCGTTTTAAAAGAAATTCTGAATTTGATTGGGCGGGGAATGGGTCTGTTTATTATAGTGTACTTTCCTAAGCACTTGGTGCAGTGCTTTGCACGCGGCGAAAGCTCAATAAATACAACCGAATGAATTTAGATTTAGAATCAGATTGAACCATTGTGGCATACAAAGCAAACAGGATTACCAGCCACCCTGACAACTGTCAGTACTAATCATTTTAAAAGAAAGATGTACGTTCCAAGAAGACACCACTCACGGTGAAGTTCACCTACGGTTGAAAAGGCTGCTACAGGGCCCCACAGTCACCATCACCATGTGTGCCTGCCCTTTGTTCCACTGCCTGGCATGATTTGTGTTCTTCCCTCGTTTCTCGTTCCTGTCGGATCTTCCGCTCAGAGTCACTCCGATTTTGCCTGCGGCGCTCTGAGCTGGTCTGCCTAGAGTCCCCCAGTTTTCAGCTATGATCCGCTCTCCTCCAAGTCACCACACAGAGGTCTTTCAGGATCTGACTGCTCTGCGATAATGTCGACCGGAGAGAAGTTGTGTTGAGGTGAACACAGCTGCAGTGCATTTCAGCATGGCTAGAGAAGCAGCATGACTCGGTGGAAAGAGCACGGGCTTTGGAGTCAGAGGTCGTGGGTTTAAATCCCGACACTGCCACACGTCTGCTGTGTGACCGTGGGCAAGTCACTTAACTTCTCTGAGCCTGTTACCTCATCCGTAAAATGGGGATTGAGACTGTGAGCCCCACGTGGGACAACTTGATCACCTTGTATCCCCCCCCCCAGCGCTTAGAACAGTGCTCTGCACATAGTACGCGCTTAACAAATGTCATTATTATTATTTCAGGGGCTGTTTTGCCACTAGATGCTGATGCACCTTGAAGATAGCAATGATGGTAGTAACATCTACCTAGTGGCCAGAGCACGGGCTTGGGAGTCCGAGGACATGGGTTCTAATCCCGGCTCTGCCACGTGCTGCTGTGTGACCTTGGGCAAATCACTTCCTCTTCTTCCTCTCTTCTTCTTTGGTGTCCCAAAGCGTTTGTCCCCTACTTCAGATTTGCCGCTTACGACGGAGGTTTCTTCAAGTTTCTCTCTTGTCAGGATCATGAAACTCCTGCACAGGGAGATTCCTGGGTAGGGACCATATCTATAGGTTGCCAATTTGTACTTCCCAAGCGCTTAGTACAGTGCTCTGCACACAGTAAGCGCTCAATAACTACGACAATGAATGACTGAATGCAGTACTTGTTTTGCTTTGTTACCCTTACTCTCAGGGTCCCTTTCATCAAACCCATCTTGGTGCCTTCAATTAGCCCTGCTTATCGTCGCAAAGATTGCCTGGCCAAATGAATGACTCCTACAGCTTCTCATTTGCTTTTTATCTCGGAGCCTGTGATGAAGGGTCCTGGTTCCAACAGACCTGCTGTAGTGGAATTTTGGTTCTACAGAAGCTTAACGTCTAGTGGCCTTGAGGGCTCAAAGATCACTTTCCGATGCCGTGATGACAGCAAGGACGGGAACTCCGTGCGAGGCTGCTGTGATCTGCACATCAATCCACGTTTTGGGGACTGAAAAAAAAAAACCACCCGACCGACTCACGTACATTTGAGTGCTGAGATCTAACGGTTTAAAACTTTACCCATGTGATGAAGAACTCTTGGATCCATCATTTTCGCCATCTGCTGATTCAGTTTTGCCATCTGGGACTGGCTCACATTCTTTGACATGTCACCCCCTGCAAAGTCCAGAAACGTAGGATTACTCAACCAATTCATCAACTGGATGCTCAGGACAGAGGTTGCTGAAAATCTGTTCCTTACAGTGAATGCTGGGTACATTTTCATCGGGGGGCAGGGGGCCAAACCTTGCTTAAATCGGGAGCCCGATGTTGGGTAGGTATTGTCTCTATCTGCTTCCGAACTGTACTTTCCAAGCGCTTAGTACAGTGCTCTGCACACAGTAAGCGCTCAATAAATACGACTGAATGAATGAATCAGGGGCTTTAAGAGGCCTACACATCTTAAAGGCTTTTTACCAGCACTGAAACCTTACTTTAAGCGAGCGGCTTTTAGCACAGCTCAATACCAGCTTTAATTTAAATGTTCAATTAAGACTGCCGATTGAGCACAGAGTACCCAGCAGACTAAGCCATCTCTCTTTCCCATTTCTCTCCTCCAATTGTAGTCCCAGACTCCTAAAACATTTTCTCCAGCTCACACATGGAAAAGGGAACCAGGAGAAATGAAAAACGTGATAATAAGTGATAAAGACTTTGAAAATATTCCCATTTCTGACAGTGCAGCTCAGTGGTGTGATTTTGTACTGTTAACACAACCGTCACCATGGTTTGTTGTGAAAAAAGTATTCACTTCAATAGCGATTTGCTACTTAAAACTGAAGAGTTCTAGTACCTAGCACAGATTGCACTCCACCATCTGTGGATACTTAAAATGCATTTTTCCAGGGCTAGAAGCACCCTTTCCCCTCTGGGTAGAGAAGGAACATGAAATTCGAAAACTAAAGCCCTTTTCCCTAGCCCGGTGACGAAACAAAGATGAAGATTTAATTATTTTCTTACCTTTGAAAAGCCCCTTGATGCCACCCATCTTTTTCACCATCTGGGCAAACTTGGTATACTGGGTCAAAAGCTCTTGAACATCTCTTGTAGAGACACCTGAACCTCTTGCTACTCTTTGAATTCGTCCCGGCTGCTTACTGAAAACCTTGGCACCGTCTGTACTATCGAGTTCTGTAGGCAGGAGTGAAGCCAATAGATCCATTACATCCACATTCTCACGGACTTTTCGCCTACCCATCGATACTAATGAGAAACCCAGCTCTCTTCTAAGCCATTAGAAAGGTAAACGGGGCCGGATTCGTTCTCTCAGCCTGAAACCTTAGGGTCAAAAGGGTGTTTAAGAATTCTCCACCCCACCCCTTATGTGTGGGAGTCACCTGGCACGCAGGATAATGGCCAGCCTGGCAGCGCTACGGCAAGATGGAAGAGCCTAGGCCGTAGCACGATGCCGGAGATATGTTGGGAAAGGGGGAAGTACAGAGGGGATGGTGTTGATGCAGAGGTGGGGAGGGTGGGAGCGAAGGAGACTGGGCGAGGAGTGAGCGCCACGGAGGCTCGCTAAGCTAACACAGAACAGAACCCCAGAAGGTAAGTGGGGGCTGACTGGGTCCTGAAAATGGTGGGGTGCCAGGAAGGGAGAAGAGAGGCACTGTGAGCCGAAAGGCAATAGTGGAGGGAAAGGCGGCTTGTGGGAAGGAGATGGAGTGGATGGGCCCCGGAGAAACTGGGGATTACATGAAGAAATAGTGGGGAGAATCAATCCATCAACGGTATTTATTGAGGGTTTACTGTGTGCAGAGCATCGCACCAAGCACTTGGAAGAGTTCAATAACACAGGAGTTGGTGGCCTGTCCCGCCATCGACCCCCGGCCCACGTCCTCCCCCGGGCCTGGAATGCCCCCAATCCCTCTGCCCATCTGCCAAGCTAGCTCTCTTCCTCCCTTCAAGGCCCTGCTGAGAGCTCACCTCCTCCAGGAGGCCTTCCCACACTGAGCCCCTTCCTTCCTCTCCCCCTCTCCATCCCCCCATCTTACCTCCTGCCCTTCCCCACAGCACCTGTATATATGTATATATGGTTGTACAGATTTATTACTCTATTTATTTATTTATTTTACTTGTACGTATCTATTCTATTTATTTTATTTTGTTGGTATGTTTGGTTTTGTTCTCTGTCTCCCCCTTTTAGACTGTGAGCCCACTGTTGGGTAAGGACTGTCTCTATGTGTTGCCAATTTGTACTTCCCAAGCACTTAGTACAGTGCTCTGCACATAGTAAGCGCTCAATAAATACGATTGATGATGATGATGATGATGGACACATTCCCAGGGCCAGCCCAATTGCTCCCAAGTCCTTCTTTCACTGCCTCAACCTCTCCGGCCCAGTACGCTTCCACGTTTCCCACACTTCTCCAACCCCGACCCTCAGCATGCCCTCCCATCTGCGACGGCTCCTTTCCCAGGCTTTCTATATTTCAGCACTCTCTGGGCACTGGGGCGGTGAACACCCCCACAGCCACACACCCAGGAAACCACAAAACTCTTAGTGACGGTAACACAGCTTTCAGATAGCATCGCATTTATATAAAATTACACCCCAAGGGAAGGCTATAACTTTAATCAATCATATTTGTTGAGCGCTTACTGTGTGCAGAGCGCCGCACTAAACACTTGGGAGAGTACAACACAGTGGGAGAAATGTTCCCTGCCCACAATGAGCTTACACTCTAGAGGACTTTATTCTCTATTCCAAATTGGCATTAGAGTAGTAGAGTAAATATTAGTACCTTAGTGACGTTTTCAGCCCCCATTCCAAGTGCTAATCGAGACACTCTAAATGTGTCAAGAACGCATTAGCCACTATTGAATGTTCAGGCTGACAAGACTCTGTTCTCCAAATGTAAATTCAAACCAAAAAAAGTCACAAATCCTACTTCTCTCCTGGTTGTTCAAGTTGGCAATTGTCAGTTGAATCTTACCTTGATCATTCATGCTATCCATTATTGTCATTAATTTCTTTAGCCTTGCCATTGATTCCTGCTCATTGCCTTTGCTCATAAAATCTGTTCCAAAGCCAGGGATCATACCCTAAGACAGAAATTTTGGATGTTTCAGTCTACATACATAAACCAAAGTGCAACAGCACTTTCCACTTTAATAAATTTCTTTAAAAACAACAGCAACAAATCAGAAGGGCACTCTTTTTTTTGTTTTATATCATTCAAAACTTCAACCAAAAAACAGTTTAATGAAAACGGATGGAATTAGTGGAGGACACTCCCTACATTTTACAATAAGGGGAATTTCAATCAGCAGTTTCTATGAATATCAAATAAGATATAGGAAAATGGAAGAATTTGAGGATAACCAACCAAGATTTGACTGAAGGGACCCATTTTCATGATGTTTTGGAATTGTTCATACATGTCTCTCAATGTAAACTGGCCTGAAAGGCAACACAAATAGGTTACAGAAGCATATTCCTAACCGATAAAACTCATCTCCACCATAAGCTCAGCTGTGATACTATTCAACTTTAGTCTGTTTCCATACAATAGAGTCTAAATTGACACACAACATTAAGAGGTTGTTGAATATAAAAGTTTAAACTCATACAGGTTGCACCAAATTTAAACAACTGAGAATGGGAATTCTATTAGGTAACAGACCCTTCACGGATTATTGTTCTTAAGCCAACAAATGTCTTAATTTTGCTTTTGTGCCAGTATTAATTTAACAGGTGGCACGCTGCTATGAACTGAAGAGATAAAGAGATAGTTCCTTGTCAATTTAAAAATACAAGAGGGCTTTTATAACTTCAATTCACTGTCCAATAACAGAAAATGAAAGAATAAAATGAGCCAGCAAAAGACAGAGACAAAAATGCATTCTTGGATCTTGCATACCATGTTTTAGTTTTTCTATAAGCGCTTCATTATCATCCAGTTTCAACTCATTGACTTTATCTATCAATCCTTCTATGTCACCCATACCTGCAAGAGAAAAAACCATGTTAAAAACCCAATAAAGAAATAAGCTATGATTTCAAATGTTATTTAGACACCACTCCACATACCAAGAAGTTTGCTAATGAAAGGCTGGGTTTTGAAAGGCTCAAAGTCATCTATATGTTCTCCAGTTCCAATGAAAATAATTGGACTTTTTGTAGCGGCAACTCTGTAAGTACAAAATATACAACAGCCTCAAAAACTGAACCAATACTTTTGACTAAAAAACTCTGACCAACTTTTCCTGCTTAGAACATCCTGCTGGCTCTCTAAATTCCATGCCGACACATTACATTACATCTTACTTCCTTCTTCTGTGACCATGGAACGGTACTGGAATACAATTGTTTGAATCTGAATTTCACTTTAAGACCGACAATTTATACCTGGTATGCTGATTACATTTATCAGGCAACCCTTAAAAGTAGACAGTCTGGGCTTCTTTTCAAACCTATCCTTGCGTCTGTAACCACGGTTGATCGCAATACTTCTTTCTATATCCTCCAAAATGTCAATATGGGCACCCAGCAACCTATCTCTATACTACGCTGCTTGAGATGTTGGCTTCGGCAAGTTTTTAGAACTTGGTTTTCCATGTTCGTGAATGTCCCATTTCCGTGAACTACAAAGCAGCTGCTTTGGTACCTGTTATCATCCACTCTTCTCACGTGTCCTGTTTAGAAAAGCTGGACTGCATGGAGCATGGTGTCCCTGCTTGATGATTCTATCTTGCCACGAGGTACGCGTCACCGGCTAATCTGACTTTGCTTATGCTTATCATTTTCACTGATTAGGGCATCACGAACCTTCTGCTTCGAACGAGGCCAGCCATTTTCATAACACCTAGGCTTCATATTTTATGTCACATTTACTAGGCACTAATAATCAGAGCAAACGTTCTTTGTCCCAATGGGGCTCACAGTCTAAGACGTCCTGAGCAGGGACCCCATCTGCCACTTCTGGTGTACAGGACTCTTCCAAGTGCTTAGCACAGTACTCTGCACACAGTAAGTCCTCAATAAATATGACTGAGAGAGACCACGTAGTTTATCCCTATTTTATAGATGTGATTCATCACGGTCACTCTGCACACAAGATTAGACTAGAATATAGGTCTCCTGACGCCCAGTTCTATGCTCTTTCCCCTTGGCCACAGTGCATCTCAGGGTAGTAGCCTGATACACCTGACAAAATTCCGTGTCTCTCATGTCAGAGGAAAGGAAAGGTAAATCATAACTGAATCCGAAGGGTATACAACAGCCTTTCGGAGAACCTTGGCAGATTGTAGCTACACTCTAGACTGCAAGCTCCTCTCTAGACTGGGAATTCTTTGTCAGCAGGGAATGTGTCTGAGAGTACAACACAACAGGACAACAAAGCACATAGTATAGTGCTCTGCACACAGTAAGGACTCAATAAATACGACTGATTAATTAGGAAATTTCCTGAGGGAAAAAACTGCAACGAAAGACAGAGTTTTCCTCTAGTCTTGATACAGTTTAGACTATTAAAAATCATTTATTCATATTAACGTCTGTCTCCCCCTCTAAACTGTAAGTTCATTAGGGGCATTGAACGTGTCAGCTAATTCTCTTGTACTCTCCCAAGTACGTAAGACAGTGCTCTACACATATTAAGTGCTCAATAAATATTACTGATTGATAGAATACCAGACTTTAATGTTTGTTTTCCATACCTGCCAACAGCAGTATTTTCCAGTGTCTGTCCTGAAACCGAAACCCATCTGAACGCTATAAAAAGGCCTAGAGTCAAAACGATCCTACAAGATCCACCTGATTCAACCCCAAAAGAGCAGCAGACAGACACGACTTAAATCCTCCCGGGCAATACTCACGCACTGAGCGCACCGCCTCCTTTCGCGTGCCCATCAAGTTTCGTCACGATAACGGAGGCCACGTCCACTTTGTCTTTGAAAGCCTTCGCTTGAGCTTCACAAGCCTGCCCAATGGACGCGTCCATCACGTACACGATGTTGTCAGGTTGCTATAACAAGGAGAAGTGCAAAGAAGAGGAAACATTTCACTGATCTTACGGTACAGACTTCTTTGTTACAAGTGAATGATCAATACAGAGCTGAGTAAAGGAGACCCCTGAGAGTCCAATATGATGAATTATTTGAGTTGGGGCGGGGGTTTAAAGTTTACAAAATGGGCACAGCTTTCCCCAAGTCACAAAAGAGGATGTTTTCATTAATATATATGCAGTCAACAGTGATAAGGAGCAAAGGGTTTAACTTGTATCGGTTTAACTTCTTTTTAAGGAAAGGTGACCCGGCTAAGAGACTTACTACTGCATTAGCAACTTGAAGCATTTCTTCAAACAGAGAGTCTTCTTGTTTGTGACGGCCACTTGTGTCAACAATGATAATTTCAAAATTTTCATTCTTGAATTTTTCCACACCTTCAGAGGCGATGATTACAGGGTCCATTTCAGTATAACTAGTTGTGGCAACAAGAACAACTATTCATTCATTCATTCATATTTATTGAGCGCTTACTGTGTGCACAGCACTGTACTAAGCGCTTGGGAAGTACAAGGCGGCAACATAAAGAGACAGTCCCTACCCAGGGACGGGCTCACAGTCTAGAAGGGGAAACGGACAACAAAACATGGAGACAGGTGTCAAAATCATCAGAATAAACAGAATTATAGAATTATATGCACATATAACCATACAATGTGACAGTTACAAAAATGAACCTGAAAACATCTTGCCCTGTTTCCAACGATGTGTGGTAGTATTTATTCTGAAGGAGAACATCAGATGAAGTTACAGAGAAAGACAAAAGCTGAGCAAACATGGAAAATGGGGAGGCATTCTATCAGGTAGAGAGAAATTCACAATTTTAAAGTCCCCCACAAATTATTTGCAGGTTTTAGCTAGTGTGTTGCTTCTAAGCTCCTCGTTTTGATTGTAAACTCCTTGAGGGTAAAGACTGTCTTTTCCCTTTTTATTTGTTGATAATGAACTTTTAATTCTGATCATTGTTCTTTCCCAGGACTTAATATACTATTCTGCACACAGTAAACACATAATACTATTACTACTACTACTACTACTACTACTAAAATGTACTAAATTCAGCAACGGGTTTTCAAGGGCTGGGGGAAGTTAAGGGGTTGGAGGACTCTGAAATGCAGACAATTCTTCCTGAGTGGAGACAACTGGTTCATCCAAAATTTTCAAATGAGGAAAAACTTAACAGATGGAGGGGATTTTGCTCCCAAATTGATGTTTACCTTTAAAGCTGCTGCGTGATTTGCAACGTACAGTAAATAGAATTTTTAGCGGGTATTATTAAACACTATGGGTATATTACCAGAACGACTGCAGATAGACAATGGGGTGTTCTGGGAGAGATGTGTCCACAGAGTTGCTAAGGGTCAGAGATGACTTGACGGCATAAGACAATTATTAAATATGTCGGCCGCTTTCTCTTTGCCCCCGAGATTCTCTCCCAAATGGGAGAAAGAGCAAAAAGAAGAGGAAAAGGGGACAGAAAGCAGGGCCAAGAGGGAGACAGGGAGGCTCAAATCTGTGATAAATTCATTCGCTGTCACAGCGGAACAAGCAATCGGTTGTATTTATTGAGCGCTTACTGTATGCAGGGCTCTGTACTAAGCACTTGGGAGAATATAACAATATAACAGACACATTCCCTAAGCGTAGCAGCCTCTATGAATATGGGACCATGGGTGGCCAGAGGCAGGTTCTGCTTTATTCAGCTTGTCTGCGAGGGTGGAATACCGCTGCTAAGGGGGAATGGCTCGTGGGAACTATTCTTTAACATCAAGGAGAAAGACAAAGTTTTGCAAACTAATGTGCATTCAATTTTAAAATATATAATATACAATTATTTACAGGTCATTTGAGATATCCACCCTGGAAATCTGCCCGTTTATAATAACCATCTGTTCATTGACACTAAAGGTTAAAATTATCCCTTAATTTTATTTCCATTTTTTTTTATGGTATTCATTAAGCACTATGTGCCAGCCACTGTTTTAAGCACTGGGGTCGACACAAGCTCACCAGGTTGGACCTAGTCCATATCCCATATGCAGCACATGGTCTTAACCCCCATTTTACAGATGAGGCAATGGAGGCACAGAGAAGAGAAGTGACTTCCCCAAGGTCACACAGCAGACAACTGGCATAGCTGGGATTAGAAGCCGGGTCTGTCTGATTCCCAAGCTTGTGCTCTATCCACTAAGCCATGCTGCTTCTCAGGTTTCCCGAAGCTTAGCAAAAAGAAAATGGCTTTACAAAGAATGTTTCAAATACCACAGGTTCATCTGCGGAGACAAGAGAACACTTAAAGGAGTTCGGCAAGTAACTTGCAAATATGCTTAACCTGAGAAGTATCGATGAATTACAAGCCCTGAAACATTATGCCAATTCCCTGGAAAAACTGTGGGGTTGATTCGTTTTCTAAAGACACACTGAAAAGCCCTGGGTAAGAGGCTGAAAGCCCAGCCATTACACATTTGACCCCTTTCCCATAAACCATTAAAAGTGCCTCTCTCTCTCTAATTGGAATAAAAATGTAAAAATCAAAGCTTACATACCTTCCATAGAATGGAATTCTGGCTTTGGTAGCATTCTGTTTTAGCTGGTCAAAAGCCCCTATGAGATTAAGGGAACAGAAAATGAATCTTCTGAAATCTGTATATAAAAAAACCCTACCAAAATATGATTCTTGATTGCTGAGCGCATTACCTGCTCTGAATGTGTCTGCACATATCAAACAGGTCTTCCAACCTTTTCTCTGGTAATAGTAGGCTAACTGTTAAAAGGAGATCAAAGACATTTCAGTATATCACCATGTATTTACCAGTATTTGGAAAATGTGTTTGAGTTTTTGCCTATTGCATTTATAAACTTATTTACCTTCTTCTTTGTACTTATGAATGCAGGTCCCCTTTATTTTTGACTAATCTAGTTGTAGCTAATTTTACATCGGTGCATCCTGTTGGAGTGTAAAGTCTTTATGGGCAGGACCAAAGGGCAGTATCCCTTTATTCTGTGCTTCCTAACCACCTGCTCAATAAATGTTACTACACACATAAATACGACTGAATGAATGAATCATGAAGGAAATAGTCAGACCATCATATTTACTGAGCGCTTACTGTGTGAAGAGCACTGTACTAAGTGCTTGGGAGAGTACAGCCATAAACAGATACATTCCCTACCGAGCTTACAGTCTAGAGGGGGAGACAGACATTAATATAAAACCACCTGATAACCAATGCAGGTTTCACTGAATAACCACTTAAGATTTCAGTCTTTTTAAAAGGCTCTTTCACCACAGAAAATGAGAACACTAGCACTTGGACAAGAGAAGTATAAATATATTCCCACTCAATACTCTACTTGGGAGCAGACAAAATAACCCAGGCACCAAATAACTTTAAAAGAAGCCTAAGCAAACCTTTTTTTTTAAACAGCAATACAACTAGTAGTCAAGAACAAAAAATTTCTCCAAACTAAAGAAGGCAGAAAGGTTCACCTGTAAAACTCCCTACCTTAAGACAAAAATCGTGACAGAATGTATATGCTCCTCTGGACAGAAGTATTTGAAACACTTTCTCTTTCCTTTATTTCATGAAAGAGAAAGCACTGGGACATAATAATAATAATGTTACTATTTGTTAAGCACTTACTATGTGCCAAGCACTCTTCTAAACACTGGGGGAGATACCAGGTTGTCCCCGGCGGGGCTCAGTCTTCATCCCCATTTTACAGATGAGGGAACTGAGGCCCAGAGAAGTGAAGTGACCTGCCCAAGGTCACACTGCAGACAAGTGGCAGAGCAGGAATTAGAACCCATGACCTCTGACTCCCAAGCCCAGACTCTTTCCGCTGAGCCACGCTGCTTGGTACAGGGGGAGCAAATAAAAGGTAATCGAACCACGATAGGGAGCCACGCTGCTTGGTAAAGGGGGAGCAAATAAAAGGTAATCTAACCAGGATAAGGAGACATCCCAGAAGAGCAGACAACTTGGCAAAGGAATGGTAACTCAAGGGAAGAAATGTATTAAAAGAACTTCAATCAAACGGGTCCTCCTCAATCCCCCTGGAACCTCCCTCTTACCCCATCCACACTGAAAAGTGGGGCTCCAAAAGTGACACCTATCTGAACTCCACCCTCTCAAATGGTACCCTGAAGGGGGTTCATTGACCATTCCCATTTCCCAGGGGCATGAAGTCTTCTCTCTAGCCCCTAGCCTCAACTCCTTCCCCTCTCCCCCTCTAGACTGCATCCTCACTGTGGGCAGGGAATGTGTCTTCCAACTACGCGTACTGCACTCTCCCAAGCACTTTGCACGCAGTAAGAACCATTGATTGATTCCTTTGTTTCTTCTGGTTGTGTCCTCTGCCAGCTCAGTTTAGGCTTTTGCGGGGAGGGGAAGGTGGGGAGAGACATGAAAGTTCTGGAGAGTTGCAGTGGCCCTCAGGAGGATCATCAGGTGAAAGACTGAGAACCTACTATCATCATCATCATCAATCGTATTTATTGAGCACTTACTATGTGCAGAGCACTGTACTAAGCGCTTGGGAAGTACAAATTGGCAACATACAGAGACAGTCCCTACCCAACAGTGGGCTCACAGTCTAAAAGGGGGAGACAGAGAACAAACCAAACATACTAACAAAATAAAATAAATAGAATAGATATGCCCAAACAAAATAAATAAATAGAGTAATAAACATGCACAAACTCTCGACTCTATTTGACAAGATCCTAGAGGGACTCACCTTTGAACACGTTGTGGTTTTCCCGCTCCCCTGCAGCCCAACAAACATTATAACGTTCTGTTTTCCTTTGGTAGGAGTCCAGGCTTTGACTCCCGGGTCCACAAGCTGCAGTTAAACAATAAAAAAAAAGCCCCACAAAACAAATTGAAAAATTAAAAAAAAACAAGATCGATTATCAGACACAAAGATTGAGAGGAAAAAAAAATCACTACGGTGTAGCACCTTCATTCTTCTTCATCAAAGCATTTCTTGCAGTCGGAGCCTTTAGTTATAGCTTGGGGCATTTAAGTAGCTATGTCAAATAACTAAAGCTTGATCTGACCTGACAGCACAGCCTCATTAGCTCATTTCTACATTCTAAGAAGCACATTTTTCCATACTGCATTTTAAGTGCTCAGAGAATTTGAGTAAAATATTAATGAGGCAACAGCCCACATCTTCTTTGCATAACACAAACCCTACAACTGAAGGCTACTGCCGGCCTAAATGGACCTTCTAATCTAGTTTATTTTCTTTTACTATGAGCAGCAGCATGACCACCGGTCTGCTGTGAGACCCTGCACAAGTCACTTAACTTCTCCATGCCTCAGTTTTCTCAGCTGTAAATTGGGGGTTAAATACCTGTTCTCTCTCCCCCTTAGACTGTGAGTACTGCCTTCGATAGGGATTGTGTCTGACCTGATTTTCTTGTAACTACCCCAGGGCTTAGTGCAGTACTTGATCCATAGTACGTGCATAACAAACACCACAATTATTATATTAATCTTCACGAACAAGTTATGAATTTGCTAAATTTCATATTTTTATTCAGGATTACCAAAACTACTCTAGAGTAAAAACAGGACAGGACTTGCTTCTTTAAAGTGAACTTTTCTTTGCTGGAACATCTAGGTCTAGAGAAATGTTGTGCAGTATCAGTAGATGGGCAATCTTGGTAGTAACACAGAATCATACTACAGGTTCTTTTTTTCACCTTCACAAGTTCTTTAAAGACAGCATGCTGAATCATTTTTCTTTTGTTGAGGCCAGATGCCATTTCTTCAAGATCAATCGCCGACCTAAATGGTGGATTGTTTCGGTTTTATTAAGAAAGTCAAACCAGACAAATAATGCATTTATAAAGAGGAATGCTACTGTGGTTGATGGTACTTTTAGGACGATTCAGAAATATCTATTCCTTTTTCCCCTAAGGGAAATGTTTTCTGTTTTCCATGAACTTAGGCAAGGAAACAAAATATCGTTGTAAAAATTAACTGTGGAAAATTTAGCACCACAATAAGTTACCACTGTTCAAATCTTGTAATTTCCAAGTTCTTTCAGAAAATTCCAACTACTGAATACTGCCTGGGCCTCACTCTATCACTTCAAAGTCCCAGGATAAGTGGGTTGCTGAAAAGAAAGAATGTCTTGCCCTGGGAGAAGAAAGTTAAGGAGAAGGGCAGGCAGATAGCTCAAACGGTCTTAGAATTCTCCTCTCCAACAAAATCCTGCAGTGGAGGACACTGGATTTGATGCAATGGGAAGGGATTTAGTGCTAACTCCTCAGGAGGGCACTTAGAAGCGCTTAGTACAGCGCTCTGCACACAGTAAGCGCTCAGTAAATACAACTGAATGAATGAATGAATACAGCACCCTCTTGGGCCAAAAGATAAATAAATCAATCATAATAACTCAGACCAAGGAAGCTAAATTATAACCTTTGCGGGAATGATCATACTGTCATCGAGAGGCTGAAAATCAATGCTCATTTATTCAAGACAAATAATTTGTTTTTATATAAAAAGAGAATTAGGGACATTCTCATGTCTCTGATGTGCTGGGAAAAGCCACCGTTAAATGAACTCATGTATAGCCTGCTCCTCTGAAGTATCATGGAAATCTACTGAATATAGAACACTTCTACCAATACACATATTCTACTTCTTCCACATTCTGTATAACAGATCCTCCTAGTTAAACTTGGCCGTCGTATTTGGGTTAACTTTGACTTACTTGACATTTTCTCGTAGCTGCTTCACCAGCTTAATATTAACATCAGCTTCCAACAGGGCCGTACACACTTCTTTTAGCATAGCATTTAAGACCTGCAAAAGGAAATTATTCACATATACATGTCCGATGGGCTACTGCAAAGCACGCTCACTGTGCATCGAGACACGCGTTATGGAGACTACGCTTAGAACACAGAACGGACACAAACCTCTTAGGAGTTTGAGGACTCAAACGTCTAATCACGAAGTGTGTGTATACCTAGGTTTGAAATGTAATTCAAAACCTTTTTTTCAGAATTCTTGAGGCTGAAGGAGAAAAGCAGTGTACGGGGGTTCGGCCACTGCCCCCCGACCCTCCCGCGGCCCCTCTCCGCACCAGTCAGGCTATCCTCCTGTTCCCCCACCGACGTCGAAAAGACAGGACCAGTGTAGGTGGGAAGACAAGAACATATATCTAGGACAGGATCGCATACCTCTTCATTAATAATGGTGGCATTGCTCAATGAGCGTAGCGCCGAGGTTATTTTCCTTCCAAGATCTGCTAGCACCATCTTGGCGGCTTATTAAAAACTCACAAGGTGATCTCTGAAAGGCAAGAGAGAAATTGAAAATGGTAAGAATTCAAAAATAATGTCACTTCAAATTACCCATCGCTACCTAGAAAGCTTTAAAATTAGAACAGTTTAAATAAATTTGCTTCTGGAATGTGTCTACCGACTCTGTTATATCGTACTCTCCCAAGCGGTTAGTAATAATAATAATAGTGGCATTTATTAAGCACTTACTAAGTGCAAAGCACTGTTCTAAGCGCTGGGGAGGTTACAAGATGACCAGGTTGTCCCACAGGGGGCTCACAGTCTTCACCCCCATTTTACAGATGAGGTAACTGAGGCCCAGAGAAGTGAAGTGACTTGCCCAAAGTCACACAGCTGACAAGTGGCAGAGCCAGGACTTTAACCCATGACCTCGGACTCCAAAGCCCAGGCTCTTTCCACTGAGCCATGCTGCTTCTCCAAAGCAGTGCTCTTCCCAGTAAGCCTTCAATAAATACCACTGATCGATCGATTTGAGAAAGATTTTTATTGACCTTGAGCTCAAGATGTGAAAACCACCTCTTTTTCATCCCAGCAACAGGGATGTAGAAACAAATTCTTGAGGAAAAAACTGCGCAATATCCAGTAACAGTTCCTCTACAGAGCTCCTGGAAAAGGTACTGAGGAAAACTAGTGTCCTGGGACGAAAACAAAACTATATGGGAAGAACTAGGAGAAAGTCTTGTTTATCCTCTCACTCTAATGATGCCAGACCTGCGATATCGCAGGTTCATCTGAATTGGACAGATTAACAGATCACAGAATGCACCCTTCTACTGGTTACTCCCTGCTCACCCCCATCTTCTCTAGTAAGACTGAAGCGGCCCCTTCCTTCCTCTCCCCCTCGTCCCCCTCTCCATCCCCCACATCTTACCTCCTTCCCTCCCCCACAGCACCTGTATATATGTATATATGTTAGTACATATTTATTACTCTATTTATTTATTTATTTAGCCTGTACATTTCTATTCTATTTTATTTTGTTAGGACGTTTGGTTTTATTCTCTGTCTCCCCCTTTTAGACTGTGAGCTCACTGTTGGGTAGGGACTGTCTCTATATGTTGCCAACTTGGACTTCCCAAGCGCTTAGTACAGTGCTCTGCACACAGTAAGCGCTCAATAAATACAATTGCTTGATTTCCCACTCCGCCAAATTCCCCCTTCTTCCAAAGTCAAGCGTACACCCTTCAAATCAACACACGTTCCGAGTCGGCTGCCCATCATCCCCCAACCACCTATTACGGAAGTTTTCCTGACATCTTGATTCTTAAGGGCAGGCTTCAAGTTATTTCAGACATGCTTTTACAAAAAAAAACAACTCTGAGAAGCAAGAAGAGGGGATACGGAATGCCATCTCTGCAAGGGTAAGTAGTGGACACCACCTGAAATTGCCTAGGGTTGGAAAAGGACACGGTTAAATGTCAACATTCTTGATCTAGTCTCCTTTCATTAGTGCTGTTCGGGTCTCAGTCTTCTAGGTCTTTCCAACCAGGCTCATCTGGAACCTGTCATTTGATCAATCTTGCATTTTATTCAAAAAAAGAGAAGCGGTGTGGCCTTGTGGAAACAGCAAGAGCCGAAGGACCTGGGTTCTAATCCCACCTTTTGCCACTTGCCTGCTGTGTGACCCTGGGCAAATCACTCAACTTCTCTGTGCCTCCGTTTCCTCATCTGTAAAATGGGGATTCGATACCCGTTTCTCCTCCTACTTGGACTGGGAGCCCGATGAGGGCTAGGGACTATGTCCACCCTGATCATCTTGGATCTACCCTCTTTACTTAGTACAGTGTTTGACACGTAGTAAGCACTTAGCAATACCACAATCATTATTCTTATGTTTCATCTATATAATCGTAATTAAAGACTTTACAGTTAAAATGTCACCCAGATGAGTTCATTTTTGCTTTAAAACAAAGCTAATAATGGTTGTTCAACATACTCCAAACCATTACGATCCTCCAATTTCTAAAGGCAATGACTTAAAAAAGCAAACATGCAGTCACTAAAGAGCAGCACACGGTCAGTATTATTGCTTTTGCTTGCACTCAACTCCTCTAGACTTTGGAAATTTCAAAGAGTTTTTATATCTGTAGCTCTTACTGGTATTCTTTAAGTTTCATACAAATAGTGTTTGATCCATTTTAAGAACTGGCTTTTAAGTATAAACGGACCCCTAGAAATCTACTTACAACAGAATCAGTACATTCAGTCCATCAAATTGTCTTTCTGTCCCCAAAACTAGAGATCGTACTTAAAAATCCATCCCCAAGGCTCCAAGTTAACCACCCACGTATGCAGACAGCCAACGCCACGGTGTCACAGGAAACTTTTATAAAAGTGAAGTCACTGTGAGCTAGTCTAACTTTGAATTAGGATCGAGAATATAGCACTTCGAAGTCACTGTGAGCTACTCTAACTCTGAATTAGGATCAAGAAAATAGCACTTCGTAAACAAGTTTGAGTCATGACCTTACAATGCACCTCACCCTACCTAAACACGAACGATACTATTCAACGTGACAAGAAACCCAAATCCACCTCACTTCCCCAGTTAGACCTACCAACCGCGTGGGATTTAACAGGGCAAGCCGCCGGGCTACAAGCAATTTTTTTGCTTCTTCAACTAGAAAAATTGCTCAGAATGAAGATGGGAAGAGGACAGAAAGGGGCAGGACGTTCAACTCGGACGAGAAACACGGAAGATCTTTTCATAGCGATGCAGTTTCCATAAACGGAGCCGAAGGCCTAAGTTTCAAGGAGCTGTGCAGCATCTCTTTACTAGTTCACAGACTAGGTTTCAATTGTTTAAAATAACCCTCAAAAAGTCTCCCACCTGATATATAATTCTAATTTCGAAATTATGTGTGGATACTGTATTGGAACGAGACTACTCAATTCAGAAGAGTAACAGATGAAAGGGTTACTCTTCTGAACTGAAAGGAAGATCGTTTCCTGCAACTGACCCTTGGAATAACCAAGCAAAGTTAAATACAGATTATAATTACTCGGTGTGAAGCTTTCTCAGTGAAGTCAGCAGAGGCTTCGCTCCTTCCGATATGTCCATTTCAGTATTTCTTAAGGAAAAAATGGAATTTGGAAGGCTTCCGCTGCAGCGTGGATGAGGGTCTTCAAATTTGAGGGGAGCGCTGTGGATGAAGCTGACACTCGTACATAAGAATGGTGTACAGTTCATATGATCTGCTGTCCTTCCTAAATGCCGTTCACTTAGAGACTGACTTCTGGTTGAAGGCTATGGAGGAATTTTTCACTCAACGGAATTTCCATTCATCCTTCTCCTGCCCACGGCCCACGTCATAAGGCCTCACTTGCCCACCCTATCCCATTGTTACAAACAATGACTGATGGGTGGCAGCTCACCGTGTCTAGTATGGTTTCATGGTATTTTCAGGGTTTTTTTGGCCCCCTTAAAGTTTGCCTCTGATTCTGTTGATAACAATAATAATAATAACGGTATTCGTTAAGCACTTATTGTGTGCCGGCACTGTAAGAAGCAAATCTGGTTGGAAACAGTCCTTCTACCGCACGGGGCTCCCAGTCTCAATCCCCAATTTACAGATGAGGGAACTGAGGCACAGAGAAGTGAAGTGACTTGCCCACGGTCACACAGCAAACAAGTGGTGGAGCCAGGATTAGAACCCACGACCTTCTGGCTCCCGGACCTGTGTCACCAAGCTCTTCCTCGGCCTGGGGCACTCTGAGTTGCGCTGGGCTTGGCCGTGACATTTATGGACTACTGGTGATGAGTATAACCCGTAGCTGAATATTACATATGCTCATATTTTCAGGCTCCAACAACTCTGTTCTCCTCAACACGCTATCCAACCTTGGCTTCACACACTGAAGAAGTCACGTATATGTGGAAAGGTGACGGAAAGATGGCGGCAGCAGGCTACCATCATCATCAATCGGATTTATTGAGCACTTACTGTGTGCAGAGCACTGTACTAAGCGCTTGGGAAGTCCAAGTTGGCAACATATAGAGACAGTCCCTACCCAACAGTGGGCTCACAGTCTAAAAGGGGAAGACGGAGAACAAAACTACTTCGTGGGCTACGTGTCCCACAAGGACTACGGCGCCTCGACAATCCTGTCACACCTCCCTCGCCAGTCTTACCGCGAGGCTTCTCCACTGAAGTGCTGCTGAGTGAGCCCGCTGTTGGGCAGGGACCGTCTCTACGTGTTGCCAACTTGTACTTCCCAAGCGCTTAGTACAGTGCTCTGCACACAGTAAGCGCTCCATAAATACGATTGAATGAATGCCCCCAAGCCTCTCCTCCCAACCGGATTCGGACGCCTCAGTCATCTGGGATTTCCATGTCCTCCAGGCCCGCTTCTTCCCTGTTCCCCCCGGCCCTCAAACGGTCCCGGGCTGCTGCCTTTGCTCCTTTCCCACTTCCAGGCCCTCCGTTTCCCGTGAGAGAGTACGTGGGCAACGGAGGCCCAAAGTCGGGATAATCGGGACCGTGATTCTGTGGCAGATCGAGGGAAGAAGTCAGGATCACATAACCTTGAATTTGCACAGCACTTCATTTTTCCCAAAGCACTTTCATAACCATTTTATCCTCACTGCATCCTTGTGAGGTACGAAGGGGATGGGTGTTTTCTCCCTTTTACAGATGAAAAAACCAAGGCACGGAGAAAGCCGGCTCTAGTTTCGCTGATCTCCGGTGTCCGTGGTTTTTTCACTGCTCCAGCCCGATTCCAGAGGGAAAGAGTTGCACTGAGAGGGGGAGTCCTCCTTCTAGACTGTGAGCCCACTGTTGGGTAGGGACCGTCTCTATATGTTGCCGACTTGTACTTCCCAAGCGCTTAGTACAGTGCTCTGCACACAGTAAGCGCTCAATAAATACGAGCGATTGATTGATTGAGTCAGGAACCGAAAGTTTCCCTCCCTGGATTGTAAACTCCTCGAGGGCAGGGATCACGTCTACCAACTCTACTGGATTGGACTCTCCCAAACTGTACAGTGCTCTGCAGACAGTAAGCGCTCAATATTAATGAATGAATCCAGGCCACGCATTTGGCCAGCTACAGCCTTCAGGGAAAGAAGCATTCGACTCTGAAGCTGGGGAAGCCCACTCTGGGAGAAGCTAGGGTTGGGCCTTCGTGGGCTAGGCCGAGAAGCGGGCGAGAGCTTGGGTCGCTCCTAGAAGAGTCTGGGGAAGGTCCAACGTACAAACACCAAGCATGTTTCACAGGTCTCAGTTTTCATGACCTCAAAATATTCCGGCTAATTCAAGGTTTCTTCCAAAATAGAATTCTTAACTCGCGCCTAAGCAAACTCCCCAAAATTTGACATCATTCATTCATTCATTCATTCAATCAGTCGTATTTATTGAGCGTTTACTGTGTGTAGAGCACTGTACTAAGCGATTGGGAAGTACAACGTATAAGAGACGGTCCCTACCCAACGGCGGGCTCACAGTCTAGAAGGGGGAGACAGACAACATATTAACAAAATAAAATAAACAGAATAGTAAATAGGTACAAGTAAAACAGACTTGTCCCTCTTCCCCTAAGTTAAGCAGCTTCAATTTCTATTTAGACGGCAAACAACTTTAAACTCGGAGATTGTTGCGCTTCCTTTCGGTGCTGCTGCGCGGTCTTCAAAAATCCACTTTTAAAGGACGCTTCCGGTTTCGTGGAAGCAAAAGTGCCCTGATCATTTTTATAGCTTTCAGAGCGGCTTTCTGTCTGGAAGCAGAACCAACTTGGCATCTCTCAAATCCCACCCGGCTGCCAGGCTGGCTGGGCCGGCCCTCCCGGAGAAAGAAAGCCAGAACTGGTTGGAAATGGCTTAGAGGAAGCCAGGTCCCGGGTCTGTGGGTGCACGGAACAGGGTGGCTGCAGCCATTCTGCTTGTTTTGGGGTCAGGACAATCTGCAGGGTTGCTCTCGGTCGGCGCTTCTTAGTCCTTAGTAGTCTCCTTCCCTGTCTCCTGCAGGAGGGAGGATGGGGAGGTACAAGGAGCTAGGGCAGGGGACGGCTGACGACAACAGCGGGGGCGAGCCGGGACCGCCGCCATGCTTCCTTATTCCTCCTGGTGGAATTCCTACTCGTGGCCGCTTATGGATCATGAACGTCTGACCCAACGGCATAAGAAACGCCACTGGCCTGGGAAGAGAAAGAGCCTGGGCTGGCCTAAACCTCTGGCCACAAGCCTGAGGTTACTGTGCCATCATCATCAATCGTATTTGAGTGCTTACTATGTGCAGAGCACTGTACTAAGCGCTTGGGAAGTACAAATTGGCAACATATAGAGACCGTCCCTACCCAACAGTGGGCTCACAGTCTAAAAGATGGGATAGGAGCATGAAAGAGAAAAACAAAACAGGTGATTATTAAGAACCATCCCAGTCACGGCTCCCCAAAGCCTCGCTCCCGCAGCCCAGAGCCCTAACAAGATGCTTGGGGTTGCAACATTATTAATAATAATAATTGTGGTATTCGTTCATTGTCTACTATGTGTCGGGCGCTGTACTAAGAGCCGGGGCGGATACAAGCAAATGGGGTTGGACAAAGTCCCCGTTTCACGTGGGGCTCACGGTCTCAATCCCCATGTTACAGATGGGGGAACTGAGGCCCAGAGAAGTGAAGTGACTTGCTCAAGGTCACACAGCAGACAAGTGGTTTGCCCCCCCACCCCTCCCTGCTGTCATCAGCCCTTGCCCACCCCGTGTATCCTGCCCAGGGTGCCAGCAGGGACGGCTCAGGGCCCTTGGGCTATCGACGAGCTGGTCCCCTGACCCAAACAGGCCCCAGCTCCTTGACCTTCTAATTCCCAGGCCCATACTCTATCCACAGTGCCGTACTACTTCCCGCATTAGGAACAAGGCGGACTCTCCGATCATTTCCCTTACAACCCTGAAATGGCTCTGCACTCACTAAGCACTCAAAAAATACGATTGGGTGAATGAATAAATGAGAGTATATAAATATACTTTATATACAAAGCAGGTCAGAAATGCAGCACCCTTTTGGAGGGAGATTTTGAGCCGCTCGGGCTGTAGCATGGGCAGAGGGCCGCTTTGCCAACCCAGAAAATCCTGCTAGAGTCCTCATTCTTGCTTGCAATTCAAACTTACCCGGGGTAAAATTGCCCAAGGGACAGAAGAGGTAGAAAATTTGGGCTCCGTTTTTCCAGATTTAAAGGACCATGCTTGGGTTAAGAGAAGGAATGTTTAGAATATTCACTCATTCATTTAATCGTATTTAATGAGCGCTTACTCTGTGCAGAGCACTGTACTAAGCACTTTGGAAGTACAAGTTGGCAACATATAAAGACGGTCCCTACCCAACAGCGGGCTCACAGTCTAGAAGGGGGAGACAGACAGCAAAACAAGACATATAAAATAAATAGAATAAATATGTACAAATAAAATAGAGTAATAAATACGTAAAAACATATATACAGGTGCTGTGGGGAGGGGAAGGAGGTAAGGCCGGGGGGGATGGGGATCAACCACTGGCATACAGTGGGCTAGTGGAAAAGGATCAAGCCTGGGACTCAGAGAACCTGGGCTCTAACCCCGGCTGGGCCACTTTCCTGCTGGGTAACCTTGGGCAAGTCGCTCTGCGTCTCTGTGCCCCCATTCCCTCATCCGTAAAATGAGGCTCCAATACCCATTTTCCCGCCTACTTAGACTGTGAGCCCCATGTGGGAGACAAATGGAGTCTGACTTGGTTACCTTGTGTCTATCCCAGGGTTTAGTACAGAATACGTGCTTAACAAATACCGCAATTATTCCTGAGGTACGGTTCCAGGCGAGTATAATAATAGCCATCTACACACTCCCTGGCCTCAAGAAGCTCACAATTTAACGGGAGAGACAGATTCATTTTGAGAGTAAAATCTGGAGGAAGAACAATTGTAAGACAAGATGCAGTACAAACAGCTATACCTCCTGGGTTATTTCCCAACTAAGCCCTCACGTCCCTATCTCGGCGCCCCTCCTGCGTCACCTAAGTGTTTTGAGCTTCGCCCCTCCCCAGCCCAATACTTTCTTACCTAGCCATCTGCAATTCATTTTCACGTCCGCTCCTCCACTAATTATAAACTCCTCGTGGGAAGGGATCGTCTTTATCTACTCTCCCAAGTGCTTAGTACAGCATTCTGCGTACAGTACGTGCTCGATAAATACCATGATTGATTGGTAGAAGTTCTACCAGTTCTCTCCCGCTACACTGTACGCTCGTTGGGGACAATACATTATCCTCTCCCGAGCACTTAGTACAGTGCTCTGCACACACACCACGTGTACTACAAACAACACCCACCTGAAGGTCTGCGGAATTTTTGACAGATCATCAATCGTATTTATTGAGCGCTTACCATGTGCAGAGCACTGTACTAAGCGCTTGGGAAGTACAAATTGGCAACATACAGAGACAGTCCCTACCCAACAGTGGGCTCACAGTCTAAAAGATGGGATAGGAGCATGAAAGAGAAAAACAAAACAGGTGATTATTAAGAACAGGAGCTCAGCGATTCTTCCCGCTGTCCTTGACTGTTTCCAATATGGTTTTTTCAAGGCCGAAATCTGAACACACAATCCGAGTTCCAGGTGATCAACGATGCAAACTGTTATTCAGCTTTACCGGTTGTCCGGTCCCCTTCGCCACATCTTTTCACTGTGATCGATCGTTCCCTCTGGCCGGAAATTCCCTCCGGCTTCATATCTGACAGACCACCGCTCTACTCTCCCCATCTTCAACCCTTTTATAATCCTACCCTCCAAAAGGTCTTCCCTAACCTCTCAGATCCTCAGCCTACTCATCGTCCCCTGTGCTTTAGCTGTATACTCGGGTTTGTATCCCTCAAGCAGTTCGACACTGACCCATCCCCGTCACAACACCGCTTCTGCACAGAGCCGCATAATCTGTCACTTCCCTGATCCGTATTTATTTTAATGCCTGTCTCCCCCTCAAAAAAGGAAAACTCCTTGAACGCAGGGACCATGCCTACCTACTCTACTGCATGGTGCCCTCCCAAGCGCACAGTACAGTCTTCTGCATACACCTGCAATTTATTTTCACGCCTGCTCCTCCACTAATTAGAAACTCCTTGTGGGAAGGGATCGTCTTTAGCACGGTACAGTCTTCTGCGCTCAATAAACGCCACTGATCGATACTACGAAACAGCACCCGATTGGCGGTCTCCGGCTTTCTTGACAGGTGGGATTAGGGGACGAGGGGGAAAAACAAACGGCTATTTCGAAGAACCTGAATTCCACATTTCTGGCTGCAATTCTTCCTGCTTTCCTTGACTATTTTCGATATGGTTAGGGCCCAAATCTGAACACAACAATTGAAGCTCCAGGAGCTCAATAGGTAGCACTGATTGACTGGTTAATGGGGGGCAATGAGCAGTCAACACTTCCCCCCGAAACGCATACACACAGACGTCTGGCGGGCTTGCTGTTCATCGTATTTATTGAGTGCTTACTGTGTGCAGAGCACTGTACTAAGCGCTTGCTGTTAGAGAAGCAGCATGGTGTAGTGGAGAGAGCACGGGCCTGGGAATCGGAAGGTCACAGGTTCTAATCCCGGCTCTGTCACTTGTCCCTTGTATATATGCATATATGTTTGTACATATTTATTACTCTATTTATTTTACTTGTACATATCTATTCTATTTATTTTATTAGTATGTTTGGTTTTGTTCTCTGTTTCCCGCTTTTAGACTGTGAGCCCACTGTTGGGTAGGGACTGTCTCTATATGTTGCCAACTTGGACTTCCCAAGCGCTTAGTACAGTGCTCTGCACACAGTAAGCGCTCAATAAATACGATTGATTGATGGTCCCGTCTGACCTCGGGCAAGTCACTTCACTTCTCAATGCCTGTTACCTCATCTGTAAAATGGGGATTAAGGCTGTGAGCCCCCCGTGGGTCAACCTGATCACCTTGTATCCCTCCAGCGCTTAGAACAGTGCTTTGCACGTAGTAAGCGCTTAATAAATGCCATCATTATTATCATATGTTGCCAACTTGGACTTCCAAAGTGCTTAGTCCAGTGGTCTGCACACAGTAAGCGCTCAATAAATACGACTGAATGAATGAAAGCATATAAATAATGTATAAATAAATATATAAATATACAGATAAATAGAAGTACCACATGCAGCAAGGAAAATGGAGGGAGGGCAAAACAGATCTGTGCTAGTCTCTAGTCTCTGTGCTAGAGCTTAGTTAGCGCTTAGTCCAGTGCTCTGCACATAGTAAGCGCTCAATAGACACGATTGAATGAATACATGAATGAAAGTTTATAAATGATGTATAAATATATAAATATATAAAGAAGCATAAATAAATATATAAACCTATAAATAAACAGAAATGCCACATGAAGCAAGGAGAATGGGGGAGGGCCAAACAGATCTGTGCTAGGCTCTAGTCTCTGTGCTAGAGCTTAGTTAGCGCTTAGTCCAGTGCTCTGCACACAGTAAGCGCTCAATAAATACGATTGAATGAATGAAAGTATGTAAATAATGTATAAACATATAAATATATAAAGAACTAGAAATACCACATGCAGCAAGGAGAATGGAGGGAGGGCAAAACAGATCTGTGCTAGGCTCTAGTCTCTGTGCTAGAGCTTAGTTAGCGCTTAGTCCAGTGCTCTGCACACAGTAAGCGCTCAATAAATACGATTGAATGAATGAAAGTATGTAAATAATGTATAAACATATAAATATATAAAGAACTAGAAATACCACATGCAGCAAGGAGAATGGAGGGAGGGCAAAACAGATCTGTGCTAGTCTCTAGTCTCTGTGCTAGAGCTTAGTTAGTGCTTAATCCAGTGCTCTGCACACAGTAAGCGCTCAATAAATACAACTGAATGAGTGAATAAATGAAAGTACATAATGTATAAATAAATCTATAAATAAATAGAAATACCACATGAAGCAAGGAGAATGGAGGGAGGGCCAAACATCTGGGCTAGTCTCTAGTCTCTGTGCTAGAGCTTAGTTAGCGCTTACTCCAGTGCTCTGCACTCACTAAGCGCTCAATAAACACGACTGGGTGAATGAATAAATGAAAGCATATAATGTATAAATAAATAAAAATACCACATGCAACAAGGAGAATGGAGGGAGGGCCAAACAGATCTGTGGTAGTGTCTCTGTGTGGGGACTGTCTCCATATGTTGCCAACTTGTACTTCCCAAGCGCTTAGTCCCGTGCTCTGCACACAGTAAGCGCTCAATAAATACGATTGAATGAATGAATAAACGAAAGTATATAAATAATGTGTAAATGAATAGAAACACCACATGCAACCAGGAGAATGGAGGGAGGGCCAAAAAGATCTGTGGTAGAGTCTCTGTGTGGGGACTGTCTCTCTATGTTGCCAACTTGTACTTCCCAAGCCCTCAGTCCCGTGCTCTGCACACAGTAAGCGCTCAATAAATACGACTGAATGAATGAATAAATGAAAGTATATATATAATGCATAAATAAATATAAATACCACATGCGACAAGGAGAATGGAGGGAGGGCCAAACAGATCTGTGGTAGTGTCTCTGTGTAGGGACTGTCTCCATATGTTGCCAACTTGTCCTTCCCAAGCGCTTAGTCCCGTGCTCTGCACACAGTAAGCGCTCAATAAATACGATTGAATGAATGAATAAATGAAAGTATATATATATAATGTATAAATAAATATGAATACCACATGCGACAAGGAGAATGGAGGGAGGGCCAAACAGATCTGTGGTAGTGTCTCTGTGTAGGGACTGTCTCCATGTGTTGCCAACTTGTACTTAACAAGCGCTTAGTCCAGTGCTCTGCACACAGTAAGCGCTCAATAAATGCGACTGATTGTTTCCCACCCACCTCCCTGCACCGCCGAGGTAGAAGGAGAGAGCGAAGTGTCCGCAGTGCCAGTTTGGGGAGAAGGTCCACGTGTGCGTTGGGAAAGGGGGAAGAAGGCCAAGTGTGAAGCAATGGAAAATTGAAGCGGTGAGGGGGCAGGGAGCATAGGGGCAAAACTGGTTTCTGTCAATGGAGGGGGCAGATGAAGGCTGCAGAGGCAAAGAGGAAGGAGACGTTATGAGGTGGATGAAATCGTCGGGCTTATCATCATCAATCGTGTTTATTGAGCGCTTACTATGTGCAGAGCACTGCACTAAGCGCTTGGGAAGTACAAGTTGGCAACATATAGAGACAGTCCCTACGCAACAGTGGGCTCACAGTCTAAAAGGGGGAGACAGAGAACAAAACCAAACATACTCACAAAATAAAATGAATGGAATAGATATGTACAAGTAAAATAGACTAATAAATATGTACAAACATACCTACATATATACAGGCGCTGTGGGGAAGGGAAGGAGGTAAGATGGGGGGGATGGAGAGGAGGACGAGGGGGAGAGGAAGGAAGGGGCTCAGTCTGGGGAGGCCTCCTGGAGGAGGTGAGCTCTCAGCAGGGCCTTGAAGGGAGGAAGAGAGCTAGCTTGGTGGATGGGCAGAGGGATTGGGGGCATTCCAGGCCCGGGGGAGGACGTGGGCCGGGGGTCGATGGTGGGACAGGCGCTTACTATGTGCAGAGCACTGTACTAAGCGCTTGGGAAGTACAAATTGGCAACATATAGAGACAGTCCCTACGCAACAGTGGGCTCACAGTCTAAAAGGGGGAGACAGAGAACAAAACCAAACATACTCACAAAATAAAATGAATAGAATAGATATGTACAAGTAAAATAGACTAATAAATATGTACAAACATACCTACATATATACAGGCGCTGTGGGGAAGGGAAGGAGGTAGGATGGGGGGGATGGAGAGGGGGACGAGGGGGAGAGGAAGGAAGGGGCTCAGTCTGGGGAGGCCTCCTGGAGGAGGTGAGCTCTCAGCAGGGCCTTGAAGGGAGGAAGAGAGCTAGCTTGGCGGATGGGCAGAGGGATTGGGGGCATTCCGGGCCCGGGGGTCGATGGTGGGACAGGCGAGAACGAGGTACGGGGAGGAGACTAGCGACGGAGGAGCGGAGGACGCGGGCTGGGCTGTAGAAGGACAGAAGGGAGGTGAGGTAGGAGGGGGCGAGGGGATGGATGGACGGACGGCCTGGAAGCCGCTTATGACTTACGGAGGAGAAGGAGAAGGAGGAGGAAGAGGAGGAGGCCGCTTACCAGGGCCGCGGGCAGGAAGGCCCCGCTTTGGTTCCGTCCGAGGGTCGGTGCCGGGGGGGCCGGCTGAGGGGGCCGCCCGGCGTGAGGGGGCCGCCCGCCGCGGGGGCAACGTCACCACTCCGCCTCAGCCCGGCCGCCCAGGCCTCCGCAGCTCCGACCACTTCCGTTTCCGGGGCAACCACGCCCCCCACCCACCTGCCCGGCCCCTTTAAAGGGAGGGAGGGCCCCAGCGGCGGCCACTTCCGCTTCCGGGGCAACCACGCCCCCTTGCCATCCCCCCCAGCTCGGCAGCCACGGCTACTTCCGCTTCCGGGGCAACCAGGCCTCTTTGCCTTCCGCCCGACCCATTTAAAGGGGAGGGGTTGTCTACGGCCACTTCTGCGTCAACACCACCTTCTGGCCTTCCGCCCAGCCCGTTTAAAGACGGGGGGGGGGGGTCATCCACGGCCACTTCCGGGTCAACCCCGCCCCCTTTCCTTCCGCCCGGCCCTTTTAAAGGAGTCCAGCCACGGCCACTTCCGCTTCCGGGCAACCACGCCTCCTTGCCTTTCATTCATTCACTCAATCGTATTTATGGAGCGCTTACTGTGTGCACAGCACTGGGCTAAGCCCTTGGGAAGTACAAGTTGGCAACAGATAGAGACGGTCCCTGCCCAACAGTGGGCTCGTAGACTGTGAGGGAAGGGGAGGGGAGGGGAGGGGCCGGGGAGAGGAGCCGGAAGGGGCGGGGCTTGTCCGGAGCAGCGCGCCTGCGCGGAGCGGGGTGGTGGTGACGGTGTGAAGGAGCCGGAAGGGGCGGGGCCATGTGGGGGCAATGAGGGGGCGGAGGGGCGGAGCCAGGGGGAGCACACCTGCATATATTTATTACTCTATTTATCTTACTTGTGCATATCTATTCCATTTATTTTATTTTGTTAGTGTGTTTGGTTGTGTTCTCTTTCTCCCCCTTCTAGACTGTGAGCCCGCTGTTGGGTAGGGACCGTCTCTATAGGTTGCCGACGTAGACTTCCCAAACGCTTAGTCCAGTGCTTTGCACACGGTAAGCGCTCAATAAATACGATTGATTGATTGATTGATTGATTGATTGATTGAGGGGCCGGGGGGCCGGAAAGGGCGGGGCGTGCCCGTGGCAGCGCGCCTGCGCGGAGCCGGCCGGGGGTGACGGTGTGGAGGAGCCGGAAGGGGCGGGGCCAGGAGGCGAGGGGCGGGGTCGAGGAGAGGAGCCGGAGGGGGCGGGGCCAAGGGCGGGGCCATGAGGGGCGGGGCCGAGGGGTGGGGTCAGGAGGGCAGGGGAAATGAGGTGAGGGAGGGGGCGGGGCCGAGGAAGGGAGAAGGAAAGGTCGAGGGGGAAGGGGTGGGGCGTGTCCGGGTCAGCGCGCCTGCGCGGAGCGGGCCGGCGGTGACGGTGTGGAGGAGCCGGAAGGGGCGGGGCAGAAGAGAGGGAGGGGGCGGGTCCGGAAGGGGCGTGTCCGTGGCTTCGCGCCTGCGCGGAGGGGGCCGGCGGTGACGGGGCGGAGGGGCCGGAAGGGGCGGGGCCAGGAGGGAAGGGGCGGGGCTGTGCGGTGAGGGGGCGAAGGGCGGGGCCAGAAGATGAGGCAAGGGGCGGGGCCGAGGAGGGGAGGTGAAGGGGCGGAGGAGAGGAGCCGGAAGGGGCGGGGCCATGTGGGGAGGGGGCGGGGCGAGGGGCGGGGCGATGAGGTGAGGGAGGGGCGGGGCCGGGGGAGAGGGAATGGGCGGGGCCGGAAGGGGCATGTCGTGTCAGGATCAGCGCGCCGGCGCGGAGCGGGCCGGCGGGGCCAGGAGGGGAGGGGGCGAAGGGCGGGGCCATGAGGGGAGGGGCGATGAGGCGATGGAGGGGGCGGGGCCGAGGAAGGGAGACTGAAGGGGCGGGGCCAGGGGGCGAGGGAGGGGAGAGGGAAGGGCCGGGGCCGCGCGCCTGCGCGGAGCGGGCCGGCGGGGACGGGGTGGAGGAGCCGAGGGGCGTGGCAGAAGAGGGGGGCGGGTCCGGAAGGGGCGTGTCCGCGGCAGCGCGCCTGCGCAGAGCGGGCCGGCGGGGACGGGGCGGAGGAGCCGGAAGGGGCGGGGCCAGGAGGGTAGGGGCGGGGCGGGGCGGTGAGGGGGCGAAGGGCGGGGCCAGGAGATTAGGGAAGGGGCGGGGCCGAGGAGGGGAGACGAAGGGGCGGAGTCGAGGAGAGGAGCCGGAAGGGGCGGCGCCAGGAGGGGCGGGGCCAGGGGAGAGGGGAGGGGCCGGGGAAGAGGGAATAGGAATGGGCGGGGCCTGGGGGGGCGTGTCGTGTCCGGGTCAGCGCGCCTGCGCGGAGCGGGCCGGCGGTGACGGTGTGAAGGGGCGGGGCCAGGAGGGGAGGGGCGTGTCCGCGGCAGCGCGCCTGCGCGGAGCGGGCCGGTCCGGCGGGGGCGCGTCGGCGGCAGCGCGCCTGCGCGGAGCGGTCCGGCGGTGACGGGACGGAGGGCGTCCCCCGTGAGGGGATGGAGCTGTGGGCGGCCCGGCGGGCCGTGCTGCGCCTGCTGGGGGCCGTGGCCGCCCGGCACCTGCCCGCGCTCCTCGCCTGGATGAGGAGCGGACGTAAGTGTCTCTGTCTCGGTGTCTATCGCGCTCTCCCAAGCGCTTAGTACAGTGCTTCATTCAGTCATTCAGTCATTCATTCAGTCGTATTTATTGAGCGCTTACTGCGTGCGCAGCACTGGACTAAGCGCTTGGGAAGGACAAGTCGCTACGCAACAGCGGGCTCACAGACTAGATGTATATATGTATGCTCTATATGCTATATATGTATATATGTTTGTTCATATTTATTGCTCTACTTATTTTACCTGTACCTATCTATTCTATTTATTTCATTTTGTTAGTATGTCTGGTTTTGTTTTCTGTCTCCCCCTTTTAGACTGTGAGCCCGCTGTTGGGTAGGGACCGTCTCTCTAGGTTGCCAACTTGGACTTCCCAAGCGCTTAGTACAGTGCTTCATTCATTTATTCAGTCGTATTTATTGAGCGCTTACTGTGCGCACAGCGCTGGACTAAGCGCTTGGGAAGTACAAGTTGGCAACATAGAGAGACAGTCCCTACCCAACAGTGGGCTCACAGTCTAAAAGGGGGAGACGGAGAGCAAAACCAAACATACGAACAAAATAAAATTAATAGAATAGATATGGACAAGGAAAATAAATAGAGTAATAAATACGTACAAGCATATATCCATATATACAGGTGCTGTGGGGAAGGGAAGGAGGTAAGATGAGGGGGATGGAGAGGGGGACGAGGCGGAGAGGAAAGAAGGGGCTCAGTCTGGGAAGGCCTCCTGGAGGAGGTGAGCTCTCAGCAGGGCCTTGAAGGGAGGAAGAGAGCTAGCTTGGCGGATGGGAAGAGGGAGGGCCCACTGTTGGGTAGGGACTGTCTCTATATGTTGCCAACTTGTACTTCCCAAGCGCTTAGTGCAGTGCTCTGCACACAGTAAGCGCTCAATAAATACAATTGATGATGATGATGATGATTCCAGGTCCGGGGGATGACGTGGGCCGGGGGTCGATGGCGGGACAGGCGAGAACGAGGCACGGTGTAAGAGCTAAATAAACACTATCAACTATTAGTGTTACTACTACGGTCACTACTACTATTACAACCGCTTTCCGTTTCCTTCCTGTATGTGGGTATGTGTTCTTCTCCGGTCCCACCATGAAATTTTATCCTGAATCCGAAGAGATGCCCCAGCCCAGGCCCATTCCCACCCCCAGGACGGACCACCCTCCCTCTTCCCCCGGCCTTGTGATCTTCTAGACTGTGAGCCCGCCGCTGGGTAGGGACCGTCTCGATGCGTTGCCAATTTGTACTTCCCAAGCGCTTAGTCCAGTGCTCTGCATCATCATCAATCGTATTTATTGAGCGCTCACTGTATGCAGAGCACTGGACTAAGCGCTTGGAAAGTGTTATCGACAAGTAGGGTGCAAAATAGGTTAATCGGTGTAAATCGGCCGCAGGGTTCTTGTACCCAGGGTGGTGACGCAGATAGGAAAAATGACTCGGAGATATGAGTTCAGGTAGAGCAATAAAGAAGGAAAGTGGCTACCTGCCCGTTCACCTCCCCGGAGAGGGACAAGTGACAAGCAGCCACGATCCCATTTTCACTGTGTCTTTTATTGAGTTACAGCAACATGGGAGCGGAGCAGTTGGGAATTTCAGGAATCCAATTAGGACCGACAAGATGTTACAAATTCTCCTTATTCTCTGTTCTCACTGCCTTGTGCAGGTTGTTGTTATCTGCCCCATGGCCTTGCATAGGTAGGTGTTACTGGCCTTGAAGACATCTGTTGCTGAGCCTTGCATAAAATACAAAAAAAGGAGTTGTTCTCACGGCCTGCGCAAAATGGAGGGTTACTGTTAAGCATACACAAAATGGAGTCAGTCATGTCAAGTCTGCTAGTGGACAACAGGAAGTACAAGTTGGCAACATATAGAGACGGTCCCTACCCAATAGTGGGCTCACAGTCTAAAAGACTGCACACAGTAAGCGCTCAATAAATGCGATTGAATGAATGAATGAGTTGACTTTAATCGGGCAGTTTGCAATCATCCAGTTGTCTCTGTAAACCAACATGGTAAATAGGATTCCTCTCACCTGAGGGTAAATGAGCCAACTAAGGAAAGCCAAGCATTTGAGGGCCTGACTGTGTGTGGCCTTAGACAAGTCGGGAATGCATCCTGGAATAACTCCGCCAGTCTTAGGCTAAATCCGTTAGGCTACTTTCCACTGAGCTGAGTCGAAATAAGAATGAACCCGGGCGGCAACCAGAAAGTGAACAGATTTCCCTTATTGCGAGGCCTTCACAGAAATGACACATGAGCTAAGTAAAACTTGCCCCATTTTCAATAGGGAAAAAAAAAACCCATCAGAATTATTTAAGGCAATGCTCGCTTACTGCCAAGAGCCAAGCACGGTAGGGTGACAAGCTTCTGGATTATTGAACCTGCCAGAATTCTCACTTCCACACAGTACATCGTGTATAGTCACCAGTTTTCACCGGTGCTCCCGAAGCCTGTGAACCTTTGATTCCACATCCTACTGGAAATTATAAGGGGACCGTAACGCTCATCTTTTTCCTCTTGGTTTAAAAGTCGGTGCTATTGAACACCTTCACCCTATACCTTCCGTCATTGTAGGTGTAATTGAGAAATTAAAACTCTTTTCTCTGCCGGTGGTCTGGAGCAATGGTTTCCCATCTTTTTTATATATATAATGGCATTTATTAAGGGCTTACTATCTGCAAGGCACTGTTCTATCTTCTTTAGCAAGCACTCCTTTCATCCTCAAGGCTTCATCTAAAGCGTCCCCTTGCCCTTTATAATTCACATCCTCCACCCTTCACATCTAGCGCAATCAAAAGCTAGAACAGGGACAGCAATGAGTAGTGGAGCCAGGATTTTTAGTCCCAGCTACGCCACTACGTTCCTGTATGATCTGGGCACTTCGTCTCTCTGGGTTTTCATTATTTTCTGCTGGAAAAATGAGGATTAAAAACACGTGACTCCTGACTCCCAGGGATGGCATAAAGATAAAATGACATTAAACAGTGATAACGTACTTCAAGTCACTTCTCTAGATAAAATGACATTAAACAATGGTCACTAGTACTTCAAGTCACTTAACTTCCCTGGGCCTCAGTTACCTCATCTGTAAAATGGGGATTAAGATTGTGAGCCCTCCGTGGGACAACCTGATCATCTTGTAATTTCCACAGTGCTTTGCACCTAGTAAGCGCTTCATAAATGCCATCATTATCATTATTCTGGAAAGTAAAGATGTCTTACAACTTCAAGGAATTATTCTTAGAATAACAGTGCTTTGCACATAGTAAGCGCTTAACAAATGCCATTATTATTATTATTAATTATGGAAGTCAAAGCTGAGGGAGGCAGAGCAGCAGCATTGGAGCAGGGGAGAAGAGAAACTGGCTTCTGCCGTGCCAGCCGTTTGATAACAGAGTCACAATCTATCCATCGGTGGTATTTATTGAGCACTTACTGTGTACTAAGCGCTTAGAGTACAATACAACAGAATTGGTAGACACGTCCCCTGCCCACAAGGATCTTAGAGTCTAGAGGGGGAAGCAGACATTAAAATACATTGGAGACAGGGGAAGCGTCAGAGTATAAGAATATTTACAAAGGCAGCATAACCTAATGGAGAAAGTTCGGGCCCGGGGTTCCTGGTTTCTAAATCTCAGCTCAGCCATTTGCCCAGGGTCATACCTCAGACAAGTCACTTCATATTTCTCTGTGCTTCAGTCATTTCATCTGTAAAACGGGGATTAAACTTCCCTACTCCTACTAGGAGCCCCATGAGGGACAGGCTCTGTGCCCGACTGATTATCTTGTACGTACCCCATCATTTAGTTCAGTGCCTGGCACACAGTGAGTGCTTAAAAAGTACCATTAAAAAAAAATCAGTGTGGTGGGGGGTGAAGGTGAGTTCCCAAGTGCTTAGAGGGTACAGACCCAAGTGCATAGGTAACGCAGAAGGGAGGGTGGTTAGGGTGGGGAAATGAGAAAGGCTTCTTGGAAGTGATGTGATTTTAATAGGGCTTCCAAGGGGGGGGGAAGTGATGGTCTCTCAGATATGAAATGGGAGGGAATTCCAGGCCAGAGAGGGGGACGGACGTAGGCCAAGGGGCGGCGGCGAGGCAGGGGAGATGGAGACACAGTTCGTAGGTTAGTGTTAGAGGAGCAAAGTGTGTGGGTTGGGTTGTAATAGGAGATCGGCGAGGTAATAGTGGAGGGGGAGAGCCGACTGAGCGCCTTAAAGCTGATGCGAAGGCGTGTGTGTTTGCCGCGGAGATGGATGGGTACACACGTGGGGCGCTTACGATCATCATCATCATCATCAATCGTATTTATTGAGCGCTTACTCTGTGCAGAGCACTGTACTAAGCGCTTGGGAAGTACGAATTGGCAACATCTAGAGACAGTCCCTACCCAACAGTGGGCTCACAGTCTAAAAGGGGGAGACAGAGAACAAAACCAAACATACTAACAAAATAAAATAAATAGATATGTACAAATAAATTAAATAAATAAATAAATAGAGTAAAAAAAATATGTACAAACATATATACATACGATGGCACCGGCCTCTCTTCTCACCTCTCCACTTCTTGCTGGGCTTCCTGGATTTCCCTCAGGGGTCCCCGAGGGAAACTGCACCTGCCATAATATCGGCAGCCCGAAGGATCCTCGGAAGTACTCCCGCTCTGAGTGCATGTATTATGTAAGTTGACCTGTTGCAGATGAAATTTACCTTAATACAATGGGCACACGTTGCTTTTTTAGTTTTACCTGCCACTTGCCCCTCTGCTATATGTAAGGAGTGGAAGTGGGGAAAGGTACAAATCCCCGCCGCGAGACACACCCCGCTTCTCCACCCAGTAGAAACAGAGACCTGGGTAGGAGCAAACCCTGGGAAATCCCAAGAGCAGAGTGTTATGGACTCAGATAACCCTTGGAGATCTTGGTGGTTCGGGTTGGTTTTTTTTTAAAAATGGAATTTGGGGAGCATTTACCACACTGTACTAGACGCTGGGGTAGATACTAGCCAGTCTGGTTGGACACAGTCCCTGTCCCACATGGGGCTCACAGCCTCTGCAGATGAGATAACTGAGGCACAGACAAGTGAAGTGACTTGCCTATGGTCACACAGCTGACAAGTGGTGGAGCCGGGATTCGAACCCATGACCTCTGACTCCCAAACCCGCGCTCTAGCCACTAGGCCACACTGCTTCTCAAGGTTGAGAGCGAGTCCCTGGACTTGAGGGCCTTACGATCTAAATTTCCGGAGCCCAATAAACAACCCTCCAGTGAGAGAATTTGAACACTTGGGTGATCACGTGCAAAGACTTTTATGGACGACTCGATGACAAGGAAAAGCAAACGGTAAATCGAGTTGAATGTTTCAAGGTCTTTAAGCTTGAGTTTGTTTGGTTTTGTTGTCCGTCTCCCCCTTCTAGACTGTGAGCCCGTTGTTGGGTAGGGACCGTCTCTATATGTTGCCAACTTGGACTTCCCAAGCGCTCAGTACAGTGCTCTGCACACAGTAAGCGCTCAATACATGCGATTGAATGAATGAATGAATACATAGCTTGGCTCAGTGGAAAGAACATGGGCTTGGGAGTTAGAGGTCATGGGTTCAAATCCCGGCTCCGCCACTTGTCAGCTGTGTGACCTTGGGCAAACCACTTAACTTCTCTGTGCCTCAGTTCCCTCATCTGTAAAATGGGGATTAAGACTGTGAGCCCCAAGTGGGGCAACCTGATCACCTTGTATCCCCCCCAGCGCTTAGAACAGTGTAAACGCTTAACAAATACCACCATTATTATTATTATATTAAATTATGTTGCCAATTTGTACTTCCCAAGCGCTTAGTACAGTGCTCTGCACATAGTAAGCGCTCAATAAATACAATTGATTGATGATGATGATGATTATATGTTTGGTTTGATTTTCCTGAAAGCCTGAGAAGCCAGACCCAGCTAGTAAATTATCGGCCTTAAATGAGCTAACTAGATAGAGAACATAAAACTTTTCCACTTTCATAATCCTGCTGGAGTCCTTACATTTTTCAAGAAGTGCACATTGCGGGGTGGGGAAATAATTTAGTAAAGGTCATGTAGCATTAGGAAGGAAAGAACATGTGAAGGGAAAGATGCTTTTTATCTTATCGGTTTCCTGTTAGTCTCCAGTTTAATCAGATGCCTTTTGAGGACTGCCCTGAAACCAGTCTTGTTGGTAGTGTGTTTGTTTTTCAAATTATCTTATTTTCAACTTAAACTTCCCTACTGCTACTAGGAGCCCCATGTGGGACAGGCTCTGTGCCCAAACATGATTATCATGCGTCTACCCCAGCACTCAATGGTATTTATTGAGCAAAATACCGTACTAAGTGCACAGGAAAGTACAATAAAGAAGAGTTGGTTGACACAGATGTTTTGTAGACACAATCCTTTCATTCATTCAATCAATCGTATTTATTGAGCGCCTACTGTGTGCAGAGCACTGTACTAAGCGCTTGGGAAGTACAAGTTGGCAACATATAGAGACAGTGCAGAGTACAGTACTTGGGAAGTACAAGTTGGCAACATATAGAGACGGTCCCTACCCAACAACGAGGGGCTTTCAGTTTCCAGGGGAAGGCAGACATTAAAAAGAAATTACAGAAAAATGGAAATAATTACATATATAAGAATATGTACCTAAGTGGAGTGGAGCTGGTGTGATTTTCAAAGTGCCTATAGAGCGCATAGTTGACACAGAGGGGATGCCAGATAGGGGAAATGAGGACTTTTTCTGGGGAAGGCCGTTTTGGAGCAGATGGGATATTAGGAGGGTTTGAAGGTTGGCAGAGTGGCAGGCTGTTGGATGTGAAGGGGGAGGGAGTTTCAGGCCAGAGGGAAGAGGTGGGCAAGGGTTTGACATTGGGATAGATGAGATTGAGGTGTAGTGAGTAGGATAGTCATTTTGGGTCGCTGGTACTGCTACGTTAACACTTGCCGTCAAGTTCATTCATATGAAAAGCTCCAGAAGGCAAGTGGAGGGAGAGAGAAATCTGTGGGCCTTAAAGGATGTTATGAATTGTTCCATGAGGGAGCCTTTCCGGATGAGAGACCAAAAGCGTGAAAATTTTCATGGCTCGTCTGATGTTTTATCTTGGATGAAAACTCTAGCTTATTCTGCCTTTTACTTAATCTCGCAAATTAAATTTGATACCACACTGGAATGGTAAAAGTGGAGGGACACTTCAAGATTTTCACCTTCCCCGTCAAGTTGGAGGTTTGAGAAATGGGCAGAAATTATCCTGTATCAACTCAATCTTGAATTCGTATTCCAACATTGAACTCCCCCAATTACGGCTGATTGATATGAAGCCTTGCTAAATGTAGTGCTAGCGATCCCACTTTCACTGATGCATTGGGTTTCATAATCTACATATTCGAAAATAATCCCCCAAATTCCAAGTTAGAGAAATGTAAATGGAATCCTAATGGCTCAAGAGGATCTAATTTGGCAAGAGGTGGGAGATTGGCTTATTTTTTTCCCACCAGCATTCTCAGCCCCTCCCCTCACCAAAATGGATTCACCGGCAAGCAAATTCAAACAATTCAGCCAACCAGTTTGAGGAAGAAACAAATCAGGCTTCCCAGTGATTATTTCTAGAATGTGATAATTGTAAAAATTTCTGTGCCATTTTCCTTAAGCAGAAGTTCTCTTGTTTTGTTTCTTCCCCTAATAAGGCCACCTTACCCTGAGGCTACGATAAATACGATAAAGCGCTCTTTCTTCAAGAAGAAAGTAAAATGGTGGATAACCGGTAGATTAAATGATTTATCGTTCTGCATCCAGAGCACTTTGATTGGGGAAATGCCTCAGCTTAGGCGCAGGAGTGAATTGCCTAATCTACTGTTTTCTTATCCACCATTTAACATTTTTTGTCTCCAAGATTAAGATTTATGCGATCAGTCGATATTACTGTGCGCTGACTGTTCGGAGAGGACTGTACTGAGTGCTTGGGAGGACCCAATACATCAAGTTCCCTGTCCACATGGAGCTTACAGTCCAGAGGGGGGAGACCAGCATTAAAATCAATTCCGGATATTATCCTTAAGTCCTGCCAACTTGGACTTCCCAAGCGCTTAGTCCAGTGCTCTGCACACAGTAAGCACTCAATAAATACGATTGATTGATTGGTACCATCCCGATTATTATTATTATTATTATTTTAGACCGTGAGCCCACTGTTGGGTAGGGACCATCTCTATATATGTATATATGTTTGTACATATTTGTTACTCTATTTATTTATTTATTTATTTTACTTGTACATAACTATTCTATTTATTTTATTTAGTTAGTATGTTTGGTTTTGTTCTCTGTCTCCCCCTTTTAGACTGTGAGCCCACTGTTGGGTAGGGACTGTCTCTATATGTTGCCAATTTGTACTTCCCAAGCGCTTAGTACAGTGCTGTGCACATAGTAAGCGCTCAATAAATACGATTGATGATGATGATGTTGTGGGCGTGAAGGCGGGATCCAGCTCCAGTGAAATAAGACCCGGCCAGCTGCAGCTGACATTATCATCATCATCATTATCATCATCATCAATCGTATTTATTGAGCGCTTACTATGTGCAGAGCACTGTACTAAGCGCTTGGGAAGTACAAATTGGCAGCATATAGAGACAGTCCCTACCCAACAGTGGGCTCACAGTCTAGAAAGGGGGAGACAGAGAACAAAACCAAACATACTAACAAAATAAAATAAATAGAATAGATATGTACAAACAAATTAAATAAATAAATAAATAGAGAAAAAAAAGTTATGGATCACTGCCTGGAAATGCTACCTAAGCCGGCACAATTCTCTTTTAGTTCTCTTCCTGCCTTGTTAGCCGCTTCCTCTCGATATCTCACTGCCTCCTCTTTCGCTTTTCACCCCAAAACTGAAGGTGTCCCTCAGGACCCTGTTCAGGATCCCCTCCAATGAGCAGGGAACCCTAAAGCAGCATGGCCTAGTGGAAAGAGTCCAGGTTTAGGAGTCAGAGGACCTGGGTTCTAATCCTGGCCCTGACCCTTATCTGCTGGGTGATCTTTGGAAGTCATTTAACTTCTCTGGGCCTCAGTTCCCTCATCTGCAAAATGGGGATTCAATACCTGATCTCACTCCTGCTTAAACTGTGAGCCCCGTGTGGGACCCGTTTGTCTTGTATGTACCCCAGTACATAATTCAGTGCCTGGCATGTAGCAACAGCTTAACAAATACTAGTGGCTCAGTGGAAAGAGCACAGGGCTTTGGAGTCAGAGGTCATGGGTTCAAATCCTGGCTCCGCCACTTGTCAGCTGTGTGACTTTGGGCAAGTCACTGCACTTCTCTGTGCCTCAGTTACCTCATCTGTAAAATGGGGATGAAGACTGTGAGCCCCATGTGGGACAACCTGATCACCTTGTAACCTCCCCAGCGCTTAGAACAGTGCTTCGCACATAGTAAGCGCTTAATAAATGCCATCATTATTATTATTATTAAAAAAAGGAACTTAAAGTCTAGAGGTCTGATCATTGTCTGTAAAACATTCTACCAGCTGTTTTTTTTCCCGTCTATTCACTTCTCCCACTACATCCCAACGTGCAGTCTTCATTCCTCCCTAGCTCATCTCACTATGCCTCATTTTCATCTCCAAAAGCAGACTTTTCGTTCAGTTGTATTTATTGAGCGCTTACTGTGTGCAGAGCACTGTACTAAGCGCTTGGCAGAACTAGGATTAGAACCCAGGTCCTTCTGACCACACAGCTTCTGCACTTCAAAGTCGTGAGTCCTGATAAACAGTGGTAGATTTCTCCCTTGGCTTTATAGGCCTTGCTAGAAAGTGACATATCTTCAGGGGGAATTTGGGTGGCCATTGTTCAGGGAAAGAAAGAAAAAAACTAAGAAACTTTTCCTTTACTAATATCAGGAGCTTGTATAGAGTTTGTGGCACACAAACTGCAACTGAAAAAAAAAAATCTGAGTTCATTGCATCCCCCAGATCATCTGAAAGGCAGCGAAAGGTGAGATCCTGGAACGGCTGTGGCAGTACAAAGTGAGCTCAGTTCAGGAGCGGCACGCTTAGATGCGCTTAAAAAAGTAATCTAAGAAATCACACTAAGATGAATGTCCCTGGTCAGCACAGTGACAATTCCCCCGCTGCTTAGAAGTGGGACAGAAATTTCCCGGGCTTGGAACCACATATGGTAGCAGTGTATTTCTAGGCTGGCCGAGCAACCAGGAAATGTCTTTATGGCTCACAAATTACTGATGCCTTCTGATCTTTATTAAAACCAGGTGAATTTGTGAAACTCAGAATTTTTGAAATGCCAAAAAAGATTTGCCGGACAGAGCGATGCGTCAGATGACCACTTATTCAGTTGAATTTATGCGTGCTTTGTTGAAGAGGGAACAAAAAGGTTATTCTCCTCTTCTGATCCTCATCATCCCCTAAAACGGGTACTGTGTATTTCTAAAGCAAGTCGGTCCAAAATTAATCCTGAACCAAGTCAATAAATCCTTGAATTGTCAAAGTTCATTGGAAAACCGTGAGCCCACTGTTGGGCAGGGACTGTCTCTATATGTTGCCAATTTGTACTTCCCAAGCGCTTAGTACAGTGCTCTGCACACAGTAAGCGCTCAATAAATACGATTGATGATGATGATGATGAAAACTATAGATTGAGGGTTGTGAATTGTAGTTTCAAGCGCTTTCCACTAGACCCCACTAGCTCCCTATAAAACTAGTTCTAAACCATTCTTTTCCTACATTAACTCCGAGTGCCTCCAAATTCAGGGCCCAGTGCTGCTTTCGAGAAGGGTATTTTTTTTCCATCAGAAAAATGCATTTTTTTTCCCGAAACTTCCTCGGGCAGACCGAATGTTGGGCACCAGCCGGCGCTCGCGTCGTAAATGAGAGGTGCCGGGGCTCACGACACTTGGCACTCGTAATGTAAAACGGGCAAACAACGGGCAAGCTCCGAGAGGCCAGGGCCGAGCTGCGGGAAGCACTGGCAGATCTCAAAAACATACTCCGACTTAACTGGGACGGCCTACGGCAAACGAAAATAGCGATTTGGGGATCCGGATGTCTTCATCCTGCATCAGTCCACTTCACAATTGCCGACATCAGCACACTGGCCTGAGTGACATCGGACTTCAGGCCTTTAAGAATAATAATAATAATAATAATAATAATAATAATAATAATAATAATAATAATAATGGCATTTATCATCATCATCAATAGTATTTATTGAGCGCTTACTGTGTGCAGAGCACTGGACTAAGCGCTTGGGAAGTCCAAGTTGGCAACATATAGAGACGGTCCCTACCCAACAGTGGGCTCACGGTCTAAAAGGGGGAGACAGAGAACAAAACCAAACATACTAACAAAATAAAATAAATAGAATAGATACGGACAAGTAAAATAAATAAATAAAAAGAGTAATAAATATGTACAAACATATATACATATATACGGGTGCTGTGGGGAAGGGAAGATGGGGGGATGGAGAGGGGGACGAAGCGCTTACTCTGTGCAAAGCACTGTTCTAAGCGCTGGGGTGGTTACAAGGTGATCAGGTTGTCCCGTGGGGGGCTCACAGTCTTCATCCTCATTTTACAGATGAGGTAACTGAGGCCCAGAGAAGTTAAGGGACTTGCCTGAAGTCGCACAGCCGACAAGTGGCGGAGGCGGGATTTGAATCCGTGACCTCTGACTCCAAAGCCCGGGCTCCTTCCACTGAGCCACGTTGCTTACTTAATGTGTGCAGAGCACTGTGCTAAGCACAAGGGGAGAGTACAGTATAAAAAAACAGAACAGACACATTCGCTGCCCATTAACTCCCCCTTCTTTTTCTCTGCTAAGTGATAAATTTAAGTTTCTTATTGTACTTCAATAAAAACTTCAAGCAGTAAGCCCAGTAAGCGTGGGAACACAAATAAACACCATTTATGGATCACTGCCTCTATGCAGAATACAGTAGCTGGAAATTGTTTATTTCCCCCTCTCTCCATCGTAAAAATGGCTCATCACCATCCTTCAGCAGCAACACCCCTGCTTTCACGGTTTCCCAACTAACTTACTGTTCCCAAACACTTTTCTAAAATGCAGTTACACTTCCCTGGTTGTATGTGTCATCGTTTTGATGACTTAAAATTCCTACAGTTTTACAGATTCACATTAAGCTTTATAACCTGAAGAGATGAAATCGTGATGGATTTTAGTATTCACAGATTTTTTTAAAGGTACGGTGGGTTTTTTTTTTTGGTTGGGGTTTTGAGCAATTTTTTCATCCTGGGTCAGGTCAGTGGTCCATCATTGTCTCCAGCAGAATTTTGTCAAGTCAGTCGTATTGAGCACTTACTGTGGGCACAGCACTGTACTAAGAGCTGGAGAAAGTACAATACAACAATAAACAGACACATTCCCTGCCCACAACGAGCTTACAGTCTAGAGGGAAGTACAGTGAGATGGTTGCCTTCCTTTTCTACCTTCTAACACCTTCTGGCATCCCTAATATTCCCCTTTGCATGCATTTTGAACTTCCTATGAAATTATCTAAATCCTAATCGGATCTACTGCCATTTTCTGCGGCAAAGTTGTCCCGGTCTTACAGGATTTAGTGCGCAACAAATGTGCATTCTCCCTGTTTGCAACCTTCATGATTCTGTAAACTTCCATCATGCCCTACTGAGAGCTCACCTCCTCCAGGAGGCCTTCCCAGACTGAGCCCCCTTTTTCCTCTCTTCCTCCCCACAGCACTTGTATAGATTTATTACTCTATTTATTTTACTTTTACGCATTTACTATAGTTATTTTGTTAATGATGTGCATATAGCTATAATTCTATTCTGACGGTTTTGACACCTGTCTACATGTTTTGTTTTGTTGTGTGTGTCCCCCTTCTAGACTGTGAGCCCGTTGTTGGGTAGGGGCCGTCTCTATATGTTGCCAACTTGGACTTCCCGAGCGCTTAGTACAGTGCTCTGCACACAGTCAGCACGCCATAAGTACAATTGAATGAATGATTATTCCTTCTCAGTTTTCAGCTTCTAAGATTGGAGAGTTTGAATTACTTTGTTTTTCCTCCTCCAGACTCCGTTGTTTACTCCAAATCCTTTTGGTTCTCCGGCTTTATTACAGCTTTCTTAAGATGGGACACCAGAAATTCATTCACAGTGTACCAGGCACGGGCAGATCGTGGCTTATTTGGCCGCAAAATCTTGGCTGCCTTTTATTTTGTTCTCTGTCGTCTTTTGGAAGCTGCCCAGCATTGCGCTAGCTTTTTGAGTTGCAGCTGTATTTCGGACCTGCAATTTTTTGAAAACTCAGTAATGACTTCCGGATCTCTCCTGAGTCGGGACTATTCACCCAAACCCAAGGAGCTTTATTTTGTGGTCGAATGCAATTTTTAAAAGTTTTCGAAATAATTATCCACGTCTTGCTACTTGACCGTGCTGTGTCTTGAAGTTGTGCATTCTGGCTTGTGTGTAGCAACAAGAATATTTGAATTTTAGATGTAAAACTATCTTCCTTTTGTGTACATTTCGTTATCAGGTCAGGCCTATATTAAAATGTTCCCTCAAATTAGAAAGTGATGAGATCTGGAGAACAGAAGCCTAAAAATTAAATGAAAATACTCGTTTCCCCTACCCCTAATCTAGACTGTAAACTCCTTGTGGCCCAAGGGCAGAGAATGTGCTCTCTAACTCTATTGTAGTCTCCCACAGGTTTAGTACAGTACTTGGCATAGCAAGTCAATATCATCATCATCAATCGTATTTATTGAGCGCTTACTATGTGCAGAGCACTGTACTAAGCGCTTGGGAAGTACAAGTTGGCAACATATAGAGACAGTCCCTACCCAACAGTGGGCTCACAGTCTAAAAGGGGGAGACAGAGAACAAAACCAAACATACTAACAAAATAAAATAAATAGAATAGATATGTACAAATAAAATAAATAAATAAATAAATAGAGTAATAAATATGTACAAACATATATACAAATATACAGGTGCTGTGGGGAAGGGAAGGAGGTGAGATGGGGGGGAAGTCAATAAATACTCTTTAAATAAATAATCAATAAATATTGTTAAGACCACTCTGTAATGGGCCTTGTCCTGAGCTGAGGAAATAGAGTCATCTCAAGTTAGGCAGAGTTTGCTCAAATCAGAATGCTTGGCCGGCAAGAAAGGAAAAGAGCTCAACAAATACCATTATTATTATTCACGAGCCTGGGGGTCAGAAGGTCATGGGTTCTAATCCCAGTTTCACCACTTGTCTGCTTTGTGGCCGTGGGCAAGTTGCTTCACTTCTCTGTCCCTCAGTTACCTCATCTGTAATTAGCTCATATCCCCTCTATTGCTTAGTACAGTGCTTGGCGCATGGTAAGTGCTGAACAAATACCACTATTATTATTATTGGCTGCTTTCGTTTAGGATTATGGATATTCATTCATTCAATCGTATTTATTGAGCGCTTACTGTGTGCAGAGCACTGTACTAAGTGCTTGGGAAGTCCAAGTTGGCAACGTATAGAGACGGTCCCTACCCAACAGCGGGCTCACAGTCTGGAAGGGGGAGACAGACAACAGAACAAAACTTATTAACAAAATAAATAGAATAAATATGTACAAATAAATAAATTGAGTAATAAATACGTACAAACATATATACAGGTATATATTCATTTTACATTTATATGTGCATATATCTGTATTGACATCTGCAGTGCCTTTAATATGGTTAGAGAAGCAGCTGACCATGGTGGAAAGAATGATCAATCGGTGGTATTTTTTGAGCGCTCACTGTGTGCAGAGCACTGTTCTGGGGCACTGGGCATCTAATCTCGGCCACCTGTCTGCTGTACGACCTTGGACAAGTCACTTAGCTTTCCTATGCCTCAATTAACTTACCTGTAAAATTGAACTTCCTCTTCCCCTTCCCCCTCGGACTGTGAGTCCCTTCTGGAGCAGGGACCGTGTCTGACGTGATTAACTTGTATTTACCCCGGTGCTTGGTGCGTACCACATTTTATTATTATTAGCTATAAGAAAAAAGCATGCTTTGTATAGCTGTGACAGAAACACAAAGAGGGCACAGAGGAAAGGATAAAAGGGAAGGTGGCACAGAGGGACAGGGTGGCAGAAACGGACCCAGAAAAGGGCAGAGACCTGAGACGCTTTTCTTTATTTCTTTATCCGGGTTGGTGTGGGGGAATAAAGATGGGCGCTGATGCGTTGCCAGCTTGAACACGTGAGTGTAGGTACCTAAACAACTTTTGAGCAGGACGATTTCCTAGAGGAGACGATGAGAAGCCGCATGGCCTACCTTATAGAGCACGGGTGTGAGAGTCAAAAAGACCTGGGTTCTAATCCCGCTCCGCCACCAGTCTGCTTTGTAACCTTGGGCCAGTCACTTAACTTCTCTGCGCCTCGTCTGTAAAATGGAGATTATGAATGTGAGCCCCATGTGGGACGTGGCCCGGGAGCCAACCTGATTAGCTTGTATCTACCCTAGTGCTTAACAATGCGTAGCACATAGTAAAGGCTAAACAGATACCAAAGAAACAGTTGTCGTGAGCTTGAAATTGGGAAATAATCAATCAATCAATCAATCGTATTGATTGATATAATGGAGTTTGTCAGCCACAAAAACTAGGACGTGACTCTGTGACTGTGAGGATCTAGCCTAGGAAGGCCTTAGATCGCCATAGCTAACTGTTCCGACATCAGAATGGAAGGGCGTTAATTGCTGGACGTGGGGCTTCTGCTGGGCTATTGCACAAATGAACCTCTGATCGGTTCTCGTGAGTAGCAAATATCAAATGAATCTTGTTCTTTGAAGTTTTCATAAGGCACATACATGTTAGTCATGGTTAGCCTAGATTTCAACTCCCTGACCCTGATTTTTTCCCCTTTGTCATTACAGATACTAATTAGAAATATGCTTTCAACCAAGCCTCTTCAGTTTAGAGGCTGAAGGAAAGGTGTTGAGAATTGGACTAATATTGGAAATAACTGCGGGTGACTTATACCCCCTTAGAAAACTGTGTGTGTGTGTGTAAGTGTAATGAAATGGGGCCTAGGAAAATTAAATCCTTAAAGTCGCTGCAATCTGTGCTTAAAATTTTAAGGCAAAAAAAGCTAGCGACCGGCAACAGAGTAATCAGGCTCTAACTTCTGTCTCTCTTCCAGATCTGAGCTCAAGGAGGAAGGAAGTAGAATGACGCTGGGAAAGATGACCTTTTCCTTACCTCTTGTCCTTTTTTCAAATGTACAGTGGGATGGCGTTCTTACTGTAAAATAGTTTTGAGTAAACCATGTCATCGTAATGTAGTGGATACTTACGATTATTCTGTTAGCATTTCTTAGTTAGAATGCCTCCTCGTGGACTCCGTATCAAAATTTGGAAATTTCTGAACTTCCGGTGTCACAGTTCCCTTTGGAATGGACTTTTTCTTTTTTTAATAGTATTTGCTAAGCACTTACTATATGTCAAGCGTTGTTGTAAGCGCTGAAGGCACCCTCCCTCCCCTATTCCCCCTCACCTCCCCAGGAGAGGGGTTCTTCCAGGCACAGCTCTCATTTTTAGACTTTCCCCAAATCCAAAATAGCACAGTGTTCAGTGACCCACCAGATCTCAATCTGCCACGTGAGGGGCCAGAAGAATGGATAAAGCAGGAAGACACCCCACATCTTTCAGAGCAACTGAAAGAAGCCACACAGGCCTGCGAGTCAGAAGGAGCTGGGTTCTAGAGTCAGCTCCGCCACTTGTCTGATCTTGGGCAAGTCACGTCATTTCTCTGGGCCTCAGTTCCCTCATCTGTAAAATGGGGATTGCGGGTGTGTGGGACAGGAACTGTGTCCAACTGATTATCTTGTGTCTACCCTAGCACTTAGAACAGTGCCTGGCACATAATAAGTGCTTAAGAAGTACCATAAAAAGAAACAAACCAGGAACTAGGGGACCAGAAAATTGACAGACACACTGTAATGCATTGCTTTGATGGGACATTTGGACGCTTGCTTTGAATTTGGTAGCTCCATTGAAATTGAGAATCATGAATCATGAATCATTATGACAAGGGGAGTATCATGACCTAAACACACCAGGTTATTTTTCTGCATCCCAGCCAACAATTCCTCATGTTGTCAAAGAGGATCTCCTAAGAACTGGTGGTATATACAATGCTGTTAGAAATTATATTGATTCAAAGGAAAGCTTTTGGCGTTTGGCCAGCTTTAAGTGGCTAGAGAGGAAGCAAAGCAGACACCAGTTGTCGATTAGGATTTTCCAAGGTATTAAATAGGTGGTTAGAACATATTACGTAGTTCAGACAGGGCTAACTGGAGGAAAAGAGTACAGTACAAGTGAAATTTCTGTTTAACTCCTCAGTGCACAGTAAGGTTTGATGCCGCTTTGGATGTTATACTAGAGAAATGGTATCTTTTAGTTAACGGAGCACAGGAAAAGAAGTTAGTTTTATTTCTGGTATCAACTTTGAAGTTCCCCACACCTCACTTTCCTGTGATAACAGGATGCCTCTTTTCTTCCTCGCTGGAATTTTGAATTTGAACTTTATGGTGACTTTAGAACTTTCAAACCCAAGTGTGTGCTGTGGTTCCCCCCACCCCATCTTAGCTTCCAGTTGGCAGTTTTTTGAATCTCTCACTGTTATCCCTCCCCCATATATGTCCAGCCCAGGAGAACTGGATTGCCACAAGCATCCCGTGAGTGCTGTGGGAATGACTGCATTCCAAGACTTCACTGTGGAAGACTTCCTGCTTTGCCATTGATTGTTAAACGGGGCTCGGAGATGGTGCCGTCGGAATAAGTAGCTGAAGCCACCTGGCCTAGTGGGAAGAGCGTGGGTTTGGGAGTCAGAGGACGTGGATTCTAATCTAGCCCACCACACTCACTTAGCTCTTCCACTCCCAATCTATTCACCGTAACTCGATCTCATCTCGATCTCATCTTTCCTGCCTCTGACTCCTCAGCCACATCCTGCCTCTGGCCTGGAACGCCCTTCCCCTTCGTATCCGACAGACGATCGCTCTCCCTACCTTCAAAGCCACGTTAACAACACATCTCCTCCAAGAAGCCCTCCCCAACTAGCCCTCATTTCCCCTATTCCTTCTGTCTTCCGCTTCACCCTTACCCTTCAGTCATTCTATCGAAGTTTGTAAACCCTTTTATTCATCCTACCCTCGGCCCCAAAGCACTTAAAGTACATATCCATAATTTATTTTAAGAGCTGTATCCCCCTCTAGAATGTAAGCTCTCTGTGGGCAGGGAACAAGTCTGTGAACCCTGTTAACGTGTTCTCCCCCAAGTGCTTGGTACAGTTCTCTGCCCACAATAAAAGTGTAATAAATGTGATTGATTGCTTCCATCCAGAACCCCAGAATGACTACTTCCACAGTCCATTAGTTGTGGGCAGGGACTGTGTTTGTTATATTGTACTCCCCCAAGACCTTAATACAGTGCTTTGCAAGCATTAAGCGCTTAATAAATACAATTGAATGAATGAATGACTGCCAGGGGGATTCATTTGGAACTCCACTCTGTCACCTGACCATCTTTTAATATATCTACAATTTTATATTTTGGTATCCGCTGTTTAATTCCACTTAGTTTCAACTGAGCTCTGGGATCGATTATTTCCTGCAGCTTCTATTGGAACTGTTCCCTTTCACTGGCCTTTTTTTTTTTTAAATCCCAATTTTGAATGTTTTCCACTAACTCAGTCCAATTTGCAGCTACAAGGTAAGGGTACGACTCTGACCTCACTCTCCTTCCCTCGAGTGAGGAATGTTGCCGCTGTAGATTCTGAATTCGTCATAGGCAGGGAACGTGTCCATCAACTCTGTTATAGTGTACTCTCCCAGGTGCTTAATACAGCACACGGCACTCAATAAGTACGATTGATTGAGTGATTGTAGGGAAGATAGAAATTTTGACTCAGGGGACCACACTTTTGTGGTGAAACAGTAATGACTGCAGTAACCACATTTAGGGTGCAGAGTATTTTTTAAAAAAATATTTTGATCTTTTATATGATAAACGGAAACACATAAGATCCCTTTTGTGACCTGTACTTGATGTACAGTGAAATACTCTCTTGTGAGTAGTTAGAATGATATCGTAGCCAATGCATGTTTGGAAAACAGGTGATCACCCTTCCTTTATAAGGCCTGAGGTTGTAATCCTTGATGATTGCCTTCTGTCATCACCATCATTTATTTTGTGGCATCTGATTAAGGGCACAAACTTCACCCTGCCCTCAGTTCCTTACAGGAGAAACTGATCCCAGAGGATCGGGAAAGGTTTTTTTGTTTTGTTTTGTTTTCTTCAAGCTCCGGGAGCTAGGAGCACTCAGGGAATGAAAGAGGTGGGCTGGAGCCAGCCCTTTGCCGGCTAACCTCATAGCAGCAGGACAAGTGGAGTCATGCCCTGTGTTTTGGGGGATGTTGGGTTTGTCAAGTCAATATGAAGAACTACTTTTTGTGGTTTGAGGAGACGAACAACTGTGAAAGGCATAATGGAGAAGAGGTGAGAGAAGTCCTTTCCGTACTCTCGGATGTACGAGTAGGTTTCAGAATCGGTGTTCTTGCAACATGGGCTGATAGTCTATGCTGGAAAAGGGAGGTTTGACCCAGGCTAAAGCTTTAGATTTGGAAGTGGAAGAAGTTTCCTCCAAGGACCACAGGCTCAGTGGAACAGTAACCAACCCAAAGTGGGGACCTTGTCTACCGCGCCACATGCATTTGGGTGCCCGGGCAGTAGCCCATTCTGATCCCACTACACCTATCAGTCAATCAATCAGTGGTATTTATTGAACACTGCCGAACACTGAACTAAGTCTTTTAGACTGTGAGCCCACTATTGGGTAGGGACTGTCTCTATATGTTGCCAAATTGTACTTCCCAAGCGCTTAGTACAGTGCTCTGCACACAGTAAGCGCTCAATAAACACGATTGATGATGATGAACTAAGTGCCTGGGAGAGTATAATTCAAGAGTTGGTAGACGCGTTCCCCGCTCACAAGGAGCTTACAGTGCAGAGGGGGAGACAGACATTAAGATAAATAAATTACAGCTTTGAATTTAAGTGCTGTGGGGCTGAGGGTGGGGTGAATATCAAGGGCTTAACAAGTACATAAGTTTGAGGAAGGGAGAGCGAGGAGGGCGAAGGCCAGTCAAGGCTTTAGGAGTGAACCGCTCTGCCCAGTAACATGTTTGGTGAAAAGCCGACAGTATGGTTTGTGGTAGGCGTTAGGGCTTTCCGACTGCAACCTAGGGAAACGGGCTGCTGGCCCGGAGGCCTGATGGCCATAAGATACGAAACTTATATTAAGTTCATCATCTGGGTCTTGCCTGGGGCCCAGACCAACCGAATTCCTGCCCTCAGGCAGCGAGGGGTTAGAGAAAATGTTTTGCTGTGACCTCTTCTCCCCTCTCCACTCACTAATGGGTGCCTCATCTTTGGCTAGAAGAAAAGTGACCGCGACACTACATTTGGAGGGTGAAAGCATTTTTCCACAGCTTTAATGTCTTTATATTATGAACTAAAACAATATAGCTGGGATGTGGCCAAGATCATCATGTGTAAGTTATATGTCTTAAGCATGAAAATAATTTGAAATTTGGGGGGAAAAAAGAAAAAGCTAGAGAGCTATTTTAAGTGGTGCATTTGTTAAGACTGAAATCTGTCCCTGGTTATAGATGGTCCATTTAACAATGCAATTTGAAAAATTTTTCCTAAAATGAAAACCAATACATCTGGTATTATTTTCAGGTTGAAGAGAGATACTGTTACCACTTAACCTTGGTGGCTATTTGATCTTAAAGTAATATTTCTCTCTCTCTCTCTCTCTTTTTTTTTTTTTAGGAGATTTTGATGAATTCACCCAGGATAATAATGAGATTGTACTCAAAAGCATTGCAGGAGATCTTCGGAATTGCTTACCTCCAGAAGCCATGTTTAATTCAGAACATCTAGCTCTTCAAAAAGTAAACTGATGGTTCTTGCTTACTTCAGCTGCCTCTTAGGGATTTCAACTGCAAAATTAAAAGTTGCGGGGTTAGTGTAATTGCATGCAACCTTAACAGGAGCCAAGTTCACACTCCTCCTTCACACTCCTCCCTCCAGCAACTCTTCTGAACCATTTCTGCTGTCATCTTGCCGGAGAATTGTCGTCATCGAGCAGAACCATCTACTCCTTCCCCTCGGCCTTTTCCCGTCAATGCTTTTTGTAGTGTCCTTCTTCTGCCCTTCCCATCTTCTCTTCCCAGAGCCTTTGGTAAACATCTGCCGTTTCCACTTTCTTTATTCCATGTCCATGAGACATTCAAGCGTAACTTCTTTGCTTAACATTCCCAAACCGTAGTGGTAAAGTAGCCACCTCACGGTGAACCCTAAAACCTCGGCTGCATCCCCATTTTGACCAACCAGCCCGTTTCCTTTTAAACTGTTGATCATTCTCCCCAGAACCCTCTACGTCTGAGGCTTTTGAAACATTGCCCTTTCTTGGCTCTTCCTCTCTGTCCTCGGTCTCTTTGGCATCTCTTTTAGAGTGTCCTCCTTTTCATTCTGTCCCATCAGTTGCTGGCCAGTTCTAGGACTCTGTGCTAGCCCCTCTCTTCTTTTTCCTTTGCACCCTTTTCTTGGGCTGCTGAGATTTCAACCATGTCCTGATCATGGGGGATTCTCACACAGATTGCTGCACCTCAAGGTTGACATCTCCCTTCCTCTTGGCTGCTTCCCCCCCGGGGTGCTTCGCTGGGGGGCTTTTCGCTCTGAGTGAGGGGAAAAAACTTGGGCAGAACTCTGAGGGTGTGGGGCTTTGAGGGAATGTGGTATCCCGAGACAGGGCTTTGCAGAGATGGGGCACCCTGGGGCTGAATCCTTTTCTGCCCAACAGCCTTCAGAGGGGTTCAGAGTCCCCTTGGCTGGTCCCACAGGGGGTTTCACCAGACTGCCTGGTTCAGCTGAAGGGGAAACAGACCCCAGCTCCCCTGGGGAGCCCCTGCCCATCTGCCTGGCTGGAGTCATGACCATGGAGCTAGAGTCCCCATGCCTCCGCAGCTGCACATGGACCCTGGTGATGATTGCACTCCCTAGATTTATTCTGCAGTCTCTCTTCCCCCTGTCATTTAGAGGTGCCATCATCATGGATCGCTCTAGGGCGTTTGGAGCTCCCTCTGATTTTTGCCCATCTTCCCTCCCCACATTCAATCTTACTAAATCTTGATTAGTTCTTCCTCGCAGGCATCTTTTGAGCTTCCCTTTCTTCCTCTCCATGTAAGTGGAATTCCCGAGCCTCTCACACCTGCCCTTCATCTCATCCTGCATCAGACTCCAAAATTCTCTCTTCCTTTCACTCACTTTTCCTGCGTATCGCGGCAGCCAGGTGATGTGATGCCACGGGATGCTCTTCAGAATCCTCCACTCAATCAATCAATCAATCGTATTTATTGAGCGCTTACTGTGTGCAGAGCACTGGACTAAGCACTTGGGAAGTACAAGTTGGCAACATTAGAGACAGTCACTACCCAACAGTGAGCTCGCTTCTCATCAACTTCTGCAACTCCACCTGCTCCTGTCAAGTGCTGCAACAGAATTGAATTTCACTTTCAAAGATCGCCACTCTCGAGCTCTCTCTCACCCCCTCCATCGCCTCCTTTCCTTCTTCCCTCTTCTTTCACTACTATACCGTCATTATTATCATTATAAAACATGGTTTCTAAGGTCATATCTCACTTCATTCTGCTCATCAGCTCTCCCACTGTGGGTAACTATTCCAGAAAAACAGTATGGACCCACAAGCGAGCATACTGACAGGGAGTAGATACTTGCAACAAATCTAAAATGCAGGATTTAGGACTGATAACCCCAATACGTTGAGAGAAGATAATCAAGTCGTGGAATCAGAGCTGGAAGGGTTGAATCTGGTCCCGTCTAATTTGTTTGCTCTTTTCTTAAAGATCTCCTGAGTTAGACTCCAACATCTCCCTTGGTAGCTTATTTCAATGTGGTGACACCTTGACCGTCAAAAAGGTGAGAAGTAGCACGGCCTCGTGGATAGAGCCCAGGCCTGAGAGTCAGAAGGACCTGGACTCCAATCCCAGCTCCTCCACCTTGGGCAAGTCATTTCACTTCTTTGTGCCTCAGTTTCTTCATCTGGAAAATGGGAACTGTGAATGTGGGGCAGGAACTACGTCCAATCCGATTATCTTGTGTCTACCCCAGCGCTTAGAACAGTGCCTGGCACCTAGTAAGCACTTAACAAATACCATCATCACTATTATTGTCATCATTATTAGTATTATTAAAAAGCTCTTTCTCACGTCCAGCGTAAAAGGGGTAACTGCCTTATCTTTCCGAGCCCATCTGTTAGGTTCTTTCAATTTCCGTAATTAGTACAGCTCAGGTATTTGGATCATTAACAACATTTCTGTCTTTGTATCGGCTTTGCCTTTTGGGTAGCTCTATCTGGAGTCAATCTGAGAGTGCCACCTAAGGTAATAATTGCCAGTATCAGAAAGAGGTCAGATTTTCCGTAGTTTGAGGCAAAAATTGAAAAATAGACCAGTAACAATAGGTCAAGGATTGACGATCCTGGTAAGAAAATGAAAGAGGAATGAGTTTAAAATGGATGTGTCCACCGGGGTTAAGTGGATAATGGATTTGTCTTTGGGTTCTCGGTTTGCTAGTTGAAAGTATATGCTAGGAACCACTGATGCCCTTCTCCTTTTTATAATGATAAAAGAGACTTCTTTGTACTTTGCTCCCTTAGATGTGTTTTTCCCCCCCTAGATACGTCAGCAACCAGAGCCCACAGTTCACGTTGATGCTTTCCTTTATGATGATGATTTTATTGACTCTTTATGTGAGGAACGAAAAATGAGCAGAAACTACTGTATGATGTGTGGTTCTCACCAGACAGCACCTTTAGGTAGGCATTTAAGACCTAAAGTTGCAAACAGCATCGGAATTTTGCAATAAAGGCAATGTCAGTCTCCGGGAGATGTAGTTTTTCTGAGTACTAGAAACTGTACCCCATTGTTCTAAAAACACAGATAATAATTGGGGGCAATTTTAAAATGGAAAAAATCTAGTTTTGTTTTAAAATAAAAATTTCCTATTTCTCTCTACCCAAACAAGTGATAGAAGAGAAGGGAAATCCTAGAACAGATAGTGCAGGAGGAAGTAAAAGCAAGGGCTGTAGGGTTTTTGTTTTGCTGTGGGTTTTTAGTTTTTTGCCATCTTTAGTGTTATTGTCTCTGCCTTTCTCTATCCTTGCCTGAGCCTCAGACTCTCTGCCTCTTCCTCTGTCTCTCTCCTTTTTCTGCCTCTCCCTTTTTCTCTGTTTGCACGTTGTGAAGATAAATCTCTCACCACATTGTGTCTCCTCAAGCTGAGCCTCCACCTGCAGACTGTAAAAGTGTGAGGAGCGTGTGTGTTTATAGTATGTAAAGGGAGGAAAGAAAATAGAGGTAAAACTAATAGGCTGACAGAGACAGGCACATGTAGGAGTGGAAAAGGTTTAATGGAGGGATGATTTCTTAAAAAATTCTGAAGAAATAACTATTAGGGGACTAAATTTGTTTTCAGAGACATTTGTTTTAAAGTGACCTTTGGGAAATGGACAAGTCCCTATTTTGTAGGAGCCCATTTTCAGGTAATGCAAATGAATTGAAGGCTAACATGGGGGAAATTGTGTATACAAGAAAAATTAAGCACAGAAATAAGTAAGAATGAAAGTGCACATCTTGTGTTTTGTTGCAACAGATAGCCTCTAAGCCTCTGACGTATTTATAAGATGCTAGAAGTTATGGGTATATGTGACATGATTATGCTGATCTAAAATGTGGTCTATTATAATGCTGTATAAAGAAAGGTGATGCTCATTGCAATAACTTAACGTAGCTATTCTGTTGCCCAGTATTTTGGCAAAGACAGAGTTGGATTCAAATTCTCAAGACTGGAGTCAGAGAAATGAAAGATGAATGATTTCCAGTAGAGTGTTCCCTAATTTTTCAAATGCTAATTATGTTGGTTTTTAGAAACTTCTTACTGGAAGTATTCTAAAAATGTAGTAAGAAACTAAATTGTTTGCCTCATTTTCCCCTTTGCACTTGGATGGGTGCTAGCAACAAACCTTCTAGACACAAAAGAGAGAAAATCATCTCCCCCCACTCCCCCACACCTTCTCCCGGCCTGATTCTCCCAATTGTTTTCCTGGAGGTGGAAACTTCAGAAGTCATGCAAGCCATAGGTGGAAGGTGCAGTAGTAGATTCATAGAAGGAATGCCTGGTCACATGCAGTTCATTCATTCAATCGTATTTATTGAGCGCTTACTGTGTGCAGAGCACTGTACTAAGAGCTTGGGAAGTACAAGTTGGCAACATATAGAGACGGTCCCTACCCAACAGCGGGCTCACAGTCTAGAAAATCAGCCATGTCCCCTTAGGCACGTTCCGTATCACAAAAAAGTAACTCCATTCATGCAAGGAGGAGTGAGAATTCTCTGCGTTTTGCTGAAGTCCACAGTGACTATGACAGTGTGGTTTACACGCACCCATTGAGCTTGCGGAGGCAACAGATGAACACCAAGGCCTGGCGATTGGCAGAACGTCAGTTGGGCAAGCAAAATTCAGATGGGGAACCCTGGCTTTCTGGAGTTCGTACCGGTCAGGGAGGTTGAGGTAGCCAGGCTTTCCCACACAACCTTTGCCCTTCCAGCCTTCCCTCCCCTGTCTTTTTCCTTTATTCATTCATTCAGTCATATTTATTGAGCGCTTAATGTGTGCGGAGCACTGTACTGCGCACTCAAGTCCAGCCCCTCTCCCCAACCAATCCTGCCACTGGAAAGATGGAAGACCCACTGCCACATGTGCCACTGTGAATCACCTAAACCCTTGAAAGTAAATGACTTGAACGGTTTCCTTTCTAAACAACAATTGAAGGCAAAAGAGCAATATTAATAATCACACACACACACCTTTAGAGGTGATCACTGATGGGAAAAAAAAATTACTTTTTGCCAATGCAGGTGAAGGTGCTACCCCTGCAAGAGCTTGTTTGGTTAATTATACTATGTGGTACAGTGCTTTGCACACAGTAAGCACTCAATAAATATGATTGATTGATTGATTGATTCTTTTCAGTAGTGACTGGCCAAGCAAAAACGTTTGGTTTTCATTCTGTTCTAATTCTCCAGGGTTTATTTCTCACTCATTCTCTCTCATGGAGCTGAAGTTCATTTACCAGCATGTGCTCCCTGATCTGACAGGAAAGACCTTGGTCGACGTCGGCTCCAGGCTCGGTGCAGTGCTTTTCGGGGTAAAGGCCGTAAGAATTCCTATTCGAACTTGGTAACGTGCCTTTTTCTTCCCTTTCCTGGGGACAGTTGCCTCTGCCTGTCTCCCTCTGAGGAGACAGACAGGTATCACATCACAGGACTACGCATCAGTACGTAAGCAAAATCGTTACACGGTTAGGACAGTAGCCCATTCCCTCTGATTTTTGAGGGCAGGTCTTCTCACCGGGGATTGTGTGTGGGGAGGAAGGACGGCCCAGTTGTTGACTTATACTTCCCAAGCTCTTAGTGCAGTGCTTTGCACACAGGAAGTGCTCCATAAATACGATTGAAGGAATGAAAGACTGGACCCTCTCACATTTTGGGACATTAGCGTCATGCATATGTCATGTAACTGACAATGCCGTCAGGAGCCTTGGAGGAACTCTTGCACATTAATTTTTCCAAATTCACTGAATTTGGAATTCAATGAATTTAACGAATTCAATGAATGAATTCATTGAATGAATGAATTGAATGAATTCAATTGAATTACTGAATTCAATGAATTCAATGAATTTAACGATATTTCCTGCCTGCACTTCTTCTTGTGGTAAGGAAGAAACATTTTATTTTCAATCAATCAGTCAATCAAAAGTATTTATTGAGCGCTTACTGTGTGCAGAGCACTGTACTAAGCGCTTGGGAAGTACAAGTTGTTGCGAACCTCCCACCTTAGAGCTCCTTAATGAGTGCCTCTCATCCTGATGCAGTGAAGATATGGCGAACAACAATTCTGGGTTCTTCCATGATTTTTGTAAATTTCAATAATAATATAATAATAATGATGGCATTTATTAAGCACTTACTATGTTCAAAGCGCTGTTCAATCCTGGTCTTATTCAGACTGCATCCTTTCAGACTGATGCTTCCCTTTCAGTCTGCCTTTTTAAAGAAGTTTCCCCAGTTCCCCTTATCATTCCTTCATTCAGTCATATTTATTGAGTGCTTACTGTGTGCAGAGGCACTGTATTAAGCACTTGGAAAGCACAATACAGCAACAGAGGAGACAATCCCTGCCTGTTGTAGGAGGGAAGAGCAAGTAGACACTTTTATCAGTCCCTTTCAGTGATGATGCTGATGCTGAGTTCCTTTTGCCAAAGGGCAGCTAGGAGATCTTTGTGTGGCCTTGTTTCTCTAAACAAATCAATTGATCATATTTATTGAGTGCTTAACTGCACGCAGAGCACTGTACTAAGCACTTGGGAGAATACAATATAACAGAGTTGATAGACACTTTCCCCGCCCACATTGAGCTTACAGTCTAGAGAGGCTTTAGTAATATTTAGTACCATGTAGCTCTTTTGTTGATTAGTCAGTCTATTGTCTGATTATTCCCCATGCCCCACCTTCCTTAAGAGCTGAGCCTTGATCAGAGCCCTTAGGAAGCTGACAAACTGAAACGTTTTGGTGAAAGACCTTGCTTCTGAAGTGTCACTTAACCAAATTTTTTGTTGGGGTATTTTTTTATATCTCAAAAGGTTTTCTTTATGAGGAAACAGAAATGCCGTCTCTGATTATTATTAGTTTAGTCAAACATCTGGTCAGCAGGCGTATAACTTACAAAGGAGCAAGCAATATTGATCAATCCAAATGCTTTTCTGGAATTGATGTCTGCTTTAAACAGTAAAATTTGACTCTCCGGTGCTGGATTTATTTTTGAGCACTGAGTCCCCCTCCCAGGGGAGGGTGTCTGCCCAAAGCAACCGCTTGCCTTAAAGAATGGTGTCCCTTTTGGAAATGTTTGGGGCTTACGTGAATCCAGAAGTGTAAGTCTGCCGCATTTTGTCTGCCCAGGATGTCTTTATGGTTTGAGGGATTTTCACGGTAAAACCTAGAGTAATAATAGTGGAGAGGCACATGCAATGAGGACAGCCTGCTTGGGGAACCCGAAAGTTTAACAAAAAATGACATAAAACTGTAAATTGTTGTTCCTGTCACTTGAGAGATTAGAATCTACACTGCCTCAAAATGGATTTCGAGGTTTAAATTGGTGTGTGTGGGTACGCCTGTGCGTGGGATGGGGGAGAGGAGGTGTCTTTCATTCCTGCTTTGGTATTGGCCCAGTCTGAACCCAGATAGTTTCCCTTGCTCTCCCTGCCAAAGGGCAGGTTGTGTTGCTGGTTTCCCCTCAAATACTGGTTGGCTCAGAAGGCGCCCATAATCATCATCAATCATATTTATTGAGCCCTTACTGTGTGCAGAGCACTGTACTAAGCGCTTGGGAAGTACAATTTGGCAACATATAGAGACAGTCCCTACCCAATAGTGGGCTCACCACCAGGCACTATGGCCTTCCTTTTTCAGCAGCGTGGGGATGGCATCTCCCGTTAAAAGTGTTGGGTGAGCCTCAGTCCGGAGACGTCAGGACTGAGAACTTGAATGAAGGAATTGTCAACATCCCCCAGGGCAAACACTTTGTTTTACTCACACATTCAAAACTTTATTAACCTTGCTTACCCATTTTATATGCTAAAAATGGGTAAACATTGATTTAAAGCAGAGGTGACTGTTTTTCAGTGCCAAAAAAAATAAACTGGACATGAACGTCTCGATGCATGGACAGAACCAAAAGGCGTCAGCTAGTTCGGTCCCCTGCTTTCCAACAGATTTGACTCCTACTTTTCTGACCTTCCAGAGGAAATTTCACAGCCTCAAATAGTAACAGAGTCTACTGAAATTCTCCCTTTGATTTAATTTCCATACCTTATGCTGTAGCTTACTTTGGTTCAGTGAAGATCAATCAATCAATCAATCGTATTTATTGAGTGCTTACTATGTGCAGAGCACTGTACTAAGCGCTTGGGAAGTACAAATTGGCAACATATAGAGACAGTCCCTACCCAACAGTGGGCTCACAGTCTAAAAGACTTTAGATCCTAAAGATAAATCTTTAGGATCTAAAAGAGTTTTAAACTTTTAAAAAACATAATTTAAAATATGTAATCCCACCCCCTTTTCCATATTCATTGTATGAAATTATTATTAGAACAAGTTTTTCTTCTTAAAAGTGGTAATAAGTATACCAAAGTGACTTGAAGTGCCCCTCAGTGATTATGTTTCTTCTTATTTCAGGGTTATCTTTACAGTTCAGCCCTGCAACTGCTCGGAGTGGAGATGAATGGGGACTTTTGCCAGTTGCAGCAAATGATCATCACGAAATATCACTTCACTGACAGGATAAAGGTATCTGTTATCTTCAAAATATATTTTTTCAACTAGCCGAGGAGTAGGTTAACCAACTATTTTAGGGATCGAGTTGATAAAACATGGGCTATTTTGAGTGTAATCCGATTTTTTGTAAGAACAAAAGAATGAAGATGTCATAGAAAAAATAATGATGAAAATGTTCACATAGGTAAGGCAACAAATGATTTTTTAAAAAATTATCCTTAGTTTTCCTCTGCTGAAACCGTATCCCCCCCAAAAGAAACACAGGGAGAAATTCCTAAATGTGTTTCCAGTCAGTTAATCCCAGTTACACTAACCAGAGAATGGGTGTTGGAAATTAGGGTCCCTGATGAATCATAGTCACTTTGCAGAAAAGTAAATAGTACTGTCCCGTTGATGAAAAAAGACAAAGATTTGCATTTTCATTCTTAGAGGCCTAGAGGACTGGCACTAATTGCTTGGAAAGAGTGGAATAAAAGGCAAGCTCTCTGTCCATGAGGAGTTGATAATCTAATGAGGGAGGCAGGCAGGTATAAATTGTGTATATACAACTGATAACAGCAAGAGTTTAGAAAAACTGAATAAGTGGAACATTTAAATCAGGATGTATATAGGATATAAATCATACATCCTATGATTTATATATATATATATATATAGTGGTAAAGGTGGCTGTTGAGGTATTTGTTTATCATCAATGGTATTTATTGAGCATTTACTATGTGCAGAGGACTGTACGAAGGCTGGGAGAGTTCAATACAATATGTTCCGAATTGTGTAGAATGACTAGGATGGGAAAAAATAGCTGGGGATTGCCAGTTTTTAAGAAAGCTTTGAAGATGGGAAAGGCTGTGATCAGACAGATTTGAAGGAGGGGTTTCCAGGCAGGAGGAAAGTCAGTCAATCTGGTATTTACTGAATGCCTGTTAAGAACAAAGGACAAGTATTAAGTGGTTGGGAGATATATGTTCTCTGTACTTGAGGTACTTACAACCAAACTGGGGACACAGAGACAAGAAGTCTGTCTTCCCTAGACAAGAAGTCTAGAGAAGCAGCGTGGCTCAGAGGAAAGAGCCCGGGCTTTGGAGTCAGAGGTCATGGGTTCAAATCCCGGCTCTGCCACTTGTCAGCTGTGTGACTTTGGGCAAGTCACTTCACTTCTCTGCGCCTCAGTTACCTCACCTGTAAAATGGGGATTAAGACTGTGAGCCCCCTGTGGGACAACCTCATTACCTTGTATTCTCCCTAGCACTTAGAACAGTGCTTTGCACATAGTAAGTGCTTAACAAATACCATCATTATTATTATTATTATTATCATTATTATTGGGAAGTACTTACCAAAGGCGGGAGCAGGAGAAGGAGTAAAGATACAGCAAGTTATTGTTCAAGTATATCAGGATAGCGTAACTGAATAAATATCCAAAATGAGATTCAGGACCTAGAAAGATGGTGCTCTTTTCATCTGTTATGGGAAAGTTAGGAGGAGGAATGGATTTAGGAAGGAAAATAAGAACAGTTTTAGCCCTGTAAATTTAAGATGCCAGTGGGATAGCTGTAGGTGGAGATATCTTGAGGAATAGGGGAAGTGTGAGATTTGTAAAATGGGTGAGTGGTTGGGTTGGTAAGGAAGATTTTTAAGTCGTCTGCAAAGAAGTGGTAGCTGAAGCTTTGCAATGAGCTCTCCTAAAGAGAAGAGTAGGGAAATCAAAACTGAGCCTTATGGGGACAGTCCCAATTAGAGGGAAAGCTAGAGGTGTATTATATGGGTGAAACCAAAACCGGATAGCATTTCTAGGAGAAGAGAGTGGTCAGCAATGTCAAAAAAAGTGGTCAGGGAGCATTAGGCCAGGGTAGAGCCCATTTGACTTTGAGAAAACCACTGGTGGCCTTCGGGAGTGAAATCTCAGTAAATGGAGTGAAAAACAGATGGCAGTGGATCAAGTAGAAAGGTGATGGAGTTGAAATGAAGGCTTTGTGTGTTTATAGCCATTTAAGGGAGTTTGAACGGGAATAAGAATGGGGCTATAGAATGGTATTGTATTCCCCAAAGCACTTAATTTAGTGGTCTGCCCATAGTAAGCACTCAGTAAATACCACTGATGATAATGATAGCTGGAAATGCAGAGGGATTCAGAGAAGGCTTTTCAAGGTGGCAGAAATGTGGCCAGGTTGGAAAGCAAAGGGGAAGAAGCCAAAGGAGAATGAAAGTCTGAAGGTGGCAGGAAAGCAGAGCAAGACGGGTGGGAGAAAGTATTTTTAAGCTGTGTGAAGGGACAGGGACCAGGGCAGAGGTACGGACAGGTGGGAAGGAGGAGAAGGTGGATGTTAGTACGGAAGAGTGTTGAGGAAGTGAGGTGAATCCCTGCGAGAAATTCTAATTTGCTCAACAAGTAGGTAGTGAGGTTGTCAGTGGTTAGGGAAGGAGGGGAGTTATGAGTTTGGAATAGTTGATCATGGGCATGGGAATTGAATGGGAGAAGCAGAGTACTTTTGCTGAGCAGAAGAAATTGCCGAATTAAAGCTGGTGAGGGTGAATGTGAAGTGGCATAAGCCGGCCTGGTTTCTGGATTAATGCCAACAACCCTCTGCTGCACAATTAGAGGAACGAGGAAGCCGGCTGTTTGCATAAGACGTCATTGGTTAACAACATATGCATTCCATTTTGAGAAGGGTTTGAAATGAGTGAGTGGAGGGTTAGCACGTTTTCTCCATATGGTACTCTTGAAAAGTTACTACTTAAATGCTGTTTTTGGAACACAAATTGCAGAGGGAGAGATGGAGACACTGATTTTTCGGCATACGCCAAATACTAGCCGCTCCTCGGCGAGTCGCTCCGGTGGCGATTCAGCGGGGTTTCGTGAGGCGTCGGTAGAATGGCTCTGGGGGACTGCTCCTTTCTGCCTCATTGTATTTCTGGTGGCACCATCTTGTGACCCCCCTCATAACCCAGCCTGCGGGGTTTCTAGTCCTCCTCTCTGGGGCCTGGGCTAAAGTCTCCTCTCCTGCCTGGCCCCGGAGCCCAGTGCGGACGAGGCATACGCCCACCTCGGCCTCCGTCAATCTGGACAGCCCAGGGGAGGCTCCGGGGATAAAGCAGGTATCAAGGCTCCCGAGCCGCTGCTGTAGCTACCTCGTCCTCTTAGGGATGATTTACACAGCCCCCGTCCCACTCTCCATCCTACTGCTTCCAGCTGTTGCTGCCATCGACATCCAGTTGTGACTCATCTGGGCTGGCCCGTACCCCACTGCTACTCAGTGGTGAAAGCGGGCAGAGAAGGTGACAGTATGGCAGCAGAGGTTAGCCACTTCTCTTCCTCTCCCTTCCTCCCCCTCTTTTCTTCCTCACTCCCTTTTTTCCCTTCACTATTTTCCCTCCCCTCTATCCTCCTCCTCTTCCCCCACCCCTTTTTCGCCCTGGACCCCAAGATCCCCTTAACATCTTGCCCCCCTCAGTGCTCTGCTCCCTAGCTGCTCACCCAAAATGAAAAGTTGGCTCCCCAGGCTTGGTGTAAGCCCTAGATATTCACCCCCACCCTCAACCCCACAGCACTTATGTACGTAGCCATAAATTATTTTAATGTCTGTCTCCCCCCTCTAAACTGTAAGCTCCTTGTAGAAAGGAAGAATGTCTTGGATTGTACTCTCACAGGGTACAGTACTCTGCACACAGTAATAATAATAATAATAATGGCATTTGTTAAGCGCTTACTGTGTGCCAAGCACTGTTCTAAGAGCTGAGGGGGATACAAGGTCATCAGGTGGTCCCATGTAGGGCTCACAATCTTAATCCCCATTTTAAAGATGAGGTAATAGGCTCAGAGAAGTAAAGTGACTTGCCCAAAGTCACACAGCAGACATGTGGCGGAGCTCTTCCCACTGTGCCACGCTGCTTCTCTGGTATGTAAGCAGCCTGTACATACCATTGATTGATTGATGAGGAGGGAAATGGGAAGTCAAGGAGGTTTCAGCGGAGTGGAGAAGTATTTGCTGAGTGAGTTCTGCCAAGAGCTCTATTTGTGGTTTCAGGCAAGTCACAACCCACTTGAGCCTCAGTTTCTCTGCCTGTAAAGTGGGGATCATACCACCCAACAATTCTCACAGTTATTTGGAAGGAGGAACAATACAAATCTAAGTTAGAATTGTTTTAATTTTTAAAAAGAGAGCTGTGGATGCCAAGGTATAAAGAACAGCTTGCCTAGTGTCGTTGAGGGCCGTTGACCTGACCACACAAGAAAATCGAAATCCTAGAGAGGTGGTAAAAGATATAACAACATAGGAAATAGCATCCTGATAATATAACATAGCATTATGTTGCCAACTTGTACTTCCCAAGCGCTTAGTACAGCGCTCTGCACACAGTAAGCGCTCAATAAATACGATTGATTGATTGATTGATCCTGAATCAAACCAATGCTCTTATGAGTTCTGGCATTCATTCTACAACAGTAATTCCAGTGAATAGTTGGGGAAGCTGTGTGATAGTTGGCCTTCCTAAAAGTCATTCTCACGGTTATAGATGTTCCGCCCCTAACTTTTTGTTAAAGTACCTATCACTATCTCTAATTTTTTCCTGTGGTTATCTAAACCCGTCTAAAATCTACCGATGCCTTGCTTCTAACCTTCTGGTAACTTAGTTCTACATGCTTACCATCTGTAGTGTGAAAATGTCTTATTTTGAGCCTACCACCTTCAGGCTTCAAGGGGTGCCCCCTCGTCCTGGTCTTTGTCATTTTGGGGGAAAAATAATTTTGTATCCACCCTGTCCACAATTTTCATTGTTTGGTGAGCTTTAATCAAAACCTTCTCGAGCTTCGTCTTTCCAGACTGAAGCGTTCTAACCTTTTCCATCTGTTTTCATGTAGAAGTTGCTCCATCCCCTTGATCACTCTATTATGTCCTTCACTAGCCGTGGAAGCCTCAGGCATCTCTGAGATGCTGCGTGACTCACGGGCCAACCACAATGTAAGATATCTTTCCAGTAACAAAAATATTGTTCTGGAAAAGGTATCAGAACATGGCAGGGAATGTGTGAACCCACTTCGTTTTATTGTACTCTCCCAAGCGCCTAGTTCAGTGCACTGAACACAGGAAGCGCTCCATAAATACAGTTCATTGATTAAAATCAACGTCACCCCTAGTGCATCCCTCTCCATCCCCCCCCATCTTACCTCCTTCCCTTCCCCACAGCACCTGTATATATGTATATATGTTTGTGCATATTTATTACTCTATTTATTTTACTTGTACAGATCTATTCTATTTTATTTTGTTAGTATGTTTGGTCTTGTTCTTTGTCTCCCCCTTTTAGACTGTGAGCCCTCTGTTGGGTAGGGACTGTCTCTATATGTTGCCAACTTGTACTTCCCAAGCGCTTAGTACAGTGCTCTGCACACAGTAAGCGCTCAATAAATACAATTGATTGATTGATTGAAACAGGACACACAGCATCAGCTTCGGAGAAATCACCAACCAAGAGGCAGGATGATCAAAGAAGCAGTTGAAATCCTTCAGATCTGAACAGAAGAGATGATGACCAGTGATTCTTCCTGAGTTAGAAACCTTTACTGGACCCTCAGGACAAAATCCCAAGCCCTTCTAGTGGTATAATGGCAGTGGCAGTAATAGTAGTTAATAGTAGAACAGTGCTTTGCACATAGTAAGCGCTTAATAAATGCCATTAGTAGTAGTAGTAGTAGAGAAGCATCACGTTGTAGTGGTCATGGGTTCTAATCCCGCTCTGACACTTCTGCAGTGTGACCTTGGTCAAGTCACTTCACTTCTCTGTGCCTCAGTTACTTCACCTGTAAAATAGGGATTGAGACTGAGAGCCCCACACGGGGCAGAGACTGTGTCCAACCTGAGTTGCCTGTATCCATCCCAGCATTTAGTACATGCCCGGTATATAGTAAGCACTTAACAAATGCCATAATTAGTAGTAATAGTAGTGGCAGAGGCAGCAGAAATGCCCTATTCCAAGCCCTTGAGAAATTACGGAACTCTCGAAAGATAGTTTTTGCCCTGAAATAGCTTCTGTGATACAAGGATTTTTTTTTTTGTCTGCGTGTGTTGTGGTTGTGTGCCTTACTTTGTTCTGGAGAAGGTACAATGCCATTTCTCCTTGGCTGCTTTCCAGCCCAATCATTTGTTTTGGATAAGCTGGTGAGGAGTTGTAAAACGGAATGCATTTTGAGGTTAATTAAGTGAAGAAATGGAGCTGAGTAGGTGCATCATTCAATTTGTACCTCTTTTACTCCTTATTTTCCGCTTGAGAAGAATGGGGACAGGTTTTTTTCGGTGGCAGGATATGAGGGAATCTTGTTTTGTCTTTACTTCCAAAAGTAAAATAATTCATCTTCTAGCACCCTAGGTGGGTGAATTAGTCACCACTGTGAACAATTAATTTGATCAAGTGTGGATGAATGCCACTTGTCAAGACTTTGCTAAATAGACAAAGAACTTGATGCAGTTCCAGTATGCTCTAGGCCTGCTTCACTGCCATACTGCTCTACCGGAGTTAGCGCTCTTAATTGATTCCCTGAAAATACAATAAGTGAAAGAGTACAAAAAAGCAGCGTGGCTCAGCGGAGAAGAGCCCGGGCTTCGGAGTCAGAGGTCATGGGTTCAAATCCCGGCTCCGCCAAATGTCAGCTGTGTGACTTTGGGCAAGTCACTTCACTTCTCTGTGCCTCAGTTCCCTCATCTGTAAAATGGGGATGAAGACTGTGAGCCCCCCGTGGGACAACCTGATCACCTTGTAACATCCCCAGCGCTTAGAACAGTGCTTTGCACATGGCGCTTAATAAATGCCATCATTATAATTATTAAAGAAATTCGAGTTTTCCTTAGGAAATAATGTAAAGTTCATTAGAGTTCATCAGAGAGGCAGCATGGCTCAGTGGAAAGAGCCCGGGCTTTGGAGTCAGAGGTCATGGATTCAAATTCCGGCTCTGCCCATTGTCAGCTGTGTGACTTTGGGCAAGTCACTCAACTTCTATGTGCCTCAGATACCTCATCTGTAAAATGGGGATTAAGATTGTGAGCCCCCCGTGGGACAACCTTATCACCTTGTAACCTCCCCAGTGCTTAGAACAGTGCTTTGCATATGGTAAGTGCTTAATAAATACCATTATTATTATTATTACTATTAGTGTTTTCCCAAGGTCCAAAAAATTGACCGAACACGATATAGTAAAGTGAGAACATAATAGTTACGTGCTGTAATAGCAATGCAATATTTCTAACAAAGTATTTTGAATTAGATTTTAAAGTGTACTGATATTTATTGTTATGCTCTAAGAAGGGATTAGTACAGTGCTCTGCACATCGTAAGTGCTCAATAAATAAGATTGACTGACTAATACTTTAGTGGACAGAGCACGGGCCGGGTGTCAGAGTATGGTGACCTTAGGCAAGTCATTTCACTTCTCTGTCTCAGTTCCTTCATCTGCAAAATGGGGATACAATACCTTTTCTCCCTCCTGCTTAGGCTGTGAGTCCCATGCGGGACCTAATTATCCTGTATCCACCCCAGCCCTTAGTACAGAAGCAGCATGGCGTAGTGGTTAGAGCACAGGCTTGAGAGTCTGAAGGTCAGGGTTCCTCCGCTTGTCTGCTGTGTGACCTCAGGCAAGTCGCTTCACTTCTCTGGGCCTCAGTGACCCCATCTGTGAAATGGGGATTGAGACTGTGAGCCCCACATGGGACGGACTGTGTCCAACATGATTGGCTTGTATCCAACCCTAGTGCTTAGTGCAGTGCCTGGCCCTTAGTAAGCACTTAACAAATACCGTACTTAGTATTATCATTACAGTCCTTGGCACATAGTAAATGCTTAACAAAACTACTTAATTTTCAAAGTTGTTCTCTTTCACACCTTATTTAGCCAGATGACTCTTAGTGCTTTGCACATAGTAAGCGCTTAACAAATGTCATCATTAGTAGTAGTAGTAGTAGTAGTAGTAGATCGGAACTCAGCCATTGTCTGTGCTAAGTAGATCACCCATTATCTATTGATAGGATTAGGTAGCCAAGAGCAGTAAGCAGGATAAACCCACTCCGTGTTATTTTTCTTTAACCCTCCATGTGTCTACACTGGCTTAACTTGGGAAATGGTGTGTTGCTTCAGGGAAAGGCGGGTTCCCCTGTTTCTGTACCCTCTAGATTGTAGGCCTGTGGGCAGGAAACGTGTCTGCTAACTCTGTTGCTTAGTACAGTGCTCTGCACACAGTAAGTGCTCAATAAATACGATTGATGATGATGATAAATGCTCAGTAATTGCCCTCAATTCATTTGGCTAACATGGAATCCCATGTAAACGCCACAGATCTTAAATTCATTTTTTCATTTTCCAACCTTTTCCTGCATCTCCAGTACCGATATTTTGTTCACTGGAAATGAGTCTCTCTCAACAGAAGGGTACAGACAGGATTCACGGAACAGAAGGGCAGTAAACCATCTCCCTTCTTATGTGTCCTACTGGGGTGAGCCAAAAAAAGGGGACTTCTCCCTCTCCTGGCTTCCCGGCTGTGTGGATTTTTAACTTCTTCCACTTCGCCGTCTGATTTACAAGTTTCCCCTTCCATATTGTAGTCCCTTCGGAGTCTCATGATAATGAAAATTAATCTCCCACAGAGTGTGCCCACATTTGTAGCAAATGGACTGGCCATGTGTGACCATGCACTGCATGGCCACTGCACATCTTTCTTCATCAAAGCAGCAACTGATAAATGGGTGGTTTCCCAGACAATTACAAGGATTAGGTTTTCAAATCTGCCTACAGGAAAAAGTCTAGTGATGCTGTGTTGCCTTCTGAAACAAGTGTGCTTCCCTGCAGATGCCCCGGTCTGAGGCTTCTGATTGTTCTGACGAGTTTGACACCTGTCTCCATGTTTTGTTTGTTGTCTGTCTTCCCCTTCTAGCCTGGGAGCCCGTTGTTGGGTCGGGACCGTCTCTGTAGGTTGCCGACTTGGACTTCCCAAGCGCTTAGTCCAGTTCACTTGTATATATATTTGTACAGATTTATTACTCTACTTATTTTACTTGTACATCTTTACTATACTTGTACATCTTTACTGTCTATTTTAGAGAAGCAGCATGGCTCAGTGGAAAGAGCCTGGGCTTGTATATATATATATTTGTACAGATTTATTACTCTACTTATTTGTACATCTTTACTATTCTGTCTATTTTAGAGAAGCAGCGTGGCTCAGTGGGAAGAGCCCGGGCTTGTATATATATCTGTACAGATTTATTACTCTACTTATTTTACTTGTACATCTTTACTATCCTGTCTATTTTAGAGAAGCGGCGTGGCTCAGTGGAAAGAGCCCAGGCTTCTATATTTTTTTGTACAGATTTATTACTCTACTTATTTTACTTGTACATCTTGACTCAGTGGAAAGAGCCCGAGCTTGTATATATATATATATTGTACAGATTTATTACTCTACTTATTTTACTTGTACATCTTTACTATTCTGTCTATTTTAGAGACGCAGCGTGGCTCAGTGGAAAGAGCCCGGGCTTGTATATATATTTGTACAGATTTATTACTGTACTTATTTTACTTGTACATCTTTACTATCCTGTCTATTTTAGAGAAGCAGCATGGCTCAATGGAAAGAGCCCGGGCTTGTATATATATATATTTGTACAGATTTATTACTCTACTTATTTTATTTGTACATCTTTACTATTCTGTCTATTTTAGAGAAGCAGCATTGCTCAGTGGAAAGAGCCCGGGCATGTATATATATTTGTACAGATTTATTACTCTACTTATTTTACTTGTGCATCTTTACTATCCTGTCTATTTTAGAGAAGCAGCATGGCTCAGTGGAAAGAGCCCGGGCTTGTAAATATATTTGCACAGATTTATTACTCTACTTATTTTACTTGTACATCTTTACTATTCTGTCTATTTTAGAGACGCAGCGTGGCTCAGTGGAAAGAGCCCGGGCTAGTATATATATTTGTACAGATTTATTACTCTACTTATTTTACTTGTACATCTTTACTATCCTGTCTATTTTAGAGAAGCAGCGTGGCTCAGTGGAAAGAGCCCGGGCTTGTATATATATTTGTACAGATTTATTACGCTGCTTATTTTACTTGTACATATTTACTATCAGCTTGTAACCTCCCCAGCGCTTAGAACAGTGCTTTGCACATAGTAAGCGCTTAATAAATGCCATTATTATTATTATTATTGTTCTGATGTTTCCTGGCTCCAGTTTGTCTGGTTTTGAGGGGGAAAACTGGATGTTGCTCTTTTTTTTTCTATTATTGGGGAGGGGGAGAGAGACTGGGCAAGAAAGTGGCCGCTAAGTGGGGAGTGGCAATGGGAGACAGAGTGTGGATGGTTCGGTAAAAACATGACCCGCCGGCGATGGGTTATACCTTTGTAACCACTGGTGTCTGATACAGCAAAGGCCCTGAAAAGATGCACTACTCTATTCTTCCGAGGTCCGCGTACCAGAAATTCCTTGACACAACCCATGAATTCATTCATTCATTCGATCGTATTTATTGAGCGCTTACTGTGTGCAGAGCCCTGTTGTAAGCACTTGGAAAGTACAGTTCAGCAACAAATAGAGACAATCCCTGCCCAGAACGGGCTCACAGAGTACTGGGGTAGATACAAGATGCATCCAACCTGATTATCTAGCTCTCTTCCTCCCTTCAAGGCCCTACTGAGAGCTCACCTCCTCCAGGAGGCCTTCCCAGACTGAGCCCCTTCCTTCCTCTCCCCCTCGTCCCCCTCTCCATCCACCCCATCTTACCTCCTTCCCTTCCCCACAGCACCTGTATATATGTATATATGTTTGTACATATTTATTATTCTATTTATTTTACTTGTACATATCTATTCTATTTTATTTTGTAGTATGTTTGGTTTTGTCTCCCCCTTCTAGACTGTGAGCCCACTGTTGGGTAGGGACTGTCTCTATATGTTACCGATTTGTACTTCCCAAGCGCTTAGTACAGTGCTCTGCACACAGTAAGCGCTCAATAAATACGATTGATGATGATGATTGTCTTGTATCTGCCCCCCCACGCTTTGTACAGTGGTTGGCATATACTAGAAGCAGCGTGGCTCAGTGGAAAGAGCCTGGGCTTTGGAGTCAGAGGTCATGGGTTCAAATCCCGGCTCTGCCAGTTGTCAGCTGTGTGACTTTGGGGAAGTCACTTCACTTCTCTGGGCCTCAGTTCCCTCATCTGTAAAATGGGGGTGAAGACTGTGAGCCCACCGTGGGACAACCTGATCACCTTGTAACCTCCCTAGTGCTTAGAACAGTGCTTGGCACATAGTAAACGCTTAATAAATGCTATCATTATTATTATTATTATTTATATATATATATTATATTATATATAATCTTTATTATATAGCAAGCTCTTAACAAATGTGACAGTTATTGTTATCTGGGATCTAGCATACACACAGGGGAATGTTAGAGTGGGATTCAAGGATTTAGAAGAGTGTCCCCAGTCACTGCCCTGATTTGGATGTCAAAAACTTCATGTTCTTTGATCACTGGGCTTGCCAGTCTTTGTCCCTGCTAGCGGTTCATTTTCCCAGGCTCAAGACTGTTTCTTAAGGCCACTTTTCAGAGAAAATCCGGTTACGGCTATTATTTTACCTAAGTAAAAACAGGTTTCTCATGGCACATGGAGCAGTGGTTAGAGCATGGGCCTGGGTGAAAGTCATAGGTTCTAATTCCGGCTCCAACACTTGTCTACTGTGTGACCTTGGGCAAGTCACTTCACTTCTCTGGGCCTCAGTTACCTCGTCTTTAAAATGGGGATCGAGACTGTGAGCCCCACGGGGGACAGGGACTGTATCCAACCTGAGTTGTTTGCACCCACCGCAGCGTTTAGTACATAGCTCTTAACAAATGCCATAATAATTATTATTATGTTCTTACTGGTGATGGGACATCATTTTAGCTTTGCTGGCCCTGAATGTCTTCCATGGAAATTAACGCACCATTTCTTATACATTCTCCATTTCTTATCCATGCTTATGGATCAGGTTGTCCAACGACTGTGAGCCCCCTGTGGGACAACCTGATCACCTTGTAACCTCCGCAGCGCTTAGAACAGTGCTTTGCACATAGTAAGCGCTTAATAAATGCCATTATTATTATTATTATTATTATTATACGAAGGCCAGCAACTGAACAACCCTGCTTTCTTCTGTGTTATATATCTTGTGTGGGATATCGTGTACCCGGTTCTTTCTTACTTGGGACGCCTTCTTCTTCATCTTCAGGTGCTCCATGCAGACATCTGTACCCAAGCTTCAGTTCTGCAAGATGCCGACGTTGTCGTAATGAACAATGTCTTTGAATACTTTCTTGACAGACCAGAACAGGACAGGTATGCTATGTGTTCAAACAGGAAAGCGGTGTTGGGCAATTTGCTTAGTTCGGCAGGTTGTGAAAACATCTACACCCTACACCTGAAGACAGCCTAAAATGCCAAGATAATACTTATGTTAATGGGGAAATTAGAACATAAGTTCTGCGTGAATTCATCAGGGAGAGACAGTGCTCCTAAAGTGGCTTCAGTGAGGGTCCATCCATCATCAATCGTATTTATTGAGCGCTTACTGTGTGCTTTCTGGCTCAGTGGACTGGGAACTGTTTGTGTTCTGATCCCAACCCTTGTTGCCCACCTCTTTGATTAATGATAATGGCATTTATTAATCGCTTACTATGTGCAAAGCACTGTTCTAAGCGCTGGGGAGGTTACAGGGTGATCAGGTTGTCCCACGGGGGGCTCACAGTCTTCATCCCCATTTTCCAGATGAGGGAACTGAGGCACAGGGAAGTGAAGTGACTTGCCCAAAGTCACCCAGCTGACAAGTGGCGGAGCCGGGATTTGAACCCGTGACCTCCGACTCCAAAGCCCGTCCTCTTTCCACTGAGCCACGCTGCTTCCCTAAGCAGCGTGATTAATCTGATTAATCTGGGTCAAGGTTTTCATCTATAAAAGGCACTGAGAATGGCCGTCTCAAAGGGAGCGGAACGAACTAAAAAATGAGATGCAAATATAAGCCATCCTTTAATAGTAACTTCAAAGTGGATACTTAGCGTAAATCCTGTAAACTGTTGATTGAGCCCAAACGCCATCAAGATGTTTCTTGGGGCTTTGGGGCTTTTGCATCACACCAGGTCAGTCGTGACAGGAAGAGATGCAGAGAGCTCTTTGATCTCTAGCTCTGTGCCCTAGCAGACACCCCTGCCACATTTCGCACCCAGGCTGGCACACTGATTAGTATCATTTCTTCCACCCCAGTCCCTATAGCCACCTCATCCTTCGTGCCGCCTTTCCACTTCCCCACCTCCCCTTTGCCATATCGTTTGCCCCAAACGGGCTAAATTGCAATTGTTTCAATGGTTTAGAAAGAAACCGATGAACGAGAACGATATCCGGATCGCAAACTGGGGAAGGTCCTTGTGTCACACACTGAAAAGGTCAGTCCAAAGTCACCAAGTGTATTTTAGGCAGCTGACCTTGTTCAAGTGTGATGGACCTTTTTGCCTTTTTTACTTAATGATTGGTAGCTCAACCCTCACATAATTCCTTAAACATCATCATCATCATCATCATCAATCGTATTTATTGAGTGCTTACTATGTGCAGAGCACTGTACTAAGCGCTTGGGAAGTACAAATTGGCAACATATAGAGACAGTCCCTACCCAACAGTGGGCTCACAGTCTAAAAGGGGGAGACGGAGAACAAAACCAAACATACTAACAAAATAAAATAAATAGAATAGATATGTACAAATAAAATAAATAAAACAAGAGAATGAACTCAGATTGGAGCTCACACAGTGAGTGCTCAAGAAACACGATTGAATGAAGGGAGCGGTAGTGTGCCTAACCTCAAGTGGAAGCCTTTTAATCGTAATAAAATTTATTACTGGGGAAAAAAGCACTAGAAAGAAAAGTTTTCTCCCAAGGAATTCAAAATATTGGCAGTTGTTTCATTCAACTGGGTTAACCTTTTTTAACTAACTGAGGCCCAGAGAAGTGAAGGGACTTGCCCAAGTGTTGGAGGCAGAATTAGAACCCATGACTTTCATCCAGGCCCATGCTCTAACCACTGCTCCATGTGCCATGAGAAACCTGTTTGTACTTGGGTAAAAAGTACTTGGGGAAAAGTTTTCTCCCAAGGAATTCAAAATATTGGCAGTTGATGCTTCATTCAACTGGGTTAACCTTTTTTAGGGTCAGATATAAAAAATTCAGCCTTTAACCTTTCTCCGCTAATTCTTTTTTCCTCAGCGTGAATCTAGGAATATAAGATCAAACTTCGAAAGTTAACAGAAGTCATTCTTGTGACTGTTTAAATCATTCCGTTCAAGTGAATTCTATACCAATGGAGAATCACTGGATTCCACTAGAGAAAGGATGTCATGTAACAAGACTTGATTTCTGTTGTCATGTACAACTGGGATGATTTAGGTGGGCAGCTGAACATCTAGCAGTAGATCAATGGCTACTTTAAGGTAGGAAGCATGTATTCGGGAGAATCACGACTTTGAGAGGTGTGATTATTATGATTAGGTGCAGTTATTAGGGCTAGTTTTGCGGAAAGAGCTTGCCGGATTCTCGGTAAAATAATTTGCTGTATAGTTACAGCCCTATTTGTGAATGCAAGTGCAAACAATAGATGAAAAGTGGACGACTTCTAAGTTCATCTAAACAGGAGTAACGGTCCTCTCAAACTGAAAAATGTCCAACCCAGTAGTCATATGCCAAACAATAAAAATGGGTTCCCCAACGTCCCTTAGAGGTGAACCCACCCCCGGGGTTCTTCCTGAAGTTTTGCGTTGCAGCAAAAATAGCTGACACTAAGAGATGCTAATTTTCCAGTTATACGGTTTCAGGCAAGGGAGAGTTTGGTGCATTCTAAAGGTCGATGCAACAAGTTAAGCTGCAAGGGCCCAAATCCTGGTTTAAATACACACGTCGTAATAACCCAGTCCTCCTCTAGCCCTGGGGTTGAACCCTTGTAAAACTTCATACAAAGGAAAACTCATAATGTAGTAGTAGTCCATGCGTCAAAACACTGCACACATGTGCACAACCTTCCTTATGAAGCCATAGTGTGTTTTATTCATGTAGGGTTGCATTACTGGAATAACACCTTAATTCTGTAGCAGCATCCTGGCCAAAACACAGAGGAAAACAGACACACACGCACAGTATGGCAGAACTGAGTCTATTTCTGTAGTAGCCCTACACTAAAAAATTGTCTGAATATTGCCGGTATCACACCTGAACAGTTGACTTTTTTTAACACCAAAATTTGTGAATGTCAAAAAGGATTTTCACACGAATGGTTGAGAAAAAAAAATAGATGGAGAGCCTTCAAAAACATTTATGAATAATTGTGGTATTTGGGGCATTTGTGTTGTATACTTCAGCCAAGGTGGAAGGTTGTTAGTACAGTGCTCTGCACACAGTAAGCGCTCAATAAATACGATTGATGCTGCTGCTGATGATGATGATGATGATCAGCCTTTATGGCCCAGGCAAGCTATATTGCCAGTTGGGGGTGAAATGAGAACTCTCCAGTTATGTGTAGTTTGAATTGTGGTTATGTGTTTTCCAGAGATTGTGTTTTCTTTGCAGTTCAGGGCTATATTTTAGCATTCTGCATTCCTAAAAGCAGCACTGGCATCCAAAAAGCAGGCACTAACTTCATGAATATGTGTATGACTGTACATATTTATTACTCTATTTATTTATTTATTTATTTATTTTACTTGTACATTTCTATCCTATTTATTTTATTTTGTTGGTATGTTTGGTTCTGTTCTCTGTCTCCCCCTTTTAGACTGTGAGCCCACTGTTGGGTAGGGACTGTCTCTATGTGTTGCCAATTTGTACTTCCCAAGCGCTTAATACAGTGCTCTGCACATAGTAAGCGCTCAATAAATACGATTGATGATGACAGGGTAGGGGCCTGGGAGTCACAAGGTTTGCTGCCATTTGTCTGCTGCATGGGGACAGGGTAGGGGCCTGGGAGTCACAAGGTTTGCTGCCATTTGGTTTTGTTCTCTGTCTCCCCCTTTTAGACTGTGAGCCCACTGTTGGGTAGCGACTGTCTCTATATGTTGCCAATTTGTACTTCCCAAGCGCTTAGTACAGTGCTCTGCACATAGTAAGCACGCAATAAATGCGATTGATGATGACAGGGTAGGGGCCGGGGAGTCACAAGGTTTGCTGCAATTTGTCTACTGCGTAGGGACAGGGTAGGGGCCTGGGAGTCACAAGGTTTGCTGCCATTTGTCTACTGCGTAGGGACAGGGTAGGGGCCTGGGAGTCACAAGGTTTGCTGCCATTTGATTATGTTCTCTGTCTCCCCGTTTTAGACTGTGAGCCCACTGTTGGTTAGGGACTGTCTCTATATGTTGCCAATTTGTACTTCCCAAGCACTTAGTACAGTGCTCTGCACATAGTAAGCGCTCAATATATACAACTGATAATGACAGGGTAGGGGCCTGGGAGTCACAAGGTTTGCTGCCGTTTGTCTACTGCGTAGGGACAGGGTAGGGGCCTGGGAGTCACAAGGTTTGCTGCCATTTGATTTTGTTCTCTGACTCCCCCTTTTAGACTGCGAGCCCCCTGTTGGGTAGGGACTGTCTCTATATGTTGCCAATTTGTACTTCCCAAGCGCTTAGTACAATGCTCTGCACATAGTAAGCGCTCAATAAATACGATTGATGATGACAGGGTAGGGGCCTGGGAGTCACAATGTTTGCTGCCGTTTGTCTGCTGCTTGGGGACAGGGTAGGGGCCTGGGAGTCACAAGGTTTGCTGCCATTTATCTGCTCCATGGAGACAGGGTAGGGGCTTGGGAGTCACAAGGTTTGCTGCCATTTGGTTTTGTTCTCTGTATCCGCCTTTTAGACTGTGAGCCCACTGTTGAGTAGGGACTGTCTCTATATGTTGCCAATTTGTACTTCCCAAGCGCTTAGTACAGTGCTCTGCGCATAGTAAGCGCTCAATAAATACGATTGATGATGTCAGGGTAGGGGCCTGGGAGTCACAAGGTTTGCTGCCATTTATCTGCTGCATGGGGACAGGGTAGGGGCCTGGGAGTCACAAGGTTTGCTGCCATTTGATTATGTTCTCTGTCTCCCCGTTTTAGACTGTGAGCCCACTGTTGGTTAGGGACTGTCTCTATATGTTGCCAATTTGTACTTCCCAAGCACTTAGTACAGTGCTCTGCACATAGTAAGCGCTCAATATATACAACTGATAATGACAGGGTAGGGGCCTGGGAGTCACAAGGTTTGCTGCCGTTTGTCTGCTGCATGGGGACAGGGTAGGGGCCTGGGAGTCACAAGGTTTGCTGCCATTTGGTTTTGTTCTCTGTCTCCCCCTTTTAGACTGTGAGCCCACTGTTGAGTAGGGACTGTCTCTATATGTTGCCAATTTGTACTTCCCAAACGCTTAGTACAGTGCTCTGCACATAGTAAGCGCTCAATAAATACGATTGATGATGTCAGGGTAGGGGCCTGGGAGTCACAAGGTTTGCTGCCATTTATCTGCTGCATGGGGACAGGGTAGGGGCCTGGGAGTCACAAGGTTTGCTGCCGTTTGTCTGCTGCATGGGGACAGGGTAGGGGCCTGGGAGTCACAAGGTTTGCTGCCATTTGGTTTTGTTCTCTGTCTCCCCCTTTTAGACTGTGAGCCCACTGTTGGGTAGCGACTGTCTCTATATGTTGCCAATTTGTACTTTCCAAGAGCTTAGTACAGTGCTCTGCACATAGTAAGCGCTCAATAAATACGATTGATGATGTCAGGGTAGGGGCCTGGGAGTCACAAGGTTTGCTGCCATTTATCTGCTGCATGGGGACAGGGTAGGGGCCTGGGAGTCACAAGGTTTGCTGCCGTTTGTCTGCTGCATGGGGACAGGGTAGGGGCCTGGGAGTCACAAGGTTTGCTGCCATTTGGTTTTGTTCTCTGTCTCCCCCTTTTAGACTGTGAGCCCACTGTTGGGTAGCGACTGTCTCTATATGTTGCCAATTTGTACTTTCCAAGAGCTTAGTACAGTGCTCTGCACATAGTAAGCGCTCAATAAATACGATTGATGATGTCAGGGTAGGGGCCTGGGAGTCACAAGGTTTGCTGCCATTTATCTGCTGCATGGGGACAGGGTAGGGGCCTGGGAGTCACAAGGTTTGCTGCCATTTGATTATGTTCTCTGTCTCCCCCTTTTAGCCTGTGAGCCCACTGTTGGGTAGGGACTGTCTCTATATGTTGCCAATTTGTACTTCCCAAGCGCTTAGTACAGTGCTCCGCACATAGTAAGCGCTCAATAAATACGATTGATGATAACAGGGTAGGGGCCTGGGAGTCACAATGTTTGCTGCCATTTGTCTGCTGCATGGGGACAGGGTAGGGGCCTGGGAGTCACAAGGTTTGCTGCCATTTGGTTTTGTTCTCTGTCTCCCCCTTTTAGACTGTGAGCCCACTGTTGGGTAGCGACTGTCTCTATATGTTGCCAATTTGTACTTCCCAAGCGCTTAGTACAGTGCTCTGCACATAGTAAGCGCTCAATAAATACGATTGATGATGACAGGGTAGGGGCCTGGGAGTCACAAGGTTTGCTGCCATTTGTCTGCTGCATGGGGACAGGGTAGGGGCCTGGGAGTCACAAGGTTTGCTGCCATTTGATTTTGTTCTCTGTCCCCCCGTTTTAGACTGTGAGCCCACTGTTGGGTAGGGACTGTCTCTATATGTTGCCAATTTGTACTTCCCAAGCGCTTAGTACAGTGCTCTGCACATAGTAAGCGCTCAATAAATACGACTGATAATGACAGGGTAGGGGCCTGGGAGTCACAAGGTTTGCTGCCATTTGTCTGCTGCATGGGGACAGGGTAGGGGCCTGGGAGTCACAAGGTTTGCTGCCATTTGGTTTTGTTCTCTGTCTCCCCCTTTTAGACTGTGAGCCCACTGTTGGGTAGCGACTGTCTCTATATGTTGCCAATTTGTACTTCCCAAGTGCTTAGTACAGTGCTCTGCACATAGTAAGCGCTCAATAAATGCGATTGATGATGATGATATGATGGGGACATTTGGGATTTTGGTGAAGGGGCATCCACTTGGTTCCCATTGAAGCAGCTTTTCCAAATGCCAATCTCACTAAACCTGTTAGGAAAGCACCAGTCCCTGTCAGAGGAGGGTTTCCGTACTACCCTATCTCCGGTGATGTCTGATGCATTGTGCAATCCTTACATTCTTAGTTTAGTTAAGTTTAAGGAAATTTGAAATGTGTTTCAGAGCCTGGGAATACATTAGCTGCAATGTGAGAAAAAAAGGATCATTATTAGTGACAGTCCCCAGCCTTGAAGTCTCTCTCTCCAATTTGCAGGTGAGTTTTGATGCCAGATCTTCCTTTCCACTTTAGGATGATGGTTCCAGTATTCTGGGTGTGTGCAGTCGAATCAGGAGTGCCAGTCAGGGAACAAACCATGATCTTCTGGTTTAACCTCCTCTAGACTGTAAGCTCGATGTGGGCAGAGAATATGTCTACCAACTCTGGGGTAGTATTGAGTACAGTGCTTAGCACACAGTAATCGATTGATTGGGTAACCATTGTCTGTCAATAGTATCCTGACTTTAGGAGCTCCCAAGTTCAAGAGTCAACCCTGAAAAGACTCCCCAGAATCACTTGCCCAGATTTCTGCTCTGGGGACCAAGAGTCATGTTATTAAGATGATGATGATGATGATTATTATTATTATTAAGGTTATTAAGATGATGATAACTACTGGGGGTTGGGAAATCCCATTGAACTCAAACACTGGGAGGAATTCTGTATAGAATCTCAACAAGGATAATGATCCTCAGTGATCAGCCCAAGAACCCGGAGAATTGGATGCCTGGATCCTATTTCTAGCTCAGCTAGAGTCACTTCGGGATCTTGTAGAAGCCACTCTGTGCCTTAGGTTCCCCGCAAAGACAACAAAGATGAAATTTAATAATAAGGCCGAGTACAGCGGGATGATGTGGCGCTTAATTAAAGTTCATAAAGCTCTTTGAGATCCTCAGATAAAAGGCATGACTGTATATTAATGCAGAGAACTATCATTATTTGCCGTAGCAATGTTATTTGGATCTTTCTCACCAACAATCTTACAAAACAGTAATTTTCCTTGAGCCTAACTTCTGCAGAGAAAAATGGAAACGACCCGCGTTTGATCAAAAACGCATTCGTAATTTACATAATCTTCCCGGAGTTTGTAGCTGTTGATTTGATTTCTACTGCATTTCCCGTATTTATTTAAGACATATACTTAGCATAGTAGCATTATCACCGATCTCTTCCCAAAATAATGCCATCGGAACTGGAGAGGTTAGTCCATTAATTTACACAAAAATATGCAGAAATTCATAGGTCTTCACTGGACACAACCAATTCTCCTATAATGCAGGGAAAGCATTGTTGCTGGGCCACATATTAAGGAAAGCTATATCTGACACCTTGCCCCTTCACCCAACTGTTTCTTCCCACACTATGTTGAATCCGGAAAAACGCACGTTGGTGAAAGGCAGATCTCCGGTTCCATTGTCACATTCTACCGAAATTAAAAATGAAAACACATATGCTGGCAGAATTAAGCCAAAGTGTGCCTTTTGTTTTCTTTTCTATCCCCTTACTACTGGCACTTGAGTCTGTTGTTTGCCTTTTGGATTGTAGCCTTATATTAGAGCAGTTGTCTGGAAGAGTCACTGGTGAGAATGTGGCCAAATTCTCTTTTCTTTATTATGAGTTCTGGCAATTTCAGGAGGCAGGGCCTGTTGAGGGGGAAATGATTCCTCATTGCCCAGACTGAGCCCCTTCTTTCCTCTCCCCCTCGTCCCCCTCTCCATCCCCCCCATCTTACCTCCTTCCCTTCCCCACAGCACCTGTATATATGTTTGTACATATTTATTACTCTGTTTATTTACTTTACTTGTACATATCTATTCTATTTATTTTGTTTTGTTAGTATGTTTGGTTTTGTTCTCTGTCTCCCCCTTTTAGACTGTGAGCCCACTGTTGGGTAGGGACTGTCTCTATATGTTGCCAATTTGTACTTCCCAAGCGCTTAGTCCAGTGCTCTGCACACAGTAAGTGCTCAATAAATACGATTGATGATGATGATGATGATGATTGTGCATCTGTGTTTCAATATTTCTAGACTAACATTCATCTGAGCCAGTGGGTGGAAGAGGTGCAACTGGACTATGATGTGTACACGGAAAAGGATTTTGATCGAGAAGCCCTCGAACAGATTCATTTGTACAAGATCCTTTAACCCACACTGACCTGCTGATGCACGAGGTTGTGTTGACTGATGTGATAATTTAATTGAAATATTTATTTGCAGAATTATTTAATTTTTCTCCTGATTTCCTACAAAGTCAATAAAACCTTTTTTTTTTTGGTCTGGGCACTCCTCGGTGGTTAAGAAGCAGCGTGGCTAGAGAAGCAGCATGGCTCAGTGGAGAGAGCATGGGCTTGGGAATCAGAGGTCACGGGTTCTCTGCCACTTGTCAGCTGTGTGACTTCGGGCAAGTCACTTAACTTCTCTGTGCTTCAGTTGCCTCATCTGTAAAATGGGGATTAAGACTGTGAGCCCCACGTGGGACAACCTGCTAGCCTTGTATCTATCCCAGCGCTTAGAACAGTGCCTGGCACATAGTAAGCGCTTAACAAATACCATCATTATTATTATTATGCCAAGCCTTGTGGGCCCATTGGAGATTGGACAGAGGGGCCCCACTTCGATCAGGGCCCGCCCGTGCCCAAATTACAGGGACTAAATCAGGTCAGCTATATTGTATCTGCAATTCCTAGTAGGTGGATCTCCTCAAAGATGATGGTGCCATTGATCTTTCGGAGATATTGGCTGAGCACCTTCTATGGGGCAGAGCACCAAACCATCTCCTGATAGGTTATGGGAGGAGTAGAAGTTGTCTAGATGGAGGGAAGATCAGTTCACTCAGAAATCAGAGAAATCAGGAGAAATCAGAGAAGCAGCATGGCTCAGTGGAAAGCGCCCGGGCTTTGGAGTCAGAGGTCATGGGTTCGAATTCCAACTCCACCACATGTCTGCTGTGTGACCTTGGGCAAGTCACCTCACTTCTCTGAGCCTCAGTTACCTCATCTGTAAAATGGGGATTAAGATTGTGAGCCCCACGTGGGACAACTTGATCACCTTATATCCCCCCCAGTGCGTAGAACAGTGCTCTGCACATAGTAAGCGCTTAACAAATGCCATCATCATTATTATTATTATTCACTGGGTTGTGTGTCATGAGGGGGGTGAGAGAGAAGGGAGCCTGAGAGTCCCAGACCCCCACTGCCTCAGTGGTGGAAAACAAACAGAATGGGTCCCCGTAGGCTGGACTTCACCACCACAACTAGAAGCTGTTGGAATCATTCATTCGATCGTATTTATTGAGTGCTTACTGTGTGCAGAGCACTGTGCTAAGCACTTGGGAAGTACAAGTTGGCAACATATAGAGGCGGTCCCTACCCAACAGCGGGCTCACAGTCTAGAAATCCTCACTCTCCTGCCTGTGCCAGCGACCGTGAGCTTCTAGTACAGTGCTCCGCACACAATAAGCACCCAATAAGTACCACCGATTGATTGACCACGTCTATCTCTCAGCTGGGTATTTTTCCCAGTGCTTAGTACAATGTCCTGCGAACAGTAGGCTCTGAGTAAATACCATTACTACAGTTCCCACCCAGTTTTACAGAACCGATCAATCAGTGGCGTTCGCTGAGCGCTTACTATGTGCACTGTAGTAAGCGGTTGGGAGAGTATCGTATAACAGAAGTAGCAGATCCATTCCCTGTCCACAACAAGTTTACAGTTTAGAGGACAAAGCCCCGTCCCATTGGAGCGCAGGCAGGGGCCAAAAGATGCTTGATGCATTAGGAATCCCTCTTACTTAGATTTTGGGTCCGTGTGGCATGGGGACTGTGTCCAATCTGATTAAATTGTATCTATCCCTGTGCTTAGAACAGTGTGTGGCACAGAGTAAGTGCTTAACAGGTAGCATGGCTTGGTAGAGAGAGCATGGGCTTGGGGAGTCAGAAGGATCTGGGATCTGTCACTTGTTGGCTGTGTGACCTTGGACAAGTCACTAAATTCCTCTGTGCCTGTTACCTCATCTGTAAAATGGAGATTAATAATAATAATGATGATGGGAGTTGTTAGGCACTTACTTTGTGGCAGGCACCGTACTAAGCGCTGGGATGGATGCAAGCAAATTGAGTCAAACACAGTCCCTGTCCCAGGTGGGGCTCACAATCTCCATCCCCATTTTCCAGATGAGGTCACTTGAGGCCCAGGGAAGTGAAGTGACTAGCCCAAGGTCACAAAGCAGGCAAGTGGCAGAGCCGGCATTAGAACCCGTGACCGTCTGAGATCCAGGCCCGGGGCTCTGTCCAGTGGGCCAAGACTGTGAACTTCATGGCGGGACAGGGACTGTCTCCAACCTGACAACATTGTATCTATCCCAGTGCTTAGTATGGTGTCTGGCACATAGTAAGCATATAACAAGTACCATTTTTTTTTTTGAAAAAGGACCATTATAGGAATCTGGAAGAAAATGGCCAGGAACATTTTAAGTAGTCTGTGGATCATGGTAGCTAGGAGGGAAATCACTCGGCAGCCATTACGTGGTCCGAAACCCCCCATCTTTTTTGAGTGATGGATTCTGTTCTTTGCATTTACAATTCCTGTATACTTAATATTCCCTTAGAGTATAAGCACCTTAAGGACAAGCAGTGTGTCTATGGAATGTCCCTGGGGCCTAGTTCATCACTGGGAACCACAAGTGATTAATAAATCATTTGGATGATGAATCAAGAATGCATTTTGTGGTCCATTTTTTTAAGGTATTTAAGTGCCATGTGGCAGGCACTTTAGTAAGTGCTGGAGAAAATACAAGCTAATCAGATTGGACACAGTCCATGTCCCACATGCGGCTCACGGTCTTAATTTTACATATGAATAACTTGCAGCGAGTCCCTAGTGGATAAAGCATGGGCCTGGAAATCAGAAGGACCGGGATTTTAATTCACATTCTGCCACTTGTCTGCTGTGTGACCTTGGACAAGTCATGTAACTTCTCTGTGCCTCAGTTCCCTCATCTGTAAAATGCGGATTTAAGACCGGGAGCCCCGTGTGAGACCTGGATTGGGTCCGATCTGATTATCTTGCATCCGCCCCAGTACTTAATACAGTGCCTGGCACATCAATCAATCAATCGTATTTATTGAGCGCTTACTGTGTACAGAGCATAGTTCATTCTCAATGAATACCATTAAAAAAAATAACTCTGAATCAGATGTTAGAATAGACGGCGGCTAGAGTACAACTCAATCTCCCAGAGAGCCATGAGAGCCAAAGTGGGATGTTTGGGCAAGTCTCAAAACTGGGCAGAACTGGAAATTGAACAATATATGGATTACTCAGTGGCCCTGATCATTTAGAGCTGGATAATTAGCACTGCACTACTAAAACACTGCAAAGTTAATGGAAAAGGAGATCTGAACGTAGTGGAAGGCATTGCACGGAGGAAGTCAAATGTTTCTATCAGTAGATAACTTATAATAGCTATTAGTAAAGGCACACTGAAGTAGAACAAGGAAAGTACAAGACAATAAGTTGAACAGGAGCCCACAATGGGAAAAAAAAAGAAGATAAACAAGGAAATTCACATTGCAAAGGAGGATTTGGGTGGGGCACTCCATGCAGCTCCAAACATTTTTTTAGTGCTATAAACAAGCATCAGGCTGAGGAAATATTCAAGGATTACAGTGACAGAGGCAGGAAAAGTTAGCTCTTATTACCACACAATAAATAAGCGTTCTTGTTTTAAAAGGAGCAAAGTCCTGGGTACTGAGTCAATAGGCTTTCAGCCCAGGTGGCAAAGGATCACCACCAACGGCATTTATTGAGCACCTCCTGTACTGAATAGCTACTGTGTGCAGAGCACTGTAGCGGATGCCACTTGGGTGAAGAACACTGAACCGAACGTCTGTGTGGAGAAAACTGTCCTGCCAACGGAGAACTGTACTAAGCGCTTGAGGGAGTACAGAAGAATTAGCAGACTTCAACCTCCTCAGGGAAAGTAGGTGGTGTTTTTCTGCTCTAACCTCTTCACTGACTTCAGCCCAGAGTTGGTCAGCGCTTAGAACAGTGCTTTGCACATAGTAAGCGCTTAGTAAATGCCATCATTATTATTATAAAAGGACACTGGAGTGGCCCGAAGCAGGTTTCCTAAAATTAAATGCACGTTTTGGCTTTCACGGAGGAAGGGGCCGCCCTTGAAGCAGGGTACATAATTTAGTTAAAAAACAGATTCACTCTTCCGAGCCCGTCCTTATTGTTTTTGCTTGCCAAATCATCATCAACCGTATTTATTGAGCGCTTACTATGTGCAGAGCGCTGTACTAAGCGCTTGGGAAGTACAAATTGGCAACATATAGAGACGGTCCCTACCCAACAGTGGGCTCACAGTCTAAAAAATGATCACTGTTGTTTGGGTTCAACTGCCAGGTGTGGGTAGGAAGGCTTTGGGTCTTACGTGGACTGAAATGAAGACAGACTTTGCAAAAAAGTGGAAAGTAGCTTCGGGCTGGGACTGGTGTTCTAGAAGAACGATGCTGACATTTTTTAGACTGTGAGCCCCATGCGGGTCAGGGACTGTGTGGAGAAGCAGCGTGGCTCAGTGGAAAGAGGCCGGGCTTTGGAGTCAGAGGTCACGGGTTCAAATCCCGGCTCCGCCACTTAGCTGTGTGACTCTGGGCAAGTCACTTCTCTGGGACTCAGTTACCTCATTTGTATTATGGGGATTATGACTGTGAGCCCCACAGGGGACAACCTGATCACCTTGTAACCTCCCCAGTGCTTAGAACAGTGCTTTGCACATAGTAAGCGCTTAATAAATGCCATTGTTATCATCATCATCATCATCAATCGTATTTATTGAGCGCTTACTATGTGCAGAGCACTGTACTAAGCGCTTGGGAAGTACAAATTGGCAACATATAGAGACAGTCCCTACCCAACAGTGGGCTCAAGAGAAGCAGCGTGGCTTAGTGGAAAGAGCCTGGGCTTGGGAGTCAGAGGTCGTGGGTTCCAATCCTGGCTCCGCCCCTTGTCAGCTGGGTGACTTTGGGCAAGTCGCTTCACTTCTCTGAGCCTCAGTAACCTCATCTGTAAAATGGGGATTAAGACTGTGAGCCCCACATGGGACAACCTATCCACCTGGTATTCTCCCCAGCGCTTAGAACAGTGCTATGCACATAGCACTTAACAAATGCCATTATTATCCAGCATTTAGAACAGTGCTTTGCACATAGCGCTTAACAAACGCCGTTATTATCCAGTGCTTACAACAGTGCTTTGCACATATTAAGCGCCTAATAAATGCCATCATTATTATTAACTTGTATCTACCCCAGTGCTTAGAACTGTGCTTGACACATGGTAAGTGCTTAATAAATACCAAGATGCTGGTTAGCATATCATGAAATCTAAGGCCTCCGGCTTTGATGCCGATGAAAGGGGCGAGAATGTAAAATCACCAAGGGAAAGCCTCCTTTAAATTTGCATTTGACAGATACAAGACTGTCAGGTTGGACACAGTCCCTGTCCCCCATCGGGCTCACAGTCTTCATCCCCATTTTACAGATGAGCTGAGACCCAGAGAAGTCAAGTGACTTGCCTAAAGTCACACAGCAGACAAGTGGCGGAGCCAGGATTAGAACCCAAGTCCTTCTGACTCTCAGACACTTGCTCTATCCACTGTGCCACACTGCTTCTCTGTGCGTGGAGCACTGCCCTGTAATAATAATAATAATAATAATGATGGTATTTATTAAGCACTTACTATGTGCAAAGCACTGTTCTAAGCGCTGGGGAGGTTACAGGGTGATCAGGTTGTCCCTCGGGGGGCTCCCAGTCTTCATCCCCATCTGACAGATGAGGGAACTGAGGCCCAGAGAAGGGAAGTGACTTGCCCAAAGTCACACCAGTACAAGTTCATCAGATCCTTATCCCACATGGGGCTGGCAGACCAAGAGATAGGGAGAGCAGGTATCTTGTTCCCATTTTACAGAGGAAGAAACTGAGACACAAAAGCAGTGAAGTGGAAGCAGCGTGGCTCAGTGGAAAGAGCCCGGGCTTGGGAGCCAGGGGTTGTGGGTCCTAATCCCGGCTCTGCCACTTGTCAGCTGGGTGACTCTGGGCAAGTCGCTTCGCTTCTCTGAGCCTCAGTTACCTCATCTGGAAAATGGGGGTGAAGACTGTGAGCCCCACGTGGGACAACCTGGTCACTTTGTATCCCCCCCAGCGCTTAGAACAGTGCTGCGCACATAGTAAGCGCTTAACAAATACCATTATTATTATTATTATTAATTAAGTCAAATGCCTTGACCAAGTCACACCCAGTAGGCCAATGGCGGAAATCAGATTACCACCCAGGACTTCTGGCCCCTCAGGTCAGTAGAAAGAGCCACCTCCTCCAGGAGGCCTTCCCAGACTGAGCCCCCGCCTTCCTCTCCCCCTCCCCATCCCCCCGCCCTACCTCCTTCCCCTCCCCACAGCACCTGTATATTCATTCATTCATTCATTCATTCATTCAATCATATTTATTGAGCGCTTACTGTGTGCAGAGCACTGGACTAAGCGCTTGGGAAGTACAAGTTGGCAACATATAGAGATGGTCCCTACCCAAAAGCGGGCTCAGTCTAGAAAATAGAGAATAGACATAATGAGACATAATGAGTCTATTCTCATTATGAATTTATCCTCATTCCTTACGAAAAATAACACATTTTTCACATACCTACGACATTCTTCAAACCAATGGGCAATGTAATCAGTCAATCAATCAATCAATCGTATTTATTGAGCGCTTACTGTGTGCAGAGCACTGGACTAAGCGCTTGGGAAGTAGAAACTGGCTACATATAGAGACAGTCCCTGCCCAACAGTGGGCTCACAGTCTAAAAGAGTGGGCTCAATCAATCAATCAATCAATCAATCGTATTTATTGAGCACTTACTGTGTGCAGAGCACTGTACTAAGCACTTGGGAAGTACAAATTGGCAACATGTAGAGACAGTCCCTACCCAACATATAATAAGGCTCAAAAAAAATTGAAGAGAAGATTGGCGGTTTTAATCAGCTTCTTATTTTCCCTCAATTTGCTGCTCAGCTGGTATATACGTTTGTGCAGATTTATTACTCTATTTTACTTGTACATATTTACTATTCTATTTATTTTCTTTTGTTAATATGTTTTGTAGTCTGTCTCCCCCTTCTAGACTGCGAGCCCGCTGTTGGGTAGGGACCGTCCCTATCTGTTGCCGACTTGGACTTCCCAAGCGCTTAGTGCAGTGCTGTGCACACAGTCAGCGCTCAGTAAATAGGACTGAATGAACGAATGAGCCGACTGTGTGAAGAGCGCCATTCTAGGCACCTAATTTGGGCAGAGCACTGTTCCGGGAGCTGCTGTGGGCAGAGTGCTGAACTGAGCCCCGGGGGCTCATTACAGTGAAGCATCAAAATTCACGTGAGCAAAAACCTCTTTGGGGATTGCGGCCGATTGCTTGACGCGCGATCAAGACAAGGCTGTTGTTTTGCAGCTTCATTGTGCGAAATAAGGCCAGAGCACTACTTATTTGTTCACTTCCGTATTCTTCAATTTCATCCCGTTGCCAACTTGGACTTCCCAAGCGGTTGGTACAGTGCTCTGCACACAGTAAGCGCTCAATAAATACGATTGATGATGATGATGATGATGCTGTTCTAAGCGCTGAAAAAGCTGTCAAAATTTTGGCCCCACCCGACTCCTGTGTGTTCTACCTCCTCCTTCCTTCCTTCATTCATTCAATCGTATTTATTGAGCGCTTACTGTGTGCAGAATCATCATCAGTCGTATTTATGGAGCGCTTACTGTGTGCAGAGCACTGTACTAAGCGCTTGGGAGGTACACGTTGGCGACACATGGAGACGGTCCCGACCCAACGGCGGGCTCACAGTCTAGAAGGGGGAGACAGACAGCAAGACAAGACATATTAACAGAATGAAATGAATCAATACGTACAAATAAAATAAATAGAATAATAAATAGAAATAGAAACATATATACAGGTGCTGTGGGGAGGGGAAGGAGGTAAGGTGGAGGGGATGGGGGTCAACCACTGGCATATAGTGGAGAAGCAGCGTGGCTCAGTGGAAAGAGCCTGGGCTTTGGAGTCAGAGGTCATGGGTTCCAATCCCCGCTCCGCCACTTGTCAGCTGGGTGACTTTGGGCAAGTCACTTCACTTCTCTGGGCCTCAGTTACCTCATCTGGAAAATGGGGATTAAGCTGTGAGCCCCACATGGGACAACCTGATCACCTTGTAAACTCCCCAGCGCTTAGAACAGTGCTTTGCACATAGTAAGCGCTTAATAAATGGCATTATTATTATTATTATTATCCCCTTTTAGACTGTGAGCCCACTGTTGGGTAGGGACCGTCTCTATACGTTGCCAATTTGTGCTTCCCAAGCGCTTAGTACAGTGCTCTGCACACAGTAAGCGCTCAATAAATACGATTGATGATGATGATGATCCCCTTCTAGACTGTGAGCCCACTGTTGGGTAGGGACCGTCTCTATATGTTGCCAATTTGGACTTCCCAAACGCTTGGTACAGAGCTCTGCACACAGTAAGTGCTCAATAAATACGATTGAATGAATGAATGTCCCATACTCATCATCATCATCATCATCAATCGTATTTATTGAGCGCTTACTATGTGCAGAGCACTGTACTAAGCGCTTGGGAAGTACAGATTGGCAACACATAGAGACAGTCCCTACCCAACAGTGAGCTCACAGTCTAAAAGGGGGAGACAGAGAACATACTCCTAGAATAACAATTCTAATAATAATAATAATAGTATTAAGCACCTACTCTGTGCCAAGCACTGTACTAAGCACTGGCGTAGATACAAAAGAATCAGGTTGGAAAGAGCCCCTGGCCCACATGGGGCTCACAGTTGAAGTAACAGTTTTCTCCTCATTCTGCCTCTTGCTTCCACTATTCAGAAATCATTTGTGTCTCTATTTCTCCCCTTTTAGAATGCAAGCTCCCTGAGGGCAGAGACCTTGTCTTTAACTTGTGCTACTCACCTGATGATGATGATGGTATTTGTTAAGCGCTTACTATGTGCGAAGCACTGTTCTAAGCACTGGGGGGGGGGATACAAGGTGATCAGGTTGTCCCACGTGGGGCTCACAGTCTTAATCCCCATTTTACAGATGAGGTAACTGAGGCACAGAGAAGTTAAGTGGCTTTCCCGAGGTCACACAGCTGACAAGTGGTGGAGCCGGGATTTGAACCCATGACCTCTGACTCCCAAGCACGTGCTCTTTCCACTGAGCCATGCTGCACCTCCAGCACTTAGTACAGTGCCCTGCACACAATAGGTGCTCAAAAAATACTACTGATTTAAAGGATTTGATTCATTGGTTTCCCCCCATTTCCCTGTCGGAATAACATTTCAGGAAGGTGGTGACAGTTAGTGAAATGCATCGGTGCAGGTAAGGCAGTGGATCGGTGTGAAGTCATTTTATATCAATTTTAAAACTAGCCAGTCAGGTATAAAGATCTCCTAGATAACACAGAAAGTTATGGTTCTCTTAGTTAACTAGTTAACTTTAAGTTAGTTTTAAGTTAACTTAGTTAACTTTAACTTTTAACTGCCGTAAAGTCGTTCTGGTACGTGTTTCCATAGAGTTTCACCGGTTGAGTCACCTGTGCTGGCCGGCAGGCGTGGGAAAGACTTGCTCACTTGCTCAAGTTCACACAGCGGACTTGTGGCAGAGTCAGGATTAGAACCCAGGTCCTTCTGACTCTCCGTCCACTAAGCCACACCACTTCAGCACCATGCCAAGTCTGGGATGGAGACACATGTGCGATGGGGCAGCTGCCATTCACTCATTCATTCAATCAGTTGTATTTATCGAGCTCTTACAATGTGCAGAGCGCTGTACTGAGCACTTGGGAGAGTACAATAGACCAATAAAACAGACATATTCCCTTCCCACAACGAGCTGACGTCCCTTCTGGAGCAGCTGGGAGCCAAATTCTGGAGCCCAGACTTTCCCTGGGCTTCCCGTTTGGACTTCCTACAATTTACCTTCAAACCCTAAGTTTTGCGCACAAAGGCGCCGGGGACTGAGCCAGGATCAATCTATCCTTGGTCCCCAGGAGGCCCGCTGCAGCTGCATGCCTCTCGTGGGGGCCCCAGCCCCGGCCCACCCGAGGGATCGACGGGACAGAGATCACGCGGAGACAACAATCACCTTTCAAAATGCAGCCCGGAAAGTGAACTAAATCACATCGTGCCCTCCTTGTGGGGCCCTACGCACCGGAGGTACGTCAGCTCAAACTTTCCACCTGCCGAAACACAGTCGTCTTTTGGGCAGGTTCAAGGCCTGGGAAGTTCCCGGTTGTAGAGCTTTTCCGAAAGTTAGGAGCAAGGGCGAAGAGGGGGTTCGCGTGTTATTGTTCTCTCGGTCTTTGCCCTGGATGGGGCAGCTATTTTCATCAACATCCCACTCAGAAGGAAGGCACTTTTAGTAGTTGCCTGAGATAAACAGGCAGGCATGGAAACTTGACTCTCTCAGGGTACCAGCAAGCCTGGGGATGTGGTTATCTCTCCCCACTGACACCCCCGAGAACAAAGCATTTTCAGCTCTATCTTCGAGCAAGGAGGATGTGGTTTCCTAATACAGAATAATTTTCCCCCGATACTTTAAACACTACCGATTAACAAAAACATCACCCGCCATTCCAACAACTCTAACCGTACGCTCCTTGTGGGCAGGGATGGCGTCTACCAACTCTGTTGTAGTGCACCTTCCCAACGACCGAGCAGAGTGCTCTGCGTACAATCAATCAATCAATCAATCAATCAATCGTATTTATTGAGCGCTTACTATGTGCAGAGCACTGTACTAAGCGCTTGGGAAGTACAAATTAGCAACATATAGAGACAGTCCCTACCCAACAGTGGGCTCACAGTCTAAAAGGGGTAAGCACCCAATAAGAACTCCCGATTGACCGATTAATCTGATCCACACTGTCATAGCTAGCTAGAAAGCGGGTTCATATGGATGCTCAGTTTGATGATGATTTGTGCAGTGCCTCTAGACTGTAAGTTCACTGTGGGCAGAGAATGTGTCTGCCAACTCTGTTGTATTGACCTTCGGAAGTGCTCGGTAAATATCATGGATGATGATGATGATGTCACTTGCCATCTCTCTTCCCTGCCAGTCACGTTTCCACTGGGACACAGAGTGCCACAGGTGGGTAGGCAGGTCAAGGTGTAGCACGCTGCAAAGTGTGTGCAAAGGTGTTTTTGTTTTGTTTTCACACAATGCCCGCAGCATAGTTCCGATTGCTAGGCCTGATAGCACGGCCTGCCCAGTAGTTGCCTTGGTAGCCTATATAGCTGCCATGTAAGCCAGCTGCTGGGCCCGTCCACCTCACCCGATGGCCCGTGTTAGTTCTTTGGCCAGAAACCCGCACCACGGACGACACCGCCCCAGCAAGCCGAACAAAGACTCACAGCCAGATCTCCTGATTCCCACAGTAGGGCTCTTTCCGGAGGACTAACGACCAAGCCGGGTGCCCGACTGAAGCATTTTTATGTAAAAATTTTGCTGAACTCACAGGGCATGGAGTGGCAATTTGGAATAATTATTGTCAGATTCCCATAGAACTGCTGGAAAGCTGCAGATATCATAATAAATGAAATATGCTTAAGGCTGCCATGCGGTACACTCTAAATGAAGCCCGAGTCCAGACCACCAGGAAATTAGAATTTTACTCTTTTGTCTAGGTTTCAAAAATCTCCGTTGGAATCCTTCCGTCATTCTGAGCTGTGGCGGGTTCAAAACGTCTCTTTTAGCCAGTAAAACTGTCAAGGGGGCTGTTAGCAGCAGCTTTGGAAGTCAGCTTTTATCAATTTTGTAACTCCTTGAAGCTGGGACCCCTTACTTTGGGGTTGCATTTGCTTGGAAAATTCTTGTCAAAGATGACAGATGATTTGGGGTTTTATTGTGGAACGATAGAAAGTTGATTAGATAACCAAGTCAATCTTCTTTGACTTTAATGAATAATCTTGGCAATCTGTGCTCAGACATTTTAGAAAAGGGGTCTGTTAGAGTTTGAAACTGCAAGACAATAACTTCTCATCACTTATTCAACTAGCGAGCTGCTTATTTCCCTCTGTATAAAATAAGGGTAATAGTACTTACAGGCATGCGGGGTTATCAAGCAGTATGATTGGTAAACAGCACAAAAGAGCCTTCAGACAACAATGATATTATTTAGAAGGTCCCTGTAGCTGGAGGGAAGAAATGAACCAAGAAGCGGCTTGAAATAAGACACCATTTTCTATTCGCTTAAGGGGACCGGCAGGGAAGAAGCAGGCAAGTCGGTTCATGTCACACTGTTCCCCTCACAGAAACTCACGGGGAAATTATTCTGGTTAACTGCACCTCTCAAGAAGCTTGCATCTGCTGTAGGTTGGCATTCAGGGTGATGCCAGGATCTTCACTGACCTTTCCTTTACAGGCAGTCACTTTCATTTCCAAATAAGCGAACAGTTGTAGTAATAGTAGCATTTGATATCTGTCCTTGGGCAAAGAATACAACACATTAATGAAATACCACCGTAATGGTAGCACATGAGGGCATTTCATTCAGTAGCGAGGAGAAGTCGGAACATCGGGGTTCTAATTCCTGGCTCTGCCATTTGCCTGCTGCATGACTTTGGGCAAGTTGCTTAACTAATCTGGGCCTCAGCTCCCTCATCTGTAAAATGGGGATAAAATATCCGTTCTCCTTCCGCTTAGACCGTGAGACCCAGGTGAGTCAAAGACTTTGTTCTTCTTATACTGTACTTACCCCTGTGTTAGTACAGTGTTTGGCATATAGTAAGAGATTAACAAATATCATTATTAATACTCGTTTTAAGTCTTATCGTGATTTCCTTTGAGAAAGTCAACTGACAAAAGAAATAGAGACAGTTCTCACAGCAGTATCCCCCGATGTTTCCTTCCATGAACGATTACCAGGTAATATCATAGAGGCAGCCTTGGATGATATCCGTTGCAAATGTTCTCCATAAAATGAAATGAAATGCTATCTCAGCCCTGGGGTGATATCCTTCCCTTTTCGTAGGTGCCTATACAAGGTACATAACGGTGCTGGGCACATAGTAAGCACTAAACAAATGCCAAAATTATTATTATTACAAGGTACCTAGGGCGGCCGTACGACTTTAGAACCAGGCTTCTGCTCTGCACTCCTGTTCTAAATCCTAAATCCTGTATCCCCTCCCACCTCCTGCAGGCCTGGGAGGGCTTCAGCTCTAAAGCAGCGGTCTGCAGGCGGAAGAGTTTGGGAGTCACCGTTCTACAAGATGTAACATATGAAACCAGGGCCTGGGGTTTGGGCCTGTTCCCAGAGCTTCTCCAAGGCTCCAAGGGGAAGAGTGGCGAGGAAGAATGAGAGAAGCGCAATCTTGGAGTCCCGATTGCCTGTGATCCTCTGTGGACCCTGCTCCAGTCTAACTGACAGAGTTCTGCATGTCTTTGGGAAATGATGTGAACATAAGGAGTCCCTTGGGTAGAGGGGTTAATCCATTACAAATAATGATTACACAGGCTGGCAACTATTCAGGTCCAATTTGGGCCAGGACTACCTGAAGCAGTGTGACCTAGTGGTTAGATCACTGGCCCGGGAGTCAGAATGACCTGGATCCTAATCCCGGCTCCGTCACTTGTCTGCCGGGGGACCTTGACCAAGCCACTTGACTTCTCAGTGCCTCAGGTCCCTCATCTGTAAAACGGGGATTAAGACCGTGAACCCCATGTGGGACAGGGACGGTGTCCAAACTGATTAGCTGGTATCTACTCCAGTGTTTATTACAGTGTCTGGCAAATAGCCCTGAACAAATACCATTAAAAAGAGAGAGAGAAGCCCTATGAGGCCAGTACTCCATTTTAGCCAGCTTGCTGCCCCCGTCGGCCCCACACAATTCCCACTCTGGGCTTTGTCTCAGGCCTTGCCCCATTCTACGGCAGGTCCTTGTCCTACTAGAAAACTGCAAAAGTGTTTTGGTCCTAAGCCCTGCAGAATATCAAATGAATCCCTTCTCCCGACTGCTTCCCGTTGAGGGGATGGAGAGACACTGTACCCTGAAGCTAAACCCTCTGGAGACAAGAAGCTTGCAGGCTACCCTCTAGAACCAAGCTGTCTGTCACAAGACAGCTAAACCATGCCCCTACCACCAAGTTGTCTGTCACAAGGTTGCTATGCCACTCCCCAACAGCCAAATTGTCAGTCACAAAGTTGCTAAGCTACTCCCCTGCAGCCAAGTTGTCATAAAATTGCTGAGCCACATCCCTATAGGCAAATTGTCAGTCACAAGGCTGCTAAGCCACACCCCCATCTGCTTATTTATTTTACTTGTACATATCTATTCTATTTATTTTATTTTGTTAGTATGCTTGGTTTTGTTCTCTGTCTCCCCCTTTTAGACTGTGAGCCCACTGTTGGGTAGGGACTGTCTCTATATGTTGCCAACTTGTACTTCCCAAGCGCTCGTACAGTGCTCTGCACACAGTAAGCGCTCAATAAATACGATTGATGACGATGATGATGATGAAATGAGGTGCTTTAGCAAACCCAAAGTCAGTTTGAGGCCTCCCCGGTCCCAGGGATAATTCGCCGTTTGGGAAGGCCCCCTCAAAATGTTTTCCTGAGAAAAAGCCAACCTAGGTGAGTTTGGAGGAAAAATGATTTTTTTTTTTTTGGTTGTATGATTTTGAGCCCCATCAGCAACCATGGAAAGCGTTCCCCTCAGGGAATCTATCAATCAATTAATCATATTTATTGAAGGCTTATTGTGTGCAAAGCTCTTGGGAGCATACAGTATAACAGAGTTGGTAGACACATTCCCAAGCGCTGGAGCATCTTACAGTCTAGAAGGGGAGACAGACATTAATATAAATAAAAAATTACGGATATGAATATAAGCACTGTGGGGATGAAGGGGGGGTGAATAAAGGATCCAAATCCAAGTGCAGGAGCGACACAGAAAGGAGTGGGAGAAGGGAAATGAGGGCCCAGTCAGGGAAGGCTTCTTGGAGGAGATGTGCTTTGCATAAGGCTTTGAAAGTTGAGAGAGTGAGTGAAGAGGGGGGGCATTCCAGGCCAGAGGCAGGTCTCGGGTGAGGAGTCGGTGATGAGATAGATGAGATCAAGGTACAGTGAGTATTAAGGGAGTGAAGTGTGCCGGCTACGTTTTAGTAGGAAATCAGGGAGGTAAGGTAGGAGGGAGCAAATTCATTTAATCGTATTTTCTGAGTGCTTACTGTGTGCAGAGCACAGTGATTGAGTGCTTTAAAAGTGGATTTAAGTGACTGACAATGTGGATCAGATCAATCAATCAGTAATTCTTATTGGGTGCAGAGCACTCTGCTCAGTGGTTGGGAAGGTGCAAAGCAACAGAATTGGCAGACACAATCCCTTTCCACATAGGGCTCACCACCGTCTTAATCCCGATTTTACAGATGAAGTAACTGAAACCCAGAGAAGTTAACTTACTCGCCCAAGGTGACACAGCAGGGAAGTGGTGGAGCAGGAATTAGAACCCAAACCCGGGCTCTTTCCATTAGGCCACCCTGCTTCCCCATTAAGGTTTTACTCACAGATTTCCCCTTTCATGAGTCCACGCTATGATAATCCTACGGTAACTCCGATAATCCCGATTTTACAAATGAGGGAAAAGTCACAGAGGGTTTAAATAACTAACATCTGAATCAATGATGAATCACGGCCAAATAACCCCAAATATCAGGAGCTTCAGTGCTGGAAGTAAACAGAAACCAGCTAGAACATGGCTCCAATTATAAGAAAAAGGCCCAGAATGGATGTTGTAGGTGCGGGACCGGGGGCGGAGCGGGGAAGGGAAGAGCTGCAAGAAGGGTAGCGGCCCTGGCATAGGATGCGGCCAGGCTGGGGGGCATTACACAGTGCTCTGCACATAGTAAGCGGTCAATAAATACGATTGATTGATTGATTGATTACGCAGCTCTGCCTCACCCCCAGCCCTTGTCGTCTGCCATCTCTTTGGTTGCCAGCAGCTGCAGTCCCACCTCTCATTTTACACTCTGCCGAGGCCCTGAGCTTTGTGATGATGAGGGTGATTATGGTATTTGTTAAGTACTTACTTTATGTCAAGCAGGATTCTAAGCGCTGGGGTAGATACAAGTTAATCAGGTTGGACGGCAGGTCCTCTCCCACAAGGGACTCACGGTCTAATAGGAGGGAGAACAGGTATTAAACCCCATCTTACAGTAGAGGTAAATGAGGCACCGAGAAGCCAAGTGATTTGCCGAAGGCCACACAGAAGGCAAGTGGCAGAGGCCAGGATTTGAACCCAGGTCCTCTGGGTTCGGTGCTCTTTCCACTAGGCCATGCCGCTTCTCCCGTTGTCTTCTTCAGTAAAGGAGGCTGGTCCTCCAAGTCCTCCCTGCCATAAGCCCACCCATTCGCATTCATCTCTGCTTCCATTGCCACGGCCCTCCCCGCCTCCCCCCGAAGTCCATTCGTCACTTTTTACTTTCCAGGATTGAGTAGCCTCAATACAGAGTGAATAGGTAAACGACAAGAAGCTCAGGAATGTAAAATGAAGTTGGTAAAACAGGCATATGGTAGTAATTGTTTGGTTGGCAATATGTTTATGATTTGATTTGGCAACTCGACTTAAGCTGAAAGAAATCCAGCTTCTCCCCTCTCCAGTCCATCCTTTACTCTGCTGCCCAAATAATGTTTCTCAAAAATCATTCTGTGCTCATCTCCCCACTCCCTCAATTGCCTCCGATGGTTGCCTGTTCATCTCTGCATCGAGCAGAAACTCTTCGCCATTGGATTCAAAGCATTTAAATCGGCTCTCTCCGTTTTACGTATCCTCACTCCTCTCCCATACATATTACCCCCAACCCTATTTTCCCTTCTTAAAGCCTCCTCAATGACCCCACTCTTTAAATACACCTCCCACTCCCATCCCCACAGCACTTATGTCCATATACTCAGTTGCTTCCCTTAGCTGTAACTTATTTTAATGCCTAATGGGGGTCATTAGACTGTAGGCTCCTTGAGAGCAGGGATCATATCTACCCACTGTATTGAACCTCCCAAGCGTTTAGTACAGAGCTCGGCACAAGGTAAGCATTCAATAAATACAATTGACTGATAGATTGATTGATTCGCCCTAAGCATCATTCCTCTAGCGCTGTTTCACCAAAAACAGGATCAAAAGCAAGGTCCCGGCATCCTTCCAATTCTTTGCTCATTCTTTCTCCTTCCCTGCTGCAGTTGACGTTCTCTCCTGGAGAAAGGTAGGAGAAAGAAGAGAGATGGGAGCTCTCCTGAGCCCACCTTTCTTCCATCCAACCTGGCAGTTATCTGCCAAAAGAATTCCTCAGTGAGCATGGTCGCTAAGAGCAAATTACTAGTTTTTTGGGTTTTTTTTTTTTCTTCAACCAAAGAATTCCTCAGTGAGCTTGGTCGCTAAGAGCAAATTACTAGTTTTTTGGGTTTTTCTTTTCCTCAACACTTGGAAGTCTTCCCTAATCTGCAAGGTTGTTCTACATGTACATTAAAGAACATTCTCTTTCACATTGTCCCTGATGACCCTTGTAATAACACTTCTGACAGAGACCACCTGAAAATATTCTTTCCTCACCTCAAACAACTCTATCAGAAGAAAGATGTTTGGAAACTAAACTTTAACAACTTCAACAAAATTAATCATTCCCAATTCACAGATACATTTGCCCTTGAATCCAAAAAGCAATTAAGAGTATGTGTCTATCAGGCCACTCTATAACTGGAGCAAAGAAAAACCAAACATGCCTAAATTCTCTTGAGCCCCCATCTAAATTGTGACTCTCTGAACCATTCCCATTATTTTGAATTTTTAGTGTTAAAAAATATAGAATGTGAAATCCCTGAAGAAGACCCATTGCGCAGTTTTATTTTTTACCCCCTCAAGGGTTACTGGGGACATTTCCAAGGGGAGGGATATTTGTGACACAAGGGATTCCGGTAGAGGGTACAAGCTTGATAAGGAGAGTGGATAAGTCTGGACAGAAGTAATTCACACAAGATGGTTTCAAAAAGTATCAACAAGAATACTAAGTGCCTGCCGTGTTACCTTGGGCAAGTCACTAATCTTCTCTGTGCCTCAGTTTCCTCATCTGTAAAATGGGCATTAAGACTGTGAACCCCATGTGGGACATGGACTGTGTCCAACCTGATTTTCTTGTATCTACTCCAGTGCTTAGTCCAGTGCCTGGTAAAAACACAAACAAACAAAAAGAAACATTAAAAAACCAAGTTCTGAAACTAAAGTAGTAAGAAACATCTTCTTTCCATATATTTTGAAAAGTAACTGCTCACTAAAAAGGATGATCAACATGGTCACAGTTTTTTTGCTAAACAAAAAATAAAGCTACTCGGGGGAGAAGATTTGGCAGTCAAGAATTCCATCTCTTGGAGCCCTGTCAACGACTTCCTCAACTGTAAAGTAATGTATGTGAATCAGACGAGGCAAATAAAAAAAGTGGGAAAGATGTCAAACTATTTTTAAAATTGGGGCTTGTTTTTGCACCCTGTGAAATGCCTGTTTTTTATTAAGCTAGTGGATAAAGCGCAGGCCTGGGGGCCAGAGGACCTGAGTTCTAATCTTGACTCTGCTCCTCGTCCGCTGCGTGACATTGCGCACGTCACCTATTTTCTCTGTGCCTCAGTTACCTCAACTGCAAAATGAGGATTCAATATCTGTTCTCCCTCCTACTTGACTGTGAGTCCCATGTGGGATAGGGTCTGTAAGTAGCCTGACTAATCCGGTGCTATAGTAAACGATGAACAAATATTTTTTTAAAAAAAGGAAAATCGCCAATAGATGCAAATTCTTTCCCAGAAATAGTAAGTTGCCTAAAGAAAATGTAAAGGAAGACTAGGATACCTAATTCAGATAATGCAGACTAAAATGAGAGGTCCACATTTAACAATCAACAAAATGTAGCATCTCATTAAGTAAAATCATCTTTCAGTCAAGGACCCTTTCAGGGGCCACTTGTACATAATACTGCAGAACAATTAAACCTATCTCATTGTAAGGAATAAACTAATTGAGAAGGGATTGTTCACATAGAGTCATTAAGCTTATTGTCTAAAAGAAAACAATGAACAAAGTTTATGCAAGAATTTGGCTCAAATCTTAGCACTGACACAATGAGCCGTGCCCAGACGAAAAAAATATTTTAGAGTTCTCTTTACAAAAAGCTATAACAATGGGACTGAAGTCATACTGTGAGCTCATGTAGAGAAATAGCAGTGGGAAGTGTTTGGAGCCTAATTATCTAGGCACAGTTGCAGCATATCTTTTAGCCAGAAGATTTTTTGAGCTGTTTGATTTATTAGTTCCATACCAGTCACCAGTTGTCGGATAAATATTGTTTAGAATTCTTTCAGTTGTGCAACATTTCAAATGCTAAAAAAGCATGCGGGAGGAAAAGTTCTTCTGAACTGAGCTCCTTCATCTTTACAAGTAGGAGAAGCTCAAGGAAGGGCTGATGATGATTGTGATAATAATGATGGAGTCGCCTTTTGAGAACGGATGAGCCTCAGTCATCATCATCATCATCAATCATATTTATTGAGCGCTTACTATGTGCAGAGCACTGTACTAAGCACTTGGGAAGTACAAATTGGCAACATATAGAGACAGTCCCTACCCAACAGTGGGCTCACGGTCTAAAAGGGGGAGACAGAGAACAAAACAAAATAGAATAGATATGTACAAGTAAAATAAATAAATAAATAAGTAGAGTAATCATCATCATCATCAATCGTATTTATTGAGCGCTTACTATGTGCAGAGCACTGTACTAAGCGCTTGGGAAGTACAAATTGGCAACATATAGAGACAGTCCCTACCCAAATATGTACAAACATATATACCCTTGTCCCTTGAATCTCCCAATATTTAGAGTTAAGCTGCCCTTGGGTGGTAGAGGAGGCCCCGGCGGTGAGCACTGTGGGCGACTGAGGCCCAGAGAAGGGAAGTGACTTGCCCCAAGTCACCCAGCAGACAATTGGCGGAGCCGGGATCTGAACCCATGACCTCTGACTCCAAAGCCCGGGCTCTTTCCACTGAGCCATGCTGCTTCTCAAGGAATACGTCTCTTATACTGTTCTATTGTACCCTCCCAAGCACTTAGTACAGTGCTCTGCGCACAGTAAGCGCTCAGTAAATACGATCGAGTGAATGAATGAGTGGACTCTTCAGGCAGCTGGGTCCCAGCTCCAGCTGTATCCCCGGTTCATCCTGGTGGCTCAGTCCAGTTCCGAAGACTTTGGGGCCAAGATCCTGTGTGAAAGATTTCACACAGAAAATCAGCGTGGCTCACTGGAAAGAGCACGGGCTTTGGAGTCAGTGGTAATGGGTTCAAATCCTGGCTCTGCCACTTGTCAGCTGTGTGACTTTGGGCAAGTTACTTTGCTTCTCTGTGCCTCAGTTACCTCATCTGTAAAATGGGGATTAAGAATGTGAGCCCCATGTGGGATGACCTGATCACCTTGTACCCTCCCCAGCGCTTAGAACAGTGCTTTGCACATAGTAAGTGCTTAATAAATGCCATTAAAAAAAAGATTTTATTATAGCTCTAGGTGTTTGCCCAGCATCACTTGCATTCCCTTGACCCTGGCCAGGCATGTTCCCTTTGGGACAGAGGGTGGAACTGAGAAAGTGGCACATTGTTAAACCTATGGAAGAATCTTAAATTCCAAGCCCATTTACAGCCAAAATGCCTGCGATATGGTGCCGATTTCAGCAGCTGCCCACACTAGTCATTTTCAAGGTCCTTGCTGAGTCTGACCGTCACTAATAGCGTAACTCTAGCAGACATTCCCCTACTTCCGAATGTTTCAAAATAGTCTAATAAATAGGGAGGGCTTTCGCGAGGTAGTGGGATTTCAGAAAAGCTTTGAAAACGTAGAGAATTGTGTTCTGGATTGTCTCTGAAGAGGAAGGGAATTCCAGGTAGAAAGTAGTGCGTAAGCAAAGGGAAAGTGAAGAGCAAAGCACAAGTAGAAGATGAACTTTACAGGAGAACCAATCCATGCACTTGGGGGTCTGTGTGTCTGTTTCTATTTCCCTGAATCTACTGGTCTCTTTCTCTCTGTACCTTTCTCTGCCTGTCTCGATTCTGCCTTCCCTTTCCTGACTTTTTCTTCTCCTTCATCTTGACCCATTGGCCCCACCTCAGTAGAGGACCAGACTCTTTGTCCTTTTTGGGCCACTGAAAATATGACCCAATTTAGAATTTTTTAGTTAGGGAGGGAGCTTATTATTTCTGAAACATCTGGATTCCCCTTGCTCAGGGGTAAGCCCACATCTTTTAGACTGTGAGCCCACTGTTGGGTAGGGACTGTCTCTACATGTTGCCAATTTGTACTTCCCAAGCGCTTAGTACAGTGCTCTGCACATAGTAAGCACTCAATAAATACGATTGATGATGATGATCTCCCTCAGACCCCGGTTGCTGCTGCTCCAGCAGGGGCAATGCTAGGACCTTGGTGATCCCAGCAAACCAGAATTTTGCAGCTGCTCTGAAAATAGCCCGCTCCTCAGATCGAGCCTCACAGACTTTGGTTCCAGGGTCCAACACCGTCCCAGGTGCAGTCTAGGGATAGGTGGCTTGAAGAACAGAACTACTACTATTGGAAAGTTATTCTCTTTAAATGCTCTTTAGAGAAGCAGCATAATGGATAGAGCACGGGACTGGGAGTCCAAAGGACCTGGTTTCTAATCCCGGCTCTGCCACATGTCTGCTGTGTAACCTTAGGCAAGTCACTCTGCTTCTCTGTGTCTCAGTTACCTGGTCTGTAAAATGGGAATTAAGATTGTAAGCCCTAGGTGGGACAGGGACTGTGTCCAATTTCATTATCTTACAACTACCCAAGGGCCTAGTACAGTGCCTGGCACCATCCTGCTCCTTTCCAATGCCCAAATGGGAGGGTAGGGGATGTATTATTGCCTGGAGCTAAGCGCTTAGTACAGTGCTCTGCACATAGTAAGTGCTCAATAAATACGATTGATTGATTGATTGGAGCTGCCTGGGATGAGAAGGAGTCCATGCTAGCTCACAAAAGGACTGGGGCCTAGAAAAATTACCCCTCTGACTTGTTGGCTCTGGCTGTCACTATGATTGACTGCCCCCGACTTGGATTTCTCATTGCCTATTCCTGAAGAAATTACCCACTACCTTCCGATCATTCTGCTTAGAATATTTTTATTAAAGGGGAATCTTTGGGAATTTAGCTATTTTGCATATGATGGATTCTCTTGGTTCAGTGGAATTGGTGTAGGTTGGGCCACTGGAAATTTTGTTGCAGGTGAAAATGTTCACACTCTGTGGGTAACCCATGTGATCCTCTTTCATCCAAAATGATCTGAAGGTATAGTTTTAATCGTTCTTTTTTCCGACCCTACTAGTTCTAATCGGTGCCTGGTGTCTGGTGGTAGGGTAACAGAATTTGAGATGTTAAGAATACGAAATGCATTGTCAATTGGCATTGTTAGCCTATCAGTGCTGTTTATTGAGCGCTTTCTGTGTGCAGAAAGAACACTGTACCCTAGATTGGTGGTGGGTGTAGGAGTCACTTTAAAGGCATATATTCTGGAGTAGAGCTAACCTTGTTAATCAGTGAACCTAACACTTCTAATTTATGATTAAAAGGTAGAAAAGAATTAAGTTCTGAGAAGACAAAAGTAACGTGTTAACAAAAAGAGGCAATCACAAAAACCCGTGATTTCTAAAATTAAATAGATTCTTGCAATAGAATAAGGCATGGTGTTTGCATATGCTTTTTCAAATCAATCAATGGTATTTATTGAGCACTTACTGGTACGCAGCACTGTACTCAGAGGTTGGGAGAGTTCAGTACAACCAAGTTGGTAGACACGATTCCTTCCCACAAGGTGCTTACAGTCTACAGGGGAAGATAGACATTAAAATAAATTATAGATTGGGAAATTAGTAGAGTAGAAGGATATTCATTCATTCATTCATTGTCGTATTTATTGAGCGCTTAATGTGTGCAGAGCACTGTACTAAGCACATGGGAAGTACATGTTGGCGACATATAGAGACGGTCCCTACCCAACAATGGGCTCACAGTCTAGAAGGGGGAGACAGACAACAAAACAAAATATGTGGACAGGTGTCAAGTCATCAGAACGAAGCTAAATGCACATCATTAGCAAAATAAATAGAATAGTAAATACGTACAAGTAAAATAAATAGGGTAATAAATCTGTACAGACATATATACAGGTGCTGTGGGGAGGGGAAGGAGGTAGGGCTGGGGGATGGGGAGGAGGAGAGGAATAAGGGGGCTCAGTCTGGGAAGGCCTCTTGGAGGAGGTGAGCTCTCAATAGGGCTTTGAAGGGAGGAAGAGAGCTAGCTTGGCAGATGTGTGGAGGGAGGACATTCCAGGTCAGGGGGAGGATCGATCAATCAATCAATCGTATTTACTGAGCGCTTACTGTGTGCTGTGGGCTGGGGGTCGACGGCGGGACAGGCGAGAACGAGGTACAGTGAAGAGGTACAGTAAGGATATGTAGGTAAGTGCAGTGGGGTTATGGTTAGTATGATGTCACGAATTATATATAGGATTGATAATTACATTTTGTACACACACGTTTGAGAATAGTAAAACAAGTGTTGAGTAAACTGTTAGCTCGTCCTCAAGACTGTAAGCTTGTTGTGGGCAGGGACCAACTCTATTGTATGGTACTTTCCCAGGGGCTTACTACAGTACAGAGCACTCAGTTGGTGCTCTATAAATGCCACTGATTAACTGATAATAAAGTGACAAATGCCCATGGAGCGTCTCAGGGCTCAGGTCTCTATAGAGTGCCTAACCTTCTTTCAGGGTTGGTGAATGTGAAAGTTGGAGGACCGGGAAAGTTTACTGCCTTCAGGAATTCCCGGGATTGATGGTCCTGGATTTAGGCATGTAAGGAGGTGCATAAGATCCCCGCAGGCACATCCCTTGTGCCAAACCCGAAAGTCTGATGCTTTCAGAGTAGAGTTGGATAACCTGTGTGTTTTGGAGGCCTAAGCACAGTTCTTTTGGGGAAGTGGATTCCCCAAAGAATTACAGGTAGGCCCCTGAACACAAAGAGCAGGCCCCCCTCAATCCTAAAGGCCAGGGACAACTGCTCTGGTGCTTAATGATAGCTCTGCTCCTGGCAGGCGTGGCTTTGTCTAAGTAAATTCCAACTTACATATGGGCCTTCAGAATTGTAATTTGCCTCCACATCAAGAAGGTAAATGGTTTTAACCTAAAAAAACCCCTTGTCATTTCCATTTTCCTTTCAGTTTTTTGGATCCCTTTTATCCGGGGAATTTCGACACTTATTGTACTTGCTTTCTGTAAATGCTGAAACATACAAATGAGCTTTCATTCTTTCACTGACTGGTTACTTTGGAATGTCTTTGTACAACTAAAAAAAGGTATACTTCAAAACGGGAATAGTCAGGCTAGCGCCTCTAGTTCAGCAAATTTCAACTTTATATTAATTGCATCTGATACTTGAAGTAAAAGGAAACTTGAAGATAGACATCTGTGCGGTCGAGGTTCACGTTGAATGCCAGTTGCTCAAAAAAAGCAACTCCACTTATGAAGGCCAAATAATGAGTTAAATACTGCAAGACCTCCTTCAGCATTCTCATTTGGAGGGCACGGATGTTAGGATAGACAGTCAATACCTATAACTGCATCAGGCTAGATCTGGGCATTCTGAATGCGGATATGTAATTATATAAATATTGTATTCTCTATACAAGTGTGCAGCTGCTCCATTTGGCACCTCTCTAACCATGATATCTGTGCATGGAGAGTACTTCGGTCAACTGGGAAAGCATTCCAACAGCTAGAGCGCATAGTTAAGTGCACCGAGGAGTAAAAAATAAGAATTTATTTTCCTCTGGCTGTAGTCTAGGCCTTTCAATTACATTGTTGAAAGTGACTTGAGTTTTTGAGCTGGGCTTTTGGTAAACACGCTTCCTAGACATGCAGTTAGATTGCATTTAATTTGAATTCCACAATGATTCCTAAGCCTCGGTACTTTAGAAAAGTTAGAGACTTCTAGGGTTCTGAAAGAATTATTGAGTACAGAAACAGCCCAGTGGGTGAGAAAATGAAGGAAGGGATCTGATTCCTCTGAATGAGATTCATTCATTCATTCATTCATGTTGCCAGCTTGTACTTCCCAAGTGCTTAGTACAGTGCTCTGCACACAGTAAGTGCTCAATAAATACGATTGATTGATTCATTCATTCAATCGTATTTATCGAGCGCTTACTGGGCGCAGAGCGCTGTACTAAGCGCTTGGGAAGTACAAGCCGCTAACATACAGAGACGGTCCCTACCCAAAAACAGGCTATATCGTCATCTACAATGCCTCGCCAACAACTTTGGTAATCTGCTCAGGCGTCTTTCTCATATCTTTTTGAGTGTGTGTGGGTGTGTGTATGTGGTGTGTGTTAAGTGTGCCGGGCACTGTACTAAGCACTGCAGTAGAAACAAGATAATCGGTTTGGACCCAATCTATAGCCAACCTAAGGCTCACAGTCTTAATCCCCATTTTACAGATGAGCTAATTGAGGCACAGAGAAGTTAAGCGACTTGCCTAAGGTCACAGAGCAGACAAGTGGCCAAGCTGGGACCAGAACCCAGGTCCTCTGTGCTCTTTCCACTAGGCCACGCTTCTTCTCAAATCCGGAAAATCTGGCACAAACTCCAGGGAAAGCTTCTTCCCAGATCCATTCATTAGCGACTGCTTAGTTTCAGACCTGGTCGGGAGGAAGCAGGATGACCAGGGCAGCCAGGCTTCTTTAGGGAATAAGGTGTCCAGTGATATAGGTTTGTATCCTTGGGATGATGGTATCATGGGGTGCTTGGAACCCAAGGTAAGATATCGAACAATGCCGGGTGGGTCCCCAGCGTTGAATGGACCGTGAGGTGGCTGGAACCTGGGTATACCTGGAGTGCCTTTCACAGAGTGTTTCAAGGAGGTATTAGCTAATTAATCCTCCCAATAACCCAGAGCTAGAAAGGGGTAGAACTTGTTATACTGGGAACTAAAGCTAAGAATTGATGTAGCTCACCTCTAATCCATGTATTGTGAAAGGCTGACTAGCCTACTACCTCAGCGCTTAGTAAAGTGTCTGGCACATAATAAGAGCTTAACAAACACCATAAAAAAAGATACGGTCCCCAAATCCTCCCCGTTCAGTTTGCTATCCAGTCGACTACTGCTTCTCTGAATAGTTTCAAAGAACGAGGCAGACGCTTTTTTTAGGGCTTGAGTATATGTTCTTAATTTAGAACTGTGAGTTCTAGACTGTGAGCCCACTGTTGGGTAGGGACCGTCTCTATATGTTGCCAAATCGTACTTCCCAAGCGCTTAGTACAATGCTCTGCACACAGTAAGCGCTCAATAAATATGATTGAATGAATGAATGAATAATTTGGCCAGGTTTGTCGTCATCATTATCGATGGCATTTATTGAGCATTCTACTAAGCATTTGGGTACAGTGCTGGTCCCTCTCTATTTCTTATCTGGCTTGAGTGTCGAGTTGCCAGGATCTCGGGGGTCACAGTTGTGTGGAGGCTCTTTGGGGCGTTGGGCAGGGGGCTACATCCTGGGGGCCATTTCTCAGGGTCGGAACCCCTTGTTGGGGACTTAAGGCCCCATTCATAACCCCTGAAAATCTGGGGTCCCAGAGTAACACTCACATCACAATTGCTGTGAGATGGGTTCTCCACTCCTGGATCCTCTGGAGGGCTTAGCAGAGTCTCTGCCTGAAAGGGAAAGGAGAAGTCACTCGAGCGGCGACAGTTTGAGCCCAACTGACAGTCGCCCAACTGACGGTCACCCAACTGCTCTAATCTCACTGGATATGTGCCCTGTGACCCCTCCCTCCTGGCTGTGGGAAGGTGGAGGGAGCTCCTGGGGATTGGGACAAGGAGGCAGAAGGGCATGGTGAGTGGAGAAGGGGCTGGGAGAACTGGGAAATGGGCAGGTTAAAACCTGTCCTGGACCGCCACCCCCCGCTCTGGGTTTTGTAATTTCGTCTCTCTCTCTCAAGACTTTGCCTCAGTCCATGTTCCATGACCTCGGAAAGCTAGAGCTCCTAGGGGAAGAGGGTCAGAGAGTTGCTAAGGCTGCAGGTGGGGTTTGGGGAGCTCCAGTAACCCACCAAGGACCTTGTCTACAGATCTCGCCAAACTCCTCCGGAGCCTGCTGTACAACTTTCTGTGGGAACAAATTTGATGCTTTCCACCACCCAAAAAAGGGATTTTCTGCCCGTTGGCTTTGGATGGGCCACTTCAAGTTTGAATCTTTGCCCCCGCGTCCTGGTTGTGTGGGATTTGGGGAACAAGTCTGCATTTGCCTTCCCACACCTTTCATGATTTTGTAAGCTTCAAACATGTTTCCCAAATCCTGTCAATTTTCCCTCCATCATACCAATGGCATTTATCATCACTATCAATGGTATTTATTGAGAGCTTACTATGATCAGAGCACTGTACTAAGCACTTGGAAGTACAACAGACACATTCCGTGCCCAAAACGAGTCATCATATTTCCCTTCTTCTCCACCCAGTCAACATCCTGATTCGAGCACTCACCATCTAGATTATAAATTCCCTGAAAGGAATTATGTCTACCAACAATACTGTGCTCTCTCAAGTACTTAGGATAGTGCTCTGCACACAGAATATGCTCAATAAATACCATTGATCAATCTCCCAACCAGACTATTGCATCAGCTTCATCATTGGCCTCCCTGCTTCCAATCTTTCCATCTTTCAGTCTGCCCTACACTCCCCTGCTCAGTTCATCTTCTTAAAATATAGCTCTGAACACATCGATCTGTTCCTCAGAAAGTCCAATGGCTACGCATTACCCTCCACATCAAGCAGAAATTTCTGATAAATTTCAAGTTTATCTACCAGCTCTCTCCTTTCATTGTTCCTTAGGTATCTGTGCCCAGTGCCCACCTTATATTCTTAATCATTCAACCAATCAATGGTATTTTTTGAGTGTTTAGTATGTGCAGGGCACTGTACTAAGCACACTTAAAGAGAGTACAACAGCATTAGCTGACACATTCCCTATCCACAGTGATCTTACAGTCTTAGATTGGGAGCCCCTGGAGAGTCAGGGACCATGTCTAAAATTCACCCATGTATTCTTTCCACTTGTTGCGGGCCGGGATCATGCCTACCAACTCCGTTATATTGTACTGTCCCAAGCACTCAGTACAGTGCTCTGCCCGCAGTAAGTGCTCAATAAATCCAATTGACTGATTGATTAATAAGGATCGTGCTCTCTCCCCGGGGCTTAATAAATTGTATTACTATTTCTCCATAGTTGCTGTTGATGCTGCTATACACCAACTCCCAATCTGCTCCTCCAAAACTAACCTTCTTACCATAATCTCACTTTCTACTCTTAACTAGCTATCTCCCTGCTCGCACCTTTTTCCCTACAGGGAACTCCTGTCCATTCTCTTCTCCCTCAGCTTGTACCCCCTCTTTCCTCTCAAGCTAACCTACTCACTGTGCCTTGATCACGTCATTCCCACCGCCAATCTCTTGTTCACCCTTTTCTCCCCTTGTCCGGAACTCTTTTCTCCCTTCCACATTGCTCTCATCATCTTCAAAGCCCTCCTGAAAGCATAGCATGCCTTCCCAATTAATTCCTAATCTCCTCTCTTTATAATCACCTCGATATGCCACTCAGCACTTCTACACCAACTAAACCCTTGGGTACTCACCCCCTCCCCCCACACCGTGGAGTAATTATGTGCTTTCACCTATCTGTAATTTATTTAAGTAGCGGTCGCCGGTGGTAGATTGTAAGCTCCTTGAGGCCAGGGATCGTGTCTGCTAATTCTATTTCACTCTCCCAAGTGCTCAGTTAGAGGGCTCTACACCCAGCAAGTGTCCAGTATTTTTGATTGTCTGGGCAGAAAGTAGAGCTCTATTTCCAATTGAGATTATGATCAATCAATAATAATTTTTGAGCACTTCCCCGCAGAACACTCTACCAAGTGCGTGGGAGTGTCCACTACAATAGAATTAGTAGACACAACCCCGGCCCGCAGGGAGTTTACAGTCTTCAGGATGGCAGATGGAAGATAGCCATAGCCTTTCCGGTCTGTTCTTCCTATCCTCCCTCAACTGGAGCCTGAACATTTTCAACGGGAAAACTCAGAATCATGGACTCACAAGGAGGTTCCAAACTGACATGCGGGAGATCAGCCAGACATCAGTCTCAGAAGGATACATTGTTTACTGAATGCAATTTTCAGCAGCTACCACAGAATGGTTATGTACTATGTGTCTTTGATGACCGGGCCAGAATGTACCAACCGCAACCTGGAACGTTTCCAAAATCCTTTACTTTTTACAGCGACAATGTAGAGTGTATTATCTGCAGAAAAAAAGCATAGGTTTATTTGCAAAGGTCTTACTTTGTCAGTGTAGTTCATAGCAGTGTAAATGGCATACTGTCTGTTCACACTCGAGTGAGTTTTAGATTAAAGTTTTGCACCTGTCTACAGTTCTGTAACTATAATGTGCCTGTTTGTGAAATTGCATTTTACTATTTTTGAGGGGGTTTTTGCTTGTGGCAGCTACTGTCCAATTTTTTTAAACCTTAATGATAAAGAACCTTATTTCAATTTGAATGACATTGCTCTTCATTACACTGGCCAAACAAATGACCTATTCTTGAACTTAATACAATATAAATCGAGGGAAAAGTGAAATTAACAGATAAAACTACTATACTGAAAGAGAAATCGATAGGCACGTCTCTCATTCTCCGACCCCTGAGTTTATCATCGTTGGTTTTATTTGTTTGAGGCCCAGAGAAACTTTTTTTGCGACTCGAATCGATTTCTGTTACTCGCGGGGTTGTCTTCAAAATTTAACAATGGACCTCACAGATCGGAAATATAACCGACAAGAATGGAAAGCGGAACTCTTGAGAGATTGCATTAATAATTTCACCCTCCAAACTTTCCGCCAGCGGACAAAACCCAGAAGATGAAATCTTCACCTAACATCGCCATTCGGATTTAAAGTCACGTGAATGAACCCTGAAACGTACAGGAGTTTGCTTGTTAAAAATAGCAAAGCATTCGAAAACATCAAATGTCGCAGGAAACTACTGAGTATCTTTGAGGCTACCAGGGGATATAAAGGCACATCGAGTTTCACCAGCCTTGAAGAGTTGTGGGAAACACAAGGTAATGCCAAGGTTCAGCCATAACCTGGCTCCAGGTGACTTCTTTCTCATTAAGTGTATTGCTTCCGATTGCCCCTTTGCTAATCACTCACTTCTGTGACTGATAATCACAGACTGTGAGCCCACTGTTGGGTAGGGACCGTCTCTATATGTTGCCCAAGCGCTTAGTACAGTGCTCTGCACACAGTAAGCGCTCAATAAATACGGTCGAATGAATGAATAATCCCGAATGGGTACGAAAAAAATAAAAGGCCCTAAGGCAGCGACTGCTCTTTCTTTCAGAGATGGGCTTTTCCCAGACTGAGCCCCTTCCTTCCTCTCCCCCTCGTCCCCCTCTCCATCCCCCCATCTTACCTCCTTCCCTTCCCCACAGCACCTGTATATATGTTTGTACATATTTATTACTCTATTTATTTTTTAATTTCACTTGTACATATCTATTCTATTTATTTTATTTTGTTAGTACGTTTGATTTTGTTCTCTGTCTCCCCCTTTTAGACTGTGAGCCCACTGTTGGGTACGGACTGTCTCTATATGTTGCCAATTTGTACTTCCCAAGCGCTTAGTACAGTGCTCTGCACATAGTAAGCGCTCAATCAATACGATTGATGATGATGATAATCCCTCGCAGTAGCAAGGCGGCTCCGATGGCTGCCGACGGAAAACGGATGAAAAGCCTTAGTTTCCATAGCCTTTTTACCCCTTTCCTCCTCTTTTTAGGCCCCCCCGACGAACGGTGGTTTGAATCCCATCGCCTGCTTCGCGACTCGCTTCGGTCCCCCGGCTATTTAGATCGCGACCCAGATGGCCAACTTGTAATCAATCAATCGTATTTATTGAGCGTTTACTGTGTGCAGAGCACTGTACTAAGCGCTTGGGAAGTCCAAGTGGACAACATATAGAGACAGTCCCTACCCAAAAGTAGGCTCACAGTCTAGAAGGGGGAGACAGAGAACAAAACCAAACATACTAACAAAATAAAATAAATAGAATAGATATGTACAAGTAGAATAAATAGAGTAATAAATATGTACAAACATATATACAGCTGCTGAGGGGAAGGGAAGGAGGTAAGACGAGGGGGATGGAGAGGGGGACGAATGAATCAATCAATCGTATTTATTGAGCTCTTACTGTGTGCACAGCACTGTACTAAGCGCTGGGGGAGTCCAAGTTGGCAATATATAGAGACAGTCCCTACCCAACAGTGGGCTTACAGTCTAGAAGGGGGAGACGGAGAACAAAACCAAACATACTAACAAAATAAAATAAATAAAATAGATATGTACAAGTAAAATAAATAAATAGAGTAATAAATATGTACAAACATATATACAGGTGCTGTGGGGAAGGGAAGGAGGTAAGACGGGGGGGATGGAGAGGGGGACGAATGAATGAATGAATCAATCGTATTTATTGAGCGCTTACTGTGTGCAGAGCACTGTACTAAGCGCTGGGGAAGGACAAGTACAATGAATGATGATCCTCCCCGGATCTTTTAGGCCGATCGTCTCCAACATGGAGGATGCCTCAGATCCCTCACCAGGGGCTGCCCCATTAATTAACAAGGCGTAGTAGTGTGGCTCAGTGGGAAGAGCACGGGCTTTGGAGTCAGAGGTCATGGGTTCAAATCCTGACTCCGCCACATGTCTACTGTGTGACCTTGGGCAACTCACTTAACTTCTCTGAGCCTCAGTTCCCTCATCTGTAAAATGGGGATTAAGACTGTGAACCCCACATGGGACAACCTGATCACTTTGTATCCCCCCCAGCGCTTAGAACAGTGCTTTGCACATAGTAAGCGCTTAACAAATGCCAACATTATTATTATTATTATTATTAAGGCGGCTCCCCCCGTCTCTCTCGCTCGCCTCTTCCTGTATCAGTGACAGGCTGTAAAAGTCAAGAGAGTGGCCAATAAAGAGGTAGAAGGGAGAAGTGATAAGCTCCTCCCAGGGGCGCTTCCTCCTTCGGAGCCGAAAGTAGATCAGAAACTTCCCAGGAGCAGGGAGAGGAGGGGAAGCGTGGTGGAAGACGGAACGAGATAAGATTATTTTTCTTTTTTTGGGGGGGGGGGACACACACTGATTGTCCCCTCCCTGTTTCTTTTGTGACTGAAGGTGAGGAGGGATAGAGTGAGGCCGGGCTGGGGGAGGCTGTTTTGTGTGGGGGTGGGAGGGTGGCTTCTCACTGTTGGGTAGGGACCGTCTCTATATGTTGCCAACTTGGACTTCCCAAGCGCTTAGTCCAGTGCTCAGCACGCAGCAAGCGCTCAATAAATACGATTGATTGATTGATTGATTCTGGTGGTTTCTCTTTTAGACTGTGAGCCCACTGTTGGGTAGGGACCGGTCTCTATACGTTGCCAACTTGGACTTCCCAAGCGCTTAGTCCAGTGCTCTGCACACAGTAAGCGCTCAATAAATACGATTGATGATGATTACCCTATTTATTTATTTATCTTACTTGCACATATCTATTCTATTTATTTTATTTTGTGAGTATGTTTGGTTTTGTTCTCTGTCTCCCCCCTTTTAGACTGTGAGCCCACTGTTGGGTAGGAACTGTCTCTATATGTTGCCAACTTGGACTTCCCAAGCGCTTAGTCCAGTGCTCCGCACACAGTAAGCGCTCAATAAATACGATTGATGATGATGATGATTACTCTATTTATTTATCTTACTTGTACACATCTATTCTATTTTATTTTGTGAGTATGTTTGGTTTTGTTCTCTGTCTCCCCCTTTTAGCCTGTGAGCCCACTGTTGGGTAGGGACTGTCTCTATATGTTGCCAACTTGGACTTCCCAAGCGCTTAGTCCAGTGCTCTGCACACAGTAAGCGCTCAATCAATACGATTGATGATGATGATGATAGGGACCGGTCTCTCTATGTTGCCAACTTGGACTTCCTGAGCGCTCAGCGCGCAGTAAGCACTCAATAAATAGGATTGATTGATTCCCAAGTGCTCATCATCATCATCATCATCATCATCAATCGTATTTATTGAGCGCTTACTATGTGCAGAGCACTGTACCAAGCGCTTGGGAAGTATAAATTGGCAACATATAGAGACAGTCCCTACCCAACAGTGGGCTCAAAGTCTAAAATGATACGGACCGGTCTCTCTATGTTGCCAACTTGGACTTCCCGAGCGCTCAATAAATAGGATTGATTGATTGATTCCCAAGCGCTCAGCACGCAGTAAGCGCTCAATAAATAGGATTGATTGATTGATTCCCATGATAGGGACCGGTCTCTCTATGTTGCCAACTTGGACTTCCCGAGCACTCAGCGTGCAGTAAGCGCTCAATAAATAGGATTGATTGATTGATTGATTCCCATGATAGGGACCGGTCTCTCTCTGTTGCCAACTTGGACTTCCCGAGCGCTCAGCGCGCAGTAAGCGCTCAATAACTAGGATTGATGGATTCCCAAGTGTTCAGCATCATCATCATCATCAGTATTTATTGAGCGCTTACTATGTGCAGAGCACTGTACTAAGCACTTGGGAAGTCCAAATTGGCAACATATAGAGACAGTCCCTACCCAACAGTGGGCTTACAGTCTAAAATGACCCGTCTCTCTATGTTGCCAACTTGGACTTCCCGAGCGCTCAATAAATAGGATTGATTGATGGATTCCCAAGCGCTCAGCACGCAGTAAGCGCTCAATAAATAGGATTGATTGATTGATTGATTCCCATGATAGGGACCAGTCTCTCTCTGTTGCCAACTTGGACTTCCCGAGAGCTCAATAAATAGGATTGATTGATGGATTCCCAAGCGCTCAGCACGCAGTAAGCGCTCAATAAATAGGATTGATTGATTCCCATGATAGGGACCAGTCTCTCTCTGTTGCCAACTTGGACTTCCCGAGCGCTCAGCACGCAGTAAGCGCTCAATAAATAGGATTGATTGATTCCCATAATAGGGACCAGTCTCTCTCTGTTGCCAACTTGGACTTCCCGAGCGCTCAGCGCGCAGTAAGCGCTCAATAAATAGGATTGATTGATTCCCATGATAGGGACCAGTCTCTCTCTGTTGCCAACTTGGACTTCCCGAGCGCTCAGCGCGCAGTAAGCGCTCAATAAATAGGATTGATTGATTCCCAAAATAGGGACCGGTCTCTCTCTGTTGCCAACTTGGACTTCCCGAGCGCTCAGCACGCAGTAAGCGCTCAATAAATAGGATTGATTGATTCCCATAATAGGGACCGGTCTCTCTCTGTTGCCAACTTGGCCTTCCCGAGCGCTCAGAGCGCAGTAAGCGCTCAATAAATAGGATTGATTGATTCCCATGATAGGGAGCGGTCTCTCTCTGTTGCCAACTTGGACTTCCCGAGCGCTCAGCGCGCAGTAAGCGCTCAGTGCGCAGTAAGCGCTCAATAAATAGGATTGATTGATTGATTGATTCCCATGACAGGGACCGGTCTCTCTGTGTTGCCAACTTGGACTTCCCGAGCGCTCCATAAATAGGATTGATTGATGGATTCCCAAGCGCTCAGCACGCAGTAAGCGCTCAATAACTAGGATTGATTGATTCCCATGATAGGGACCGGTCTCTCTATGTTGCCAACTTGGACTTCCCGAGCGCTCAGCACGCAGTAAGCGCTCAATAACTAGGATTGATTGATTCCCATGATAGGGACCAGTCTCTCTCTGTTGCCAACTTGGACTTCCCGAGCGCTCAGCATGCAGTAAGCGCTCAATAAATAGGATTGATTGATTGATTGATTCCCATGACAGGGACCGGTCTCTCTGTGTTGCCAACTTGGACTTCCCGAGCGCTCAGCACGCAGTAAGCGCTCAATAACTAGGATTGATGGATTCCCAAGTGTTCATCATCATCATCATCATCAGTATTTATTGAGCGCTTACTATGTGCAGAGCACTGTACTAAGCACTTGGGAAGTCCAAATTGGCAACATATAGAGACAGTCCCTACCCAACAGTGGGCTCACAGTCTAAAATGATAGGGACCGGTCTCTCTATGTTGCCAACTTGGACTTCCCGAGCGCTCAATAAATAGGATTGATTGATTGATTCCCAAGTGCTCAGCATGCAGTAAGCGCTCAATAAATAGGATTGATTGATTGATTGATTCCCATGATAGGGACTGGTCTCTCTATGTTGCCAACTTGGACTTCCCGAGCGCTCCATAAATAGGATTGATTGATGGATTCCCAAGCGCTCAGCACGCAGTAAGCGCTCAATAAATAGGATTGATTGATTCCCATGATAGGGACCAGTCTCTCTATGTTGCCAACTTGGACTTCCCGAGCGCTCAGCACGCAGTAAGCGCTCAATAAATAGGATTGATTGATTCCCATAATAGGGACCAGTCTCTCTCTGTTGCCAACTTGGACTTCCCGAGCGCTCAGCGCGCAGTAAGCGCTCAATAAATAGGATTGATTGATTCCCATGATAGGGACCAGTCTCTCTATGTTGCCAACTTGGACTTCCCGAGCGCTCAGCACGCAGTAAGCGCTCAATAACTAGGATTGATTGATTCCCATGACAGGGAGCGGTCTCTCTGTGTTGCCAACTTGGACTTCCCGAGCGCTCAGCACGCAGTAAGCGCTCAATAAATAGGACTGATTGATTCCCATAATAGGGACCGGTCTCTCTCTGTTGCCAACTTGGACTTCCCGAGCGCTCAGCGCGCAGTAAGCGCTCAATAAATAGGATTGATTGATTCCCATGATAGGGACCAGTCTCTCTATGTTGCCAACTTGGACTTCCCGAGCGCTCAGAGCGCAGTAAGCGCTCAATAAATAGGATTGATTGATTCCCATGATAGGGAGCGGTCTCTCTCTGTTGCCAACTTGGACTTCCCGAGCGCTCAGCACGCAGTAAGCGCTCAATAAATAGGATTGATTGATTCCCATAATAGGGACCAGTCTCTCTCTGTTGCCAACTTGGACTTCCCGAGCGCTCAGCGCGCAGTAAGCGCTCAATAAATAGGATTGATTGATTCCCAAAATAGGGACCGGTCTCTCTCTGTTGCCAACTTGGACTTCCCGAGCGCTCAGCACGCAGTAAGCGCTCAATAAATAGGATTGATTGATTCCCATAATAGGGACCAGTCTCTCTCTGTTGCCAACTTGGACTTCCCGAGCGCTCAGAGCGCAGTAAGTGCTCAATAAATAGGATTGATTGATTCCCATGATAGGGAGCGGTCTCTCTCTGTTGCCAACTTGGACTTCCCGAGCGCTCAGTGCGCAGTAAGCGCTCAATAAATAGGATTGATTGATTGATTGATTCCCATGACAGGGACCGGTCTCTCTGTGTTGCCAACTTGGACTTCCCGAGCGCTCCATAAATAGGATTGATTGATGGATTCCCAAGCGCTCAGCACGCAGTAAGCGCTCAATAAATAGGATTGATTGATTCCCATGATAGGGACCAGTCTCTCTATGTTGCCAACTTGGACTTCCCGAGCGCTCAGCACGCAGTAAGCGCTCAATAACTAGGATTGATTGATTCCCATGATAGGGACCAGTCTCTCTCTGTTGCCAACTTGGACTTCCCGAGCGCTCAGCGCGCAGTAAGCGCTCAATAAATAGGATTGATTGATTGATTGATTCCCATGACAGGGACCGGTCTCTCTGTGTTGCCAACTTGGACTTCCCGAGCGCTCAGCGCGCAGTAAGCGCTCAATAACTAGGATTGATGGATTCCCAAGTGTTCAGCATCATCATCATCATCAGTATTTATTGAGCGCTTACTATGTGCAGAGCACTGTACTAAGCACTTGGGAAGTCCAAATTGGCAACATATAGAGACAGTCCCTACCCAACAGTGGGCTTACAGTCTAAAATGATAGGGACCCGTCTCTCTATGTTGCCAACTTGGACTTCCCGAGCGCTCCATTAATAGGATTGATTGATGGATTCCCAAGCGCTCAGCGCGCAGTAAGTGCTCAATAAATAGGATTGATTGATTGATTGATTCCCATGATAGGGACTGGTCTCTCTATGTTGCCAACTTGGACTTCCCGAGCGCTCAATAAATAGGATTGATTGATGGATTCCCGAGCGCTCAGCGCGCAGTAAGCGCTCAATAAATAGGATTGATTGATTCCCATGATAGGGACCAGTCTCTCTATGTTGCCAACTTGGACTTCCCGAGCGCTCAGCACGCAGTAAGCGCTCAATAAATAGGATTGATTGATTCCCATAATAGGGACCAGTCTCTCTCTGTTGCCAACTTGGACTTCCCGAGCGCTCAGCGCGCAGTAAGCGCTCAATAAATAGGATTGATTGATTCCCATGATAGGGACCAGTCTCTCTATGTTGCCAACTTGGACTTCCCGAGCGCTCAGAGCGCAGTAAGCGCTCAATAAATAGGATTGATTGATTCCCATGACAGGGAGCGGTCTCTCTCTGTTGCCAACTTGGACTTCCCGAGCGCTCAGCGCGCAGTAAGCGCTCAATAAATAGGATTGATTGATTCCCATGATAGGGACCAGTCTCTCTCTGTTGCCAACTTGGACTTCCCGAGCGCTCAGCGCGCAGTGAGCGCTCAATAACTAGGATTGATTGATTCCCATGACAGGGAGCGGTCTCTCTGTGTTGCCAACTTGGACTTCCCGAGGGCTCCATAAATAGGATTGATTGATGGACTCCCAAGCGCTCAGCACGCAGTAAGCGCTCAATAGATAGGATTGATTGATCGATTGATTGTCCGGGGGGGGGGGGGGGGGCGAGCACATTGTGTGAGGCGCGGCGGGGAGGAGAGGCCCCGCCCAGGAGGAGCGTCAGGGCCCCATTGTGAGGAAGGGGCCGGGCCTTCCCTCGTCCCCCTCAGTGGCGGCGGAGGGAGGAAGAAGGGAGGAAGGAGGGAGGGCGGCCCGTCCCCTGACGACCTCCCCTCTCCCTTTTCCCTCCAATTCTCCTCAGGGAAAAGCCGGGCGTTGGAGGGGGCCGGCCCCGCCATGCCCCTGCTGCACCGAAAGCCGTTCGTGAGGCAGCGGCCTCCGGCCGACCTGAGGCCCGACGAGGAAGTTTTCTACTACAAAGTCACCCGGGAGATCTTCCGCCACTACGAGTAAGAGCCGGCGGGGTCGGCCCGCTTTGTCTCCCCCACCCTCAATCAATCAATCAATCAATCAATCAATCGTATTTATTGAGCGCTTACTATGTGCAGAGCACTGTACTAAGCGCTTGGGAAGTACAAATTGGCATCACCCTCCCCTCCCCACCCCTCCAACGGCCTCGGCGGACCGGCCGCCCGGCCACGACCCACTCCGTCGCCACGGAAACGTGGCCCCCCCATCCCGCGTGGCTCGGTGGAAATCAATCAATCAATCAATCGTATTGACTGAGCGCTTCCTGCGTGCGGAGCACTGGACCGAGCGCTGGGGAAGGCCCAAGTCGGCAACACCTAGAGACAGCCCCTACCGGGGCTTTGGAGGCGGAGGTCGTGGGTTCAAATCCCGCCAACCGCTTTTAGACTGGGAGCCCACTGTTGGGACTGTCTCTACATGTTTGGCTCGGTGGAAATCAATCGATCGATCGTATTGATTGAGCGCTTCCTGCGTGCGGAGCACTGGACTGAGCGCTGGGGAAGGCCCAAGTCGGCAACACATAGAGACAGCCCCTAGAGAGAGCCGGGGCTTTGGAGGCGGAGGTCGTGGGTTCAAATGCCGCCAACCGCTTTTAGACTGTGAGCCCACTGTTGGGACTGTCTCCAGATGTTTGGCCCGGTGGAAATCAATCGATCGATCGTGTTGATTGAGCGCGTCCAGCGTGCGGAGCACTGGACTGAGCGCTGGGGAAGGCCCAAGTCGGCAACACCTAGAGAGAGCCCCTACCTGGGCTTTGGAGGCGGAGGTCGTGGGTTCAAATCCCGCCCCCGCCAACTGCTTTTAGACTGCGAGCCCACTGTTGGGTAGGGACTGTCTCTAGATGTTTGGCTCGGTGGAAGTCAATCGATCGATCGTATTGATTGAGCGCTTCCTGCGTGCGGAGCACTGGACTGAGCGCTGGGGAAGGCCCAAGTCGGCAACACCTAGAGACAGCCCCTAGAGAGAGCCGGGGCTTTGGAGGCGGAGGTCGTGGGTTCAAATCCCGCCAACCGCTTTTAGACTGGGAGCCCACTGTTGGGACTGTCTCTAGACGTTTGGCTCGGTGGAAGTCAATCGATCGATCGTATTGATTGAGCGCTTCCTGCGTGCGGAGCACTGGACTGAGCGCTGGGGAAGGCCCAAGTCGGCAACACCTAGAGACAGCCCCTAGAGAGAGCCGGGGCTTTGGAGGCGGAGGTCGTGGGTTCAAATCCCGCCAACCGCTTTTAGACTGTGAGCCCACTGTTGGGACTGTCTCCAGATGTTTGGCCCGGTGGAAATCAATCGATCGATCGTGTTGATTGAGCGCGTCCAGCGTGCGGAGCACTGGACTGAGCGCTGGGGAAGGCCCAAGTCGGCAACACCTAGAGAGAGCCCCTACCTGGGCTTTGGAGGCGGAGGTCGTGGGTTCAAATCCCGCCCCCGCCAACTGCTTTTAGACTGCGAGCCCACTGTTGGGTAGGGACTGTCTCTAGATGTTTGGCTCGGTGGAAGTCAATCGATCGATCGTATTGATTGAGCGCTTCCTGCGTGCGGAGCACTGGACTGAGCGCTGGGGAAGGCCCAAGTGGGCAACACATACAGTCCCCACCCACCCAACAGGCTAGAAAGAGCCGGGGCTTTGGAGGCGGAGGTCGTGGGTTCAAATCCCGCCCCGCCAACCGCTTTTAGACTGTGAGCCCACTGTTGGGTAGGGACTGTCTCTATATGTTGCCAATTTGTACTTCCCAAGCGCTTAGTACAGTGATCTGCACACAGTAAGCGCTCAATAAATACGATTGATGATGATGATGACTGTCTCTATATGTTGCCAACTTGGACTTCCCAAGCGCTTAGTCCAGTGCTCTGCACCCAGGAAGCGCTCAATAAATACGATTGATGATGATGATGACTGTCTCTATATGTTGCCAACTTGGACTTCCCAAGCGCTTAGTCCAGTGCTCTGCACCCAGGAAGCGCTCAATAAATACGATTGATGAGCTGTCAGCCGGGCGACTTTGGGCAAGTCACTTCTGTGGGCCTCGGTGCCCTCATCTGTAAAACGGGGAGACTGGGAGCCCACTGTTGGGTAGGGACTGTCTCTATATGTTGCCAATTTGTACTTCCCAAGCGCTTAGTACAGTGCTCTGCACCCAGGAAGCGCTCAATAAATACGATTGATGAACTGTCAGCCGGGCGACTTTGGGAAAGTCACTTCTGTGGGCCTCGGTGCCCTCATCTGTAAAACGGGGAGACTGGGAGCCCACTCTTTTGGACTGGGAGCCCGCTGTTGGGTGGGGACCGCCTCCATATGTTGCCAGCTTGGACTTCCCAAGCGCTCAGTGTCTGCTGTGTGACCTTGGGCAAGTCACTGAACTTCTCGGAGCCTCAGTTACCTCCTCTGTAAAATGGGGATGATGACTGTGAGCCCCACGTGGGACAACCTGATCACCTTGTATCCCCCCCCAGCGCTTAGAACAGCGCTTTTTGTTAGTATGTTTGGTTTTGTCTCCCCCTTTTAGACTGTGAGCCCACTGTTGGGTAGGGACTGTCTCTATATGTTGCCAATTTGTACTTCCCAAGCGCTTAGTACAGTGCTCTGCACACAGTGAGCGCTCAATAAATACGATTGATGATGATGATGATAGTAAGTGCTTAACAAATGCCATTATTATTATTATTATTATTAGTCTAGCGCTCTGCACACTGTGAGCCCGCTGTTGGGTAGAGACTGTCTCTATATGTTGCCAACTTGTACTTCCCAAGCGCTTAGTCCAGTGCTCTGCACACAGTAAGCGCTCAATAAATACGATTGATTGATTGATTGCACACAGTAAGTGCTCAATAAGTATGATTGATTGATTGATTGACGAAACCTGGGAGCGACCCGTGGCGCAGCCTCATCTCCTCCCCAGCACTTTGCACATAGAGGGCTTTCAACTGAGCCCACTGTTGAGTAGGGACTGTCTCTAATATGTTGCCAACTTGTACTTCCCAAGCGCTTAGTACAGTGCTCTGCACACAGTAAGCGCTAAGTAAATATGATTGATTGATTGGTACCATCCCGATTATTATTATTATTATTATTTTTATTTTTATTATTATTATTTTAGACCGTGAGCCCACTGTTGGGTAGGGACTGTCTCTATGTGTTGCCAACTTGGACTTCCCAAGCGCATAGTCCAGTGCTCTGCACACAGTAAGCGCTCAATAAATACGATTGATTGGTACCATCCCGATTATTATTATTATTATTATTATTATTATTATTATTATTATTATTTTAGACCGTGAGCCCACTGTTGGGCATTTATTTATTTATTTATTTTTCTTGTACATATCTATTCTATTTATTTTATTTTGTTAGTATGTTTGGTTTTGTTCTCCGTCTCCCCCTTTTAGACTGTGAGCCCACTGTTGGGTAGGGACCGTCTCTATATGTTGCCAATTTGTACTTCCCAAGCGCTTAGTCCAGTGCTCTGCACACAGTAAGCGCCCAATAAATACGATTGATGTTGATGATGTTGATGTTAGGGACCGTCTCTATATGTTGCCAACTTGTACTTCCCAAGCGCTTAGTCCAGTGCTCTGCACACAGTAAGCGCTCAATAAATACGATTGATTTCTTCAAGGCCCTATTGAGAGCTCACCTCCTCCAGGAGGCCTTCCCAGACTGAGCCCCTTCCTTCCTCTCCCCCTCGTCCCCCTCTCCATCCCCCCTTCTTACCTCCTTCCCTTCCCCACAGCACCTGTATATATGTATATATATTTGTACATATTTATTACTCTATTTATTTTACTTGTACATATCTATTCTATTTATTTTGTGAGTGTGTTTGGTTTTGTTCTCCGTCTCCCCCTTTTAGACTGTGGGTAGGGACTGTCTCTATATGTTGCCAACTTGTACTTCCCAAGCCCTTAGTCCAGTGCTCTGCACACAGTAAGCGCTCAATAAATACGATTGCTGATTGATGATTGGTACCATCCCGATTATTATTATTATTTTAGACCATGAGCCCACTGTTGGGTAGGGACTGTCTCTATGTGTTGCCAACTTGGACTTGCCAAGCGCTTAGTCCAGTGCTCTGGCACACAGTAAGCGCACAATAAATACGACATTGATCGGTACCATCCCGATTATTATTATCATTATTATTTTAATAATAAATACTATCATTATTATTTTAATAATAATGATGGTATCTATTAAGCGCTTCCTATGTGCAAAGCACTGTTCTAAGCACTGAGACGGTGAGCCCACTGTTGGGTAGGGACTGTCTCTATGTGTTGCCAACTTGGACTTGCCAAGCGCTTGGTACAGTGGTCTGCACACAGTAAGCGCTCAATAAATACGACTGATGGGTACCATCCCGATTATTATTATTATTATTTTAATAATAATGATGACATTTATTAAGCGCTTCCTATGTGCAAAGCACTGTTCTAAGCGCCGAGACGGTGAGCCCACTGTTGGGTAGGGACTGTCTCTATGTGTTGCCAGCTTGGACTTGCCAAGCGCTTAGTCCAGTGGTCTGCACACAGTAAGTGCTCAATAAATACGACTGATGGGTACCATCCCGATTATTATTATTATTATTTTAATAATAATGATGGCATTTATTAAGCGCTTCCTATGTGCAAAGCACTGTTCTAAGCGCCGAGACGGTGAGCCCACTGTTGGGTAGGGACTGTCTCTATGTGTTGCCAGCTTGGACTTGCCAAGCGCTTAGTCCAGTGGTCTGCACACAGTAAGCGCTCAATAAGTACGATTGATGATGATGATGATTACTCTGTTTATTTATCTTACTTGTACATATCTATTCTATTTTATTTTGTGAGCATGTTTGGTTTTGTTCTCTGTCTCCCCCTTCTAGCCCGTGAGCCCACTGTTGGGTAGGGACTGTCTCTATGTGTTGCCAACTTGGACTTGCCAAGCGCTTAGTCCAGTGCTCTGCCCACGGTAAGCGCTCAATAAATAGGATTGATTGATTAGTGTTCTTCCCCCACGGCCCACCCCGTGAGGGCAGCGCCTCAGCGGGGGCCCGTGGAGGGGGATCCCCGCCTCGCTCTCGCGAGACTTGAGCGGAACCGGCGGGAACCGGTCTGAGGGAAGGGAATCCCCGAGCCGGCGGGAGCGGGCGGCCTCCCCCCACCTCAGGGCGAAGGGGAGCCCAGCCCTCGGACTCCCGAGCGGGGGAGACGGGCAGGACGACGTACTAAGCGGCCCTTCCGGCCGGGACCGGCCTCATGTCGGCCGCTGAGGCGACTAGGCCTCGGTGGGTCGCAGCCACCAGCCCACCGACCCACCTTTCCCCTCAGAACCGTTCGCACCCCCTCACTGTCACTCTCACCCTGGGTGAACACCCACCTCCAATTCTACCTCCTTATAATAATGGTGGTATTTGTCAAGCGCGCTTACTATCAGTCATATTTATTGAGCGCTTACTATGTGCAGAACACTGGACTAAGCGCTTGGGAAGTACAAGTTGGCCACATAGAGAGACAGTCCCTACCCAACAGTGGGCTCAGTCTAAAAGGCGGAAATAGAGAACATACTAACAAAATAGAATAGATATGTACAAGTAAAATAAATAGAGTAATAAATATGTACAAACATATATCCATATATACAGGTGTTGTGGGGAAGGGAAGGAGGTAAGATGGGGGGATGGAGAGGGGGACGAGGGGGAGAGGAAGGAAGGGGCTCAGTCTTGGAAGGCCTCCTGGAAGAGGCCTTTCCCCTCAGGACCGTTCGCACCCCCTCACTGGCACCCTCACCCTGGGTGAACACCCACCTCCAATTCTTCCTCCTTATAATAATGGTGGTATTTGTCAAGCACCCTTACTATCAATCATATTTATTGAGCGCTTACTATGTGCAGAACACTGGACTAAGCGCTTGGGAAGTCCAAGTTGGCCACATATAGAGACAGTCCCTACGCAACAGTGGGCTCACAGTCTAGAAGGGGGAGACAGAGAACAGAACCAAACATACTCACAAAATAAAATAAATAGAATAGATATGTACAAGTAAAATAAATAGAGTAATAAATATGTACAAACATATATACAGGTGCTGTGGGGAAGGGAAGGAGGTAAGATGGGGGGATGGAGAGGGGGACGAGGGGGAGAGGAAGGAAGGGGCTCAGTCTGGGAAGGCCTCCTGGAGGAGGCCTTTCCCCTCAGGACCGTTCGCACCCCCTCACTGGCACCCTCACCCTGGGTGAACACCCACCTCCAATTCTTCCTCCTTATAATAATGGTGGTATTTGTCAAGCGCCCTTACTATCAATCATATTTATTGAGCGCTTACTGTGTGCAGAGCACTGGACTAAGCGCTTGGGAAGTCCAAGTTGGCCACATATAGAGACAGTCCCTACGCAACAGTGGGCTCACAGTCTAGAAGGGGGAGACAGAGAACAGAACCAAACATACTCACAAAATAAAATAAATAGAATAGATATGTACAAGTAAAATAAATAGAGTAATAAATATGTACAAACATATATACAGGTGCTGTGGGGAAGGGAAGGAGGTAAGATAGGGGGATGGAGAGGGGGACGAGGGGGAGAGGAAGGAAGGGGCTCAGTCTGGGAAGGCCTCCTGGAAGAGGCCTTTCCCCTCAGGACCGTTCGCACCCCCTCACTGTCACTCTCACCCTGGGTGAACACCCACCTCCAATTCTACCTCCTTATAATAATGGTGGTATTTGTCAAGCACGCTTACTATCAATCATATTTATTGAGCGCTTACTATGTGCAGAACACTGGACTAAGCGCTTGGGAAGTACAAGTTGGCCACATAGAGAGACAGTCCCTACCCAACAGTGGGCTCAGTCTAAAAGGCGGAAATAGAGAACATACTAACAAAATAGAATAGATATGTACAAGTAAAATAAATAGAGTAATAAATATGTACAAACATATATCCATATATACAGGTGTTGTGGGGAAGGGAAGGAGGTAAGATGGGGGGATGGAGAGGGGGACGAGGGGGAGAGGAAGGAAGGGGCTCAGTCTGGGAAGGCCTCCTGGAAGAGGCCTTTCCCCTCAGGACCGTTCGCACCCCCTCACTGGCACCCTCACCCTGGGTGAACACCCACCTCCAATTCTTCCTCCTTATAATAATGGTGGTATTTGTCAAGCGCCCTTACTATCAATCAATCGTATTTATTGAGCGCTTACTGTGTGCAGAGCACTGGGCTAAGCGCTTGGGAAGTCCAAGTTGGCAACCTAGAGAGACAGTCCCTATGCAACAGTGGGCTCACAGTCTAGAAGGGGGAGACAGAGAACAGAACCAAACATACTAACAAAATAAAATAGAATAGATTTGTACAAGTAAAATAAATAGAGTAATAAATATGTACAAACATATATACATATGTACAGGTGTTGTGGGGAAGGGAAGGAGGTAAGATGGGATGGAGAGGGGGACGAGGGGGAGAGGAAGGAAGGGGCTCAGTCTGGGAAGGCCTCCTGGAGGAGGCCTTTCCCCTCAGGACCGTTCGCACCCCCTCACTGGCACCCTCACCCTGGGTGAACACCGACCTCCAATTCTTCCTCCTTATAATAATAATAATGGTGGTATTTGTGAAGCGCTTACCATCAATCAATCAATCGTATTTATTGAGTGCTTACTGTGTGCAGAGCACTGTACTGAGCGCTTGGGAAGTCCAAGTTGGCAACATAGACATACCCTACTATGTGCAAAGCACTGCTCTAAGTGCCGGGGGGAACACAAGGAGATGAGGTGGTCCCGCGTGGGGCCCACAGTCTTAATCCCCATTTTGCAGATGAGGGAACTGAGGCCCAGAGAAGTGGAGTGACTTGCCCAAGGTCGCACAGCAGATATGGCTCAGTGGAAAGAGCACGGGCTTTGGAGTCAGGTCAGGGGTTCGAATCCCGGCTCCGCCACATGTCTGCTGTGTGACCTTGGGCAAGTCACTGAGCCTCAGGTGCCTCATCTGTAAAATGGGGATTACGACTGTGAGCCCCACGTGGGACAAGCTGATCACGTTGTATCCCCCCCCCCAGCGCTTAGAACAGTGCTTGGCACATAGTAAGCGCTTAACAAATGCCATCATTATCATTATTATTATTATTATTATATGTGGGGGAGGCGCGATTCGAACCCATGATCTCAGACTCCCAAGCCCACACTCTTTCCACTGAGCCACGTGTCGTGTTGAGCGCTTACTGTGTGCAGAGCACTGTACTAAGCGCTTGGGATGTACAAGTTGGCAACCTAGAGAGACAGTCCCTACCCAACAGCGGGCTCACAGTCTAGAAGGGGGAGACAGACAACAAACAGTTGTTTTTATTCATTCAGTCGTGTTCATTCATTCAATCGTATTTATTGAGCGCTTACTGCGTGCAGAGCACTGTACTAAGCGCTTGGCATGTACAAGTTGGCAACCTAGAGATATGGTCCCTACCCAACAGCGGGCTCACAGTCTAAAAGGGGGAGACAGACAACAAGCAGTCATCTTCATTAATTCAGTCGTGTTTATTAAGCTCTGACTGTGTGCAGAGCACTGTACTAAGCGCTTGGGAAGTCTGAGTCGGCAACATAGAGATGGTCCCTACCCAACAACAGCGCTTGGGAAGTCCAATTCGGCAAGAATCCCTGCCCAACCATGGGCTCACAGGCTAGAAGGGGGCAGACAGACATAGTGATGGCATTTATTAAGCGCTTACTAGGTGCAAAGCACTGTTCTAACCAATGGAGATCAGGTTGTCCCATGGGGGGCTCACAGTCGTAATCCCCATTTTACAGTTGAGGTAACTGAGGCATAGAGACATGAGCCCATTGTTGGGTAGGGACCATCTCTGTATGTTGCCAACTCCTACTTCCCAAGCGCTTAGTACAGTGCTCTCCACACAGTAAGCGCTGAATACATACGATTGAATGAATGAATGAAAGTGAAGTGACTTGCCCAAAGTCACACGGCTAATTGGCGGAGCCGGGATTTGAACCCATGACCTCTGACTCCAAAGCCCGGGCTCTTTCCACTGAGACACGCTGCTTCTCCCAGACATCCCGGGACTCGAAAAAGGGGGGCGTTTAATCCAGCTCTAGCCCCTTCCCCGCCCTGTGTGAAATCCCGCTGTGGCCTAGTAATAATAATGATAATAATGGCATTTATTAAGCGCTTACTATGTGCAAAGCAATCGGATTTTCAGGATTTGGGTGGGAGGGTCTTGATTTGAGGAGTCTAACCCCTGCCCCTCGGGGGAATGCGTTGGATTAGCCCCTTTCTCTGAGTGTATCTGGCCACCCAATTTGCCCCCAACCCACCCCAAACTAGTTAAAATTAGCGTCTTGGGGGGAGTTAAAAAAAAAAAAAAGATAAAATTGAAATCAGTACCGTGAAATGAGAGTCCACACCTAACCCCGCTCCTGTACAGACCTGTTTTGTTACTCAAATAGATTTCACCTAGTAACACCTTAAATGCAACTGGATTAAGTAACTTGAAAGGGTGATGTTTATTGAGTTATTCTAGACTGCGTCACTGGCTGTATTGTGACGAGGGTTCAGGAGGAAACAACTTGTCTATTTCCTTTTTTACTGTTACAAAGGAAATTAATGTGGATACGAAAAAACAATCATTAAAGGGTGTGATTAACGTCTTTTTGCTACTAATGCCGGTCTTCTTGAGTCTAAACTTTAGAATACAAGTAGATTTCACTAGTATTCTGGGGGAAAAGATTTATTGCCCATTTTAACACAAAGATATGAAACTTCCCCCCCCCCACTTTTGCAGGGAGGTAAGAGGCAAGAATAACAATAAACAGAATAATATCATCATCAATCGTATTTATTGAGCACTTACTATGTGCAGAGCACCGTACTAAGCGCTTGGGAAATACAAATTGGCAACATATAGAGACAGTCCCTACCCAATAATATGGGGCAGACACATAGGCGAAAGGAGATGGGTTTTGGTTGTGATGCTTACTGTATCTGCAGGAAATTTTCTATAACCACCTACTCTTTTAAACCATTTTAAATAATTCAGTAATAGTACTGATTTTGGTATTTAAGTGTTTACTGTGGGCTAAGCACTGTACTAAGCACTGGGGATATGTACAGCAGAAGCAGATGGGATACAGTCTCTGACCCACATGGGGCTCGTGATCCAAGGGAGAGGGAATACAATATTGTAACTTCTAAATTAGCTCTGTTTTTTTTTTTCTTTTTCTTTTTCTTTTCCCACGGGTGGGGAGACCACAGGGGGAGTATAAGATTGAAGGTTGTTATTCTGTATATAGAGTAAGCAGACAGACTTTTCTTAAATTCAGCCAGCAGTATTTATTGAAATCATAGTGCAATTCCAGAGTAAAGATAGTTGCGAATACTACCGAGAACTGTGATTATTGTCCTGTTTGAAGGCAGAAAGAAAACAGACATCTTGCAGCACTGAATAATCTTTGAATGTTCCTTATCTTGTTTTATTTAACCCAAGGAAAGTTCTTTATGAATGCCTGTGGGAAAAGTGCTTTGGAGATCTTTGAGGTTCACGCCATGCTGGATTCGGCCAAAAAGTCCACGTCATCTTGGCGTTTGCACAAGCCTGTAGTAACTCACCAGTTTAAGCTTCTGTATTTTCACTTGCATGCTTAGTGGCATATGTCTTTTCTACTGAATTTAGGGCATAATGAGTCATTTTTACCTGTTTAGTAACAGGATTTGAAAACTCTTTGAAGACTGGCCCAAAATTTGTCACTTTTCATCTTATCACAGAACAGAGGAAAAGGAAAGTATTAACGTGACATTCCTTTTCAATATCTCCTTTATTTCCCTGGATGAAGGCCAGCATATTCCCCCAGACTGGGCTTTTTTAAATGAGATTTTTAACTGTACTCTGCCATTGCCTGCCCCTTCCTTCTTATGGCTCAGTCCTCCTTCATGGCAATCCCCTCGTTTTCCCCAAGATTGCATATTTATGGAGTCCCTGGAGAACTACAGTTTGGCACTAGGAGAGTAGGAATGGTAGTGACAGGTGGGCTGATAGTTTGGCGCTTGAGAGGGGCCTGGGAGCAAACAGAAAACCTCACCAGTGTACAAGGTCCTTCCTGCCTTTTCAGGCCAAAAACCAGCATGTGCTTCTCCTCCACTACTTTTTCCCCCCGATTATATACAGCCTGTTAACACAAATAGAAATGTTAGAATGGCATAGGCTTTTGACACTGGGTGAGACTTAACGGTTTTTTCTACCAGTTTTTAAAAGTGACTCTCGTGTTTGTCATCTCTCACTTCCAGGAGAACTGGGGAGCTTAATGATTGACGATTTATGGATGAAACACGCTTATACAAATAGAAATAGATAACTAGAGCTTTAACTCTAAAAAAGTATGTTTTTTAATATGAACTTCCCAAAGTTAGAGATCTTTGGGACTGCGAGGCAGGACTCAGGGTAGGACAGTGAGATCAAAGAAGTGAGTGTCTTCTGAAGTAGACTTTGCTTCCCACCTCTCCTCCATTCCTTAAGCCACTTTTGAAGCGGCTCCATGGGGCTAACTTGTCATAAGTTCAAGTGCCAAAACAATGCCATACTTAAATATGGGTGTCTCGATAGTGTTTGAGTGCCTACTCTGGGAAGAAAACTGTACTAAGTGCTTGGCAGGGGTAGGATGGGGAGTTGGGGGAGGGAGAGACAAAAGGCATTTTCTCCCACCCTCCAGATGGTAGATTTGTTATAATGTGTGATTTTTTTTTTCTGTGAAACATATGCCGTATTGAAAGGTAGGGTAGCTGTAGCCTGAAATGTAGCAACCACTCTTTATTAGTTATTTTGGAGAACCACCTAGTGGGAGATCAATAGAAACTTTGAAATCAGTTACCCCCAGTGTTTCCAATTGCCCCAATTCCACCCTTTTGAGGGAGGTGAGACACTTGAAATAAGGAGCAAAGACGAATACTCACTGAGAGGTGCGCTCAGATTTTATTTGAAAGGCTTTTCCCCAGTGGCAATATGTGTTTTTGACACAAATAGTAACGGGGGCAAAAAGGACAGCGGGGAAAGCATTGTACCGACATAAATAGTGTTGGGGAACCCTTTTCATGCTTCAGTCTGTCCCAGGAACCAGAAAGAGGAGTGTCAGTCAGGTTAGCCCAACTGACTGCCTGAAATGGCAGCAAATGGCTCTTGCTCTATTTCCCCTCCTCTCCTCTTCTCTCCTCCCCACCTTCCTGCCCTAACGCCATTAAGAAGTCTCTTGGTGGTTCCCAGGCTCTTGTTGGGCTGGCCGTGGGTTAAGCGAGTGCAGCTCAGAATCTCAGCATTCTTAAACGTCACCTTCAGTTAGACATCTCGGCCAAAAAGCCTCATTTGTACTACTCCAGGCTTTCAGTTGGGCAGAAAAAATGTCAAAAGAACTTCTATAAAACTTCCCTAATTTGAATTGAAGGAGGGAAGGGGAAGTCCAGGGCGAATTAGTAAGAAGTGCCGCACAATACCTTCTAAAAAACGCAGTTTATTCATAATGTTATCTTGTTTCCCAATGTCCTGCATTCCTGATGTGTGTGCATGTGTCTCTCTGATTCATTTAACTCAACAACCCTAGAGACAGATTCTCAGAGGCCTGTCATCTTTGCCTCTGAATGTTGTGCAACTTACTAGTGAACTATTATTTTGTTAACCTTAAGGGAGATCAGAAACTTTCTATGAGGATCAAAATCTGTCTTTACCAATGGTAGAAAGGATAAAGAGGAAGCAAAGGCAACGTACCATTTTCATATTATTAGCAAATCCTCCTTTTTGTTGGTTTGCAAACTAAACTGCTTCTGTGGGTATCATTAAGAAATGACTATTTGGGATTTTTGACTTTTCAGATTGTATTGGCTTTGTCCCGTGAGTCATAAACAAAATGCACTGGAGCTGCTCTGAGGGAGTGATAAGTAAGGCTTGGTCACAAAAGTTCAGGACCAAGTTCAGATCCTGGGCAGCCAATAAGTCAGTGGTATTTATTGAATACTTACTGTGTGCAGAGCACTGTATTAAGGGCTTGGTAGAGTGATTAGGATGCTCATGGTTTGCCACAGAGTTACCTCGTACCCTTTCTGTGTGCTTACAGTGTACAAGTAATAATATACACACTTTCCATTGTACACATTCAGATTCACAGCCAGTTAAGCCTTGCACAGGTCAAATGTCGGGGACCTGGGCTAGTACTGAATCAATCCACCTCAGCCCCAAAGTTTTTAAACGTTTTCTGGCCCAAAAAGGGTTACAGTGTGTCCTAGTGGAAAAATCATCAACCTGGGAGTCGACGACCTGGGTTCTAATCCTGCTGTGTGAACTAGGGCAAGTCGCTTAACTTCTCCTTGCCTGTTTCCTCATCCGTAAAAGATGTATTCAGTACCTGTTCTCTCTCTTACTGTGACCTGTAAACCCCAAGTGGGACAGGGACAGTGTCTGACCTGATTGATTTGTATCTATCCCAGTGCTTATTTTGGTGTTTGACACGTAGTAAGTGTTTAATGAGTACCACTACTACTATTATTCTTATTATTATTTATAACAATTATAATAAAATGGCTGAGTGAGTGCCTGAATGATCAACAAGTAGCATGGTCCCTGAAGCAATGTGGAGCCAAAGAAAATAACTGTAGCTTGAGTGGTCTCTTGTTTTCACTTTATGTTTTTTGACTATCTCCCTAAATAAAGTAATACCTTGAATCCTTAGAGCCCATTCATTTTTCCAAAGTTCATAGATATGTGATATTTTTTCCACAATGTCCCTGTGAAATATGGAGAGGGGGTATTTTAAAACCCCATTTTACAGATGAGGAAACTGAGGCCTAGTGACGTTAAACTGGCCTGAGGTCACCGCAGACCAGGGCATTTGTTCTCCTCCTTTTGTCCCTCTCCTTGTCTGATCCATAATAGGACCCAGGCCGCAGGATCAGGAGGCTGAACCTGCGGATGGGCTACGGGATTGTACAGGACTTTTGCACATCTGGAGCAACTGGAACATTCTGAAATGGATGTACTTCTACTCTCTCCTCCCCGTACCCAATCCAATGTACAGCTTTCTTGGAATCGCCTTCTCCCATTCCCATATTCCATGCCTTCCAGTTACACTGGAGATCCTCCACCTGAGCTCCTTTCCCTTAGGCCGACAAAACCCTTTCCTTCAGCTGTTATGTCTCCTTTAGTATCCTCCTCCTCCTCCTCCTCCTCCTCACTTTTTTTGCCTCCTTTTTTCCTCCTGCCCTTAGGTTTGAACCCTTGAGATCCAGGGGCCTCTAAGGTCCATTGTTCCAACATCTGTCTACCACCTGTTCGCCTTTCTTCCTCAATTTAACAGCTAGATCTCCTACTGTGGGGCCATTCCTCATTCCACTGACACTAGTCAAATGACTTCTCCCACCAAAGCCTCATTTCTCCTAGTTTGCCCCTCATCTAGGCTATCTGCTTTCCTTGGATATGTCTCTTAAGCGGCCCACTTACGCATACGCAGACTGACACTCCAGCTTCCAAGCCCCAAAAATTTTTGTGGGGGAGTAAAATTTTAAAAACTATTCCAGAGCCTGCTGTAACTTGTTACCAGTGTCTGTGTCATAGGTTAACCGTAATTTGTTGGAAGTAGTCACTTGCCAAAATTAAATAATGTGGCTGTTGGAAAATAAAGCATCTTCATGTTCAAAGGGATAAATACCCAGTAAACTAAATGAACGTAAAACCCAGCATGCCTTAAAATTATTGCTGAAATCTTTGTGTTCAAAATGTGCAGTAAGGACCATCTTTCCAAGAATCTGGAAAAATTTGAAAGTCATTGTTCTTAACTTTCATAGGTCTTCTGACAAGTTTTAACAAGACCAACGAAGGGAGATGGTGGTTCTTATTTTAAAAGGTCTAGTAATTTTGTAGAAACAGTACTGAAGTGAAAAAGAGATCTGGGTTGTGGTCATTTTTCATTCAATCGTATTTATTGAGCACTTTCTGTGTGCAGAGCACTGTACTAAGCGCTTGGGAAGTACAAGTTGGCAGCATATAGAGACGGTCCCTACCCAACAACGGGCTCACAGTGTAGAGGCTCACTTGAGCCTCAATACTACGTGTCTCCGATCCCTTGTTTTGAAGAGAGCTTAAGCTTCATATTATCCTTTGCTTTTTATAGGCTAAACAATCCTAATTCTATTTATCTTTCCTCGGCCCATTTTCCTTCCCTTTAAATCAGCTGTGTGAACTATCTCCATAGCCTCCTAAAACATGAAAATCAGAACCATTAACTCCAGAGGCCTGACCAGTGCTAAACAGAGTGCAAAAATTAATTCCCTGCTCTTACAAGTCACCCTCTTATTCAGATTGCATTTGCTTTTTTAAAGAAATATGATAGATCTCTTGCTCTTATTTAGCATGTGTTCCCACCAAGAATGCCAGGTCATCTCCTGTATTTTTGCATAGACAACCTGAAATCCGTACAGACAGTAAGCCTTTGCTACTTGTCTCCTTTGCACTTGTCTCTTTTTTGTCACAAATCCTTTGAGGGATCAATTCTTCTATTTATAAGGTTGCTCTGAATTAGGTTCTTCCAAATGGTTTGCAACCCCCTCGTAATTTAAGAGTCATCTGCAGGCTTCATGATTATATTCTCAACTATCCCAATAATGCTGAGGGAGTGGAGTTTTAGGATGGATAATTATCAAGGGCCGATCCAGAAATACACGGTGGGTGAGTTGGGAGGAGTTTAGGAGGGACAGGTCAGAGGTTGGGTTGGGGGCCGGTGAGTGTATGGAGGCTTTGGAGTAGTGCATATGCCAGGCGAATTCTGGATTGGTAGTGGTAAAGGAGGTCTTTACATTTGCTTCGTGCGACTTTGGGGGCAGGTGGCCTAGGAATACGTTGGGTGGGGGAAGAGGTTTTCTGACCGGCCGAGGCAGGCTAGTCACATAATTCCATGATTTGCCCACTGCGGCTTGCCTTAGTGTCATGATGCAGGTAGGGTCTGCGTGGGCTGGATTTTCAGGGCCCATACTTCGCTGTCTGAACCATACAGGTTCATGGCCAGGGTGACTGGGCCTACAATACAAACTTCTAAAACTTACCCATGCAGGGAAATTGGCTTTTAGAAGACAGTTGCAGAGCAACTAAGGACCAATGATTCTCCTTCCTCAGTCATCATTATACAGACCCAAGAGTTGGAGGTAGTTTTTTGGCCTTTTGCGGAAGGTCTGTGTAAATCTGGTCAAAGTTCCTTTTAAGGATACTAAAGAGACTTATAATAAATTATGAGAAGCAGCATGGCCTAGTGGATAGAGCATGGGCCTGAGAGTCAGATGGTCATGAGTTCTACTCCTGGCTCTGCCACGTGTCTGCTGTGTGACCTTGGGCAAGTCACTTAACTTCCCTGTGCCTCAGTTCCTGAATCTGTGCAATGGGGATTGAGACTGTGAGCCCTATCTGGGCCAGGGCCTGTGTCCAAATTAATTTACTTGTATCTACCCCAGCACTTAAAAGAGTGCCTGGCACATAGTAAGTGCTAACAAATACCATACTATTATTATTATTAATAAATTCTTATCACAATTCTCTCTTATTCTCTTTCCCTTTTCCTTAACCCATCCTGTCTGTGGGCCTCTTATTTCCCAGGTTTTTGAGTGAATTTATATTCTTGTGGCATTTAACAATTTCTCCTTTTTTTTCCCCTTCTGCTTTGCTGCATTGCTTCCCCCCCCCCTTTTTTTTATTTTTTGCAGGCTAGCCCACCCACTGTGCCTCATTGTTGTTGACCAGAGCCAAGATCTAGAGCTTCTTCATTTATTAATTAATTATGGTATTTAAGCGCTTACTATGTGCCGAGCACTGTTCTAAGCATTGGAGTAGATACAAGGTAATCAGGTTGTCCCGGGGATGGGGGCTCACAGTCGTAATCCCTATCTTACAGATGAGGTAACTGAGGCACAGAGAAGTTAAGTGGCTTGCCCAAGGTCACGCAGCAGACATGTGGCAGAGCCAGGATTAGAACCCGTGTCCTCTGACTCCCAAGCCTGTGCTCTTTCCACTAGGTCACAATGGTTTTTGCATTTGTATATAACACTTCGGGTAGCTGTGGGTTTTTCTCCTCCTTATTTCAGCCTCAATGAAGTTTACTCTGGAGTTGGGTTCTCCTTCACTCTCCTTAATCTGTGTACTTGGATTTCCTTCACTGTCAAAATCATAACTCAGAAATAACCAAGGCTATTGTTCAAAAAAATTTTGAAACGCAAGAAACCCTTGTGCCCTTCCCTTTCCCCTGCTCCCCCTCCTACACCGATGATAATAATAGCAGTCAGAAAGAAACAGACAGGAGAAAATGATGATCACTAGGAAATGTGTACAAATGAGAGAACTTAATGAATTTCAAAAAGACTACTAATGCCATTAACTATTAAATGCCTAAATAGATTAAAATTAGGCCAGTGTATCTGACGCAAAAGCTCATTTCAGGAATGTGAAACAAAAATTCACTTTCAGCATTATTCCATTGGGGTTTTTTTTTTGACAGAAAACTCCATTATAAATTAACAATTTGCATTTCATGTTTTGAATTCGTTTCAGATAAGTTGAGATGCTTTTTGTTAGAATACAACTGCCTAAGAAAGCTTAATTTGTATCTTTGTGATTCAGTTTTCATCTGTATAATGAAACATAAACCCTTAGTACATTTCACTCAGCTAATCAATGCTAAGCAAATGATAACCAAACTCTCTGGTTACATTATAAAGATAGTTAATAGGTATACTAATGAAACAGAGTACAGATTTGAACTCTGAAAACCAATGGGTTTTTTTTGTTGTTAACCTTGGCCCACGTATTACATATAGAATTAAGCCCCAGTCGCCATTAGTTGTACTTGGGGGCATGAATCATGCCTCTTACATAGTAAAAACTCAGTAAATAGTGATGAAAATTTATAAATATGGATAGCTACTGAATCTTTTGTTCTAGGCTCATCACACTATTTTATTCCTCTCCAAGCTGTCCCTTCATCTATTTGGAGAGTAATTAGTTTATTGTTGAACAAATCAGTTGCTTGGCTCCTTTCTCCACCTAATGCCACCTTCCTTAGACTATAAGCCTGCGGTGGGCGGGGACTATGTCTGCCAACTCTGTTGTAATCTCTCAAGCACTTAATACAGTGCTGCACGCAGTAAGTGCTCAATAAATACCATTGATCGATTTCTTCTAGCCCTTGTCCATAAACGTCAGGAGCTCCCGCCAGCTCCTGGTATTATAATATGCCTACAGTGGACCCTCAAGTGCCATTAGCTGATGCCATCTGCCCCTGATTTTGTGACCTCTAGGTATACCCTCTTTCATCTGTCGTAACGATCCAGCTACATCACCATTGCCAGTGTCCTGAAATAGCCACGTCGTCTTTCATCATAGTTGTATTAACTCTCCCTCCCTCCAAGGCTTGACCTAGATGTTCTCATCTCGCTGCGACCCTTCACTGGGGTCTCCCCTGGTCTAGCTCGGAGCCAAACCAACTGGAAGCGTGTTTTGGATTAAAATGTGTCTGGACTCCCTGCCTGGGGATAAGGGTGTGGTGTGGGAAGGAGCCCTATTTGTCGTTGCCCTTATGGGAGTGCAATTCTGGGGTGTGTGGAAACACCGCTGTTGTCCCAGCCGCAATAGTCAAGTGGAATGAGTTCCCTGAGGTAGGGGTTTGGAGGTGGGGAGAGAATGAAATGGGCGAGGGAGGGCTGTGATCCTGTATGAATCCAACTGAATTTGGTGTAGTGCCAGTTGGACCAGTAGTGCCAGTTGACCGGTCCCACAGGCTCAGGCCTCGTGGCTAGGGATGGCCCAACTCATGAAGGGCTTTGGGGTGCAGGTTTCAGCAAAACCTCCTTCCCTCTCGTGTTGCCCCCGCCACCACCACCAAAAAAAAGCACCTCACTGGCAGATTCAACTATTCTGCCCTGAAAGAGTAAATCAGTTTGCGTTGGAGGGGAGGGGGTAGGGAGGGAGGGGAAGAGATGGTGGGTGAGTGTGTTAAATGTATAAAAAAATCCTTTCCACCATTAAAGCCCTTCCTGTCCAATAGCTCGCTGAACTCTAGAAGTCCAGTGATAACTTCAAATTTTTCCCCCCAAACATGCGCAAATATCAGTTGTTAATTAGAAATTTGTTAGTCCTGGGTAATAATTTTTCCACCTTTTTTATTTCAGTGACTTTTTTGAACGAACTATACTGTGTAACAGCCTTGTGTGGAGCTGTGCTGTGACCGGTAAACCTGGACTCACCTATCAGGAAGCCCTTGAGTCAGAAAAGAAAGCCAGACAAAATCTTCAGAGTTTTCCAGAACCACTAATAGTTCCAGTTTTGTACTTGACCACCCTTACCCATCGTTCGCGTCTGCATGAAATTTGTGATGATCTCTTCGCTTATGTCAAGGATCGATATTTTGTTGGCGAAACTGTGGAAGTAGTTAGGAACAATGGTGCAAGGTAAAACATTTTAGATTTAGTTTTTGAAATGTGTATTGATCCGTAGTTCTTCTTTGTAACAATGTGGGATTAGCCACGTAACAAATGACATAATGATTAGCTGAATTCTGAAACTGTAATTGGGAATTTCAAAAAGGGGTCTTAAGCCATTTGTGCAGGTAGTGTGATTTCTGCCGTCATTTCTTGTTCCCAACATAGTCATTAAGAATTCTCTTGCCTTCGTGATGGTCCCTCTGTCCCGAAGGCTACTGTAGAAATTTCATTAAGTCCTAGTCATTAGCAGTGTTAGCTTTAAGTACAAAGGGCAGCCGTATATCTACATACACACTCCCAAAATAGAATGGCTCTCGACTTGTAGAGGCAGAGTTTGCTATAGTGAACAAAAAATAATTTTGTAATCAATCAATGGTATTTCTTGAGCACTTACTATGTGCAGAGCACTGTACTAAGTGCTTGGGAGAGTAAAGTACAATAGAATTAGCAGACATATTCCCTGCCCATAAGGAGCTTACAGTCTAGAGGGATGATGGTTTAGTTAAAGTGAAAATAAAGTAATTTTAAATCCATTAGATTTGGAATATTGATGTGCTTATAAATATTTCGGGGGTTTTTTTCTGTGAGGGGAAATAACAAAAAGAGCGTTGAATTTATAATTTTATACTGAGTATGGATTGCTAGTGTGTTGCGGATTCTGAGGGGAATTGGTATAGTTTAGTGAATTGAAGAATCAGGAGTAGCTAGAGCGCGGGCCCGGAAGTCAGAAGGACCTGGGTTCAAATCCCGGCTCTGCCCCTTGTCTGTGACCTTGGGCACGTTACTTCACTTCTCTGGGCCTCAGTTCCCTCACCTGCAAAATGAGGATTAAGACTGGGAGCCCCATGTGGGACAGGGACTATGTCCAACCTGATGACCTTGTATCTACCCCAGACAGTGCTTGGCTCATAGTAAGCACTTAACACCAACCATTATTTTTGTTATTTTGCCTTATTTACCTTGCCTAACTAGCCCTTGCCTTGGTGTTCCTGTCTTAAACTAGAAATGCTATGAGTGACATGCTACCTACCTCTTTTTAAAATTCGAGTCCTCTCCTAGTCATTTCCTGCCCTTTAGAATTTGGGGCATTGGTGAACTGCTGCATTTCTTTCAGTGTGTGTATTCCCTGCTTTGATCCTCTCCCTCTCCTCCTGTCCCCGGATTCAGCTCCAGGGAAAGAGGAGGCCCAGGCCTTGGAGGGTGGGGAACTCCTTCCTCTCTGCAGCTCTAACTGTGACCAATACTGCCTGCCACTTCTGTTACTCCGAAGGACCTGAGCCTGCCCACCTCCCTTCTCTTTTCTTGGTGATCACTGGGAAATGGGAGGGTGACGGAGTGGAGAAATAGGCCAACGTCTGCGGAGACGTAGCCAAATGGACAGGTGGGCTGAAGGCTTTAGGAGGAGTAGAAATAGCAGTCTACCTGAAACTCCTGGAGGCAGGGTGGATTCCTGAAATGGACTTGAACTCTAAAGGGGCAAAAGGAAAATTCCAGATACTCAAGGGGCTGGGAAGAAGAAGAAGGGGAACTAAAGAGAGTCACATACAGGCTAATCCGTGCTTTCCTCCCTATTCCTTCAGATCAACATAATAATAATAATAATGGCATATATTAAGCACTTACTATGTGCAAAGCACTGTTCTAAGTGCTGGGGAGGTTACAGAGTGATCAGGTTGTCCCAAGGGGCTCACAGTCTTAATCCCCATTTTACAGATGAGGTAACTGAGGCCCAGAGAAGTTAAGTGGCTTGCCCAAAGTCACACAGCTGACAAGTGGCGGAGCCGGGATTTGAACCCCTGACCTCCGACTCCAAAGCCCGGGCTCTTTCCACTGAGCCACGCTGCTTCTCCATATCCCTTTACTTCACACCCCCCACCTCAGCCCCACAGCGCTTATGTACATATCCATAATTTCTTTATATTAATGTCTTCCTCCCCCTCTAGACTGTAAGCTCATTGCGGACAGGGAACGTATCTACCAACTCTGTTCATTCATTCATTCAGTCGTATTTATTGAGCGCTTACTGTGTGCAGAGCACTGTACTTAGCGCTTGGGAAGTACAGGTTGGCAACATATAGAGACGGTCCCTAACCAACAACGGGCTCACAGTCTAGGAGGGGGGAGACAGACAACAAAACAGAACATATGGTCAGGTGTCAAGTCATCAGAATAACTGTTATAGTATACTCTCCCAAGCTCTTAGAACAGTGCTCTGCACACGGTAAGCACTCGATGAATATGATTGTACTTGAGATATGTAAAACTGTCGTGGTAATTTCTAAGAAGTCACTGTTCCAAATTCATATAATCATATTTATTGAGTGCTTACTGTGTGCAGAGCACTGTACTAAGCGCTTGGGAAGTACAAGTTGGCAACATACAGAGACGGTCCCTACCCAACAACGGGCTCACAGTCTAGAAGAAGTCCAATCTAGAAGTCCAGTCTAGAAATGAAGTCCAAAGAGACCCCCCAAATGAGGAATGTAGGCTGATTCTATGTTTGTATATGGTTCTGCCATCCTATGGCTTTAAACCACCAGGAAGTGGTTTTACTTTTCTGTTTAGCCTCCAACCATCATGGGTGTGTGGGATCTACATGACGAAGGCTTTGTCATGGTTATGGACCCCCCAAGGATACCTGAAAAGGGACGGTAGTGACCCTGGAGCTGGAGCAGTGGTTTTCAAATAATAGTCATAATAGTGTTAGTTAAATGCTTTCCAAGTGCCAGGCCCGGGGTTAGATAGAAGATGATCAGGTTTAATCAATCATTTATTGAGCGCTTACTGTGTGTACAGCGTACTAAACACTTGGGAGAATAAAATATAACAGTTAGTAGACAAGTTCCCTGTCTACAATGAGTTTACCATCTAAAGGTTAGACAGTTCCTGTCCCGCATAAAGGGAGACGGAGTATTTTGTCAGGGCTGCTCTGAACAGCACAGTATTTTGGTGCCTGGACTGTGTATTAAGTGGTTTTAAGTTGCTAGCCTCCAGGCAAATAACCCAATGAAATAGAGTCAATAGAACATGTATTTATTTTGTTCATTTTGACAGGGACACCAAAATTATTGGGTAGCTACATTTAAGACATTCTTTAGAAAAAGGTATTGTGCAGTTGTGAAGGGAATGTGTCGGAGGTCACTGACTTTATTTTCAAGAGCTGTCGTATCAGAGGCAGAGTATATAAGTGTTTTGGCAAAACTCCCTCTGTCCCCACCTGCCCCTCAATTTAAATGAACATTTAGGTGCATCTTAAATATATCCATTAGCCAGTTCTAAGAAATCGCTATGGCAAATTTAGCTTGGAAACTTTTGTGGTCATTGGAAGTGTGTAGTGTAGACGTGTCTTCATAAATTAGGCTCCTAGAAGGCCACTTGGAGCCTAACAGAGGCATTGGCGATGTTTCTTCATTTTTATGCCACTCTTAGAGGACAGGGTCCTTATCGGATTGGCAGTAGTTCTTAAGTAGCCTCGCCCTGGCCTCTTAGCCTCCCTGTGGGCTGGTCAAAGGAAAAAGGAGGCAGGCTAGGACTTACCCCACAAACAAGATGCCGGCTAGGCCATCTTCTGGCACATGCGCTGGAGTTGCTCATATGTCCTAGCACATTTCCTACTTTAGAACTAAAATATGTGGTTTGGCAGCATTTCAGTTGTTGATGGGAGCTGGAGTTTTTGTATTTTTTTTTTTAAGCCCAATTTGGGGAAATTAAAAAAAAAAACAACCCTAAAGTAATGAAGTAATTAATACTTTTTTCCTTTACTTTCAAAAGAAAAGATTGTAATGGAATCCTGCTTTGTCTCTTAGAGAGTAGAGTTATAGGTGAGTGTTTTTATGAGCACTAAACGACTGCATTGAGGTCGCAATGGGTCCAAAAGATGGTGGAGAATTTTTCAGACATAATTTCTGTGAAAAAATGTTTAGATCCTCTTTAAATCTGTATTTGTTTTCCCTCATTTCTCTTCTCAGCTCATTTTTCTTGTCAACTAGTGCATCCTCTAGGTCCTTACTATTTCTATTGCCTTTTATCCCCTTAAAGCTTTACCTGATCCTCCTCTCCATTTCGGTGGTTGGATGTGAACTAGAGAAGCAATACTAGTGTTGGTCAACCTACTGAACTTGGAAATTCTCATCCCGCTCCCCTCTACTCTAATCTGGACTGATTTTTTTTTTTTTTTTTGACTAGTGGAAAGAGCATGGCCCTAGAAGTCAGAAGTCATGGGTTCCAATCCTGCTGTGTGACCTTGAGCAAGTCACTTAACTTATCTGGGCCTCGGTTACCTCATCTGTAAAATGAAGATTAAGACTGTGAGCCTCATGTCAGACAAGGGACTTTGTCCAACCTGATTACCTTGTATCTGCTGTAGTGTTTAGAACAGTGCTTGGCACATAGTAAGCGCTTAAGAATACCACAATTATTTATAAATGAACAGTGCTTAAGTTCTGCAAGCAAATTGGGGTTTTTCTCAGTTTTCAAGTTAAATAGACCCTTCTAGACTGTGAGCCTGCTGTTGGGTAGGTACCGTCTCTATATGTTGCCAACTTGTACTTCCCAAGCGCTTAGTACAGTGCTCTACACACAGTGCTCAGTAAATACGATTGAATGAATGAATGAAATAGCAACATTCCCCTTTTTATGTTTTCTAGACTGCATCACCAGACTAGGACAAACTCTTGCACTGTCTATCCTTACATTGTTATTTTAAAGCCTCCTTCCATCTCTAATTCGTCTCAACTTCTCTACCTCATAGCATCTTCAGACCAAGTGATGTCCTCTATAATACTCCGCTAACACAAATATTCAGATATTTGCTTGGCTATAAGGAGAACTAAGGCTAAAGTGTATGGCTGTTAATTCCCTGTAGTTGAGAAAAATATACTCTGCCCTCTCTTCCCCACTGATGTGTTTACACATCATTGGGAAAGTTCCAGTAGGCAAAAGTGCGTGAGTGTTTTCTTTATCGCCTCATGAAAGACCTTTCTATGAAAGATGCCTGCTGATAGTAACGCAAGAGATAAAATAGTTGGAACTAATTTGAACCATCAAGTATGTTAAGGATGTATGGAAGATGTTAAAATGCACTCTGTAGTGAAAATGACTTCCAGTGGAAAGGTCCTAAAAGTAATTATGAGAACCACACATGTTATATTTTCTACTAGTTAAAAATAGCACAGCCAGTTTTTGTATAATGTAGCATTCTGGAAGAATTATGTGCGTCTTGATTGATGCCATGCAGTTGCACACAACGGTTTTTTCCTGTGCTTCATTTATTTACGGCTCGTGTTCTATCCAGATAGATAAGTGCTGTGGAAAGAACATTCTTAATTCACTAGTAGTCTGTGCGAGTCACAAAATGAAATAGGTATTAAAGAAAACCGTATCTGCATTATCACTTATTGTAGGCATAGCACTGTGCTATGTGCTTGGGAGATAAATCGAGGTCCCTGCCCTCACAAAAAGTTTACATTCTAGTTGGGGGGAGAAATAAATGGACACAAATTGCAGTCATATTCTGTTAAGATCATATGAACAGGAGGAGTAGGGTAGCCCAATGGAGAACCTAGGTTCTGATGTCTGCTCTGCCATTTGCCTGTTGTGTGACCTTGGGTAGGTCACTTGACTTGTCAGAGAAGCAGTGTGGCTCAGTGGAAAGAGCGTGGGCTTGGGAGTCGGAGGTCATGGGTTCTAATCCCAGCTCCGCCACTTATCAGCTGTGTGACTTTTGGCAAGTCACTTAACTTCTCTGTGCCTGTTACCTCATCTGGAAAATGGGGATTAAGACTGTGAGCCCCATGTGGAACAACCTAATTAACTTGTATCTCCCCCAGCGCTTAGAACAGTGCTTCACATAGTAAGCGCTTAGCAAATACCAAAATTATTATTATTATTATTGTCTGTGCCTCAGTTTCCTCATCTGTAGAATGAGGATTCAGTGCCTGTGTTCTTCCTCCTACTTGAAGTGTGAACCCATGTGGGTCAGGGATTGTGTCCGACCTGATGAATTTGTATTTACCACAGTGCCTGACACATAGTAACGAACAGCATAGTAATGATAGTAACACATAGAAATAAGAACAAAAACAAGGAACTAAATAGATTCGTGGTTCGGTTTACCTCGTGAAATAATCAGCAGAACTCAAAATGATTCCTTGGAACCTTGATTAAGGTGTACATATGTGTGCATGATTTAGGAAATCCCTCATTCCAATAATGGAAATTTCTGAAGAGAAACTTGCCTAGTGATCACTCTTGATTCCTTGAAAAGTGGTCTTTTTGGCTTTGAATACGTGGCTTCCTTGAAAGACTTTTAAATAAGTCAATAACCTTATTCATGTTCATAGTTCCTCAATGCTATGACTAAATAGTCTATATCTACGAACAACAAAATGGTCTTCTAGAGATCCGTCGAACAGTGATATTCGAGCTATTACCCTGGTGCTCTGTGTTTAAACCCTTGGGTGAGTACAATACAGCAGAGTTGGTAGACACATTTTCTACCCACAGGGAGCTTACCATCTAGGGGGAACAACAGACACTAATATAAATAAATTACATATATGCACATATGAGCTGGAGGGAGAGTTGAATAGAGAAGCAGCATAGCCTAGTGGATAGAACAGAAGGATCTGGATTCCAATTCTGGCTCCTCCACTTGTCTGCTGTGTGACTTTGGGCAAATCACTTCACTTTTCTGGGCCTCAGTTGCCTCATCTGTAAAATGGGGATTAAGACTGAGCCCATGTGGGACAAGGGACCCTGTCCAAATCGATTTGCTTGTGTCTATCCCAGAGCTTAGTACAGTGCCTGGCACATAGTAAGCACTTAACAAATACTATTGTTATTATTATTACCATTACTATTATTAAGTGCTGAAAACGTACAGATCCAACTGCATAGGCAGTTTCGAGGGCTGTGAGGTGATTTTCCAGGGAAGCTGCTTCAATTTAAGGAACGCCATTATAACAGGCCTCGCTGAAAAGCAAGCATAGAATTGAGTGACTTTTAAAAAATTCTTATTGCAAACTCACCCTCTTCCTATTGACCAGTGATTAGAGTAGTTCACAAATCATTGGTTCAATTCTAATTGTTATCTTAATCCTGAAATTACCTGGATTTTGCAACACATCCTGGACAAAAGGACAGATGAGGGATAAAATCCTGAGTTTCTGAATGCGTGAGCCAGTATTGCAGAGTGGTAGAAGGCTCGAGTAATTGACCTTTGCAAGTCTTCCATCCCCTAGAACGTTTACTAGAATGCCATTAAACCATAACTCTATCTTTTGACAACTGCCTCCTGAATGTGTTGGCAATTGCTGCTAATTGGGGACTTTTATGTTTCTTTCATTGTGGAGTAAGTAGCCCTAGGACCTCGGCGAATTTAGTCCAACCGCACTTGTTTAATAGCTTCCAGAGCCCTGGACTCCTGTTGGGATTAAGTGCTTTGGTAAAATAAGGCTTTTATATGGTTCTTGGCAGCCCTCCTGCCAACTTGGCAACGAAGATCATGTCTGCTATGTCATGTTGCATTATAGAACCACACTGTGATTTTGGGAATACTTACAGCAATGCTGTCTAGGAGCTGATTCTGACCAGAACTTTTTTCTTTTATGATTAGGAGCTTTCCATGTGAACTAAGCAGTGGGGTAGATACAAGCTAATCAGGTTGGATACAGTCCATGTCCCACGGAGGGCTCAGTCTTAATCCCCATTTTTCAGATGAGGTAACAGAGGCACAGAGAAGTAAAGTGACGAGACTAAGGTCCCATAGCAGGTAGCAGAGGTCCTATGACTCTCAGGCCTGTGATCTTCACTAGGCCACATTGCTTCTCATATTGCCAGCAGTGGAGTTTAGAGGATTTTGCAGCAACGTAAAGAAATTCCATAAATTTCTGTAGCCAGTTTGTGGGAAGCAATGACTGAAATCATTGTTGGAAAACCCCATGCATATTACTCCATACCCAGCCAGTCTCACGGTGTTCAAAGGGAAGCTGCCTTGAAGAACCTGCTGACATTAAGTATTAAATATCTTGACCTTGGGTAGCTGATCTTGGGAGTTAATGAGTCATTTTGGGCATTCACTCTGGGATATTATCCCAGTTACTGGGATGAGATCTTGCTGGTTTTAGCATCATTTTGGGGATGGTAGTATCATTAGGTCTCGGTCTTCTGTGCTAAAGGTGAAATCTGTCATTAATCCTTAAAAACTGTACATGTCTGAACAGGTGGTGAGATGGAGGGAGGGATCAGAGTGGAGAAACAGGGCTGTAGTTGATGCGAGAGCTGGTGCAACCTGGTTGAAGTTTTATGTCTCTTGGTGGGAGAGATGTCAAAATCAGGAGCTTCAGAATCCTCCAAAAGACATCTTCATATGGCATTCTCTGACCTGCGTAGTCATGGAGTAAAGAGGACTTAAGAAGCTGCTTAAGCAGGTGCCTTTTTTGTTTATTTTGGTGCTGTAATTTTAGCAACTTGTCTACCCCATTAAATTATAAATTCCTCAAGGACAGGGACCTTGACTTTTACTGCCATAGTGTGTTAAGTGTCTTGCATGTAGGCACTCAAATGCTCTTGATTTATCCCACAGTAAGCGCTCAATAAATACGATTGAATGAATGAATCCCTTTTTTTAATGGTATTGGTAAAGTTTTTACTATGTGCCAGGTACAGTACTGTGTGTTGGGGTAGATACATGATCATCAGGTTGGACCCAGTCCCTGTTCTTCCAACGGTTCACTGTCTTAGTCCCCATTTTGCAGATGAGGTAACTGAGGCACAGAGAAGTTTCTTGCCCAAGGTCACAGAAGCAGGGAAGTGGTAGAGCTGAGACTAAAATCTAGGTCCTCTGACCCACGAGCCCGGGCTCTTTCTGCTAGACCACACTGTTGACGGAGAGATGGATTCAGGGAGCAGAAGCAGAGTAGTATCCCCTGCTCTCCGTGGCCATCGTGTTCTTAACCCACTGGGGTGACCAGGACAGCTTCCTTCCAGATTCCCGATCCTGACCTGTTCACGTGTCCCTACTCAACCAAAATAGTCTTGCGGGTAGGATTGGAGGGTTGGCAGGATTCAGAGCTGCCAGATGAGTTTCACCTTAAGCACAGCATTGCCCTACATCCCTGCTTCAACCAGGCCTAAGTTTACTCAAGCATGTGGGTCTGTGTTGCGTATATGACTGTGGATAGGGATCTGGGAATACGTGACCATGTCCTATCCAACACGTGCTGGAAAACTCAAGATCCAAGGCTACTCCTTGATGTAGCTAGTTGGCAGATTTGGAAGGGCCTTGTCCACAACCTTTCCTCAGCACCAGCAAATAAAATGAAGATGGTGCACTGGGTTCCATCTTGTTAATTCTGTTCAGTGTGGTCATTCTCAAGGAGGCAACCAAGAATCTGTTCCTCTGGGAAATCCTTGTAATGCAGCAGGCGATGGACGGCAACAAAAGGCCCTGAATCGGCCAAAAAGGAATTTATATGCTGATGACTGTGTTCTAGATGTGCAAATAATTACAACTGCTTAGTAAAATCAGCAAAGCTGTAGGAATTGACAGTAAACCTGAACCATATGCATTCAATCAGTGGTATTTATTGAGTGCTTACTGTGTGCAGAGCACTGTACTAAGCACTTGGAAGAGTACAGTACAACAGTTGGTAGGCACATTCTCTGCCCACCAGGAGCTTACGGTCTAGCAGAGGAGACATTAAAATAAATTAGGGATATGTTTCTAAGGGCTGTGGGCCTGAGGATGGAGTGAATAGCAAATGCTTAAAGGGTACAGATCCAAGTGCAGAGGTGAAGCAGAAGGAAGACAGAACAGAATGGCACCAATTTGTAGAGAAATTGTATCCAGTTTTCTTTAGAGTTTTTTTATTTTTTCATGGTATGTAAGTACTTACTATGTACCAGGTACTGTAATAATAATGATGGCGTTTGTTAAGCGCTAACTATGTGCCAAGCACTGTTCTAAGCGCTGGGAGGATACAAGGTAATCAGGTCCCACGTGGGGCTCACAGACTTAATCCCCATTTTACAGATGAGGTGACTGAGGCCCAGACAAGTTAAGTGACTTGCCCAAAGTCCCACAGCTGACAAGTGGTGGAGCCGGGATTACTAAGCGCTGGGGTAGATAGAGGCTAATTCAGTTGGATACAGCCCGTGTCCCACATGGGACTCACACCACTTTACGAATGAGGTAATTGAGGCACAGAGAAGTGAACTGATTTGCCCAGGGTCACACAGCAGACAAGTGGCAGAGCTGGGATTAGGACCCGGGCCCGTACCCTATCCCCTAAGGCCATGCTGTGTCTCTTGTGAAAAATGAAAAATGACCTTTGGCATCTTGAATAATTCCATAATAATTCCCCTTCTAGTGCTTTGTATACAGTAAGTGCTCAGTGAATACCACTGAATGAAATAGCAAGACAGGATCACTAGCATTCAGGTCCCGGAATGCAGTCAGTCCACTATTGTCGAAGTAATCGTGTCCCTTCTCAACTTCACTGGGCGGGATGTGAGGATTTGGGATGCCAGCAGGACACCCAAACAGGTGCCGTACTGTACCCAACCTCAAATGATAGGGTGTAGTCAGGAGAGGTTGGGAGATGGTAGCACTAACAGACCAGTCTGGCATATAGCAATTAGAAATTGGGTGACTCAGAGCAGCACCTCCGAGAAGATCGCACCAGATATCGGGGAGAAACATAAATGGCTTCAGACGCTGTGGGTAGTAATTGCAGCAGTCTAAGGGCAATCTTTAAGGGCATGTAATGTGCAAAGGATTTTGTCACACTTTAGTATCATCAACTACCCTCAAATAATTCAATTTGGGCAGGGACAAACTTGCCTGCAGCATCATCTTCTACCTTGAAATGTTTCCTCTGGAAGGACTGTGGAGTCAGTTAAGGTGACTGGGAGGGGTGTTTGTTCATAAGAAAAACGTGGGGGTGAATGCCTGGAGGGGGCAAGCTGTTTTTCTTTCTCCCATTTTTTATTAATGTAAGTAGCCCATCATCATCAATCGTATTTATTGAGCGCTTACTATGTGCAGAGCACTGTACTAAGTGCTTAGTAGGTCCTGCTAGATTGAAGTGTAAGGAGGTTTTTCTGGCTAGTTGCCTTTTCACCAGTGGAATGAAGCACACTTGCATAATAGGTTTAGTCTTTTTCAAACGATTTTACAGATTCATTTTTGAGACATTGAGGCACTCTGGAAGGTAGTGTTAATGTATACTTCTGGTTGTCTGCAGAAGTTCTTCATTCATTCATTCATTCAGTCGTATTTATTGAGCGCTTACTGTGTGCAGAGCACTGTACTAAGCGCTTGGGAGGTACAGATAGACTCCTTCAAGCACGAGTCCTAAATCAATCAGCTAGGAAAGGAAAAGAAATAACTGTCAGGTCTTCTGATATTCAGTTGTTCAGACTAAATTGCGTAGAAGAAAAAAAAGATTAAATGGCAGTTGTCTTATGTCACCCACAGGAATGTCTCTGTTGTTGTATTGTACTTTCCGAAGCACTTAGTACAGTGCTCTACACAAAGTAAGCACTTAATAAATGTGATTGAATAAATAAATGAATCAGTGGTTACAGATCTATGCTACCAATAGAACCCAGTACTCCTACTAATGTTTGCATTGTAATGTAAGTAGTGTTCATATTTTTACTGCTGCAACTCCATGTCCTTTTACATATTTGTTTTCATTTGTACATTTCTAGAGCAGGGATTGTGTCTCTCACAGTTACACAAACATATGAGAGCCTAATGGCTACCGGAGTTCTTTCTGTTTGTAAGATTCAATGTCCGCTAAATAAAATCTAGATTAAACCGTACAAATTCTACAAACACTGGGAAATCTTAAGAACAGAAGCTAATTTTAAGAGAGTTATGTTAGTCAACTGAAACCAAACTTGAATTTGTCTTGAAGGGTTTTCTTTAAGTGGTTTGCCCAACTTACCAGTATTTCAGGTTTGGTGCTTTGAAAATCTAATTTACGTAATCATTCAAGGTACAGAAGCACAGCAAGCCTTCAAACTGGGAATTAATATTTTCCTCAGAATACTTTAGTGACCATAAGCAGTGTTTGTTCTCCCTCACCCCGCCCGCCCGCCAGCTGTTCATTTTGGGGAGTCTTTTTTATAAATAATTCTCATAGTTTATTTTGAAAATCTTTGGAAAATTGATTATTGGACTGTGTATGAGCTACTGTTTGTTCTTGCAAAGACTTTGCCTTTTGAATCCTTTATAGCCTCCTATTTTCAGCTTTCTCTCCCTGTCTACCAGTGGAATGTGATTTTCCCCTGATTCTCTTTTTTGCGTAATATAACTAAAGAATTTTGATGCCCGTGATATTATGTACTAGATACATCTTCTTTTCCAACCTTCATTTTTGTCCGCTTGACCCTATCTAAGTGTATTCTATTCCTTGTTCTCTTTAGTGATTTGGTAACTACATACATTCTGAAGCTTTCTCTTTTCATCAATCAGTTGAGCATTTACTGTGTGCAGAACACTGTACTAAGCACTTGGGAGAGTACAATATGGCAGAGCTGGAAGACATGTTTCCTGCCCACAACAAGCTTTCAGTCTAGAGGAGACAGATGTCAGTATAAATAAATAAATTATGGATATGTATGTAGGTGCTGTTGGGCCGAGGGAGGGGTGAATAAAGGGAGCAAATCCGAGTGTCGGGGTGATGCAGAAGGGAGTGGGAGAAGAGGAAATGAGGGCTTAATCAGGGAAGGCATCTCATGGTATTTGAGTGCTTACTGTGTGCAGAGCACTGTGTTAAGCGCTTGGTGGAGTACAATACAACAGAGTTGGTAGACACGTTCCCTGCCCTCAGGAGTGCTTGGTTTAGCCAACAAGGCATCTTTTTACCCTTCTTGAACTGCCTGTGTAGTCCTCGGACCTTGCAGAACTCTTTTTAAAGTAGAATTCCTTGGACCCATTTTCCTGGCAGATTTTCTTTGGTATCTGTTGGTGTCCTAAGCCTGTTACCGTTTGCTCTTTTAGAGTTTATTTTCTTTATTTTGCCAACTTCTTTTCTCCCTCTAATGATCATTTCGTGATCACTACAACCATGATCTTTAGATTCTCAATTAATTAGGAAAGATCAAATCAAGAAGGGCAAATGCCTTGTTCTTTCTCTCCTGTCTGCACCAGAACATGGTCTCTGAAAACTTGTGATGATTTGTGGCCATTGAAAGGCTTTCCCAGAAGACAATTGGGTAATTTAAAATCTCCCAGCACTGTCAGATAGCAGATTTGGAGAACTGGCCACATAATGTCATCCCATCCTTTTCCCTTTTTGGAGTCTAATAGACCTTTACCCTTGTTCTCTTCATGAGAATCCTTGTTGGACAAGTCAACACCTTTCTTTCTCCCCTCCCCTCTCTTCCCTTTCATCTTTGCTGAACAACCAATAAGTATCCTTGCAGTTCAGCTTTTCAGTCCCACCATATCTTCTAATTCCATTTTCACCATACTGTGGTTCTGACTCTCAATTCTTTCTGCTGATTTTCCAACCTCCTTGTCTTTCCATCCAAATATTTTAAGTAACCATAAACAGAGCTTTTTGATTTCCTCCTTGTTATCTTGTCAACCACACTAGAATTTCTTTTGGAAATGAATGCCAATTTCACTTCTCTTTGAACTCAGCTTATCCCTTTAAAATCTTATTTAAAGCCCCTTGCTAGGTTAAGCAGTAGGTTCTGACACCTCTTTGGGAGAAGGATTGTGATCCAGTGCAGGAGGCTTTTTTTCTGAAGACCAAAGCTTCAGTTGTATGGACAGATTTTTTAATCTCCAAGATGTTTCTGTCCTTGCTGGAACTTTTCCTCTGTACTGGAAAGACTGACACCTGAAGTCCAACCTTCTTTGCCTCAAAAGCCCTGTCCTAATGCATTCTTGGTGATTTGAGACAGTATCATATTTTGTTTTATTCAACCCCTTTGGACTTTTTCACTCAATTTGTGGGCTACAGATTAGCCTTACTAATTTTTAAAAAATATTCACTAATGAAGTCAATAAACCCACTTAGGGCTGTACTTCCTGAACCAGAAGGAAAACTTTTTATGGGGCGGAGCCTCCTTCCTTGTGTGTTTTTGTTTGTTTTGTTTGTTTTTGTTTTTAAGTAATGAAAGGCACACCTATTCGTGATTAGAGCCCGACTAACTTTCAGTGAACCATATTTATTGAGTGTTTACTATGCACAGAGCACTGTACTAAGTGCTTGGGAGAGTACAATATAACAGAGTTGGGAGACACGTTCCCTTCCCACGACAAGCTTAAATCCCAAACTTCTCCCCATGTTACTCATTATGGACTGCTTGTCCATGAATTTATCTGAACTTCTTCACAGCTTCCTGAGGTATCAAATTATGTGCCACTTAAAGGTGTCCCTATATTTTTTAGAATGTTACACTTTCAATCATTAATAGATACCTCTGCCTTGTTGTTTTGGGACTTCCATAATTTTGTAAGTTTCAGTTGTATCCCATCCATTCAGTACTGTTAATTGAGCACCCGCTCCGAAGACAAAAAGACCTGTTCCCAACATCAAGTAATGTACAATCTAACAGAGGAGAGAGAAGTATATAGGTTGTATAAATGTAATGGGAGCACGAGAGAAAAGCTTGAACTGGTATTCAGAAAATTGAATAAATGAAGTACATAAATTGATGTATACAAAAATGCTGAGGGTGGGCTGTTGGGATGACATGACTGGGGATGGTGGAAAGAACCCCTCCTGGAGGAGCAGAGTTTTCAGGAGGACTTGAAGATGGGGAGGACTTTAGTCTGGAAGATTTGATGGGGAAAGGTGTCCCAGGAGAGTGGAGAGTGAGTTTAGGCAGTCTAACTTTAGACATTTTATGTTAAAACAAACTGTGCCTACATTTCGAAATCTATACTGTCTAAGTTTTAAAATTCAACAGTTTTGACTTTGCATCCCTAGCCTCCTTTATGACACTAGTCTCTAAATGGGAAAAGACTGGGATTTTTTCATTGCTAATTACTTTATCCCAAGCACTTAGGACAGTGCAATGCACACAGTAGGCATTCAGTAAGCTCCATTGATTGATTGATTGATTTGAACTTTCCCAATTTAGCTTTCTCTAATATGGATTTGGATCAAACTTGCAGTGTTCAGTTCTCACTGGGACAGGCCCAAGTGTTTTTTTTTTTTATTTAAATGATAAAACCCAAATGCCACGTTATTTTGAGGTACAAGGTGTAGGAGTTAATATTCAGTCCAAATCATTTATGCTGTGAGGAGGCTGGAATGTCCTAGAGCTTTGGAGCATGGGAGGAAAGCTGATCTGCTTATTGACCAAATGCACAAGAAGTGCAGGCTAGCAATCTGTGTTATCTTCTGCACACCAATGCTAGAGCACAACTTCAAGGTGCGGTTGTGTCTTTTCATGAGGATAAGGGGGACCATCTGTCCAGTTTTACATCAATCTAATTTTCAATTGGCCTGACTTCTAATTCTGATCCAGTGCCAACCACTTATGTTGGCTTTTAAATTTTTCAGTGCTGTGTGTCCCTCTGCCCTCCAGCTCTTGCTGCCTAGTCTGTGACTTAGAGTTGGTAAACGTACTGGAGCAAGTTGAGGAAAAACTTGCTGGATCACAGAAAAGCGGTCAAGAAGCACAGTAAGGTCATTCTGCAAAATGATGGCATCATATACTGCTTGCCCAGCTTAACATTTGATGACCTGTGTCTCCTTTCATAGATTGTGAATCTGAGGGACAGGGTCTGTGTATAATTCCCACCTGTATACTCTTTCCCAGTGCCCGGCACCTAGTATGGTGCTCTGCATACAGTAAGCACTCAATAAATACTATTTCCACTTATCCAGTATTCAGGAGGCACATTAATGGCCATTCTGATGGGGTGATGATGTTGCTTTGCAGCCTCCAAGACCCAAAGGGTTGGCCAACATAATTTTCTGCTTTGCATTCTATTTTTCTGAGAAGCAAGCTTTATATAATGGGATTTAAGTGCTTTTGGTGTGCAGTGTTCAGTTTGATACAATATAAGCAGATCAGATGTAGTCCCCATCCCTCATGGAGCTCACAGTCCGAGTGAGGGAGACCAGGTAAGAGTGTTTTCAAAATTTCTGGAAGGGAATCAAAATAATTTGGTACATGTTTCCCAACATGTAGATATAACACGTAGTGTTTTCTAATAATGGTAAATGTGTTTTGCCCCATTGGTGTTTTTTCATCTGAGTCATAATTTTGTGATGATGCATTAAAATGGGAAGATTAGATTAAATTAACCCCTAGTAACCAGTAGCATATATTCAGTATTGTATATTTTTCTTTCAATGTATTTTTACGTGGTTTGGTTATAAACTAAAGGGATATAGATGCCATAGAAACTAAATCAGTCATGAAGACTTGCTTAGCTGAGAATAAACTTTGTTGGGTTGCAAGAATTTGCTTTTTAAAAAGTACCATTGTGCACTGTATTTGGTTTGCAGTCCTGGTATTAAAGGAATGGATTGATTTGACTCTTAATGAGTGTGCCAGATGGAGACTTCAATATGAATCAGGAGATAAATGGGCCATTAAAGATTACATAGACAATGATCATGTTAGCCTAGATTACTTGCGGCATCAATTTTTTAATATAGGATGATCACTTGTTAATTTTAATTCTTTAGAAATTTTGTCTCCAGCCCCATTTTTATCTTAAGACTAAGAAATCCCTTAAACTGGAAATATAGGAATAACTGAGTTTAAAAATAACTATCATTTAGGTACTCCGGACTTAATTGTCCCTACTGTACACTTCAGAATTAACCAAATGGTAAATATTTGCTGAAGATCTTAACTCTTACATGTGTTGTACATAGTTTTTTCAGTTAAGTAGTTGATCAGGATTGTTCAAATGGGTAACATTTAGGTGAATTTGTTGCTTCATTCCTTTGCAATTTCTATCTGGTGCCAAAGAAGTATATATATATATATATATATATATATATATATACTGTATACTATATATATATATACATACACCACAAAATAACCCTTTGGTTGTTAAGCCAAATGAACACGTTTTAGGACCAAGAGTAATACATTAGCATAAATGTTGAACTTTGAATAACCATGGACTTTCTAGTTTTAAAATATGTTGTTTCTTCGCAGGTTTCAGTGTAAAATAATAGAAGTCATCTCGCCAGCTCAGCACAATGGGATCGCTAATGGCCACATCAACAATACCGATGATGATACCATTATCATCAGTGATAGCGATGACTCTGAAACTCACGACAGTGCTACACAAAATGGGTAATGAGATTTTTCTTTTTAACCAAGGCCAAAGCAGACGTACACTAGCTGGAAGTTTCACTGAGTACAGCTTTTAAACGTACTCCAGCAAATAGCTTGTCCTCTCATCTTGTTATTCTTTCTAGTTATTCTAGTTATTCTTTCCAGAGGTAGAGTCCAATCTTGACTACGTAGTGTTAGTCGCAAACTGTGGTGAAAGGGTGGTGATCAGTGGCAACTCTAGATAGCGTTTGGAGTGGACTCAGCTCAGGTTAGACGTTATCAGCTTGTGTGTCCTCTACAAACACCGGAGAGGTTCAGCATTGAACTGTGTTGAAGACATCGTGTGTATTGAGCAGCTTTTGGCTTTCAGGCTTGACTCTTATATGAAGGAGATGGGTAAAAGGAAGAGTGAAGGAGGAAGGGAAGAGGGGATGGGGTAGAACTAAAAAGTAGGTAAATCCTAAATTTCACTCGTGAAAGGGAAACACAGCTCCACCCAGAACGTGACAATTTTTGAATTGGAAATGTAACTGTGCTTTTAGGGGGATAGTGTTGGTGGCGGAAAGACTGCCTTATTATGCTATTATAGTTTTTATCGTATTCTCATTTGATCAACATTGATCTCAACTGGATCTTTCATCTCTTCTAGCCTGAGCTATGCTTTTTCCCTTATGATTTTGAGAAGCATTTCTAAAATGCTAACTTAATACACAGAAGTTTAATTTCTTTTGTTGGGGTCCCGCTTTGTTTCAAAGAGGTTAACTGTCTTGTCTTGATGTGGTGGTGGGAGGGAGATAGAGAATTACTTTTTTATGCACTCTATTCTAAACCATAAAGAAGATGTACTTTCCTGCTGTTTCTATACACAGTAAGACTTCCTGTAAATGGTAAAGAGGCATTTTGTCGCCTTTTTAGTTTTACTTACCTAGAAAAATGGTGATCATTAGTAGTGATTATTTTTACAACCTCATCTGATCTATTATTCATGCATACGCAATACTTATATTCTAAATAGTTACACGTATTCATAGTGGTATCATTTTGAAGTGCTCATTGGAGGAAGTGGAGGATGGTGGGGAAAGACCAAAGTCCTGCAAATCAAGCAATAATGTTAGTTGGCTTAATAATAATTAGGATGAGGAGATAATAATGACCAAACTTAAGAATTATTGAGCTTTGAGGTTGAAGATGTTAGAGAGAAGCCTGCACTCAAATCGTCAGAAGCAGACTGGGCCAAATCACTTGGGATGTTTTAGAATAACTTGTGTACACAACCTGTGTATCCGCCACTTTTCTGCCTTGTGACCTTGGGCAAGTCGTTTAATTTCTCCATGCCTAGTTACCTCATCTGTAAAATGGGGATTAAGATTGTGAGCCCCATATGGGAATGAACTGTGTCCAGCCTGATGAGCTTGTATCTTCCCCAGTCCTTTGTCAGTGCCTAGCTCATAGCAAGTGATTAACAAGTATCATTTAAAAGAAAACAAAATAAAAAAACCCCAAAACATTATGGTTACTGGCTAAGAATTCTGAAGGAACTTGGAGGGGAGGGACTCTTGCCCAAAGGGACACTGTGCCTGGTGGGTCATCCGTGAAATTCCTAATTATGAAAAGGGTTCCAGAGACAGTGCTAGAATTAATCATTGTTTGGCTTTTTTTTAGCCCATAGGAAAATGCAGCCTGCTGTGGGAAAACAGTGTGGCTTCCATAAGGGAAAATTGTGCCTTGCTAATCTGTTGGTGTCCTTTGAAAGTGAAAGCAGCATGTAGGTATAGAGAAATCGGTGGTTATCCGATTTATTTATTTATATTTTTCGATGGGCTTTTACAAAACTGAGTAATTGGAGAGAATCTTTTTTAAATCAAGAAATAGATAGGAAACAGAGGGTAGGGATAAGTAGGCACCCTGCAGATTGAGTCTCCAGAAATCAGTTCTGGGCCCAGTTTCCTTTGTTTGTTTTTTTTAACCAAGAAAACATTGTATTGATTGAGCACTTCCTATGTGCAGAGCACTGTACTAAACATTTGGGAGAGTCCAGTACAACAGAGGTACCCCATAGTGAGCTAACATCTTCATAAATACGTGGAAGAGGGAATGTGTAGTGAAAACTGTGTACTGAGCTTTTCTGGGTAGTGCCTTGCTGAGAAGGAGGGGATAATCAGTGGGAAGATCTTAAAGTTAAATGCGTGGGCCAAAAAGTGCTAAATGAGCTTCAGTGGGAGGTTGTAATTTTCATCCAAATTAGAATTCCGTGGTAAGCGCAGAGTTATCAGTCATGATTCAAAGGAAAGAAATCTCGGAATCATTGTTGACCAGTCTTTTGAATCACTGACTCACTGTGTGTCAGCACTGAGGCAAAAAGGTCAACTGAATCGGGAACATCAAGAATTGGGTAGGCCATTATATTAAACCACAGTAGGCCCTGTGATACTGTCAGTCAGTCAGTCAGTCAGTTGTATTTATTAAGTGCTTAGGAAGATGTGGGTATCCATAATACTTGGATGAGGGGGACACTCTTTGAAACTCAAAGGTAAATATGTGCAAAACTAAAGTATAACATCACAATACAGGTTGTAAGCACATGGAATTCATTACTCCAGTAGTCGTACTGGGCAGAGAGATCAGTAGGTTCAGGATGAGAAATGGCTGAGTTGTCCCATAATGGGCTACTAGTGGGGGAAAGTTACAGCCGATCCTAAGTGATGTGACCTTGATAATGCTTTGAAAGTGGGGAGAGTGGTGGTCTGGGTTTAATTCTTCAGTCAGATGCCGTTATTAATCAATCATTTAGCACCATGGATAACAGAATGCCTTATAGGAACATTAACTCCTTATCATGCCCTTGTGAGGGTGATAAAGATTATTTTTCATCATGTTACAGGGGCATAGTGCTTTAAATGACTTAGCTTCTCCAAGTACATTATTGACTTGTTTTTTTTTTTTAAAAAAAAACTATATCGATTTCTGGATTATTCTATAAACTTGGAAATGTATTATTCTCATACACAGTCTGCAGAGTAACAGTTGCAAAATTCAACGAAAAATTGATGTTTTGACCCCTCCTCTAGTTTTTACATACCTATCCGATTTAACAGATTTTTTTTTAAGTCTGAGTGGTAAGAAGCCATGCTATATGCCATGAAAATCAATGATCCCAACCGTCTAGTGTATTTTGAAGGGTAATTGCCTTATTTTCGGGCAAGAAGATATCAGTAAATAGTTTTAGCAGAAGTATTCCATTTGCGTAGCTCTCGATCACCACCTTTTAGGAGTCTGATCTGAGGTTCTGGCTGTAGTCCATTTTGCAAAACGTAGTGTGCCAGAAGCAAGGCTAGCATTTTATATTAAAACTACAACACATACGCAGCCATCTGTGCCTAAGGCTTAACCAGCTGGTGGTTTATTTGGGCACTGCCTTCCATTTCCTTAGAAAAAGAGGTTTGGCCACCTCATTATTTTGCGGGGCCTTAAAGGAAAACTCTTTGTAAAAAAGCTATTTGCATTTATAAACCAAAGGCACCAGAAGATAGCCCGATTCCTTCCACTTCTGAAGTGAGAATGATATTGGGGTTGTATTCATCAGAAAACTTGGGCCTGAAAGAGTATTAGGGCGTGCGGTCTGTTCTCCATAAGTACTGTAAAGGCATACCCATAATACAGCCACTTAATCCATCTGGAGTGCAAGTGGCTATATCAAGAGGTAAATTTTCTTTTAGGCTTATATGCAATTAATTAGGCTCCGTTCCAGAACCAGCCCTGACATGATGGCAAGTAAACAAAAATTGCACTGTAAATCCACCCCCTGTTCCTCACGGCTGTCCAGCCCCCAAATCCTCTTCCATTTTCCTACCCCTGCACTCCAGTTTTCTTGTTTATTTGAAGTCAGGGCACAGCACCTAAGTCCATTTTTCCCCCTCCTTCCTCCTCCTTTCCCACTCTTTCTGTTTCAAACAATCTTCCTGTCACCAGAGTCCCAGCTGGCCCATCCTGATGGCCAGACATTTAGGTTCTAGCCCTATTTCCCTACTCCAAGCAGCAGAGAGCCAACTACGTTTTTCATCACTTTCCTCTTGGATTGTTCTCCAGCAGGCTTCTGCCCAGTTCCAGGCTCACCACCTCTGTGATGTCTCGTCCTCAGCCCCGCTGTAGACAGAGACATCGTTGTAGAGCTGGAATCACCAATTCCCAAGCTTTTGGGCCTGGGAACAACCTTATATTCCTGCTATGCTTGTGGGCAGCTACTTTTTCCTTCAGAAGTGGTCCCAGGAGAACCTGTTCTTCAGCTGTTGACTATATTTCTCCTTACAAGCACCTTCTGGCAGTGGCTAATCTGGGGGAGGGGTTCCCAACTGAACCCTCATGTTCCATCGCTTACCCTGCTATATCTCAAGTGGGGGTTAGACCCCAGTCCCTTGAGTCACTGCCCGTTCTGCTTCTTTAATCACCTCATGAATAAACTGATGCATCCAGAGGATTGCAGCTTAGCCAGTGTTAGCTCACTGCTGTGGGCTGGTTTGTGGGGCAAGGACATTGCCTTGGAAAATCTTTTTTCCAGCGCATGTCAAGAAAGACTGCTAGTGACTCCAGTAGGGTCCACTAATCGCTTCCCAAAGTATGGAAGTCCAACCCCATTACAGCCAAGGCAATCAATGGTATTTATTGAATGCTAACCGAATGCAGAGCACTGTACCAAGTGCTTGGGAAAGCACAGTAGAAATGAGTTGGTGGACGTGATCTGTACCCACTCAGCCTTGAGCGGGGGGCAGGCGTTAACGGTAAATTACAGATAGGGGAAGTGGCAGAGTGTAACGACATGTATGTAAGTGTTGTGGGCTGAGTGAGTATCAAGTGCTTAAGGGGTAGACAGGAGACAGAAACTACAAGCTGCCACCCATTCCATCTCATTCCTGTAGCTCTGTAGCCCCAGAAGGCAAAGATGGAGGTGGACGGGGCTGGGTGGGGGTGGTGATTCCCTGGGCAGAGTCTGTTTTTAATAATAATAATTTAAAAAAACACTAAAATTGGTCAAGTCCATAGGACCCGTGTAATACAGGTGGTCACCCTCCTGGGTTAGTGGTGAGAGGAAATACAATTGAATGAATGAATTTCTCTGAAGGTAAGTCCAGCAACTGTGTCTCCTGCTGTCTTCCAGTCGTAGAACCCTGCCCTCCAGGCCTCTTGGGGCAGCCCCGGTTGCCAGGGCAACAGCAGAAAACAACTCCTATTCCTGGTGGCCCGCGGAAGGAGTGCTACCCTCCTTGGCTCGTCTCTGGCAGCGCCAATCCCGTTTCTTAGAAGGCAGGATATGGAGTTCGCTTGCTGTCCAGACAGAGAGAAAGAAGGAGGAAAAAACCGGTATTCAGCTAGTGCTTCTCCTCTTCCTACACTCTGTTTTGGGTCCTTGCTGGGCACAAGTGACTGAGGGGAGGAGTGGCAAGGCAGAGCTGTGGGGATGCCTAGGCTCATCTAGCTAAAAGGCAACTGTTTCTGTCGCCCCTGGTCCAGATTTCCAAGCAGAGGGTCCTCTACCCGCCAGGGTCCAACGGTAGTTGCTGCTTCGCAGGTGCCCCCTCTCAGAGTCCACTGTCGGATATATGACAACGTTCAGTGTTTAAATTCTCACCTGTTCTGTATTATGTAAAATTAAGTTGGTGAAAATCGGTAAATTTTATTCCTAACTGTTCGTAAAGCTCTCGGAGCAGTTGGCTCCCCTGTTCCATGGGGAGAAGGTCTAAGGTAAGTGTTCTCCTCCTCCCTCCAGCCCCAGCCCCCTGAGACCTTGCTCCATCTCTATTCGCCTCAGGGCTTTGCAGCCCCAAAAGACAGAAAAAGCAATCTGAGGAAGGGGCTGCAGCTGCTGGAGTTGAATCAATCAGTTGAACTGAGAGCTTAACGTATGTAGAGCACTGAACTATATAACAAGAGTTGGTAGACAGCAGCTTCCCTGCCCACAACGAGTTTACAGTCTAGAGTTGGTGGTGGTGGCAGTGAAATATTGGGAGAAAAATCATAAGGGATGCCCAGACAAGTGTGGAGACAGGGGAGGGAAATTGTGGGATCAACTAGAAAAAACAGGGCGGGCAGTGATGTGAAGTGGGGCTTACAAACTTGGCTGGCAAATTCCATATAGTGAAAATTTCCTTCCTGCCCATTAAACACTTGATACTCAAGCCCATTCCCAACACTTCAGCACTTATGGTCCCCCACCCTAATTTGTGAGCCCCTTTTGGGCAGCAAATGTGTCTACCAACTCTATTGTTCCCTCCCAAGCACCTATCACAGTGGTTGGCACACACTAAGTACACAATAAATACCATGGATTGATATGATTCATTATGCAGTTCAGTTCACCAGGTAGTTGGGGAACCGTGGTACCCCGGGTTGAGAGTGGTCTCTTTGTTTTTCTTTTATTCTTTAATATTTTATTTGGGTGTTCTTAATATTAGTTTTTATTAAGCCTGGCAGCTCCCTCTTTGTTCTTGTAATGCACAAAACTTTGGCAGCAGTCAGGATTGACAGTTTAAGGAGTCACAAACTACTAGGAGACATGGCTTGTTCGTATTGGCAATTCTCCATAATTTGGTGGTTCACGTAATTTTACAGCTGGTTATTTTGGCATACTAAATAAATTTTTCCATCTCAGGTTGTCATTTCAGCCGTTACAAGTTTTGCTTAGATATAACCGTAGTACACGGGCACACATTATATGCACAGTGTGGTCCTAATTGACTTTTTACTCACACACACATACATGTGCACACTCATCATATATGAGTTTCACACTCAGTGGTGTCTTTGAATATGACAGACAACTATATACATAAGTACGTGTCCGTATGATTCATATGTTTGTCTGCTACATGGACTTGCACGGTTTGTTAGAATGCTATTTCACACACAGATGACGCTCAGTCCTTTGGGTAGCTGATTTAGAGCTGTATAGTAGAAAATATGTCCCTGCTCAGACATTTAGGTTCTACCTAAATCTGTAAAATGTAGAAGAAAACGCTGCTCAACTTTTAGCCTTCATGGGGGACATTCAGAATCAATAGCCAAGTCTCATCGTTAAAAGTTCCTTTTGGCCTCAAGGCAGCCTCAGTGATTGTTCAGATGTTCTGGATTTGGATGTACAACCAACTCTTCTCTCATTAGTGAGAAAAATCCTAGAGATATACAGAAGTGCCAATCCCAATTAAATTTGAGAAAAGTGTTTTACCGTTCACAGCTCGACTCCCCACTCTCGCAGGAAGTGACCTACTACTGATGGGGACCTGACATATTTTAGCCACCTCGGGATGAATTGAGACTATTTTGAGGAGTCTTGACAAAACTCAGTACCCCTAAGTATTTAGGTAGTCCTAATAGAGTTAGGGGGACCCCCTATTCTAGACCCCTCAGCCGAGAAGCCCTTTGAGCTTCAAACTTGTGTTGAGTGAGGAGGAAACGACTTGGTAGCATAGGGGAAAATTCGTCCGTGGGCAAGCTAAGCAGGGAGATCCTGGACCCTCACAATAGGTGGCCAAATCTGAGACCGACACGTTCATCTCACAGACAAACAGGGACTAGCAGAGCATTAAGGAAAAAAAAAAGATTCTAGTAACTCTCCACTGCCGAAGGCAGGATAATCAACCAACTTCAAATTCATTCATTCAAGTACTTAGTACAGTGCCCTGCACACAGTATGTGCTCAATAAGTGTGATTGATTCGTGATGGAAAAGTACAATCCTTAAATTGATGCAGTGCCAAAGATAGGTGCCCCATTACAACCTATAACTACCCACTTTAACAGATTGGCTCCTGAACATGGAAAAATGAACTGATGGCTAAAACAGGAATGTTTGCAGGACCATCTTAAGCTTGGGTTTTGAGGAGAATCCCGTCCCTCTGGCAAGTGGATATATGCTCACTGTTGTCTTCAGTGCTTGAGCAAGTACAACAAAAATAGACGATGTAGTCCCTGTCCTCAAGGAACTTGCAATTGAACAGGCACAAATTGCTTTGTGAGTGGAAGGCGAGAGGTAGGCTAAGGAAAGAGGGATGGGGAACAGATAAATTCATAGACAGTACACATCAATCGGTATGTACAGAAGCACTGAGGTGCATGCTGGAGTCATGGGGTTGAGGCAGGGCATGCTTCCCGGAAGAGGTGGGATTTCTGGGGGTGTTGGCATGGGACTGTTTGGGAGTTTTGAAGGAGGAGGGAATTTTAGGCAAGGCCCCACACTGGGCCGGTTTCCTTGGGTACCCCCCAGCCCCACCCTCTCCGTAATGCCCGCTCTATATGTCTGCCCCAAGAACCATAGATTTTATTTAGGCAAAAATGCCTTCTGGTAAGTGGTTATGGGAAAGATACCTTGGCTTTTCTGGTTTCCTTTAATGTGAGTCTGGATTTAATTTACCTCTATCCTGCTTAATGAGGTCTGCTCACACTCACCCCTGCAGGGATTGCAACATGAGTAGATGATACATTGTTTCTGGAGAGGAACAATTCGCCCACCCCTAAGCATTAGAACAGCAGTTTTAGGGGAAATTCCTGTCAGAACAAGGGCTTTCATTATACGGTTTGGCTAGAGCATCAGTCGGGAACTGGACAGTGTTCATCCAAGCCTGTCTGGATATAGGACAGCACGGTGTCAGAAGTTGCTTGAATGTTTGCGTCAGGTGCCAAACACCGTGAATATTACAGTGTGAGTTTTCATTAATGCAAATATTGTGAAGTTACCCCTCCCTCCTCTCCACCCCCACCATCCCATGTCTTAGGAAAATTGGTTGCATAATGAGAGTAACTGGTTGTTTGAAACAATAAGAAGTAACTGATAAAACAGGTAAGTTGCTAGATATCTGCAGGTAGCTAACTGGTTCTGCTTTCCCCTGACCGTTAGTCTGGAAAAGGCCATATTTATTGTGTATTTACTGTGCTCTCCTTGGTCTGCATAGGGTTCAGATTCAGTGTGAGCAATATGAGAGCAAGATCCATTTTGAGTTCATCTCCAAAAACTCATATCCTCTGCAAACGTAAAAATGGAAGTAAAAACACATACATCTAATTCTCTTTCAGTAAACTGATACACAGGCATTCACTCATTCTGACTTCTATGCAAATCAATTTCTTACTTTTGGTGTTACGTACATTTGAATACTTAAAATATTAGTTATGCTTAAGATTAAATTTGCTTCCAAAAAAAGAAGTAGTCTATGCATTTTTGGCTTGAGGCCAGCGATAGTTGCTACTTCATGTCATTAAGACTGCTGGTGCCGATTCATCTCCTCCACCAATTAATATCTTCTATGAAAATTGGATTCTGAACTCCAAGTCAGTGAAGAATTGTAAACGTACTCAGGTCTAATTACTGTTTTTCTCATTTATAGGAAGAAAAACACCATAATTGATTCTTCATTGTTCAAATACAAAGTGCAACCTGTAAAAAAAGAAGTATATGAACCTGTGGTTGTTAAAGCATCTCAAATAAGGTAAAACTGGTACTTTAGATTAAGCTGAAATAACTGTCATTCTAAACATGACAAATGTGTTTTGTCAAAAAATCTCTTGCCATTAGACCGTAAAACTCTGTAAAAGAGTAGTAAAAGCATCAGGTCTTTTCTTTTGGAGTGGTATTCAGGTATTCATGTCTTCTGAAACTTGATTATTTTGATTTTTTGTTGGGCTGACCTTTGTACAAGTATAGTTGGCTTATCACATATGTAAAAGCCAAGTAAATATTGCATCATTTTAGCTGGGTCTTCAGATGATCGTGAAGAGGTACGACAGTTGGAATTGCAAGGAGACTCTGTCATGCTATAGCATACTTTTTCTGAAGCCCAACTTGTAAATGTACATTACTGACAGATTTTAAGTTGAACGCTCCGTTGGTGCTGACACGTCTTCTTCCTCTTTCTTCCCCCTCCTCCCATCGTAGCCGGCGGAAACATCTGTTTTCTCGTGATAGGCTTAAACTTTTTTTGAAGCAACACTGTGAACCACACGATGGAGTCATTAGAATTAAGGTAATCCAAACTGGTGAAATTGCTTTTTGGGGGAGGAAAAAAGAGAAATGGGTATTACTAAAATATTACTGAGTTTTGGTTTTTGGATTTGTTTAAATTAGCTATTCTCTTGTATGGACTATAGCACTTATTCTAATCAAATAGCAACTTCAAATTACTTCAGTGATTGGGTTTTTTTTTCATAGCATAATGATTTCTGGATACATAGCTGGAATATAATTTAGGGTTTGCATGTTATAAATGTTTGTTATTCTGTCACACCAAGTGAAATCCAGTACAATCCATTTGGGAACTTAACACTGTTTTGAACCATAATATTTTAAACAGCCAGAGAGAAACAAATACTATTCATACTTTCAGAAACACCGTGTTTTACATAAATGCTTTTAGTTTTTTTTTAAAAAACTCCTCGGAATTAGAAAGTTTGAGGCATTTTATAGATGTTGTAGAAAAATTAGCCCTTCAGTCAATCCACTGTTTAGTCTCTTTCCGTGTACCTTCTTTGCTTCTCTTCTGTAGAAGATGAAGGGGTATGGGGTGGAGTGGAGAAATGGCAATAACCATTAGGGAAAGACCTTTCCTGCTGTAGAAAAGTTAAATAGTGTGGAAGAGGAGATAGAAATGAATTACAGGGAAATGAGGAAACAGATCTTCTAGACTTTGAGCCCACTGTTGGGTAGGGATTGTCTCTATCTGTTGCCGAATTGTACTTTCCAAGCACTTAGTACAGTGCTCTGTACACAGTGAGCATTCAGTAAATGTGATTGAATTATTTCTTTGTCCTGCACTGAACGCCCAGCCACCTGGATGGATGTGTACATAAAACATTTGCGCAACCCGTCAAAACACTAGAACAGAATTCTGCATGAAACTCCTCTCTCTGACCCATTGCTCAAGGCTTTCCTCTGCCAGGGGTCTCCTCCTCCCCTCAAAAACACCAAACCACAACCTGACTCTCTTCCAGAGGGATTTCTCTCAAATTGTTCAATCCATCAATGGTATTTTTTGTGCACTTACTGTGGACAGAGCGTTGTACTTAGTGCTTGGGAGAGTCCAATGTAACAGTCAATCAGTCAATCAACAATTGGAGAGCACTGTACTAAGTGCTTGGGAGAGTGCAATATAACAGAGTTTGTGGACATGTTCCCTACCCACAACAGTCTTACAATCTAGTAGGTTCTGAGAGTATGCTGAGTATAGTAGGTGCTCAGTAAATGTTGTTGATGATCATTAAGGATAAGAACTTTACTGTACAAAAGACTCCCAAAGCTTCAGATTAATTCCTTCCTAAATGTGATGTCACCAATCAGTTTTGGGAGTTATTGTTAATTCATGAAAGGTTTTCCAATTTCCAACCTGATTTTCCTTGTGAGAGTAGTTGGGTGCTGGTAATCTCCCTATTTCGTGAAACAGGCAGATTTAGGCAAAGGTTAGGAAATGCATGAGGAAGATCAGATGGCAGTGTGACTAAGACATCACATTTTGGCTCCCTTTCAAGGTCTTATTCAGTTACCTTATTTTCCAGATTTAACCTCCTAGTTGATATAGCATTACACATAAACATGAAACCAGGTGGCTACTTTCCTGGGTTCACCCAGCACACCCATAGATAGGGTGATTAAAGCATTTCCCTGGTCTGAGAAGGGGTTCCCTGCTGTGGCATCCCTAACTGTGGCCATGTTTGTAGCTTCTGTTCTCCAGGAAAAGCAAAAATGACAGATAAACTGGAGGCAGCGGTAGTAGTAGTAGTAATAATGATGATAGTGGTATTAAGCAACTTATTTGCCAAAACACCTTGCTTGTAGTCACTATTCTTGCCTTCTGCTTTGATTAAAGTAGAACAGCGGTGGGTGATAGCTTTGGGATATGTCATCTAGGCTATGCTTGGTGAATGATGTGTCAGCCCATCTGATGCTAATCCCAGGCGAAGCACAGGCAATTCTGCTAGTGTGATTTTACTTTTTAATGAAGATTTCATAATTTCAGGAGCTTACGAAACCTTAGACTTTCTAGTTTGTGTTTAAAATAGTTTTTGTAGTACTTAAGTGCTGACTGTGTGTGAATCCCTGTCCTAAGTGCTGGGATAGATAACCAAATAATTAGCGGGGGGCCACAATCCCTGTTCCACCTGGGGCTCATAGTGTAAAATCAGTTATCTGGCTAATTAAGGGTCAGTGCTGTCCAGGGAACCATTCTCTTCTGGGAATTTTGCTTAGGTTGTGCTAGAGACCTAGCTAGAACTAGAAAAGTCCTTATAGATACCTAATAGCTGAATCATGGCCCTCCTAAAATTTAGATACTTAAACAGTGTGACCGGTTGCTAATCCTGCTCCATCCCTTGCTTGCTGTTTGATCTTGGGCAAATGGTGACTTCTCTGGGCCTCATCTGTGAAATAGGATTAAATGCCAGTGATTCCCTCCCCATTAACCTGAGTGCCATGCCCCCCCACCCCCGCAACTCTTGGACAGTGATTGGCACATAGTTGATAAATAACACAATCTTTATTATTAGGGATATAGATCTCTGCCCTGCCCAAAAAGCCAGCAGTCAACTTTGGATACAGATTGACTGGGCTCCAGTTCTGGAAAATTGTTATGGTTAGGATTTTTTTTGTCATTGTTTTTGGGTTTTTTAGAATATATTAATGTCAAATTTAAGCTTTTTTTTTCTAATGGAAACCTCAGTATTACAGTGAGCTGTCCATGTTGTTATTTAAAGCTGAATCACTTAAGAATTGTGCCCATTCTTTGATCAAAATGGAAGACCCTGATCATTATACAGTTGCATATGGTGACCATGATGTATTCATAGTTATTATAGTAAAAATATCAGGAGTAGCATAAGTGTTTTATGGCCATATCTGTTTAATTTGTGTCTATTGGTCTCCTCTCACTAAACTGTAAGTTTTTGAAGAGCATAGGTCACCTCTGACTTAAATATTTTTTTCTGAATGTTCCCACCTTAGTACTAAACAAGAGGCCCCAAAAACTCACTATTGATGATAGGGACAAGAACACCGTAACATTTATAATTCCTTTGCAGGCTACATCTGTTGCAAAATACAAAATAGCAGAACAGAATTTTTCTTACTTCTTCCCTGATGATCCACCGTCATTTGTCTTCAGTCCTGCAAGTAGACGGAGAGGAAGGCCTCCAAAAAGAATATCCATTGGTCATGTAAGTAAGGGAAAACAATGTTGTATTTTTTTGTTTGTGTTTTGTGGGTTTTTACAAAACAAAAAAAACCAGTAGTATTTTCCCCCCTCTTGCTTTTGTTTTTCTCTAATTCTTCACCTCTAAATCAGATGTACCAGGAAAAGTTATTTTATCCACCACTGATAGGGTAGCTACCTTAAAACCAGTCACAATAATCAGCTGATTTCAAGTCTTTCTGAGTCCGTCAACTATCATGGGTGTACTGTAGTTTGAACAGACACTCCCTTATTTCTGATTTTCCTGTACCCTCAATGCCAAAATAAGGTGAAGGTCAGACTCTGGAGTGTGTGATATGTTCAGTATAGGTAAAAGAAGTTCAGAAAACAGTAAAGACATTCAGCAAGAAGAATGTGAGCATCAGACTCAAAAGTCAAATGGAGAGATGTTTTCTAACTTGGTGTGTGTGTGTATAAACCTAGTGTGCCATAGGTTTTCGGGTATTGGTACATTTCAGTGTGTAGATTTACAGAGCGTTTCACTTAATGCCATTAATCCCTCTCTTTTACCTTTAAGAGCTACTAGACAACAGGATTTGTGAAATCTGTGAAGGTTTGGGTAGCATGTTATTTTAAAGTAGATATGTCTAGCTTCTTTAGCAATAAACTACAGTATGGTACAAAACTAAGAGCAGCTTAAAAGGTCCCGCAAAAATTCTTGTACTCCACCCATTTTCTTAAAGTGAGTTCCAGGTTTGTAAAAAAAAAAAAAATGACACTATTGTACTTTCTAACTTTGAGGCTTAATTTTCAGGAGGACAGGATTACTAATGCACAGATTGTTCAAGGAAGTAGAAGTGCGGCTATGAAAGAAAGGGAAAGAATCCTAAAACAAAAAGATGAAATGAAGTCACTGAGTATGTCTCAACTCTTTTTCCAAGTACTTTATATGGATTTTTGTCGTATTTACAAAGTGGGGGAGAGGTTTGTTCAAATATCTGAATTTGATGATTTTGTCCTTTTTGGGGGAGTGGGGGGTTGGGTTGGGGAGGTCATGTAAAAAGTTAAACTGATAGACTTGCTTAAATTCTCAGTTTGAGATCCGTCAGCCATGTGATTCCTGAGATAAAACAGTGCTGACATTCACCACAAATTTCCCTCTCCAGCTTAATCCAACTCTTCTTGTTTACCCCTCAGTTAATATTGAGATTCTTCTTAGGATTCATGAAGTAGTGCTGTGGAGTTCTGCATTCAGATGACCCTCGCTAAAGTATCAGTGGAAGAGGAAAGTGGATCCACGTGTCTGTGTGGCATGAAGGGGAATGGCCCCAACTCCCCTTTTATTCTGTCAAATTAAGTTCGCTTTTTGTCCACCCAGCACATTTATGCCTATATACTAAGATGCTCACATCCTGCTGATCCCACATTTGCTGCAGCAAGGAGATGCCACCTGGAGCATGGGAAGGGAGGGCAATCTGCTTTGAGTCGTTGCAGCAGCTGCACAAGAGGAATTCTTAGAGGTTTAATAGGGCTTTCCAAACTTGTGATTTAAAAAAAATACACCTCTGTGTTAAACTAAACCCAATGTGAGAATGAAGAAGGCCTTCCCAAAGTAATAATCCTTTCAATTTCCTTTCTTTGTATAGCTTTTGAAAAGGCCAAATTAAAAAGGGAAAAGGCAAGTGCCATAGAAGCCAAAAAAAAGGAAAAGGAAGATAAAGAGAAAAAAAGGGAAGAGTTAAAGAAAATTGTAGAAGAAGAGAGACTGAAGAAGAAAGAAGAAAAGGAGAGACTCAAAATACAAAAAGAAAAGGTATGGCGATTACATTCAGAAACTGCTCTCCCTATATAAAATACTCCTCTCTCTTTACTTCTGTCATCTATTCAAGTATTAAAAATTTTGAATGATACAATTTTCATATAAGGTGAGCTGCTCGTTAAAAGCTGCTCGTTAAACTGTGACTGGAACAAAAGTGAGAGCCAGTTGTGTTGGGGTGTTGAGTTGGTCATGGATACCACATGTCTCCAAATGTTTTTTTTTTTTTCTTAAGGGGGTGGTGCTTCCAGGTATAAAGCTTAACTCATTTAAAAAGTCTTTGGCTTTTTAGTTGAATAATATGAGGTGATTCCTAAATAGGCTCATTTTGTTAAAAGATTAAAATACTTAAAAATTAATATCAAAGTTCCTATCCCACTTGGAAAAATTAGGCAAAACACTCAATTAATGAGTAGGTGAGCGTTTCAGCAACTGTCTGAATCCTCGTACGTGCCTTGAACTTTCAAATCCACCAGAACACAGTTCTCTCCATCTTCAAAGTCCTTCTAAAATCCTTCTTCATCCAGGAGGCCTTCCCCCACTGATGTTTCTTCTCCCCCAGGTTATACCTTCCCAACTACCACCTCAATACTTTGTTGCCACCACTGCATTTATGCACTTGCAATAACAGCGCCCATGCACTTCTGTGCATAAAGACTTTCACACACTGCTTTAATTGCAGTATTTAAGAGCTGTGCTAAGCACTGTACTAAGCTCTGGGGTGGATATAAGAATATCAGGTCAGACACAGCCCAAATGGGGCTCACGGTGTAAATAGGAGAGAGAGAGAGAGAGCAGGTATTTAATCCCCACATTAACAGATGAGGAAATGGAGGTACATGGAAGTTAAATGACTTGCCCAAGGTCACACAGCAACCAAGTGAGAAACAGCATGGCCTGGTGGGGATAGAGCCTGGGATTGGGAGTCAGAAGGACCTGGGTTCTAATCTTGGCTCTGCCACTTGTCAGCTTTGTGACCTTGTGCAAGTCACTTCACTTATCTGGGCCTCAGTTATCTCACCTGTAAAATGGAGATTGAGACTGTGACCCCATGTGGGACAGGGACTGTGCCCAGTCTTATTAGTATCTACCCCAGTGCCTAGCAGCACATAGTAAGCACTTAAATACCATTTAAAAAAAATTATTATTGATTGATGCAGTCAGGAATTGAGATACTTATATTCTTCCCTAGGGTATCTTCAGGATGAGTTCCAAAAGAAGCCCAAGAGCCAGCATTGTAGGGTTTTGGGTGTTTTTTTGAATTGATAACAATTTTGACATTTCTTGCATTTAACAAAATGTTCTAAATTTAGGAAAGAGAGAAGTTACGGGAAGAAAAACGAAAATATTTGGAGTACTTAAAGCAATGGAGTAAGCCTAGGGAAGACATGGAATGTGATGACCTTAAGGTAAAAGTGTGAATATGAAATTCAACATAGTACTTGTATGCATTTTACAAATTTTTTCAGTATTGTACTGAACATACCTAGGTCTTGATGTCTGAAGTGTATACTTGTCTGATGAGCCATTGGAGCAAGAGTGGAAAAGTAGAGGAGAAACATAATATTCAGTATTGTAGATTTGAAGCTTAGAATTGCTTTCAAGTTCCCAAACATTATAGCTCGTCTATTTACACGTACCTTTAAGTAAGCATCATGAGCTTGGTTCTGAGCTCTGCAAAAACAAAATTTTGTTTTTTGGCTGAGATTTGCAGGATCCATGCGTGTGGTGGTTTTTTGGCTTAAAGTTTCTAAAATATCTTCTGTGTTCTAGGAACTTCCAGTACCAACTCCAGTGAAAACTCGACTGCCTCCTGAAATCTTTGGTGATGCTCTGATGGTGTTGGAATTTCTTCATGCTTTTGGGGAGCTCTTTGACCTTCAAGATGAGTTTCCTGAAGGAATCACTCTAGGCAAGATTTTGTTCTTTGTATTTAAGCATCCGTAGCTCTCTTTCCTTAAATGAAAATAATTCTGACAGATTTATGCAGGCCCTTCTTCCAAAGAACTCAAATAGCAGTGAGTGTTAGGTGGCATTTTCCCCAGATTACAGATGGAGAAATTAAGGTGTAAGTGAATTATGACTTACCTAAGATCTTAAATTGAAGCCAAGCAGAGCTAATTTACTGGACACACACCTCTCCACTCTTCATAAGGCTCTCCATTTCCCCCTAAATCAAGCCAAGCCATGACTCACAAGGCTCCAAGACTGTCCACTAACTCTCCATATCTTACATATCAACTTTCTTTCCTGCTACTCCCCAGTTCACTCGCTTCGTTCCTCCCAAGGTAACCTTCGGCTAAACTTAGCTCTCAACTCTCCCATCTCCATCCCATTGCTAGGCTGGAATTTCTTCTCTACTCAAAACCTTCACAAAATCCAACTCCTCCATCAATCCTTCCCTCATTAATTCCTAGCACTGGAGTCATAACAACCCCAATAGCCACCACAAGCCCATACCTTTCCATGTCCATCCATCTGTAGCATATTTGTGTACATATGAGTTTCTCCCTTGTAAGCTCCTGTTGGTAAGGAACATTCCTCCTCGCTTCTGTTGAACTTTCCTAATACTTAGTATAATGCAATGCTCCCAATGGGTGCCACAGCAAATTCCATTCCTACTTCTTCTGGGGTTAAAACACAGTTTTTCTCATTCCATCCAGCACACTCTGGTCTGGTGTAGTCTAATCAGTACCGTCATCCAGTAGTATCGGGCTAACAATGATAGGCGAAGTTTGGGCTATTTCATCTTTAATTGGTATTTTAGGTATAAATACAACTTATTTCACATACCAGAATTTTAAGATTGAATTTTATGAGGGATATGTTGTGGCCTCTGAAGTTTGATGCCTGATTTTTATTTTTCAGGACTTTGATTTGTATTTGCTTTGAGAATTCTTGGGAATTGATTGTCTGCCCTTATTGTGACTCTTTGGCATAGGCATATGATTGGGAATAACTTGAATATTTTCATATAGATTGCTGTTAAATTTTTTAGTGTAAATTTGTTTTTAATGACTAAATGGAAAGAATGACACACTTTAAATATTTTGTTCACAGAGGTTTTAGAGGAAGCTCTCGTAGGAAATGACAGTGAAGGCCCACTATGTGAATTGCTTTTTTTCTTCTTGACCGCCATCTTTCAGGCTATCGCTGAAGAGGAAGAGGAAGTAGCCAAAGAGCAAATAACTGATGCTGATACCAAAGGTCAGAATTTAATGCCAATGAAACTACTGTTTACTTTCAGATAACTAAAGCTGTCAGGAATCAAGCTTTTAATTTTTTTCACTTTGCCTCCAAATTAAACTACTACAATATGAGGTGTCAGTTGAGGCTTTATGTTTGTGAATTAAATGGCTAGATCTTCAATTTTTAGTCCCATCATTTTCCTCTTTCTCACTTTCAGCACAAATAGGTATTTCCCTTGAGGATTCTGAAAACTGCAGTTTTCGTTTTGCTTTCACTTGACCTTTATCTGTAAACGAAAGAGGTCCTTGGGATTAGTGTTGATTATTCTCAGGAAGCTGACTAGAGAATTGAACAATACTCCAGTCAGTACCTTGGCAATTGGTAAAACTGTTCTAATTTGAAGACAGATGTTAACTTCTTTCCCCCCGATACCCGAGTGTTTCCTTGTTCATTCTTTTCCACTTCTGAACAGCAAGATGTTCCAGAAGGCTTTTGTCTTGGAGCAGTTAATGCATTTCTTGTGCTCAGAATCCATTGAAAGCTCTCCTGTCTTGAAATGTTTATCTGTTAAATTCTAGATGGGATTCACTATACGATGGATGTTATTTAGTATGATCTATATTTAAATGGATAAAACATGTATAAAACCGGGGAAGCAGCATGGGCCTGGGTGTCCGAGGACCTGGGTTCTAATCCCTGCCTCACCACTTGTCTGCTGTGTGCCCTTAGGCAAGTCACTTAACTTCTCTGTGTCTGTTTCCTCATCTGTGAAATGGGGAGTAAATCTTTTTTCTTTTCTTTTTAATGGCGTTTGTTAAGTACTATGTGCCATCGACTGTTCTAAGTTCCAAGCTAATAAGAGTGGACACAGTTTATGCCTCACACGATGCTCACAGTCTTAATCCTCAAATCCCCATTTTACAGATGAGGCACAGAGAAGTGAAGTGACTTGCCCAAGGTCACACGACAGAACCGGAATTAGAACCCAGGTCCTTCTGACTCCAAGGCCCGAGCTCTGTCCACTAGGCCACTTCTCTCTCCTTTTTAGACTGTGGGACAGGGACTGTGTCCACTTTGTCTTGTATACACGCTAGTGCTTAGAGTGGTGCTTGACAGATTTAACAAGTACCATGATTATTATTGATTATTAACAGCGTTCATTATTACTGAGATTTATTCATTAATGTTTTAAAATCTGTGACTTCGCCCTTTCCAAAAGACACAAAACTTTTGAACTTGTACTGAAGGAGAAATAACTAAGTTTAACTTCTGATGCTTACGTAATCAATGCTTCACCTTACCGGTAAAACATTTGTTTATGTGAACAATTAACTGGAGATGCTATTCTATGTGAGCAGTCCTCCAAATGGAATTCGTTTTACTTTATTCTTTTCACAGTAATATCTACTGGAGCCCTATTAATGCTGGCATTTTAAGAAATTCTAGCCAAAACATTGTTAGGAAATTCATATTTGAATATTAGTTCGATTTAAGATGAAGACCTGAGATTTCATCAGTACACGTCGGACTGGAGGTTGCTGAAGAAGTTCTGGGTTAGGGATGGTTCTTGATGACCCAAACACTTATATTACCAGGGTTCTAACCACCCAGTCTGCATCTCCAGCCCCAGTCCACATCATCAGAAGAGGTTGTCTGGCTGTTTTAACCACGTAACTCTTGCTATCTTCACGGGCATGGACCCTAATGGACCAGACCTCATTTAAATAGACTTTTTGAACTGACTGAGGATTTGTAAGAAGAAGGAGGTGACATGATACGCACTTACAAAGCTCCAAGTTTGTTAAGCGATCAAAGATCATTCATTCAATCGTATTTGAGCGCTTACTGTGTGCAGAGCACTGTACTAAACGCTTGGGAAGTATAGTTCGGCTGAAAATAGAGACAGTCCGTACCCAACAATGGGCTCACAGACTAGAAGATCAGGAGTTGTATAGTGGATAAAGTATTTAAATGCAAGGTATTTCAATCAGTCAGTGGTGTTGAACTGACTGTACTAAGCCTTGGGTAGGGTACAGTACAGCAGAGTTGGTAGTGACGTTCCCTGATGCCAGTAACACGGGGTCTAGAAAAATGGGGAGGAGTCGGTTAGTAGGAGACCCCTCCTAGCCCTGGCTAAGTGTTGGGACCCGAATGACGCGCGTTTCGGCCGCCTCCTCAAACACCTCAGACGGCAAGTTTAGCGCTGGAGACCATACCTTCTGTGGCACAATAGCAGTTCATCGGGGGGTTAGGAAGGAGGGAACTATCATCAAACTGTCCAGCTATAGCAGAGAGAACAAAATAGCCTATGATAAGACTTTCTTGATGGCTAACTGGCCACTTGGTGAGCACTCCTGTAGCATTACAGCAGAATGCTAAATGTCAAGAAAACAAACCTAAGCTTTGGAAAGTGAATCAGACTGAAATTTGGTAGACTTTAAAATCTCTGTAAAAGAAGTAAAGCTAAACCATAGGCAAATTATCTAGGTAATTGCATCCTTACCAATCGGACACCTGGACAACTTGAAAGTTGTTCCTTTCATGTCTCCCAAAACCTTTCTGTGACGTAACTTTTTTCTTTAAATCACTCTTTCACTTCTTTGATTTAATCATCTGAAAGCACCGTTGAGTGTAGTGTTCTCCCTTTGTTAGTCTGCAGCATCTTTGAGTTATTTTGACAGCCTCTGGGACCTAGCTGTAGATTATTGCAAATGTTGGTGATTGCCTCTCAGGTAAAGAGCCCCGTTCATATTGTTGAGTCTAGATCGGTCTTTTATTATTAGCCAATTCAAGAATGATTTTTACAGAGCTCTCCAATTAGAAGGGTGTATCAATAGTATTGGAGTGTCTACTATGGGCAGAGCACTCTACTAAGCCCTGGGGAGGGTAAAGTAGAAGACGTTTTATAGACTTACAAAAAGTTGCCGAGTCTAATGCTAATTGATTCATATTTAACAGCACCAAGCTGCCTTCAGTCTTAAGTAATTTCAACAGCTGTACTCTAGGTAACCTGACAGTTCCCTCCCTCTTCTACTAATTAGAATTGGAGGAGACCTAAAGGGTGGAAACATTTTAAGTATTGTTACCGGAGGTTAGACAGTTCAGCTATGTTAGTTAACAGGCTACTGTGGTTATTTCAGGGCCTCAGGATCCCTAAGGCTTTAAGATTGAAGTTTTGAAACTGTGTAGGTTACTGTGGAATTATGGGCTCATATGGAAGGACTAATATTAGTTTTCCCTGTGGTAATCATAAAGCAGATTTAGAAGGCGTAGCAGTTGGTAGATCTCTAAATTGCTTCATTTTCACTTTTGAAGTAGCCTCTTGCGTAGGTCTAACTAGTTGTAGTTTGTGAAATGCAACTGTTGGAGGAGGTAGAATGCATTGCGTTCTTCTGCTTGAGTGTTCACCTGTCCTGGTAGCGAAGTCCTGTGTTCCTAGTGGGAGAAATTCCCGTTTTAAGTGGTGGCACGGCAGCAGGAGCAGTGACATCTTGTTGGCTATTGAGTTGATTCTGTTGAAGCTCTTGTGAATTCATTCAGTCGTATTTATTGAGTGCTTACTGTGTGCAGAGCACTGTAATGTGAATGTTTTGCTGTGTCTCGCATCTTTTTAAAAAGCTATTTCTTCCCCAAAATGCAAGTTTTAATTTGCACTAGAATAAAGTATCTATTTCCTTAAAGATTTAACAGAGGCTTTGGATGAAGATGCAGACCCCACAAAATCTGCACTGTCTGCAGTTGCATCTTTGGCAGCTGCATGGCCACAGTTACACCAGGGTATGTGTGGGTTTCATTTTGTTTTTTTGTTTTTATCCTCTTTTCAAAAAGGCACATTTTACATTTCTTAAACTCCTTTAGTCATCTGCATTCAAACTAACTGCCTTTCTTTTTAATAACTATAGGCTGCAGTTTGAAAAGCTTGGATCTTGATAGCTGCACTCTTTCTGAAATCCTAAGACTTCACATCTTAGCATCAGGCGCTGATGTTACGTCAGCAAATGCGAAGTATCGTTATCAGAAACGAGGGGGATTTGATGCTACAGATGATGCCTGTATGGAACTGCGTTTGAGCAATCCTGGAATACTGAAGAAACTTTCTAGTACTTCAGTGTATGATTTGTCGCCAGGTAAGGAATATATCCAACTATGGTAAAGATGTGTCCTCAGTTACCGGATGTAAAAACTTTTCTTTTTAATCCCTCTGGTAGGGGAAATCATCTTAATAAATCATAAATAAATAAATCATCTTAAATAAACCTACTTAAGGCAAATTTAGATTGGGAGCCCCATGTGGATAGTGAGGCAGGAACTGTGTCTAATTTGTGTACCCTGTATTTACCTCAGTGCTCGGCACTATGTGTAACACAGAGCACTTGGAAATACCGGGGCAGTGATCATAAGAACCCTAGGAATAAACAAATTTGTAAATTCGTAAGTTTGAATCCTTTTAAATGATCTGGCCAATTACCAGGACTAGAGGGGTGCTTTCACTTCTTGCCTCCCTCAGAAAGACTTGAACAAAGTTTGGCAGTAGACTTTCAGAAATATATCTGGCTGAGATAATGAATGAGAAGTTCTTGTTTGGTAGAAAATTCACTGTGAAATCTCAGTCTCTTGTTTTCCCTCTAAAATAGTGGAAGTTTCATTGTGAAGTTCATAGTCATTAAGAGAGTTCCACTGTCTTCATATTAACCTAATAATGCTCCTAATGCATTTCTGGAGGATTGGGTGGCTTTTGAAGGGTTGGGGGACCCAGAAATCTTGCTGTAGTGCAAACCAAGTTTTTAAAAAGAAGCCCTTTTTCTCTGAGTAATTGCAAAACTCCAAAGAGTAGTCTGTATTCTCAAATCACCAAAGAGAAACTTTTTAGATTGAGTCAGTCCTTGATTATGCCTGCCTTTTTCCATCAGTGGTTAAAAGAGTAAAGGTAACAGTTAAAGTCACTTTACTCTCCCAATCTTAGAATTCATTGGGTCGAAGGACCTGGGCCAGAAAAATAAATGGCAAGTAGGTAATCGTTACCCCAGGTCACTCAATTTATATGGTTTATCTTGTGGTTTTCTTAAAAACATCAGTAGTAACCTAAGTTTTCCATTTTTTTAGCCTTAACCATATTTCAGCAAAGTTACTTGAAAAAAGTGTACACACATTGAAAATGAAAATTGGTTATTTGGTTTAGAAACAGTTTAAAAATTGAAACTAAACCCCCTCAACTATTTTATGATCACTTAGAGTCTAAGGAAGGCCTATATGATGTTATGTTGTTTTCAGTTCCCCAAGAATTCTTCCTTGCATATATCTCTGCAAGCTTTATCTTAAATTCAGACCGGCACAAATCCATCAGAAAAAGGCATGCAGGTCTTAACTTGATGACAAATTAAATCTGTCTGCAGTGGTGATATGATACAAGTCAAGCTGCAACAGAAATATATATGACAGGCAGTAGCCAGGAATGGTGGTTATAATAGGTTATATATATATTATATTATATATTAAGTTTTCTGTCCCCCAAGAATTCTTCCTTGCAGCTCGCAGAGATATATGCATCTTAAATTCAGACCGGCACAAATCCATCAGAAAAAGGTGTGCAGCAGAAATATATGTGACAGGCAGTAGCCAGGAAGTAAGTTTTCTGATCCCAGAGTAGGTCAGATCCATATGAACGTATTATATATCCCTATATCCAATTTGGAAATCAGTCTTGTAGAAGGATGTGAAGAAGAACGTGGGGAGAATCCAAAGCAGAGCAACAGAAATAGATCCTTTGAGAAAGCTTCAGGGGTGAGAAGTAGAAAGCTGAGGGAAGATTTGGGAGAATACTAACCAGTTCTCTGAGTTTCTTACGTAGTCAAATAAGAGTAGAGAGAGAAAGCAGGAAGCAGTTTGGGCAAAGAGAATCACTTCTTGACTGCGAGGGTTTGAATCACTGGAATATGCATCCAAGGAAGATGTTATGTAATAATTGAGGTATTTGTTAAGCACTTCCTGTGTGTCAAGCGCTGTTCTAAGCACTGGGGGAGATAATCGGATCAAACACCATCCCTGTCCCCAACAGCGTTCACAATCTAAGTAGGAGGAAGAACAGGTATTGAATTCCCAGGTGAGGTAACTGAGGCACGGAAAAGTGAAAGTGACTTGCCCAAGGTCACACAGCAGACAATTGGCAGAGCTGGGATTCGAACCCATGACCTCTGACTCCAAAGCCCGTGCTCTTTCCACTAGGCCACGCTGCTCCAGTAGCCACTAACTACCCTTTGAGAACTAGAAGAAAGTAAGTTAACCAACTGCCCTGGTTAGCTTTGATATTTACCTGGGTGTCAGCCTTGGGCTTTAAGGAGCTCAGGGTCTCTCAGGCCTGTGATTCTTTTCAGTAATTTAGCTCCACCAGTGTGCTGCTGTGAAGTCACGAACCAGAGTTAATTTGATCTGAAACTCATCCTTCTGCCTCTTAGGCAAACAGCCCTAGAAGTGAGCCTTTCGAGATGAATATGGCACATCCTGAAAATTGCCTCTTTAGTTACCTGATAAACAGGATGGATGTTCATTCAGCTAATTGAAAAAGCTGTACTTTCATGGAGCAGCTGACTCACTTAAAATCACACTTTTTGATCAAATCTTTTACTGTTCCTTTCTTGAAATGTGTCCTCTCAGTATCACTAAACTTTATCGCTTCTTCTGTTGCGAGGCTCTTTGATATTTAAGCAGAAGCCCTAGAAACTGGAAAAAAAAAAAAATCTTGACTCAATGCATAAATCCCTTCCATACATTTAATAGGTGAAAAGATGAAAATTCTTCATGCACTCTGTGGGAAACTACTGACCCTTGTCTCCACTCGAGATTTTATCGAAGACTATGTGGATATATTACGGCAAGCAAAGCAGGAGTTTCGAGAACTAAAGGCTGAGCAGCATCGCAAAGAGAGAGAAGAAGCAGCAGCTAGGTGGGAATAATACAGCTAAATAATGTGAGATTAAATCACACGTGCAAATAAAAGGTGCCAGAAAATGTGATTAGGTGTGTTTCCCTCTCATGTCCTCCTCCTCCTCTTTTCCCAGAGAAATGATTCACTCCCGCAGACCTACCCCTCACTTGTGTAAACTTGCTAGCTTTGACTTTCTCCCGTCTCCCCTCACTCTTCCGTAAAAAGTAAAGGGTTTAGGAATTGGAAAGGTGTTGATGCTTGTTGTGCGGTGGGCATGCTTATCTTGGAAGTTTTCTACGCTTTCCTTAGGAAGGAAAGGAAGTGGCAGCCATTTGGTGCATTGTCTTTTCAAATTGGGTCAGCTGTCATCTCTCATTTTTAATTTTTAGGATACGCAAAAGAAAGGAAGAAAAACTCAAGGAGCAAGAGCTAAAGATGAAAGAGAAACAGGAAAAATTGAAGGAAGAGGAGCAAAGAAATACTACTGCGGAAATATCCATTGGGTATGGACCTCAGTCACTGTTTATGCATTATTTCAATTACTATCTGTTTTTAGACCATTTTAACATTTTAAAAATGAAAATGAATAGAAAATTAATTGTGCCTACAAAATGCCTCTAATGAAACACAGAAGAAATGCAAGTATCATCTCCCTCTGAAGACATTGCTTTTCATTTTATTTGCCTTTCCCAATCCGGGGTAAAGAACAAAACTGCCAAGTGAAATATTTGCATTGTTTAGAATTTTAAAGCCTAAAATTGGTATTGTGGGGTTGGGGAGGGAGGAGAGAATTCTAATTCACCTCCTTTGAGATTTCCATCTCCCTGTAGGTACACCAACTTTATTAGGGTTTTGTTTGGCTTTGTGGGACTGGGACTAGAGACCTAAATACTAGCAATCTACAGCAAAGTTGCAAGTCTGGTAAATAGGCTCTTGGGATGGATCAAGAAGAGATGCAAAATGTAGTATCTATGCAGGTAAGGCTATCTGGTGAAGGGGAATCAATCAATCAATCATATTTATTGAGCGCTCACTATGTGCAGAGCACTGTACTAAGTGCTTTGGAAGTACAAATTGGCAACATATAGAGACAGTCCCTACCCAACATTGGGCTCACAGTCTAAAAGGGGGAGACAGAGGAAAAAAAAAAAACCAAACATACTAACAAAATAAAATAAATAGAATAGATATGTACAAGTAAAATAAATAAATAAATGGAATAATAAATATGTACAAACATATATACATATATACAGGTGCTGTGGGGAAGGGAAGGAGGTAAGATGTGGGGGATGGAGAGGGGGACGAGGGGGAGAGGAAGGAAGGGGCTCAGTCTGGGAAGGCCTCCTGGAGGAGGTGAGCTCTCAGCAGGGCCTTGAAGGGAGGAAGAGAGAAGCCACAGATACAGCCAGACCGGTGCTAGAAAACAGCAAGAAAAGCACTAGGATAGAATAATAGTAGGCCCTCGGTACAGGAGGTAGAGGCGGAGGCTGTAATGAGGAGGTTCCACATACTGAGATCTCTGCAGTTCTGGGAAAGATCAATGGTTTGGGTTCTCTTCCCAGCCTGGCAAGTGATACGTGAACCGAACCCAAAGAATTGGGCTCCCGACTCCCAAGCGGCCCCTCTTGGGGCGAGGATGGGACTCGGACGCTGGCCAGAAGGAGCAGCCCAGGTGATTTCTCCAGGTGCTATTCTCTGAACGGGAGGGACAAGTGGGGCAGGGAGAAGGAGACAATTAAGTAGTCACCTTAGCTGGGGGAATTAATTCCCCTCCCCAAAGCTGCCAGTGACCAAATAACAGAGGAGCCTGGACTGATCTTTGTCTCTCCAGTAGCCTGTGCACCCTCCCTAAGAGTCTGTTAAATGGACAGTCAATGTTATCAATCATAATATGATATAAGACCAGATCTGCTTGCTCACTGGGTTGGGACTTGATCCGGAACCCCGGCTGAAAAGAATGAGATGTCAAGCCAGTTTTATCCCTCAGCAGTGGCCACCCACCCCCAGTCAGAGCCAGTAGGGCAAATAAAGCAGACCAGGGACCGTCAAGCTGAACTCCAGGAGGTGAGGCTGGAGGAGATGGCGTTTCAGTGATCAGACTCTGGAGGATAGAGCACTCTGCCCTTTCCCCTTCTCAGTTCCAGCATCCCACTCCCTTTCTACTAGTTTACTACTCTGTCTCTAGGGGTTTCTGTGACCCAAAACCAAATGGTAGATCAGGCTGGTTAGGGAGGTTTTCTTGGTGGATATGTGGTGAACAAGAGTCGACATACACCTGGGCAGATCTATCCCACAGGCAGTCAGCAATAACAGCGAGGCCTCGTAACCTAGTAGGAAGAGAAGGGGCCTGGGAATCAGATGATCTGGGTTCTAATTTTGGCCACTTACCAGATGGGCAACCTTGGGCAACTCACTTAACTTCTCTGTGTCTCAGTTCCCACATCTGTAAAATGGGGATTCAATCCCGTTCTCCCTCCTACTTAGACTATAAGCCCTATGAGGGACCTGATTATCTTGTATCGACCCCAGTGCTAGTAACCGAATACCGCCAATACAAATGCCACTAATTATTATTGCTATTATCAGTAGTTGCCGCACTCAATAGAAAGCTAACTGGCAGTCAGTGAGGCCTGATGTCTCCCAAATGCCACAGGGGTGGGGAATGAGAAAGGGGAGGAATTCCTTAATCCCATGATGGTTGGAGGGGGGAGTGAGGGAGAACTATAGGAAGAGAAGGCCAAATGCTAACTCCCTCACTAACTGTTCTGCTTGCTGCCTGGGCCTTGCAAGGCCCTCACTCTCCCATCTTGTCAGCATTTATGAGTGGGTGTAGGCATATTGTGTGCTTTGCCAAAATATTACGTATACACAGGGAAAGAATGAGCAAAACATAATTGATGATACTGCTCTGTGTTTCTGCAAGTCCGTCTAAAATGTCTCAATTTTCTAAAATCATTGCAACAGATTTTGGAAGAGTGTACATGTTAAATCCTTATAATATTTGTAATTTTGAGGATCTGAAATGGAGCCCCCTCCCTTTTTTTCTTTTTTGGTTTTCAGCAATTCATATAAAAATAACTTGTGTTCCCAAGTTCACGTATCTTAACCATCTCAGAGCTGACTGTGAGCCCATTGTGGGGTAGGGACCGTCTCTATATGTTGCCGATTTGTACTTCCCAAGCGCTTAGTACAGTGCTCTGCACACAGTAAGTGCTCAATAAATACGATTGAATGAGTGAATTAACTTATAAAGTTAGAACAGTGCTTGGTACATAGAAAGTGCTTAAAAAATACCATAATAATAATAATAATAGTTGTAGATGATTGAATATAAATGGGAAGCAGCTGTGAAAATACCTTAATTCTCAGTTTGGAAAAAAAACAGCAAATGAAGAGGCACCACACACACTTAATTGACTTAAGATATCTTTCTTTTCTGTTTCTAAGGGAAGAGGAACGGGAGGATCTAGATACTAGCACTGAGAGCAAAGAAATTGAACAGAAGGAACAGGATCAGGACACTGTCACAGAAGACGAGGAGGATCTGGGATCCAGTAAAAGAGGAAGACGAGGTAATATTGGACCTTCTCTTTTACACTTTCTGAAACGAAAGGAAGAGGCATCCTGATTGCCCATTGACTGTCTGGCTGGCTGCTTGTGACAGTCAGTAAACAGCTGTCTGTTTCACCTTTATTCTATCAAGTTTCTATAGAACAACCTTAATTGTGTGAAATCATTTTCATTTTTGAAAATATAATTGTTTGGCTCTTTATTTTAAAGTGAACATGCACATAAGGCTGAGGTAAAACTTGGCCCTAGGATAGCATCCTTACCTCTGTCACCTTTGAAGGTGATGAGTCTAATTGGAAATTTTAATCCATTAAGAAAATGTTCATCTTGAAGGAGGATACTTTTTAAAGTCTTTGTTTTGCTTACCAGACTTTTTCCATCACTTCCTCACCACTCCCATCTCCCCAGGCCTCCTCTTTCTCCTCCTTCCCTGCCATCACTCAAGAAGAGTTTCTTGCCCCAGCTCTGCCTTCACCATTGATCTTCTCCCTCCACACCTTCTAAAAGCACTTGCCTCCACTCCTCTCCTCTCGCTTGCTCTATCTTCAGTCTCTTACGCTCCCCTGGCTATGTGTCATCTTCCCCCTGCCCCCGACTTTCTTATGGCATTTGTTAAGCACTTACTGTGTGCCAGGCACTATACTAAGCCATAGGGTAGATCCAAGTTATCAGGTTGGACACAGTCCATATCCCACAGGGGGGCTCATAGTTTTCATTCCCATTTTACAGATGAGATAAGTGAGGCACAGAGAAGCGAAGTGACTTGCTCATGGTCACCCAGCAAACAAGTGGCAGAGCTGGGATTGGAACCCAGGTCCTCTGACTCTCAGGCCAATGCTCTTTCCTCTAGGCCTGCTGCTTCTTCCTTTAAACAGACTTTAAATATGCCTGAGTCTCCCCTTTACTTTAGAAGCCCTTTCTGCATTCATTCATGCAGTCGTATTTATTGAACACTTTCTTTGTGCAAAGCACTGTACTAAGCACTTGGGAGAGTACAGTATAACAATAAATAGACAGATTCCCTGCCCACAACGTTGATTCTACAGACCCATCTCCTTGGCACAAATCTCTATACTCCTCAGAAGCCTTCACTGGTTCCCCGTGTCTCTCTGCATAAAGCAAAAACATCTCATAACTTGGCTGCAAGACTTTCCTCCAGCTTCCTCCACTTACATTTCTGTTCTCTTCTCTTGCTGCTTCCCAACCCACTCAATTGGTCGTGCCCCACTTCGCTTTCTACTGGTACCTTGCTCTCGACTCTCCTGCCTCTGTCCCTTCACTCACGATGTTTCCCCAGTTTGAAACTCCCACCCTCCCCCATGTTCAAAGTCCTCCACCTCCAATATTCCCTCCGTGGTTAATTCCCAGCAACCCAAACCATACAAATTTATCACCTTATACCTACCACTGGCACTTCTGAATATTCATTTATTCAGTTGTTCATACTTCAGATGTCCTTTAGATTGAAAGCTCCCTGTGGGCAAAGAAAGTGTGTTTTCCTTTCATGGTACTTGTTAAGCACCTAATTTGTGCCTAGCACTGTACTAATCTCTTGGAGTGGATACAAGATAATCCAGTGAAACACGTTCTCTGTCCCACTTGGGGCTCACAGTCCCATATATTGCTTGTTTTGTACTTTGCAAGAGGATATTGCAGCCAGTGGATGTTTAGTGAATGCTCTTAATAATTCCAGCCTTAAATGGGTGGAGTGACTCGGGTCCTGTATGATTTGTGTTATTTGAACTTGAGTGTTGTACACTAACAGTGTTTGTTGTAGTATTAACCTGTGACAGTATCCCCCTCCACCCACTCCCCTCTGCCTCCTTTAAATCAGTGACTGAGTTTCACCAGAAGTGTCATTTTAGTAAATACTATCCACCCCGTTCATAGGGAGAAGAAGTCAGAGTGGATTTAAAGATTTCATAAGGCAAGAAGACACCGGATGTGCCAAGAGAAAGTCTCTTACGGCTGATGAAGAAGAAACATTAAAACGGGAGCAACAAAAAAAGGAAAAGGATCTTCTCGAAAAAATCCAAAATGCCACAGCCTGTACCAACATTTTTCCTCTGGGCCGTGACCGCATGTATAGGCGCTATTGGATCTTCCCTTCTATCCCTGGGTTGTTTATAGAAGAGGATTTTTCTGGCCTCACAGAAGATATGTTGTTGCCCAGGCCATCAGCCTTTCAAAATAACATACAGCCTCGTGTGGCAAATGAACCTCAGGTATCTACTAAAACTGGAGAGTGTCTGAAGGCTGAATCTACCTCCATTATTGACCAAGTTCCATACAGTGTTGCCGTCCAGATGCCAAGGCCAGTGCGTAAGCCAAACCGTTGGTGCTTTTACAGTTCCCAGGAACAGCTGGATCAACTCATTGAGGCTCTCAATTCTCGTGGCCATAGGGAAAGTGCCTTAAAAGAAATTCTCTTGCAAGAAAAGGGCAGAATATGTGAGCAGCTAGCTGGTTTTTCAGAGGAACAGTTCCATATTCCAGGTAAAGTTTCTACAGACTGATTTTTCAATTCAGTTTCACAACAGTGGTTCCTAGAACTAGCCATGGGCCCAGCTTGCCCAGTTTTGGTGAACTGGAGCAATAATGCTCAAGTTCTTCTTTGCTGGGTCTTCTTTTTCAAGAGAGATCAGCTTTCTGGTATGCTAGTAGTTTCCCCCTTTTTTTTTCCTTAAAGTTTCTAAGTTTGAGATTTCCTTTGTGGTGAATAAATGTGGGGGTACTGAAATCACAGCCATCAAGACACCACTCATGTTGGTTTGCAGTAATACAGAACACTTGATTCAAAGTAGAAGGCATATCTCTCTCTCACTGTCTAGACACAAGTTAGACTGTTTTTCTCCTCCCTCCTATACACAATGACCGCCCCCCCCCCCCCCAAAAAAGTACATTTGGTTCATTTTTATAAAATGATTCAAGTAGGTGTGATCTGCAAACGAGGTATTCGGAAGCCCTGATGAATTCCTTTATAAGTGGATCAGAACCATCCCTCAGAGTACGGGGATTTTGTTTTTGTTTGTGGTTTTGCCTATTAATGGTTAGCTGTACTCAAATCTGCAGTGGCTGTGGGCCTCAGCTACAGCCCCACCTCTCCAGTGGCCACCGGGCCACCTTTCTCCAACCAGCAATCCCAGCCTGCCCTGAGTTGTTAGATAAACTTTCAAATGCTTTAAATGCAGCTGCTGTCTGATGCCGACGGCATTGGTGAGCTAAGAACACTTGAGCTGGTGAGAATTCATTAATTTTTCAGTCCTTTATTTTATGGCCATCGGTATCAATATCATAATGTCGTCCGATTATACTGATGGCAGTTTATAAATGGCCTGAAGCGTTCCCCACGTTCTCTTTAAGGCTCACCCGAAATGAAACTGTTTGCTCTAGAATTTTTAGTTCAGCATGATCTCTTCGGGCACAGACTTGCATTAAAAACCAGTAATTACCCATGTGTAATACTAACATTCTTGCCAGCTTCTTGATAGTGGTGTAGTCTCGTCTCCTCCCGTCTTCCCCTCTCATCTCCCCACTTCCTTCACCGTACATAGAAATCTTGCAGGGGGTCCACACACTGCGTTGGGGCGGACATAGGTGCCATCTTTTCATATTGAGCATGGGGGTTAGAATGGGGCAGGGATTTTAAGGGGGATGAGGATGGGAAGAGGACAAATGGGAAGAGCTTAAAATCCAGGAAGCCACCAGTTTGGGTATTTCCAGCCCTGACTGTAAAGTCTCCAGTCTCATTAGAGATCTGGGATGAGCATTTCTGGAGTGGCGTCGTCGTCCCCATTTCCGTGGAGCTGGAACTTATCAATCAATGGTATTTTTTGAGCGCTTACTATGTGCAGAGCACTGTACTAAGCACTTGGGAGAGTACAGTGTAACAGAGTTGGGAGCCACGTTCCCTGTCCCATCACAGAAGGATGGGACACTTGGATCTGTAACCTTTAGGCACTTGATACTCACCCCATCCTCAACCCCACAGCACTTAGGTACTTATCCATAATTCATTTTAAATATGTCCTTCTCTTGACACTGAAAGCTCCTTGCGGGTAGAGATCGTGTCTATGAACTCTGTTGTATTGCACTCTACCAACTGCTTAGTACTCTTTCCGCAGTAAGCGCTCAATAAATACCATGGACACTGGAGACTCAGTAGTAGTAGCTTTTAATTCTGTCTTCTACCTGTAAAGGTGTCATGTATCCTGCTCTCTGTCCTGCAGAAAGGTTGCCCATCTATTGTTCAGGTTGCGCTTGCAGCCTGAGCAGCGGGAAGCAAGAATTGGGTGGCACCCGGGAACAGAGGAGAAGCGGCCGTCCGTGGTGCCCGGTCCTGGCAGGCTTCTCTGCCACGTGGGTCAGGTGTTACTAGTACCCATGGTTGCCCATTTAAAAAAATCCAGCGAGTTTAGTAAAACTGAAATCTTACTCCTCTCTTCAGGATTGCATTTTTAAAGCACTAACGAGACTGGAGAACGATTAGTGATCACAAAAGGTCTTTTCTTGCTCATCACCCTCACTATTTTGCACTCTTGCAAAGCACTTCGAAATTGGGGGTTTGGCCTTTCAGACTTTTCTCTTAGATCGCCATTCATGTGGATCTAATTTTGTTGCACACTCCTTTCCCACTTCCAAACCTTTCCTTTTCGAAAACCAAGCCACTAGATACTCAGTACCATTTTGTGGAAGTGTCATTCTTAAGTGTGTTTTCTGAACGAGGTGTTTACTTGGCAAATTATTCTCAAGTTACTAGGAGTGCTCTCTTAAGAGAATATTAATGAGTGGAAAATCATAGATATGCTTGATTTGTTGCAGATAAAGCTCAGACCGAAAGCAAACCGACTTTGGGACGAGGGAGACTGTCCAGTACGTATGATACTTCTCAAATGACTGCAGAAAAGCAGCTTGAATTGAGGCTGAGAGACTTTCTTTTGGACATTGAAGATAGAATCTACCAAGGAACACTTGGGGCAATTAAGGTACCCTTAATTTTCAGTGGAAAAGTATTTTGCTAATGAAATCTATCGGGACTGAACTCTGCTAATGTTTGGGTTCATTTACTGAAATTAAGGAACATCAAAAATACTGAATTTGAATGGGTCAGAAAGTTGAAGAGCATACCTCAGCAGGCCCTGTCATCTTCGAAAAATTTCATTTTCTTTTCCATCAGTAGCCAGTATAAGATTTATCCAAGATCAGCATTTAAACTTTTATTTTGGTTTTCCTTGTAGGTTACAGACCGACAAACCTGGAGAGCAGCCTTAGAAAGTGGAAGGTATGAACTGTTGAATGAGGAAAATAAGGAAAATGGGATTATTAAAACTGTGAATGAAGATGTAGAAGAGATGGAAATTGATGACCAAGCCAAATTCATTGTAAAAGATAGGTAGGTGACAGCAACACTTCCCATTACAATTATTGTGTAAAACATCATCTTTACAATTGTTTAATCTTTTTTTTTTAAAGTCACGATTTATCAAAACTTCTCTAACTTCTAATATACCAGTGAACTCCCGCTCATCTGAGCCTAAGGGCCTCGGTGATCGCTGTGCGTCAGCAACCAATCTTACCAGTTTCTGTGCTGTAGTTATCTCGAGTGGGCTGTGTTAGCTTTGGCCAGCTTATTTAATCTTGGAGTTTTGGGGTTTTTTTTTCTAATCAAAACTGTTTTAATCCTCTTTAAAGAGGGGCAGGTAGGAAAGAGAGGTAGAAGCTCCTGTGATTAAAGCCATGACAACCTCCTTGCCCAGAAAATCGTTCCCAAGCTAAGCAGATCAGGCTTGCTATAGAGTTTGGTGCAGCCTGCAGGAGAACTGGCAGCACAGGGAACCAGGAGGAGGGGAGTGTGACAAAGGTGCCCATCCTTCACTTGCGGTAACTGGCTTTAAGGTAGGGGCTGAAGCCATATGCAACCTCCATGCACCAGAAATACTGTCCAGCTGCAGCAGCGGTAGCTCTTTTAGCCATAGGCCTCGATCTGGAGCCCGCGGAAGTTGAGGGGAAGCTAAATGGTGTGTGCATTTGCGGCGGGATGAAGGAAGGAAGGAATGGATTTCTGATTTCTGTTCCTGGCCCTCTGCCTCTCCTTTGCCTGCTGCCTTCTTGGACCACCATTCCTCCCCTCAGTGAATCTGTACGAAAATAAGTTTGGTTGACATTTTGGTACTTGTGATTAATGAAAGTGTGGTCTGTGATCAAATGTATGACTGTATGTACAGCCCGTCCACAGGAATGATGGTGCATTTCGCCTAAAATATTGGTTGGCTAAGGAGAAACTAATTCCCAGTTTCTTTAAGGTGTCACTATTGTACCCCCAACTAAACCAGTCACCAGCCATAATTGACTTGACTCTACACTTAAGTTCCCTACTATAGTAATTTTTTTCTGCACTAGGGAACTGTAATATCAATAAAGTACTCTTTTACCAGACTGGTAAAAGACTGGGAGTCCTTGAAAAGACCAGAAAGAAGACAATGGCAATGGGGGGTGGGGAAAAAAAAAAAGCACAGAGAATTATTACACACTTCAAAAAGTGAATTTCAGGGGAAAAAAAATCAAATTGAAAGCAATGATAGGCAAAAAAAGGAAAAAAAAAACCCTAAAAAGTTATCTGAATAAGTGCCCAGTCTGGGCAGACAAGCTCATCAAATGATTCCCAAGCCTGAGGAAATGTTTCATGTAGAGAGCAGTTTAAGTGGAGTTCCACTCCTCCAGAAAATGCCTGCTTCAGATTAATGGGATTTACCTGTATTGTTCTTTATTATTATTATGTTATAGCGTCTTTCTTCCCTTTGTTCTCAGATCTGAAAGGTACCGTTGGAAGATCTTTATTGTTTGGGGGGGTTTAACACAAACTGTATTTCAAAATTGCAGACTTCTGGGGATAAAAACAGAAACGCCAAGCGCTGTCTCAACCAATACAAGCACACCGCAGCCAGTCAGTAACATGGTCCATTACCTGGCCAGCGCACTACTGCAGATCGAACAAGGCATTGAACGTCGGTTCCTCAAAGCGCCTCTTGGTAAGTATCTGGGGTCGAGGCATTCGCGTCTTGCTACTGATATATTCTAAACAGAAGCCCAAAGAGAACCTTTCTCAATTAACAAAAGGGTTAATTTTCAGCAGATTGTCGGTGGGTGGGTGGGTAGGGGGGAGCTACAATGAAATATCGGAAAGGATATGCCTTTCTTTCAATAGAGGTAATTCCAGGAAGCCCAGTGGCCCACCTTGGTTGGATAGGGGCCATGGAGAGCCAGGAATTTCCCAGTGTGAATGGAGAGGGGCTCCCCCCGTCTCTCCAGCATCATGGTATCTCCTTCCTCTTTCCTATTTAAGCCCTCATTTCCTCTTTTCCCACCCCCTTCTGTGTCATCTTGCTCCCTTTAATTCAGCCCCCCTTAGACCCCAAAACTTATGTAGGCATCTGTAATTTATCCACTTACATTAATTAGTTCAATCGTATTTATTGAGCGCTCACTGCGTGCAGAGCACTGTACTAAGCGCTTGGGAAGTGCAAGTCGGCAACATAGAGAGACGGTCCCTACCCAACAACGGGCTCCCAGTCTAGAAGGGGGCGACAGACAACAAAACATGTAGAAAGGTGTCAAAATCGTCAGACCAAATAGAATTAAAGCTATATGCACATCATTAACACAATAAATAGAATAGTAAATATATACAAGTAAAATAGAGTAATAAATCTGTAGAAATATATACAAGTGCTGAGGGGGGAGATGGGGAGGAGGAGAGGAAAAAGGGGGCTCAGTCTGGGAAGGCCTCCTGGAGGAGGTGAGCTCTCAGTAGGGATTTGAAGGGAGGAAGAGAGCTAGCTTGGCAGATGTACGGAGGGAGGGCATTCCAAGCCAGGGGAAGGATGTGGGCTGGGAGGTCGATGGTGGGACAGGTGAGAACGAGGTACAGTGAGGAGGTTAGTGGCAGAGAAGCGGAGGGTGCGGGCTGGGCTGTAGAAGGAGCGTGGCTCAGTGGAAAGAGCACGGACTTTGGAGTCAGGTTATGGATTCAAATCCCGGCTCCGCCAATTGTCAGCTGTGTGACTTTGGGCAAGTCACTTAACTTCTCTGTGCCTCAGTTGCTTATCTGTAAAATGGGGATTAAGACTGCGAGCCCCCCATGGGACATCCTGATCACCTTGTAACCTCCCCAGCGCTTAGAACAGTGCTTTGCACATAGTAAGCGCTTAATAAATGCCATTAACAAAAAAAAAAAAAGGAGAGAAGGGAGGTGAGGTAGGAGGGGGCGAGGTGGTGGAGAGCCTTGAAGCCGAGAGTGAGAAAGTTTTGCTTGATTGGTAGGTTGACAGGCAGCCACTGGAGATTTTTGAGGAGGGGAGTAACAAGCCCAGAGCATTTCTGCACAAAGATAATCCCAGCAGCAGAGTGAAGTATAGACTGAAGTGGGGAGAGACAGGAGGATGGGAGATCAGAGAGGAGGCTGATGCAGTAATCCAGTCGGGATAGGATGAGTGATTGAACCAGCAAGATAGCAGTTTGGATGGAGAGGAAAGGGTGGATCTTGGCAATGTTGTGGAGATGAGACCGGCAGGTTTTGGTGACGGATTGGATGTGTGGGGTGAACGAGAGAGCGGAGTCGAGGATGACACCAAGGTTGTGGGCTTGTGAGAAGGGAAGGATAGTAGTGCTGTCTATGGTGATGGGAAAGTCGGGAAGAGGGCAGGGATTGGGAGGGAAGATAAGGAGTTCCGTCTTGGACTTAAGTCCAACATTAATGTCTCCCTCTGTGAGCTTGTTGCGGACAGGGACTGTGTCTACCAACTCTGTAATGTATTCTCCCAAGTGCTTAGTACAGTGCTCTGCACACAGTAAGCACTCAATAAGTACGATTGATACTTAATTAACCCAGCCAGATTTTCACACTGAAAAAGTCACAGCCCCTCCCTCCCCTGTCTTTATTACTATAGCTCTTTATTAGACATTTTGCTTCTTGCTCTTCCTGATAAAGAAGAATTTCTTATCCAGTAGACTGGTAAACGTTTAGTTGCACCTATTATAGACTTGTGTGATGCTAAGTTAAACCTTTCTGCTTTTTCCTAAAGTTGGATTGTAACAGAAACCCTTCAACTAACTTCTACTGATTTTAAAATTAGGTAATGCAGAAATTAATAAAAGAGATCCAAAGGGAGCTAGAAAGAGAAAAGAGGACGAAAGAAAGAAAGAGGAAGAACAGACTAGTAAGAGAGATGGTAAACTTTTATCTTGTTGTATGTTTATAAGGAGCCTTAAACAAAATTTGGAGGATTGCTCTACTCAGGTTACAAATGTTTTCCAGTTTTGCAGGCGGTTGTCTCCTACTTTATCTGGGCTCTGATAATCTCTGAGTAAACTTGCAGACATCAGAATCTGTGTCAGGCCAACTTGAACTTAACACAGTCTAAAAACCCAGTCCCTCCTCCACTTTTCGCATTCAAGCTATGTAAACTCCATAAAAGAAGGGTATTAAGAATTGGACACCTAGATTACCAAATTATGCAATAATAGAATTCAGAGCTTGAGTTTTTCTGGCCACAACAAAAGACTTCCTGCTCTCCCTCACAAGTGAAGGACATTGCCACAGCTAGTCAAATAGCTCTGGGTGAATATTTTTAGACACCCACCTGCTCTCAGTGGGAGGTGAGTGGGATAGTTAACTTTCATTGTTATTGTAACTACTTTCTATTAAAAACTTCAGAAGTCCAAAGTGGGGTTCCAGATAGTCCCTATCCATTTTATTGTCTGCAAGCATGCCATTATTTGTCCATCATCTCAACAGGCATCAGCCACCAAAAATGGTTACCTTACTGCACTGAGGGTTGGAGGTTTGTGTGGGAATGGTTCATATGGGCCCATGGCCCCAGAAATCTAGCCGAGACATCTCTCCGGGGCTCCTACTGCTTTCCGCAGCAGAACTGGGGTAGGAGAAGGCGGGATGAGAGAGAAGGGTCCCCATGTTGACTTCTGTTACTTGGATGGAGAGCTCTAACTCTCTTATTTGGACATTGGGGGCAACAGAAGCTGGCACTCTAAATTTTCCTCAACCGATGCTCTATTGCAGATCCATTATTTAATCCCAGCCCAAATAATGGAGTTGAGTAATCCCGAAATGGTGTTACCTTGGAAATAGGTGTTTACTCCTCCCTAATCAGTGAGCCTTGTATTTATTTGATTCGGACAGAAATCTTGCCTTCGTCTTTATAAATGGAGACGATCCCTGCTTTAGTGTTCGCTTTAAACCAGGTCGTTTTTATTTAATATATACTTGAGCAGCTAGCTTTTCTTTATGTACGGTATCCTCCTTGAGCGCTACCGTATATCAGACTGTAGAAGGTACTCTTTGGTAGTTAGAATTGATGTCTTTTAGACTGTGAGCCCACTGTTGGGTAGGGACTGTCTCTATATGTTGCCAATTTGTACTTCCCAAGCGCTTAGTACAGTGCTCTGCACATAGTAAGCGCTCAATAAATACGACTGATGATGCTGATGTCTGCATTTCACTGTGTTGATTTGACATTCAAGCAGAAACTCCTCAACTCTGGCAGTTTATGAATTTCAAGTGATTTGAATCATAAACGTTTATCCTTTGTGGAGTTGCAGCATTCCTTATGCCGAGTCAATTCAGTTTCCATATCCCAGTAAACCACAAGGAAGGGGTGGTAAAATCTACTGACAGAACTCAAACATTTGACCAGAAAATGTGACTCTTCCTCTTCCTGTTCATTTAAGATGCAAGTGACAGTGGCCGTTCTTATAAGACCGTCTTGGATCGTTGGCGAGACTCTCTCCTGGCCTCTGCCAGCCTTTCCCAAGTCTTCCTCCATCTCTCCACCTTGGATCGAAGCGTCATTTGGTCTAAGTCTATCCTGAATGCTCGCTGTAAGATTTGCCGAAAGAAGGGTGATGCCGAAAGCATGGTGCTCTGTGACGGCTGCGACCGAGGTCACCATACCTACTGCGTGAGGCCGAAGCTCAAGGTATTTTTAGAGGACCGTTTTTCAGGTAAGAATTGAGGACTTGGGGACACGGGGTACTAATGGACCCTCGTGTGTGCAATGCCAGGCCGTTCCCGAAGGAGACTGGTTCTGCCCAGAGTGCCGACCGAAGCAACGCTCGAGACGCCTCTCCTCCAGACAGAGACCGTCCGTGGAAAGTGATGAAGAGCAGGAAGAACAGATGGGGGAGGAGGAAGAGGATGATTATGCTGAAGTTGGGCAAAGCGAAGAAGAGGATTATGAGATGGAGCAGGAGGAAGAGGATGAGTCTCAAGAAGAGGAAGAAATGAGGTAAGTAAAAACCATCAGAACTCTGTTGACATATCTAAGGAAGCTTAACTCCCTCACTGGTGTTTGACAGTTCAAATTGTCAATAGAAGAACTTCAACAAATGATTTACTTTTTTCATACTATCCTCATCTGGCCGTACTTTCCAAGAGGTACGTAGTAGAGAATCTTGGAATTGGTATTTCTCTGAAGTCCAGAGTTAATAGGGCTCTGAATCCATACAAGGAAATGCCCTCTTGACTGAATTTTCATCTTCACCAAGCCCCTATTTTCTTGTTGTGGTTGATGAGCCGAATACCTGATGTTTAACTTCAAGTCAATTTTTGTTTTTAAGAGCGTGTAGCATTGTGCATTCGTCCCTCTGCATTCAAATAGGTGCTCAATTAAATATTTGTGGTTTTGAGATGTGCTTTAGCCTTCCCTTCTGGTCTACGAGCTGTACTTCAGAACTGAACATGGTCCTTGCTCTTAAGAACTTCCAGTCTTATGGGAGGAAACAGGGAGAATCAAATTGTGTATGTGTGGAAACTAGAGAAAACACAGGTACAGCTCGTAACAAAGAATACAAAAAATGAACAACAGAAGTGCTGAGGGTGGCTGATGGAATGACATGACCAGAAGAGGTGTTTTTATTTTTATTTTTAAGGAGGGGTTGAAGGTGGGGAGGGAATTCTAAGTAGGAAAAGTGGGAGATGCAGTGTGGGTCAGTTCACTTGGAAGGAGCCAAGAATGTGAGTTTGGGTATAACAGAAAAAGAATGGGAACTAGTAAGGAACTGGGTTTTTTTGTTTGTGTTTTAAGCTATTGGTTAAGCTCTTTACTTTCATCCAGCCACTGTACTAAGTGCGGGATTAGATACAAGCTAATGAGGTTGGACACAGTCCACGTCCCAAATAGGGACTTACAGTCTTAATCCCCATTTTACAGATGAGGTAACTGAAGTACTGCGAAGTCTTAATAATAATGATGGCATTTATTAAATGCTTACTATGTGGAAAGCACTGTTCTAAGCGCTGAGCACTGTTACAGCAGACAAGTGGCAGAGCCTGGATTAGAACCCAGGTCTTCTGATTCCCAGGCCCATGCTGTATCCACTGGGCCATACTGCTCGGAGCTCTTGCATGTAGTGGTCACAAGTGTCTGAGGTTTTTCTTGAATAAAATCTCTTCAGCCCCTGAACAGTAGTTAACAGAGTAGTAGTAGTTCATAGTTAATTTTACAAGAAGGCAAAATTGAGAGTCTACTTCAAGGGAAGCTGCCAACCAATTTTATCGGACAGGCGTTAGATACTACAATACAGTAACCATTTCAGATTTCAAATGTGCCGTGGGGCCCGGGGGGGAGAGGTGTTCAGAAATGATTTAGGCCGTAATTGTCCTCATTAAATATTTACAGTCCTCCAAAGCGTGGAAGACCACAAGTAAAGCTATCAATCAAAACCAGAAGCCGACTTAATACTCCTTTCTCAAGTCGAAGCAGCCAGCGCCAGGACCCTGGGAGATACGCTTCTCGGAGTCAGCAGATTACCCCCAAACAAAGCGGGTCTGCCTCGAAAACTACCGGGAAAGGCCTGAGAAAGATCAGATCGGCCCCTACGACAGAAACTAAGCCTTCTTCCAGATTTCCAAGCCGCTCGACTCGTCAAAGCCATGGCTCCTTGCAAGCAGATGCGTTTGTCGAACTTCTTAGTCCTCGTAGGAAGCGAAGGGGCAGGAAAACTGCAGAAAACACACCAGAAAACAGCCCCTCCAGCTTTCCTAGCTTCAGGGTCATTGCCACTACCACAAGTGAGCAGACGAGACCATTAAATTCTACACCAAAATTTTCTCTTCAGGATAGCGAGCCCAAGATAAGGGGCAGAAAACGACAATCTACAGGTAGAGCGTATGTCGTCTAACAGTAATTAATGCTCCTCAGCTAGGGTTTCTCCCCTACTTTCACCACCAAATTCACTTCCAAAACCGCGACACTAAAAAACCCGTTTTGGAACCTGGAGGGTGGCAGGTGATGGGGAGAGTTTTTCCAGGTGGATTACGATATTTTCAGAAAGTGTTTTTTGCCTTTTGCTTATGGAGTGAGCCGATCCTGTCCGTCCCCGCCGCCTTCTCCCACTTCCCCCCCTTCAAATAAGTAATGTCACTGTCGTTGGGAGATTGTATGTCTTACCAAATTAAGCTGTATTGTTTCTCGTGGGTACCTAAACCTTATTGGATTGTTCTTTAAAGCAGATTTTCTTAGAATTGGAAGCCTGTGTACTAGCATGTATTTGCTGGTATTCTTTTTTATGGTACTTAAGTGCGTACTGTGTGCCAAGCACTAAACGCAGGGGTATATATAAGGTAATCAGATTGGATGTAGTCCTTGTCCCACATGGTGCTCACAGTCTAAGTAGGAGGGAGCAGGATTTAATCCTCATTTTACAGATGAGGTAACTGGAGCACAAAGAAGAGTCACCCAATAGACAAGTGGTGGAGCCAGGATTACAGCCTAGGTCCTCTGACGACTCGTAGGCACATCATCATCAGTCGTATTTATTGAGCGCTTACTATGTGCTCTTTCCACCAGACCACACTTGCTTGCCTTACCAAAGCAGAAGGCGGGAGAATGGCAAAATTCCCTTCTCTGGTTTTTCATAAGATCATCTTGACGTGAAAGTTTCTGAAGAGGAAAACACATGTGCAACACTTGTCACACCTTTTCCTCTCCAGTTTAAAAGAGATCTGCTAATCCAGAAACTTGGAAGACATTTAGATTTCTAGACTGTGAGCCCACTGTTGGGTATGGACCGTCTCTATATGTTGCCAACTTGTACTTCCCAAGCGCTTAGTACAGTGCTCTGCACACAGTAAGCGCTCAATAAATACGATTGAATGAATGAATTTAGGCTTTCTGAATTAACCATAAGGCCGGTAGCAAAAGAAAGCACTAAGGTCAAGTATTTTGCTGCTCCTTTTCTCTCTCCATATTGAAAAACTTAAAAGGAATATGGAGAAGAACCATAAAGGAACAAGGGGCTCACTCAAGTCTGCCCTCAGACCCCCGCCCCCTGTCAATTCAAAGCTCCTTGTGGGCAAGTAACATGTCTGCCAATTCTGCTGTACTCTCCCAAGCGCTTAGTACTGGGCCGCGCACATAATCAATCAATCAATCGTCTTTATTGAGTGCTTACTATATGCAGAGCACTGTACTAAGCACTTGGGAAGTACAAGCTGGCAACATATAGAGACAGTCCCTACCCAACAGTGGGCTCACAGTCTAAAAGGGGGAGACAGAGAACAAAACCAAACATACTAACAAAATAAAATAAATAGAATAGATATGTACAAATAAAATAAATAAATAAATACATAAGTAAGCGCTCAATAAATACGACTGATTTAGACACAAATTTTGACACTCTTGGCTGTTGGCTTTTAACTGTGGGTTTGGGATTACATAAGAAATCTGGATGGAAGATAATTGACTTTCTCCCTCCCCCCCCCCGCTCCTAAGAAGGAATATTCTGCTTGGTTTATTTTTCAGATTCATCTCCCAAGACAATGAACCGAAGAAGTTCAGGTCGCCAGGGAGGAGTCCACGAACTGTCCGCTTTTGAGCAGCTTGTAGTAGAGCTGGTACGGCATGACGACAGCTGGCCTTTCTTGAAACTGGTTTCCAAAATTCAGGTAACCGCAGCCATCGGGAGTCGAGAGCGGTACGGTTAAAAGTGCCCCTTCTTGGGAATTCTGAGAACTGAGGGTGATAGGTTCCCTGTCCGGACTGGTTCTGGAATTCCAGGAAGTCGTTTCCCAATCGTCTGGGTGTCCTCAATGCAAAAGCAGAAAGGGCTCAAAATTGAGGAAGAGTCTAAGGTATGGCGGGTTCCTTGTGGGCAGGAAGCGTGGCTACCAACTCTGTTGTGCTGAAACTCTCCCAAGCGCTTCGAGTAATCCTGTGCACGTGGTAAGCACTCAAATAAATGCCATTGTTTGATATGGCCATTGTTAAACTTTGAGAAGCAGCGTGGCTCAGTGGAAAGAGCCCGGGCTTTGGAGTCAGAGGTCATGGGTTCAAATCCCGGCTCTGCCAATTGTCAGCTGTGTGACTTTGGGCAAGTCACTTAACTTCTCTGGGCCTCAGTTACCTCATCTGTAAAATGGGGATTAAGACTATGAGCCCCCTGTGGGACAACCTGATCGCCTTGTAACCTCCCCAGCGCTTACAACAGTGCTTTGCACATAGTAAGTGCTTAATAAATGCCATTATTATTATTATATTTAGGTGACTAGGTAAAGAACCACTCTACTGATCTATTTATTTTATTTTGTTAGTATGTTTGGTTTTGTTCTCTGTCTCCCCCTTCTAGACTGTGAGCCCGCTGTTGGGTAAGGACTGTCTCTATGTGTTGCCGACTTGTACTTCCCAAGCGCTTAGTCCAGTGCTCTGCACACAGTCAGCGCTCAATAAATACGATTGATTGATTGATCAACAACATCCCTACTTCTACAATCTTATTCTTACCAGGTTCCGAGTCCGTGATGGAAAAATATGGCAACGAGAGCAGTTTAGCCCCTTGTTTCTTTTTCCATTGTCCTCAGTCGCTGGCCCTAAATATATGAAATTGAACCTTGGTTTTTGCAGCTGTGGTCCTCTCTGTCAGTTTCACATGGCAGTACTGAAAAATGGCAGAGCTTTCTGTGGGTCCATCGGAAATACTTGCCCGAGGGCTAGGGAACCCTGTCAAACGAGAGAAGAGGGACCCCATAGGAGATGGGGATTAGGAGGAGGAGTAGCAGAGAGGAAGAGATCAGTCTCCCCAGGGGCAGGACAGCCAGCTTGGTGATGGGGAGGAGAAATTTAAGAAACAAGGTGGGTCAAACTTCAGGTGCCTTGCCCAGGAGTGTCTGAGAACAGCTAACACCCTCGCTGTGTCAATTAGGTATATAGTATTTGCCATTTGTACCATTAGGAATGAACCAGAATGATGGCATGAAAAGCTCAAATTGAAAGAGCCATGGAAATAATAATAATAATAAGGACATTTGTTAAGTGCTTACTATGTGCAAAGCACTGTTCTAAGCGCTGGGGAGGATACAGGGTGATCAGGTTGTCCCACTTTTTTTTTTAATGGCATTTATTAAGCGCTTACTATGTGCAAAGCACTGTTCTAAGCGCTGAATAATAACAGCATTTAGTAAGCGCTTACTATGTGCAAAGCACTGTTCTAAGCGCTAGGGAGGTTACGAGGTGATGAGGTTGTCCCACGGGGGGCTCACAGTCTTCATCCCCATTTTACAGTTGAGGCCCAGAGAAGCGAAGTGACTTGCCCAAAGTCACCCAGCTGACAGTTGGCGGAGCCGGGATTTGAACCCATGACCTCTGACTCCAAAGCCCGGGCTCTTTCCACTGAGCCACGCTTGGTGTTCACAGTCTTAATCCCCATTTTACAGATGAGGGAACGGAGGCCCAGTGAAGTGAAGTGACTTGCCCAAAGTCACACAGCTGACAATTGGCGGAGCTGGGATTTGAACCCATGACCTCTGACTCCAAAGCCCGGGCTCTTTCCAATGAGCCACACTGCTTCTCTAATGAACATTGTTTAGCCTCTGTTTGCTATAGTCTTTTATTGCTGAACTATGGGTTACCGTGTAATTTCTCACTTAGTTGCGGGCTCCTAAGCCACTCAAAGATACCCACCCCACCTTCAGATGACGAGGTCCCTATCATTTCTCTGGAGAGTATCTTTTTAAGTAATTCTCTGTTACTAAAGGTATTAAAATTAAATTTAGTTAATGTCTAAATTGTTCATGAGTTACTTTCTCTTTGCCAAAAGTCCTTAATCTGGATAGATATTAATAGCAAGGGGGTGGTTTTGAATTTTTTTTTTCCATTATCTTCGCCGTAAGAATATGTTGAAATGCAATTACAATTTTACTTTTACAGGTTCCAGACTACTATGATATCATCAAAAGACCTATTGCCTTAAATATTATTCGTGAAAAAGTGAACAAATGTGAATACAAATTAGCATGTAAGTGACTTTGCTATTCCCCGCGCTCTGCATTCTTTTTTGCCTGACTGATATAGGCGAAAAAGCTGGAAAAGTAACGGTCTATACGTACTCCTTTTTTGCGTTCCTAGTACGGTGCTCTGCACACAGTAAGCGCTCAATAAATACCATTGATTTATTTTATTTTTTAGACTGTGAGCCCACTGTTGGGTAGGGACTGTCTCTCTATGTTGCCAACTTGTACTTCCCAAGCGCTTAGTCCAGTGCTCTGCACACAGTAAGCGCTCAATAAATACAATTGATGATGATTTATTGAACTAGCGTTGGAGACGGAGACTTTTAGGATTGGATTGTCCACCTCCCTCTTCTCCACCATCCTGAGCGTGGGGGGTTTGAGCCTGTTTATTGTTTTGTTTTTGACTGTGGATCCGATACCATTTGAGGCGGTTTCCATTGGAATCTGTGGGTAGTCGAGGATTGAGTGCATTGTGAGCAGGGAGTGTCTGTTATATTGTGATATTGTGCTTTAGCAAGTGCTTTGTACAGTGCTCTGCACACAGTAAGCACTCAATCAATGTGATTGATTGATTAGAGAAACAAGCTAATTGAAAAGAGGCGGACTCTGGCAGTTTATCTGGATTTCTCCTACCCCCCTTTAACATCTGTTTTGCCAGAAAGCAGGGTGCTGCTGACTTTATCTGCTACTTTTCTCCAGTCCTCACTGCCTAAAGAGGAAAACAGTGGTTCTCCTTGATCACCAGCTCTTTCAGGAACTTGATGATAATCATCGTGGTATTTGTGTTTGTTCCAGTATCTGTCTGCGCCCACCCTAATCCTTCTCTTTTGTTATTTCTTACCAGCTGAGTTCATTGAGGATGTTGAACTGATGTTCTCAAACTGCTTTGAGTACAACCCCCGCAACACAAGTGAAGCGAAAGCGGGAACTAGACTTCAAGCATTTTTCCACATTCAAGCTCAAAAGCTTGGACTGCACGTGACCCCTGGAAACGTGGATTATGCTGCGCCTCCATCTGCGAAAAAGTCGCGGATATAATTCGGTCCTTCCAAAGGATTCGTTTTGAAAGAACCTAATGTTGTTCAGAGAAGTGGAACGTTAAATCACGCGGAGAAGCAGTCGTGTCTGTATAAAGCAATAACAACAGTTTAACCACCTTGAAGTGTGGCCTGCACTATATTCTCAATTTTAATATTAAGCACTCAGGAGAATGTAGGAAAGATTTCCTTTGCTACAGTTTTGTTCAGTGTCTAAAGTCTGATGTATTGGATACAGTACTGGTTTACAGAGGTTTGTACATTTTAAAAATCATTCATGTGTCCAAATAGCCCCCCAAATATTATTTCTTCCGCACCTATGCCTTGTTTCATCTTCGTTGTTCTAGAAGCTGTGGTATTGTGGGGGCTTTATCAAGATGGATGAAATCTTCTACTGTAGCACAGTTTGGGAAACTGTGTAAAAATGTCTGAGAATTGTTAATGAGCACACCTTTTTCAACACTACACATGAATGAGTACAATTGCATATCTTTAAAAGTGCTGTACCAGTGCCGGCTGGAGGTATTCAGTCTGAGTTTATTAAGTAGATATTTATTTAGCATTCAAAGGAATTTGTGAATTTGTTTTGTATTTATAAAATTCGTGCCTGGGGAAAACAAAGCTCCTTAAATTTTTGTTTTAAATTTTACTGTGTTGTTGACTCCTCTGACTCCCTAATGATCACCCAGACCAGGTAACACCTTTCCTTCGCAGTTCTTCCAGCGGATAAATAACTTTTGCAGAACTGTATAATAAGTTTCTACGTACAACTTTTTTAAGTGTACAAATAAAATGATACATTTTTTCAAAGTATGCCGTTTTCCCGGGAGTTCTTGCTGTATAGAAGGAGGCGCAGACAGCGTTGAGCCAGGGGAAGGTCTGTTCGGGGAGAGCTTGGGAGGGTTTCGGGCAGGGGGCCCAGCAGGAGTTGCGGTGTCCGGCCACCCTCTAGCCCCTCAATCAATCAATCAATCGTATTTATTGAGCGCTTACTGTGTGCAGAGCACTGTACTGAGCGCTTGGGAAGTCCAAGTTGGCCCCTCGGCTCCCACGGGAGTTGGGTAAAGCCCGACAACCGTGCCTGCGGGACGGGCCTTCTCCCTCCTTCCGGCTGCCCTTGAGAAAATGAATTCCCTTGTGGGAATACTGTTAACCACTTCTATTATACTTCCAACTGCTTAGTACAGTAGTCCAGAGAACTTCATAAATTGGATAGATTTTCCTCTCTCCTTCCTCCTCCCTTGGAACGGTGTGGGTTGTCCTTGCTTGGAGGATGGAAAAGCGGGATCATCAAGGGCGGGGAAATGCGGTTTTCACAGGTCAGCTCCTTTCCCCAAAAGTGGAGAACTTACTCTTCCGAAGGTAAGCGGTTGGCGTGAATGGCTTCAGAAGATGCAGTGTTTGTGTATCGGACTTGAAAGTGGCAGTTTGGAAATCTGAGTTCTCCAGATAATCCACTCCAGATAAAATCAATCAATCAATCAAGCGTATTTATTGAGCGCTTACTGTGTGCAGAGCACTGGACTAAGCGCTTGGGAGGCCCAAGTTGGCAACATCTAGAGACGGTCCCTACCCAACAGTGGGCTCACCGTCTAAAAGGGGGAGGCAGAGAACAAAACCAAACATATTAACAAAACAAAATAAATAGAATAGATATGTACAAGTAAAATAAATAGAGTAATAATCTCCAGAGTCCCAGCCTCGCTAGGGCTCCCCCACAAACATATGCACACACATAGAGAATGGACTTTAGAGGCGGGGTCATGGGTTCAAATCCTGGCTCCGCCACTTGTCAGCTGTGTGACTGCGCAAGTCACTTCACTTCTCTGGGCCTCAGTTACTTCACCTGTAAAATGGGGGTTAAGTCTGTGAGCCCCACGTGGGACAACCTGTTCACCGGGTAATCTCCCCAGTGCTTAGAACAGTGCTTTGCACATAGTAAGTGCTTAATAAATGCTATTATTATTATTATTTGGAGTGGGGGCTGCTGGCCAGTGGCTTCGCAGCCATGCCCTGTGCCCATCCGCCAAGCTGGCTCTCTTCCTCCCTTCAAGGCCCTACTGAGAGCTCACCTCCTCCAGGAGGCCTTCCCACACTCAGCCCCTTCCTTCTTCTCCCCCTCGTCCCCCTCTCCATCCCCCCCATCTTACCTCCTTCCCTTCCCCACAGCACCTGTATATATGTATATATGTTTGTACAGATTTATTACTCTATCTTGTACATATCTATTTTATTTTGTGAGTATGTTTGGTTTTGTTCTCTGTCTCCCCCTTCTAGCCTGTGAGCCCGCTGTTGGGTAGGGACTGTCTCTATGTGTTGCCGACTTGTACTTCCCAAGCGCTTAGTCCAGTGCTCTGCACACAGTAAGCGCTCAATAAATACGATTGATTGATTGATTGATTGCTGCCTTTGCAAGTTGTCCGTTCCCGGAAGAAGGGGCAGGTCCAAACCCCAGCCCTGGGGTGGCCAGACACCTCATTACCGTTTTCACTGGCTTTTCTTCTCCCTTACCCCCTAACGGTGGGTGTTCTTCAAGGTTCTGGATCTCCTCCAGCGCTTAGAACAGTGCTTTGCACATAGTAAGCGCTTTATAAATGCCATTATTATTATTATTATTATTATCTCCTACTCTTCCCCTTACACTCACTCCTCTCCGATACCACCTCTAGGCATATGATTTGCCAATCTAACTAGCCAGCCCCATCGCTCACATCCTCTGCAATCTGGCATTTCCTCTTCCCTCCAGGTTATTGCCACACGGGTATCTCACCAGCACACATCTCCCCTCCTCAAATCCCCTTCCAAACCCCTGCAAGAGGAAACGTTTGATGATGAGGTTGAGGCCGGGGGGTGTAGATTTCAGGCTCATCTGTACAGATGGGGTAACTGAGGTGGGTGAGCTTCACAAAGGAGTGAATGGGGAGCAAGAAGCCCTCAACTCCCCCTCAAAATGTCCCAGGAGGTGAGGTCTGCTGTCTTTCCCTTCTAGGCTGTGAGCCCGTTGTCGGGTAGGGACCGTGTGTGTCTTTGGGCGAGTCACTTCACTTCTCTGTGCCTCAGTTACCTCATCTGTAAAATGGGGATGAAGACTGTGAGCCCCACGTGGGATGACCTGATCACCTTGTGCTCTCCCCAGTGCTTAGAACAGTGCTAATAAATGCCATTATTATTATTATTATTATATGTTGCCATCTTGTACCTCCCAAGCGCGTAGTACAGAGCTCTGCACACAGAAAGCGCTCAATAAATACGACTGAATAAATGTATTCATTAGTAGAACTTCCCAACCGAAAACCCAGCTCAGGTTCTTTTCCCACAGTCTTTCTACCCCGTTGTTCATTCATTTGGCAGTGTTGACTTAGCCTTCATTCATTCAATCGTATTTATTGAGCGCTTACTCAAAACACGTGGTCAGGTGTCAAGTCATCAGAATAAATAGAAGCCCACTGTTGGGTAGGGACTGTCTCTATATGTTGCCAACCTGTACTTCCCAAGCGCTTAGTACAGTGCTCTGCACACAGTAAGCACTCAATAAATACGATTGCTATTGATTGATAGAAGTAAACTAGATGCACATCATTGTCATCGGAATAAATAGAAGTAAAGCTAGATGCACATCATTGGCAAAGTAAACAGAAGAGTAAATATGTACAAGTAAAATAGAGTAATAAATCCGTACAAACATATATACAGGAGCTGTGGGGAGGGGAAGGAGGTAGGGCGAGGGGGGGGATGATGCCTACGTAGGCTAATAATTAGTTTAAATTATGAAAGCATAGCACCTTCTGGGCTGTCTTGGGCATCTAGTGGGTGAGGAAACCGAAGACCAGAGAGGTGTAGTGAGCCCACTGTTGGGTAGGGACCGTCTCTCTATGTTGCCAACTTGTACTTCCCAAGTGCTTAGTACAGTGCTGTGCACACAGTAAGAGCTCAATAAATATGATTGATTGATTGTAGTGACATGCCTGAGATCCCACAGAAGACTAAGGGCAGAGCTAGGATCCGAAGCCCTGCTCTTTCCACTAAGTGCTGCGGCCTCCCTAATGGAAACCATACAGTGCCTCCAGACTGATCGGGAATTCCAGCTGACGGTGGAGCCCGCGCTGGAATCCGGAGGAATACAGGATCTAAACACATAACAGATTTGGCTGGCGGCCTTTGTTCCTCCGATGAGTTTGAGGACAATTAGAAGTGCACGTAGTCCTCCTCCAGAAGGGGAGAGGCCGGGAACATCCCAGCCCTGGGATTTGGCTGGGTTTCCTCTGATCCGAACCTCCGCAGACAGCTCTCCGCCTTGCTGCCAGCTGTAGACCTGTTTGAAATTAATCCCGGCCGATGGCGGTCGGATAAATTGGGCTAGAGACTAATAAGGCCATCTGGTAAGGCGTGCGCGGCCTGGCCCGGCAGGCTCCAGATGAAAATTGGGGGCAGATGAGAGGGGAGGGGGGGCTGTGGCCTACTGGTCTCTGGGCACACACAGTACTGTTCACTCTTCCTCCCTTCAAGGCCTTAATCAATCAATCAATCAATCAATCAATCGTATTTATTGAGCACTTACTATGTGCAGAGCACTGTACTAAGTGCTTGGGAAGTACAAATTGGCAACACATAGAGACGGTCCCTACCCAACAGTGGGCTCACAGTCTAAAAGGGGGAGACAGAGAACAAAACCAAACATACCAACAAAATAAAATAAAAAGGATAGAAATGTACAAGTAAAATAAATAGATAAATAAATAGAGTAATAAATATGTGCAACCATATATACATATATACAGGTGCTGTGGGGAAGGGAAGGAGGTAAGATGGGGGGATGGAGAGGGGGAGAGGAAGGAAGGGGCTCAGTCTGGGAAGGGCTCCTGGAGCAGGTGAGCTCTCAGCAGGCCTTACTGAGAGCTCACCTCCTTCAGGAGGCCTTCCCAGACTGAGCCCCTTCCTTCCTCTCCCCCTCGTCCCCCTCTCCATCCCCCTCATCTTACCTCCTTCCCTTCCCCACAGCACCTATATATATGTATATATGTTTGTACGGATTTATTACTCTATTTATTTATTTTACTTGTACAGCACCTGTATACATTTGTACAGATTTATTACTCTATTTATTTATTTTACATGTACAGCACCTGTATATATGTATATATGTTTGTACAGATTTATTACTCTATTTATCTTGTATATATCTATCCTATTTATTTTATTTTGTTAGTATGTTTGGTTTTGTTCTCTGTCTCCCCCTTTTAGACTGTGAGCCCACTGTTGGGTAGGGACCGTCTCTCTATGTTGCCAACTTGGACTTCCCAAGCCCTTAGTCCAGTGCTCTGCACATAGTAAGCGCTCAATAAATGCGATTGATGATGGGCAGCAACGCGCCCTTAGCTGCAGTCGATGAAAGCAGGGCCCAGGGCTCACCCGCCGAGAAGGGGGGAAGGAAATGTTGTCATTTGTCGTTCCCTGCCCGAACGCAACTGCTGCCTGCCGGCACCTGTGTATATGTATATATGGTTGTACATATTTATTACTCTATTCATTTATTTATTTATTTATTTTTTGCTTGTACATATCTATCCTATTTATTTTATTTTGTTGGTATGTTTGGTTTTGTTCTCTGTCTCCCCCTTTTAGACTGTGAGCCCACTGTTGGGTAGGGACTGTCTCTATGTGTTGCCAATTTGTACTTCCCAAGCGCTTAGTACAGTGCTCTGCACATAGTAAGCGCTCAATAAATACGATTGATGATGATGATGATGGTGCCGGCACTGTATTCGCACCTCCCAGTTGTGTCCAGGAATCCCGGCAGCACCCAGGCCACGTCTCATTCATTCATTCATTCATTCATTCAATCATATTTATTGAGCGCTTAGTGTGTGCAGAGCACTGTACTAAGTGCTTGGGAAGGACAATTCTGCAACAAAGAGAGACCCTCCCTGCCCACAGCGGGCTCACAGTCTAGAAGGGGGAAGACAGAGAGCAAAACAGGCAATAGAGAAGCAGCGTGGCTCAGTGGAAAGAGCCCGGGCTTTGGAGTCAGAGGTCATGGGTTCCAATCCTGACTCCACCAATTGTCAGCTGTGTGACCCCGGGCAAGTCACTTAACTTCTCTGGGCCTTCTCGGGACCCTCACCCCAATCGCCAAGATGCGCCTGGCTCGGACCGTTCTTACGGTTTCCTCAGCTGTAAAATGGGGATTAAACACCCGCGCTCCCTCCTACTTAGACTGTGAGCCCCACGTGGGCTCAACCTGATTAACTTGTCTCTACTCCGGCTCTTAAAACTGTGCTCGACCTGTGTAGATGGGGCATTAAAAAAATCCCTAAAACATGAAAAAATTTTCGGGCCGCCAACTCCCTTCGTCCATCCTCTAAAGTAACCCCTTGCCTTTCCAATTGGCCATGGATATTAATAGTCAGATGACGCATTGACCTTTTACAATACTCTTAAATTAATTAATTATAATTAATTCATAATTTCATAAGCGCTTAGGAAAGACAATGAACCTCATCACCATCCTCAACCCTCTCCCCCCTCACGCTACTGCTTCGGGCCTCTGTCTCCCTGGGTAGCGCTCCTTGCCCTCCAGGATCAGGGAAGCAGCGTGGCTCAGTGGAAAGAGCCCGGGCTCGGGAGTCGGAGGTCATGGGTTCTAATCCCGACTCCGCCACTTGTCAGCGGGGTGACTTTGGGCAAGTCACTTCACTTCATGGTGCCTCAGTTCCCTCATCTGTAAAATGGGGGTGAAGGCTGTGAGCCCCACGTGGGACAACCTTGATTACCTTCTATCCCCCCCAGCACTTAGAACAGTGCTTGGCACATAGTAAGCGCTTAACAAGTAAGCGCTTCCCTTCAAGGCCCTACAGAGAGCTCACCACCTCCAGGAGGCCTTCCCAGACTGAGCCCCCTCCTTCCTCACCCCTCCTCAGCGCTTGGGAGAGTACAATATAACAACAAACAGACACATTCCTGCCCACAATGAGCTCACAGTCTGGAGGACAATATTTTATCTAGCCCAGTGCTTGGGAAATAGTAAACACTTAATAAATCCATAATGACTATTATCTCCCAAATGTTTCCAGAGGAAAAAGTCCAGAGGTGCTTGAAGTGAGCAGGAATGAGTTTCTTCTCACTTGATTGTAAGCTTCTCAAGGGCAGGGAGCATGTCTATTGACTCTATTGTTCCATACTAACCAATGTTTAGCACGGAATAGGTGCTCAATAAATACTACTGATTAAACGCTATTTATTTACAGATGCAGTGCCATCATCATGAGGATAATTTTGCCTCGAGCTGCTTAGAACCAAGCCAGATTTCCTTTCTGAGGCTCTACCTGATTGAGTCACTGTGGTCCGTGGGGTTTGTGGAGATGGCAACAGTAATAAGAATAAATCTGATATTTGTTAAGCACTTACAAGCACTGCAAAGCACTGTACTAAGCGCTGGGGGAATTCAAGCCAGTCAAGTCAGACACAGTCCCTACCCGACACGGGGCTCAGGTCGAGGGGGAGTGAGAACAGGTGTTTAATCCTCATTTAACAGATGAAACTGAAGCACAGAAAAGTGAAGTGACTTGCCTAGGTTCACACGGCGGGCAAGTGCAGAATTGGGATCAATCCATCAATCAATCATATTTATTGAGCGCTTACTGTGTGCAGAGCACTGGACTAAGCGCTGGGGGAATGCAAGCCAATCAAGTCAGACACAGTCCCTACCTGACACGGGGCTCAGGTCGAGGGGGAGTGAGAACAGGTGTTTAATCCTCATTTAGCAGATGAGGAAACTGAGGCACAGAAAAGTGAAGCGACTTGCCTAGGTTCACAGGCAGGCAAGTGCAGAATTGGGATCAATCAATCAATCAATCAATCGTATTTATCGAGCGCTTACTGTGTGCAGAGCACTGGACTAAGCGCTTGGGAAGTCCAAGTTGGCAACATATAGAGACAGTCCCTACCCAACAGTGGGCTCACAGTCTAGAAGGGGGGGACAGAGAACAAAACCAAACATACTAACAAAATAAAATAAATAGAATAGATATGTACAAGTAAAATAAATAGAGTAATAAATATGTACAAACATATATACAAATATACTAACAAAATAAAATAAATAGAATAGATATGTACAAGTAAAATATAAATAAATAGAGTAATAAATATGTACAAACATATATACAAACATACTAACAAAATAAAATAAATAGAATAGAAATGTACAAGTAAAATAAATAGAGTAATAAATATGTACAAACATATATACATATATACAGGTGCTGTGGGGAAGGGAAGGATCAGAACCCAGATCCTCTTGGCCCCCAGGCCCGTGTTCTTTCCACGGTGCCGGGACCACCCAGCAGGCAGGGGAGGATGGGGCACGAGGGTTGGAACTGGAGTCGGACCCAGCAGATTCCCTTTCCCTCCTCGATGATGGTACAGATGTACTGGGTCATTCTGGGAAGCAGCGTGGCTCAGTGGAAAGAGCCCGGGCTTTGGAGTCACAGGTCATGGGTTCAAATCCCGGCTCTTCCAACTGTCAGCTGTGTGACTTCGGGCAAGCCACTTCACTTCTCTGGGCCTCAGTTACCTCGTCTGTAAAATGGGGATTGACTGTGAGCCCCCCGTGGGACAACTTGATCACCTTGTAACCTCCCCAGCACTTAGAAGCAATCTGATCACCTTGTAACCTCCCCTGCACTTAGAAACAACCTGATCACCTTGTAACCTCCCCAGCACTTAGAACAGTGCTTTGGAGTCAGAGGTCATGGGTTCAAATCCTGGACCCACAAATTGCCAGCTGTGTGACTTTGGGCAAGTCGCTTCACTTTTCTAGGCCTCAGTTACCTCATCTGTAAAATGGGGATGAAGACTGTGAGCCCCACGTGGGACAACTTGATCACCTTGTAACCTCCCCAGCGCTTAGAACAGTGCTTTGCACATAGTAAGCGCTTAATAAATGCCATTATCATTATTATTATGGGACAGTTGTCAAGCGATGACCTTCTCCAAGGGTACTTTATCTGCGCAACTGGCCCACTGAACTCAGAAGAGCCTCCCCTGGCCTCCCGTCAATCAATCAATCAATCAATCGTATTTATTGAGCGCTTACTGTGTGCAGAGCACTGTACTAAGCACTTGGGAAGTCCAAGTTGGCAACATACAGAGAAGGTCCCTACCCAACAGTGGGCTCATTCATTCATTCATTCAATCGTATTTATTGAGCGCTTACTGTGTGCAGAGCACTGTACTAAGCACTTGGGAAGTACAAGTTGTCAACCTATAGAGACGGTCCCTACCCAACAGTGGGCTCACAGTCTAAAAGGGGGAGACAGAGAACAAAACCAAACATACTAACAAAATAAAATAAATAGAATAGATAGGTACAAGTTAAATAAATAAATAGAGTAATAAATATGTACAAACATATATACATATATACAGGTGCTGTGGGGAAGGGAAGGAGGTAAGATGCGGGGATGGAGATGGGGACGAGGGGGAGAGGAAGGAAGGGGCTCAGTCTGGGAAGGCCTCCTGGAGGAGGTGAGCTCTCAGTAGGGCCTTGAAGGGAGGAAGAGAGCTAGCTTAGCCTTTATCCTTTGTCTGTATCCAGGCAGGCTGGTGTAACCAGAAAATAGCTGGGGAAAGCGAACACACGGGAAGCCCGGGAAACGACGGGATAGTAGCTGGGAGGCTGGGAGATAAGCCACATGTTCAGAACAGCTGGGGAGCGGGGCTGGGAGCCATTTGACCACAGATGGGAGCGTTTGGGAGCTGGGGTCGGGGGGCACATATGCTGGAGATTCCAAGAGATGAAAGGATTCTGAACCTGAGATCTTTTCGGGATGATCCGGCGCCGTCTGCCTGGAAGCCAAATGTGGGTGGGAATCCTGCTCCGCTCAATGTGTGGACTGAGGAGCCTTCCAGGAGGATTTCCACAGGGCAAATCCTCACCAGGGCTGAACCTTTGAGGCCACTCTCTGAGATGGAGGTGACACGCTCCCAGGAAGAGTCCTGAGGAATCAAGGGGAAATCAATCAATCAATCAATCGTATTTATTGAGCACTTACTGTGTGCAGAGCACTGGACTAAGTGCTTGGGAAGTCCAAGTTGGCAACATATAGAGACAGTCCCTACCCAACAGTGGGCTCACAGTCTACAAGGGGGAGACAGAGAACAAAACCAAACACACTAACAAAATAAAATAAATAAAATGGGTATGTGCAAGTAAAATAAATAGAGTAATAAATATGTACAAACATATATACTGGCATTTGGAGGTTATAGAATTGACTTTGCCACGGAGACAGCTGGGGAACTCACTCACACAGTGTTCTTTCAACAAAAGGTTCATTCATCCGGTTTTCAGCTGGTCTGTCTTCTGCTCACTACGGACACGTTACCGGACGCTTTTATATCTGCTTTTTTTGTTTCTGGCTCCCATCCTCTCTCCGCCTAGACCTGTGGCTCAGAAGTGGCGCTCATATTCAGTGGGATATGGGACGGAACAAATGGCTCTGGAGAAAGGGGAGGGATCCGGGTTTCTCTGGCGATGCAGTGTAGTTTCTGTACAGAAGTTTCAAGAACCTTTTTTTGAATCTCCACAACATAAGGTCACTCGGCCTGTTGCTTCTGGGGAGGCCACACGTTGTAGTGGGTTGAGCACTACAGAAGGTCATGGGTTCTAATCCCACCTCTGCCACTTGTCTGCTGTCTGGCTTGGTGCAAGTCACTTCACTTCTCTGTGCCTCAGTAACCTCATCTGTGATATCTAGCAGTAACCTCATCTGTAAAATGGTGATGAAATACCTGTTCTCCCTCCCCCTTTTCACTCATTCATTCAATCGTATTTATTGAGCGCTTACTGAGTGAGTTCCAACAGGGATAGGGAATGTGTCCAACCTGACTTGTTGTATCTTCCCCAATGTTTAATATAGTATTTAGCACATAGTGAGTGCTTAACAAATACTACAATTATTACCGTTAGGCGCATCACTTCTCCCAATTTTTTCTCTACCCGGCCTAGCTGAACTTTTAACGTCTTCGCAGGATCTATACTGTAGAACATTGCTCGAGTTTCAGATTGAACACACACGTGAAGGAAAGCGGAACAATTAGATTGCTCTACCCGCTGATTAGTTTTCCCCGAGACGGAAGCTTGGGGGCTGCGTATAATTCCGTTTGCTGCAGAAGAAGCATGAAAAATGCTGATTCCAACCATTTTGTGGACTCTAGTTATTTGGCAATAATATCTGAAGGTTGGATCTTATTTTCTGCTTTCATTTACAGAGGGTTTAAATGTTTATTTTTAAAAGGTAAGTCAATAACAATTGCCACAGCCGAGAAAATGGATGGCTGTGCTGGACTTTTGCCTCTATATGAAATCGATATGGACAGGGTGGCAAGGAGATGAGGCCTGCAGGTAGCATTAATGATCTTCCCCGAGAATGCAGTGCTCACAAACTGAGAACTGAAAAGATTAGTACTCTTGGTGAATGTCCCCATCCAGGATGCCCCAGAAGGAAGAATTCTAGGATTCTGTCTCCTTCCAAGGAAAGTTTGGAAAAGACCAACGTGTCACGGGTTCAGGGCAGAGAGTTGCTTTGTCCTCCGATGAATATTGGGATGAAAGTTTTCATAATATTGTAGCGTGATCTGTGTGAGTTCCCCCCAGCTGTTCTTGTTATCCTTTGAGATGTGAAGACCAAAATAGCGTTCCTACAAAGTGTACCTTGGACTGAAACCTTAGGCTTTCTTCTGTCTCAGCCTAAATTGGCATCTCTGGATAGGGGAGAAATTGCTGTAATTGGCCCAGCAGTTTCCAACATACAGCAAGGTTTCTGAGCAGCGAAATCTATTCTCTTCTCTGACTGCCTTGTCAAATTTAGACAGAGCAAACTCAGCAGTCCCCGACTCAGAGCTTCAGTGGCATGAATGACTGAATTAGGCAAGACGGGCAGGCAGACTTTTTCGCCGAATATTTCAGGGCTTAACTGTGCACGTATTAAATCATTTTAGCTACCGTGATCTGTTTGGTTTGTTCTGTTCTAGAGTGTAAGTCCCTAAGGGCGGAAATCGTCTTCATAATATGTGCTCTTTCCGTGTCCCCTAGAATGTACCAGGAATCTTATGAGTGCTTTGTCAATGGTAATTGAATAAATGTCTGTAAATTTCCTTAATCTCATCCGTCTCGCTGCCAATACCTAGCCCACGTCCTCCCATTGACCTGGAACTCCCTCCCCCTTCCTATCAGACAGGGTACCACTCTCCCCATCTTCAAAGCCTTCCTAAAATTAGATCTCCTCCGAGAGGCCTTCCCTGACTAACCCATTTCCCCACCCTAATCACCCTCCATTTGGTTCGCCTATGCACTCGAATCCGTACCCCTTAAACACTTTGTCACTCACTCCATCCCCAGTAGCACTTACGTCTATATCTTTATACTTGGCCATTTCCCTTACCTGTAACTTACTTTAATCTCTGTCTCCCCAGTGCAGCTGGGAGGACTGGGATTGTGTCTACCAACTCTGTTGTACTGTTCTAAGTGCTACGTGTACTAAGTGCTTAGTACAGTGCTCAGCACCCAGTAAGCGCTTAGTAAATAGCATTGATTGACTGACTGATTGATGCGCTATCTCTGTGATCCAGAGATCCAGATCCAGCGATCAATCGGTCTCTGGTAAGAAAGCAAAACAAAGAGGTGTGTTGCAGGAATGAACTGTAGTCTTGGCAAAATGGAAATTAATTCCCAAGTACACTCTTAGGCATGTTGTGATATCTAGCAGAAATTACTTTCAAGAAGCAGTGCTAAGCTCCAATGTGATAATAAGGTATTTTTTTGAAATGAGTTTTGAAACACTGTTAATGACGATGGAAATGTGAAGGTGATGTATAACTTCTAAGACTGCTTCATTAATACACACCAAAGACTTCAGTTAGAGGTCGGTGTCCTCCAGTTCTCCTCTTGAAGCCCTGGAGGAACCCTCTGCAGTGTGTGTGTGTGTGTGTGTGTGTGTGTGTGTGTGTGTATAAAAGGTATATACACATATGTATGTGTACACACACACACGCTGTTATAGTAAGACAGTGTGGTCCAGTGGAAAAACTATGAGACGGGAGTCAAGCAGTCTGGATTTGAGCCCAGAGCCCCACTCTGCCACCTCCCTGCTGTATGATGATGGGTAAGTCACTTAACTTCTCTGTGCCTCAATCAATCAATCAATCTTATTTATTAGGCGCTCACTGTGTGCAGAACACTGTACTAAGTGGTTGGGAGGGTACAATATAACAGAGTTGTATTCATCCTCCACAAAGAGTTTACAGTCTAGAGTCTCAATCACACTGTTAATTTCTTCATCTGTACAATGGGCATTATTCTCACCCCTGCAGGTGGCTTCTCTGCAGACCTTCCTTAAGTCGGGCAGGTAATCAGACAGCCTTGCAAGGTCTACAAGTCAATCTAAGAAAAACATATTAGTGCTCTAGGAAAGGCAAGGTTGATGAAAGAGAAAATAACCAGGCTCCCTTTACTCACTTGCTAGAAATCACAAAGGCTCTCTCTTTTGAATCATAACAATCAGTGTCCTAAATACTTTACCCATTTTTGCACGGCATGCAGCAAGAATTCAACAAATAACCCAAGCAGATTGACTGACTGACTAAAGAAACATTCGTGTATGGAATTCACTCTTTCCTCCAAATGGCTCTGAACTATCTGAATTCTACCTTGCACATGATTTCCGCTGCATTTGGGAGCAATTCCAAGGACTCTCGACTCAACTTCTTAACCCATCTCTGATCTTTGACCTATTCACTTCCCGAGGTTCCATTTTCCCGTTTCAGGTTCATCACCTTCACATCCCTAAGCTTTTATGAGCAACATCTTTATAATTGATACCAGGTTTGCTTCCTTTCTCCAGTTCCCCGCTCCACCTCCCCCAGGCAGTACAATAACTCAAACAAAGAGTTGTCTGGATAGAAATCATTTGCGAGATTGTTGTTTCTCAAGATGCTGTTTGTCAGACTTGTTTGGGTTTGTTGGGTAGAGTTTGCGTATTCTTGGGCAATCTGATTCAAAGACTAGTGGTGTCTGAGAAAAAGAACACAACATTAAGAAATGTTCTGCCTGAGGTTTGGCACAACCCACTGAATTGTTTCTGTACCCTTGCAAACGGAGTTTGTGATTTTTCAGCATTAATAATAACTGTAAAGCGTTCTAGCCCACTTCACAGTGTCAGCTCATTTAACCGAAGTGGAGAGTTGCCATTTATCCCTGTTTCATGGCCCCTCTTGCAACCCCCTGAACATCTCCAAGGTTTTTCTGGAAACGGGTGAAGATGAGTTCATCGTGGGCAGGGAACATGCCTACCAACTCTTATATTGTACTCTCCCAAGCACTTAGTACAGTGCCCTGCACACAGTAAGTGTTCAATAAATACAACTGATTGATTGATGAGAAGCTAAGGCCCAGAAGTACTTGAATCTCCCTTGACAACTATATTTTTTTGAGTATTATTTTTCACTTGAAATATCTGTTTGTGACTCAAATTATGACCTCAGAGTCTAGTGCGGCTCTTGGCCCATAGTGAACACTTAATAGCCCTATTATTATTATTATTATTGTTGCTTTTGGATAAAGTAGATTTGTTTGCAGGTATCTGGTGATGGGCAAGCACTGGGTGGGTACCCATACAGGTCTCTAAACACAGCGGAGAGCAAATAAACTCCATCTGCACAGGCTGGGATGAATGACTTCCTATCAATCTCCAAACATTACAAGGAAAAAAAGGCAAAGCCCTAATGTGTTGGCTGTTCCCACTGGCACAAATGAGAAACGTTTGGTTCAGCGGCCCCATTCCTAGCACCCTCCTGATTCAGTCTGGCCAGGGGGGATACCTAAAGGACTCCAGGATGCCCCCCGTGCCTTGTCCTTTGCAGGGCTGGAACCGTTGGTAGGTGCCCGTAGGTAGTGCCAGTCCTGCAGGCTGAAACAGAGCTGATGGTCCATCACTGCTCCGGTGCGCCCACCGGCAGGGTCCTCCTTCCCCGCCATCATGATGGCAAAATCTCAATCTTTCATTCATTCAATCGTATTTATTGAGCACTTACTGCGTGCAGAGCACTGTACTATGCGCTTAATCTTCAGACGAGTCCATTTGAACTCGGCCTGGCAGGCCTGCTTCTTCAGCCAGCCAGTGGGAAGGAAGAACTATGGATAGGATTCAGTCTGGCCAGGGGGATACCTAAAAGACTCCAGGATGCCCCCCGTGAATCCTGTGACTGTGAGCCCACTGTTGGGTAGGGACTGTCTCTATATGTTGCCAACTTGTACTTCCCAAGCGCCTAGTACAGTGCTCTGCACACAGTAAGCGCTCAATAAATACGATTGATTGACAGGAGCTGGGACTGGAAGCCAGGAGACCCAACTCCTGAGACCCAGTTCCACTACCAAACTTGGGCAAGTCACAACCATTCTGGGATTCAGTTTCTCTTCTGTAAAATCGGTATAAGATTTGAGCACCAGCTGGATTAGGGACGGCATCCAATCTCATAACCTTATATCATCTACCCCAGCACTTAGCACATAAAAAAAGGCTTAATAAATGCTATTATTATTGTTATCTAAATTCAGGCTATTCTGCCTGGTTCAGGGAGACTGGTCACCTTACGTCTTCAAGAACTTCAGGCCTTCCGTCCCAGTTGGGTTTACAGCTATGAGCTATGAGGTAAATGAGGATTCTCATTGGGTGTTGGTAACCAATTTATTTTACTTGTACATATTTATTCTACTTATTTTATTTTGTTAATATGTTTTGTTTTGTTCTCTGTCTCCCCCTTCTAGATTGTGATCCCGCTGTTGGGTAGGGACCGTCTCTATATGTTGCCAACTTGTACTTCCCAAGCGCTTAGGACAGTGCTCTGCACACAGTAAGCGCTCAATAAATACTACTGAATGAATGAAATGACACCTTTCAGTGAATAACAGCTACAGTCTTTCAGTTACAACTGAGCCTCAATTTGATATTTTAAAAGATCACATTAACCCTAAGGGTCCTGACAACCTGAGGGTAAGGAAAGCAGAGAGTGACTCCTGGTTCTCATCCATCTCCAGTGTCAACTCTTCACCAATTTGAATTTCGTCAAGCTCCTTCCACAGAGTGTCATGATCCCCATCAGATCTCTGGTCAAAAAAACCCAAAAAACCCTATAATCTTTAAATCATGCACCTTTCCATTTATTCAGCCTTAGGCACATACATCTTTCCCCATCCCTGTTCTCCATCCTGCACACACCCCGTTTGCATTTGGCAGAGTAATTCAGCAGTACGCATTTCCCCTTCTCCTCACTGAAAACTTCCTGAAATGAAAATAGGTTTGGAAGGCTTTAGGGAGGAGTTTGAGGAGGGCGAGTGAAGGTGGGCCCTATAGGACCCAGCCCAAGGTAAATCCAGTCACCTGGATTTCATTCATTCACTCATGATGCAGCGTGGCGTAGTGGAGAGTGGGCTTGGGAGTCAGAGGTTGTGGGTTCTAATCCCGGCTCCGCCACTTGTCTGCTGTGTGGCCTCGGGCAAGCCACTTAACTTCTCTGTGCCTCAGTTACCTCATCTATAAAATGGGGATTAAGACTGTGAGTCCCACGTGGGACAACCCATTTACCCTGTATCTACCCCAGTGTTTAGAACAGTGCTTAGCACATAGTCAGTGCTTAAGAAATACCAGTATTATTATTTATTATTATTATGATCACCTCCAACCCATCAGGATGATATTTGGAGGCCAAATCCTGGCAGTGATAGGTCTGGCACTGAGAATGGGAACTGTCCAACTGGAGATATCACTGGGCATCCAATTGATTCACGGAAAATGTTATTCATTGATTGGCTGAGGCTGACAGGCAAACAATGATAGACTAAAGATTTGTTGACAGACATTGATGGGCTAAAACTAACACGCACTGCCAGACTGTGAGCTGACATTAAGAGACAGAGACTGTCACAGACCGACAGACAACGGACAACTGGGGAGACTGACTGAGAAAGGGACGGGGACAGACACTGACTCTCATAAAGTGACATTGACGGAGACTGACTGACACATGATGTATTGAAAGTGACTGGTGGGCTGACGGGGACTGACTCTGATGGACTGACGGTGGCTGACGACCTCACGGTGACTTACCCTGATGACCTGACAGTGACTGACCTTGATGGGCTGGCAGTGACTGGATGAACTGACAAGTTGCTGACCTTGATGGGCTGGCAGTGATTGATGAACTGACAAGCTACTGCTCTTGATGGGCTGACAGTGACTGGCGGGCTGACAGTGACCGACCTTGCCGGGCTGAGAGTGGCCGGCCTCGCCGGGCTGAGGGTGACCGGCCTTGATAGGATGACAGCGAGTGATGGCCTGTCAGTGATTGACCTTGATGGGCTGAGAGTGACTGACCCTGACGGGCTGACAGTGACTGATGGATGACCTGAAAATAATAATGATAATAATATTGGTATTTGTTAAGTGCTGACTATGTGCCAAGCACTGTTCTAAGCTCTTGGGGGAGGATACAAGGTAATCAAGGTTGTCCCACGTGGGGCTCACAGTTTTAATCCCCATTTACAGATGAGAGAACTGCGGCACAATGACTGACCTTGTTGGACTGACAGTGAGTGATGGCCTGTCAGTGACTGACCTTGATGGGCTGAGAGTGACCAGCCTTGATAGGCTGACAGTGACCGGCCTTGATAGGCTGACAGTGACTGACGGCGTATTGATGACCGAACTTGACGGACTGACAGTAAGTGATGGCCTGTCAGTGACTGACCTTGATGGGCTGAGAGTGACCGGCCTCGACGGGCTGAGAGTGACCAGCCTCTACAGTCTGAGAGTGACTGACGGCCTGTCAATGACTGACCTTGATGGACTGACAGTGAGTGATGGCCTGTCAGTGACAGACCCTGACGGGCTGAGAGTGACCGACCTCGACGGGCTGACAGTGACCGGCCTTGATAGGCTGACAGTGACTGATGGCCTCTCGATGACCGACCTTGATGGACTGACAGTGAGTGATGGCCTCTCGATGACCGACTTTGATGGACTGACAGTGAGTGATGGCCTGTCAGTGACTGACCTTGATGGGCTGAGAGTGACCGGCCTCGACAGTCTGAGAGTGACTGATGGCCTGTCAATGACTGACCTTGATGGGCTGACAGTGAGTGATGGCCTGTCAGTGACTGACCTTGACGGGCTGAGAGTGACTGGCCTCGACAGTCTGAGAGTGACTGACAGCCTGTCGACGACTGACCTTGACGGACTGACACTGAGTGATGGCCTGTCAGTGACTGACCTTGACGGGCTGAGAGTGATCGGCCTCGACGGGCTGACAGTGACCGACCTCGATGGGCTGAAATCAATCAATCAATCAATCAATCAATCGATCAGTCGTATTTATTGAGCGCTTACTGTGTGCAGAGCACTGTACTAAGCGCTTGGGAAGTCCAAGTTGGCAACATACAGAGACAGTCCCTACCCAACAGTGGGCTCACAGTCTAAAAGTGAGTGAGTTGAAAGAGAGTGACGGCCCGTCGGTGACCGACCTCGACATGCTGCCAACAGTGGCCGCCGTTGCCTGACCCCCGAGTTGGCCACCACGGGAGCCCTCCTGCCCCTCTCCCTTCCCCATCTTACCTCCTTCCCTTCCCCACAGCACCTGTATCTATGTATATATGTTTGTACATATTTATTACTCTATTTATTTATTGATTTATCTAACTTGTACATATCTACTCTATTTTATTTTGTGAGTATGTTTGGTTTTGTTCTCCGTCTCCCCCTTCTAGCCCGTGAGCTCGCTGTTGGGTAGGGACCGTCTCAATGTGTTGCCGACTTGGACTTCCCAAGCGCTTAGTCCAGCGCTCTGCACACAGTCAGCGCCCAATAAATACGATCGAATGAATGAGGCCTTCCCAGACTGAGCCCCCTCCTTCCCCTCCCCACAGCACCTGTATATATGTATAGATGTTTATACATATTTATTACTCTATTTTATTTGTACATATTTATTCCCTTTATTTTATTTTTTTAATATGTTTGGTTTTGTTGTCTGTCTCCCCCTTCTAGACCGTGAGCCCACTGTTGGGTAGGGACCGTCTCTAGACGTTGCCAACTTGGACTTCCCAAGCGCTTAGTCCAGTGCTCTGCACACAGTCAGCGCTCAATAAATACGATTGATTGATTGATTGACTGATTGATTGATTGATTGATTGATTCCCCAGCCCGGGGTTGGGGGGCCTGGGGCTGGTTCAGAGGAGGCCTAATGGCCGGAGGGGTGTGTGAGGGGGCAGCCAGGCTGAGGCGGGGCCTGAGGGCGGGCGGCCATGGGGGCGGGGAGCGGGGCCCCACATGGAGGAGGGGGAGAGGGGAGTGTCCATGTGACCGGCCCCGGCCAGAGGAGCCGCCGCCATCGCCTCCTCAGCCGCCGCCTCAGCCGCCATCGCCGCCGCACTATGGTAAGGCGGGCGGGCGGCCCCGGCCCCTCAGGTTCCCCGGGGCCGCCGCCATTTTAACTTCTTTTAGGCTCCTTCTCCTCAGGGCAAGGGAAGGCCCGGCCCCGCCGCCTCACCTCAGCCCCCGGGGACCCCCCGCAATGGCCCCCTCGGCCCAGCGCTTACAACGGCCTCAGCGCCCAGCAAATGCCAGCGGCATTATCAATCAATCCTATTTATTGAGCGCTTACAGTGTGCAGAGCACTGGACTAAGCGCTCGGGAAGCCCAAGTTGGCAACATAGACAGTCCCTACCCAACAGTGGGCTCACAGGCTAAAAGGGGGAGACATTATTCGTCTCCCGGCGGGAATTCCAGCCACCGCCCCGCCATCCCGGGCCTTCCTCTCCCTTCCCTTTTGGGAAGCAGTGTGGCCCAATGGAGGGAGCCCGGGCTTGGGGGCAGATGTCGTGGGTTCGAATAATAGCGCCATTCGTTAAGCGCTTACATTTGTTAAGCGCTGATTTGTACTTCCCAAGCGCTTAGTACAGTGCTCTGCACACAGTAAGCGCTCAATAAATATGATTGATTGATTACCATGTGATCTGTTCTGAGCGCCGGGGAGGTTACGAGGCGATAATAATAATAATGTTGGCATTTGTTAAGCGCTTACTATGTGCAAAGCACTGTTCTAAGCCCTGGGGGGGATACAAAGTGATCAGGTTGTCCCATGTGGGGTTCACAGTCTTAATCCCCATTTTACAGATGAGGTAACTGAGGCTCAGAGAAGTTAAGTGACTTGCCCAAGGTCACACAGCAGACATGTGGCGGAGCCGGGATTCGAACCCATGACCTCTGACTCCAAAGCTCGTGCTCTTTCCACCGAGCCAGGCGATCATCGTACCACCTTACCTCCTTCCCTTCCCCACAGCACCTGTATATATGTATATATGTCTGTACATATTTATTACTCTATTTATTTATCTAACTTGTACATATCTATTCTATTTATTTTATTTTGTTAGTATGTTTGGTTTTGTTCTCTGTCTCCCCCTTTTAGACTGTGAGCCCACTGTTGGGTAGGGACTGTCTCTATATGTTGCCGACTTGTACTTCCCAAGCGCTTAGTACAGTGCTGTGCACACAGTAAGCGCTCAATAAATACGATTGATGGTGATGATGATCAGGTTGTCCCACGTGGGGCGCACGGCCTTCATCCCCATTTTACAGATGCGGGAACTGAGGCACAGAGAAGTGAAGCGACTTGCTCAGAGTCACCCAGCTGACAGTTGGTGGAGACGGGATTTGAACCCGTGACCTCTGACTCCCATGCCCGGTCTCTTTCCACCGAGCCCTCTGCCAGTTGTCAGCTGGGTGACTTTGGGCAAGTCACTTCACTGGGCCTCAGTTCTCTCATCTGTAAAATGGGGATTAATAATGATGGCACTTGGTAGTCTCTCCCCCTTCTAGACTGGGAGCTCCTTGTTGGGTAGGGACCATCCCTATATGTTGCCAACTTGGACTTCCCAAGCGCTTAGTACAGTACTCTGCACACAGTAAGCGCTCAATAAATACAATTGAATTGAATTAAACGCTTACTATGTCCAAAGCACTGTTCTAAGCACTGAGGGGGGCGGGTACAAGGTAATCGGGTTGTCCCACGGTGGGGCTCACAGGCTTCATCCCCTTTTTACAGATGAGGAAACTGAGGCCCGGAGAAGTGAAGTGACTTACCCAAAGTCACACAGCTGACAATTGGCAGAGTCGGGATTTGAACCCATGACCTCTGACTCCAAACCCCGGGCTGTTAGACTGTGAGCCCCCCGTGGGACAACCTGATCACCTTGTAACCTCCTCAGCGCTTAGAACAATGCTTTGTACATAGTAAGCGCTTAATACATGCCATTATTATTATTATTATTATTGGGAGGCAGAGGTCTTGGGTTCTAATCCTGACCCTGCCTTTTGTCAGCTGGGTGACTTTGGGTAAGTCACTTCTCTGGGCCTCAGTCCCCTCATCTGTCAAATGGGAATGAAGACCGTGAGCCCCACGTGGGGCAACCTGATCACCTCGTATCATCCCCAGCACTTAGAACAGTGCTTTGCACATAGTAAGCGCTTAACAAATGCCATCATCATCATCGTTTGACGGCCCAGGGGGGAGCGGGGCTTTTCGCCCGGCCTTTTCTCGCAAAGTCCGGTCGGATTAGGTGAAAACCCAGCAGGGTTTTTTTTATTTTTTATTTTTTTAACAGGCCCGTCGAAGCTGACACAATACAGAAGGTATTTCTGTGGCTGCCCCAGAGCTCTGACATCAGCGGGTGCAATGAGAAGCATGCTGGAGCCGGGCAGACACTCATTGCTGCTGCTAGTGCATTTGGACTTTCCTCTTCCCTCCCCCACCTCCTTCCAGGCTTTTTTCTTTTTAAAGACAAAACAAAGGAAGGCGAAAGAACAAGAAATAGCATCCAGAGTTATATCTTGCTAAGCTACATCCCCCCATTTTTAGAAAGAAACAAGCACGTGGCATTATAATCTGTAGCTTAACTACACAGGACCTGATATTTTCAAATACAGTTCGAGCTTGATCAGATCGTAAATGAATAACTTAGCCACTCAGGAGGACACTTGGGCCCTTCTCTCCGGTCCGGACCCTAGGGAAAAGGAATTTAAAACCCTGAGTGTCTTATCTGAATTACTGCTCTTTGTTCATTTCCAGGCTTCCGGAGTATCAGTGAATGATGAAGTCATCAAGGTTTTTAATGACATGAAAGTAAGGAAATCTTCTACACCGGAGGAGATCAAAAAGAGAAAGAAAGCGGTTCTCTTCTGTTTAAGTGATGACAAAAAACAAATAATTGTAGAGGAAGCAAAGCAGATCTTGGTGGGTGACATTGGTGATACGGTAGAGGACCCCTACACATCCTTTGTGAAGTTGCTACCTCTGAATGATTGCCGATATGCTTTGTATGATGCCACATACGAGACAAAAGAGTCTAAGAAAGAAGACCTAGTATTTATATTCTGGTGTGTAAAAACAAAAGAAAAAAGACTTTTTAATGCAAGGATTGTTCAAATAGAGAATTTTGCTGTTTCTTACACAAACGGGACTGAAAATTATTCTTTCTTTTATAGGGCTCCTGAAAGCGCTCCTTTAAAAAGCAAGATGATTTATGCTAGCTCTAAAGATGCCATTAAAAAGAAATTTACAGGTATAAAATGCTAATTGCCTTGTAGAGAAGAAACGTTGGGATTTTTTGTGGTTGATGTTGTCGTTGACCGTAAGGTAACAGACATATATATCTGGCGTTGTGTCTTTTAGGTATTAAACACGAGTGGCAGGTAAACGGGCTGGACGACATTAAGGACCGTTCAACGCTCGGCGAGAAACTGGGAGGCAACGTTGTAGTTTCACTTGAAGGAAAACCCTTATAAAATGACAGTCAAGTGCCATCCAGATCGAAGGAGCTTCCGTTTCTGCGGCTCTCAGTTGGAATAGAATTAGGTTTTGCTGCCCTCCCTCCCCTTCTCCCCCAGTCCCTGATCCACCCCCAACCCAGTTTCCACCCCCCTCCCGAAACACATGAAGGAGATGTCATTTATTTAAGCAACCTACCAGTGATTGCCATTAGACTGTTTCATCCTGGTAGTTTTATGTAGAACCCAAGGAATGCCTTCACGTCATACTTTTAGCCAAAACAACGGTGTCGTGTGCATCCCTTGCAGCACATAATGGTGAATGTGATAGTCAATGTGAATAGTTTAGAAAACTGCAAAGGGTAAGCTATTTGAATGCCTTGAAAGTATTATCCACTGGTCAAATGGTAGACTTTATTCAGTATTACAGTTGCACTTGATTACAATCCCGTGAGGCTCTTGTGCATTCATATACACCTCACCTGCCTTGACAAGCCTTTTTCGTGACATGGCAGCACATATATAACACTATGCATTAAAAGCACTTTTTTGTAACAAGTTCTCCCCCCCCGCCATCGACAGGGAATGCCAATTAAGTTGCTGTAACCGTGTCATCAGATCGTAGTACCTCAGTGTTCATTACTGTTACATGAATATCTGACTAAATGAAGTAGCTGTTGATGGTGCCTGTTTGTTTTTCATTGAATGTACACACTACTGAACGGGAGTAGAAGCTCTGTGTTTACCATGTGAAGTCTTGCAACACTAAAGATATTTTGAATCATAACAATCATGGTGGCAATTTCTGTATAAAAAGAACCTTAAATGGAAAATTGTTTTTGAGATAAAAAGAAAAAAGAACACTACCACTGGCCACGTTGCAATAAAACTTGTGGCTTATTACGGGACGTGGCTTTGTTTTCCTTGGAAATGTAACTTAAAGTGTGTCTGGACGAAACGTATTTTGAAAAATGTAGCATGGAAAGTATTGTAAAGGTAAGCAATCATTATTCATCTTGGGCAAGGTAAGGTTTTTCTAGACAGTGGTCATGCTCAAAAAAGACTTCCAGTACAATATTTGTTCAGCTTCCGATAGTTGGTTAAAGAATCTTTTTTGTAGCCTGTAGCCCTTAACTTGGCAACTACAACTGTTGGGTAGCAGTAGTCTTTTAAAATTGGAAGGTCAGCTTGTTGCTTTCGAATTAAACCATAATTTTTCCTACTTGGCACACCTTAGCCTCAATAGGTTCGAACATTGCTGCATTTTTTTTTAAAAGAAGGTCACATTTCCAGGTAATCACAGTGATAGTAACCTAAATCTTCCTTTGTTTTGAAGGGGGAAAGGCTCACAAAGTGGCCATTTCCATTAAGGCTAGTAATGAAGGAATACTGAAACTCTAGAGTATGCTATTATTTTTCGCAAATAGAACTGAAAAGATTTTGATATTCTTCAGTCTTACATTAGGGACAGGATTTGGCTGAGACCCAAAGACTACTCTCCTTATAGAGAATTTGATCTGCTCAGTGTGAGCGGTTCGCCGTTAGCCAGTGCTATTTATGGCAAACACATGCTTTTGTATCTTGTCATAGTTCTCCACAAATGGCAAAACTGGACATGATTCTCCTGGTATGCAGAAGAAGCATGCCAGTAAGCAGCCGATCACAGCCCAGAACATATGTGCAGCCGTCAAAAGTGCTTTTGCCACAAGTCATGAACTGAAACATCAACTTTTTTGACTGTCACCACCCCGTGGGAGTAAAACCGTGTATACTCGAGTTGGTTGCAATTAGACTCCTAATTTTCCATCTCTAGGAATATTTCAGAAATGCAATTAATTTCCAGACGTCGTCATCCATTTTAAATTGTATGAATGACTTGGGAGCTTATGCACTGAGAGATTTTATTTCAGGCCTCCAGCTGTCCCTGTGAATTACCGTGGTCATTTTGATGGCTTTTTGGTAAGGCCAGACTACTCAGTAAAGCATGTGTGTACTGACATAACCGAACATGTGCGTTACTGATATTTGGACGGTGGAATCTTCCTTTCAGGAATTATTTTGTGTTTCCTTCTATCTTGAAATGAGGTGAGGAGCAACATTTCTCTTCCTCCCGCTTCCTCAGCTCGTCCATTATATATTAATCCTGGACCTGGCTGATTCAGAAGCTCACATTTTGCACTGTCCTGGGACTTTTTTATTCGAAACAAAACTTGGGTTTAAAAGTTAATTTATTTCCTTTGGAAAGAATATCCCTTGGTCGCATAAAGATGAAAGGATAAAATCTACTAATTCAGATGTAATTTCAGCCTGACTTTGGTGGTGACAGATTTGTTTCTTTATCTTCACCAATGATAAAATGTCGCAGTTACCTGTAAAAAGAATTTGGACCGACTTTAACAGGATATTGAGGATGATGTTTTACAGCTAGCTTGCATACATGTGTTTTTCAAATAAAACATAAAATGTAAAACAGTTCAGTATGTGTTTACTTAAGATTGGGAACACATTTAAAATATCTTAAAATTAAACTTGAAATGTTTTGAAAAATGTATTACTAGGATATGAAGTTCAGGTTACTAAAATAGTTTGGGGGAAGAAAATTTATGAGTGCTACTGAGCCATTTAGTTTTGTATTAGCCAAGGAATGGCAATACTTACACTTATTCCAATCTGGCAGTCGGCTGTTCTTTTCCCTCATTATCTAAAATACTGTAGCCTACATTGTGAGTTTAGAGTATCCAGTGGAAGTGGAGAAGAAGCCTTTTTAGAAAGCTTGTAGCCATGGCATTTGAGTAGTCTAGCCATGCAAGATGCCTTGATTAAGGCCACGGTCTTTGGGGAAAAAATGCATTTTAAAGGTCTATACCTTATTTTTTTCTTTTCTTTTAATGAAGCACGGTGTTTCATTGCCTTAGCAATATCTCAATTCTCTGGAAGAGGAATCAGGATGAAATTGGGAAGAATGAGCTTATCTTGGTCATGAGAAAAGCGATGGAGTCTGATAGAGCCATTAAAATTTTGAGGGCCATTTTGCTGATTACTCACTGATGAACTTGAAATGAACTTGGTCAGTGCAGTTAAAAGTGAGAAGGAAGCTTGAAGCTTCTTAGCTAGAATAACTTTCAGTGAGTTACTTTGAACTTTAAAAAGTGAGACTGTTCTGAGCCTTTGTGTTCATGTGCAGAACAAGTTGAAATGATTGTTTTGTACAGCTCTAATGCAAAAGTTTTTTTAAAGAGACATTGTTTCATTCCCTCAACATATTTATAATTAAAACCTCTCTGCAGTGATGACTTTCATTGGTCCTGGCAACCCATTCTTTAATTTAGTACAGGTTCTGAAGATTCCCCACGCAAAGAATTCCCTTAAAGTCTCAAGTTCAAAATGGATTCTGTCAGAGCCATAAAAGGCTTTATTGTATTTATTGAAATGTTGGCTCCAGACGGGTGGACTTGGCAGGAAGCTTTTGGCTCATCTCCACAGCCTGTTTGGTCCTAGGAGAAATGGTCTCTAATAAGGTAGCCCAGCTCCAGGTTGATAACAAGATTTCAAGTTCCTTACTAAATTGTAAAATCTTTCAGGGCAGGGAGGTCTACTTACTTTATTGTACTCTCCCAAGCCCTTTCCTTTTTCCAGTTGCATTTGTTAAATGCTTACGATGTGCCAGGCACTGTAAAATGGGGATGAAGACTGTGAGCCCCACGTGGGACAACCTGATTACCTTGTAACTACCCCAGCGCTTAGAACAGTGCTTGGCACATAGTAAGCCCTGAGCAAATACCATTATTATCATACAAGATCATCAGGATAGACATAGTCTATGTCCCACATACTAATAATAATGATGGTATTTGTTAAGCGCTTACTATGTGCAAAGCACTCCCAGTCTTAGTCCCCATTTTACAGATGAGGTAACTGAGGCACAAAGAAGTTAAGTGACTTGCCATAGGGCACACAACAGACAAGTGGTAGAGCTGGGATTAGAACGAGATCTTCTGACCCCGAGGCCTGGGCTCTTTCCATTAGGCAACGCTGCTTCTCCAGAGCACTTAGTACAGTGCTCTGTTCACAGTAAGTGCTCAATAAATGCCATAGATTGATTTAAAGTTTTGAGAAATAAAGAAGAGTCAGGATCAGGGCCTTCGTGTTCTATATTGCAAATAGTCTTGTGAAAGTTTCTCTCCACAGTCAAAGCCTTATTAAAAACACAAAAGCTCCAAGAGAACTTCCCTAACTGAGCTCGTTGTGAACAGGGAAGGAGTCTGTTTATTGTTATATTGTACTCTCCCAAGTGCTTTGCACACAGTAAATGCTCAATAAATATGATTGAATAAGCTATCATTTCCTCTTCTCCCTCTCCCTTAAGCGTCCTTGCACTTGCAATTATACCCTTCATTCACCCTATCCTCAACTCCACAGCACTCACGTACATATCTGTAATTCATTTATTTATATTAATGTCTGTCTCCCTTTAGACTGTAAGCTCCTTGTAGGCAAGGAACGTGTCTACCAACTCTGTTATACATGCTCACCTAAGGGCTTAGTACAATACCCTGCTCACGGTAAGAACTCAGATACGATTGATGGATTGAAAGATTTATAATCTTATTACCAAGGAGTCTTTAGCTTCTTGCCCTTTGGATTATCTCCAAATCCCCCCCACCCTGCAGCCATTGATACTTCACCGTTACGAAAACAATAGATGTGTTCTTCTTCCACTTTTCCTATTGGTTATCTCACCGCTTCCTAATGCTCTTTCCTCTTCCAGTGGCAAAACCTGGCCTTGAAGACACTAATCAATAGTATTGAGCGCTTACTGTGTGCAGAGCACTGTACTAAGCACTTGGGAGAGTACAATATAACAGTTGTAGACACAGTCCCTTCTCCCAATGAGCTTACAGGCTAGAGGGACACACTTACAACCTCTTCGGGACATGTACCGTAGTGAGAAGGCATCTTTTTTATTGTAGCATCTAGCTTTTATTTTACCTGTGTAAACCTGGGTAAATGGCTGCATTCTTTCCACTTGCAGATTTTTTGAGCGCTGCATTTTCTCCGTAGCTCACACAGGAAGATTCATTGTAAATAATCACGAACGCTGTAACGGCGCTGTAAAATGTTTTAGTATACATTCCTGGCAAAATGATAATCTTGGGTGTTTTTATCATTGTCAGTGGTATTTATTGAGCACTTACTATGTGCAGAACACTGTACTAAGTGCTTGGGGAGTACAATGCAATAAATGTCATCAGTACAAAGTGTTGTTGGTCAAAGAGAAGCAGTGTGGTCAGTGGAGTCAGAAGGACCTGGGTTCTAATCCCAGCTCTGCCATTTGTCTGCTGTGTGACCTTGGGCAGGTCACTTCATTTCTCTGTGCCTCAGTTACCTCATTTGTAAAATGGGGATTATTCTGTGAGCCCCATATGGGACTTGAACTGTGTCCAGCCTGATTATTTTTATCTACCCCAGTTCTTAGTACAGTGCCTGGCACAGAGTAAGCACTAAACAAATACCATAAAAAGTCCCTTTAAGATTACCTGTGGCAGAAGCTTTTGGGAATCCTGGATGACAACCCCAAACAGTTACACTTTTTGCAATTTTTAAACCTATTTCTTTCAGAGTGACCGTATTATTATCTTCCTAAATTAGGCAGATAAATGCAGCTGTTCAAGCTTACACAGGGTAAAGATGCTAGACATCAGGGAACAGAGGCTTTTTAAAGCCCTGTCTTTTCAATCAATTGTATTTATTGAGTACTTACTGTCTGCAGAGCACTATACTAAGTGCTTGGGGGAGTACAAGATAATAGGTTTGGTAGACATGTTCTCTGACCATGAGGAGTTTACAAACTGGGGCAGGAGACAGATATTAAAATAAATTTTGGATATGTACATAAGTGCTGTGGAGCTGAGGATGGTGTGAATAAAGAGGTACAAATCCAAATACAAGGGCAAACCAGAAGGGAGAGGGAATAAGGGAAAGGAGGGCTTAGTCAGGGAGGGCTTCTTTAAAAAGATGGTATTTTAATGAGGAAAGAGTGATCGATTGTCACGTATGAAGGGGGAGTGAGTTCCAGAGCAGAGGCAGGATTCATTCATTCATTCAATTGTATTTATTGAGCGCTTACTGTGTGCAGAGCACTGTACTAAGCACTTGGGAAGTACAAGTCGGCAACATTTAGAGACGGTCCCTACCCAACAACGGGTTCACAGTCCAGAAGGGGATGTGGGCGAGGGGTTGGTGGTGAGTAGGTTGGCATTGGAAGATTGAAGTGAGCATGCTGGAAGGATGGGAGGAACTAAATGAGGGGCAAGGTGATGGAGCGCTTTAAAGATGATGGTAAAGAGTTTCTGTATGATGTGAAGGTAGATGGGCAATCACTGGAGGTTCTTGAGTGGGGAAACACAGCCTGAATGGTTTTTTTTTTAGAAAAATGATCTGGGCATCAGAGTGAAGTATAGATTGGAGTGGGGAGAGACAGGAGGCAGGGAGGTCAGCAAGTAAACTGATGCAGTAGCTAAGGTAGGATAGGGTAAGTGTTTAGATCAACATGGTAGTTTGGATAGAGAGGTAAGAGTGGTTTTAGCGATGGTTGTGAAGGTAGAACCAACAGGATTTGGTGACAGGTTGAGTATGTGGGTTGAGTGAGGTGAGGATAATGCCAAATGCTGTTCTTCCAATTTCGCAGAAAATGAAGCCCGAGGTGTGTTCAAGTTGAAACAAAATTTTACCTGCCTCCTAATGATTCCGTGTTGGCTATTGAAAATATTGCTAATTGATACCTGCAAATTCTCCTCAAAGAATGCTACAGTGGAGCCTAATATCTTAGCCAGGGCTACTTGCAGGAGGGTATTCCCGCCAGAAACTTCTCAAGGACAACCTTGATTTCCCGGTCTCCTCACAGAGAAGCAGCTTCAGCTCCGAGTTTGGAATTCACTTTCCCTTCCCATTCCCTCCCCCTTACCATCCACATACTGAAGGGCCTGGTCTGGGTGAAAGGAACTTGCCTGTTGGCTTTTGAAGCAGGTGGGTGTTAGGATAACACACTGGAGACAAGAGCGTCCTGGAGTCGGGTCAGGTTGGGCCCACGATCTGACCCCTCTCCCAAGGAATATTCCCCGGAGAGTGGTGGTAAATTGGGGTTTCTATTAAGCTTTTCCTGGGGAACACATCATGGGTCCAGCATGAATAATAATGATCATATTATGGTATTTGTTAATCTCTTATTATTTGCCAAGCACTGTACTAAATGCAGGGGTATATAGAAGATAAGTCCCACATGAAACTCACAACCTCAGTAGGAGGGAGAACAGGTACTGAATCCCCATTCTGCAGATGAGGGAACTGAGATACAGATAAATTAAGTGATTTGCCCAAGGTCACAGAGCAGGTAAGGGGCAGAGCCAGGAATAGAGCCCAGGTCCTCTGACTCCCAGGACCAAGGGACTGTCTCTATGTGTTACTAACTTGTACTTCCCAAGCGCTTAGTACAGTGCTCTGCACACAGTAAGCGCTCAATAAATACGATTGATTGATTGATTCCCCTAGGCCACACTAATTCTCATGGAATCGTGGAGCCAGCTCTCCACTCTCCCAGGCCCCCAGTCTCAGTAAAGAACAAGGATCAGAATCAGGTGGGAAGTGTGGGGTGATGAAAGCACAGGAAGGGCAATTTCATCAGTGCCTAGAGGTAAAATGGTAGAAAGCAGAAGCTGCAGGGCTGAGACAGTGCAACAACAGGAAGCTGAGGTTTGCACTTCAATCCATGGTCCCAGGAAGGACTATGATACAAATCTTAGTCCTCTAATTCCACTTGAAATCTCCTAAACCATGCCTCTGCTGTACTAGCAAGGCGTCAGGAAAATTAGTTTGCTATGGTGCGTTAGAAATTTAAGTAATGAATTTCCAGTACACTTGATATTAAAAGAAGGACCCAGAAAAATTAGCAGATCTTGATTCCTTAAGGTGTGGAATTCTCTACGGAAGTTAGTAACCACTATCCCCCCCATCTTACCTCCTTCCCTTCCCCACAGCACCTGTATATATGTATATACGTCTGTACATATTTATTACTCTATTTATTTTACTTGTACATATCTATTCTATTTATTTTATTTTGTTAGTATGTTTGGTTTTGTTCTCTGTCTCCCCCTTTTAGACTGTGAGCCCACTGTTGGGTAGGGACTGTCTCTATATGTTGCCATCTTGTACTTCCCAAGCGCTTAGTACAGTGCTCTGCACACAGTAAGTGCTCAATAAATGTGATTGATTGATTGATCTTGTACTTCCCAAGCGCTTAGTACAGTGCTCTGCACACAGTAAGCACTCAATAAATACGATTGATTGATTGATTGGTAATAGGGTCAGCTACGTAGCATGCTCTACAGGGTGGGTTTAAGCTGATCACACTTGTCAGTGCCTACTTCTAAACCCGATAGATGATGAATTGTGTGTGTTTTTCACCAAAATGATTACAAAACTAGTGTTCTATAGCCAAAATATAAAGTTGGCAAGTCTTTTCTTTCCAGGATTTCTTTTTTATGAGTTGAACTCAAGCAGCAAAGACTGTTTATTTTTTCTACCATGTTAGTCATTTCTAGGAACATATATAGTACAAAACCTCTTCTAGAGCCAAGGTTTTGAGAAAACTGCATGACCACGTGGCAGAATCTAAACAAGGGCTAGGCTCTGTGGGTGGCAAAGGACCATCTCTGAGTGTTCGATGAGAAAGAGATCTCTGAACATGGGGCATCTTTACTCAATGGGGTCCAGGCAGATGGATCATCATCTTCGACTACGAAGATTGGCGTGCGTGTGTGTTCTTGCTCCTCCTTCCCCTCCCCTTCCCCTTTTCTTTCAATCAATCATGGTATTAATTGAGTGCTTACTGTGTGCAGAGCACTGTACTGTTTGGGAGAGTACAAGACAACAAAGTTGATGGTCGCGATCCCTCATCACAGGGAGCTTATAGTCTAGAGGGGGAGCTTACCCCATCTTCCCCCTTTTGTCTCCCCACCTCTGTCTCCCCCTTCTTCCATCTCTTCCCTTCTCCCCATTGCTCTTCCCCTCTCCCTCTTCCTCCGTCCTTTCCCCCTCTCCTTCTCCCTTCCAATCCCCTCTCCTTCCCCTCCCCCTCCATCTCTCCCGGCTCTCGAATGTGACTGAATTAGATAGGCATCTTGTGGCACAGCTATAGAAACAACCCTGGGATTAGTCTAACTGGTCACTGAATGTCACTGACACTGCATCACAAGTTTCTTCTCCAGCTCAGTCATTTTATTTCAGACAAATGGTCTCACTTCTCAGAAGAGGTGGGTTATTTTATAACATTTCCAATGCCATAAAGAAAAAAAATAAAGGAGCAATGATCCTAGAGCAGTTGGTGAGAAAACGTGTTCGATTCCAACGAAACTCCTAGTTCGAAGGAGAACTGGAAGAGGGACGGAGTACAGTTTCTTTCAGTTCCAAGCTGAGGCTGCTGACAGTGAGTTATATCTGTGGATGGGTCTCTAATGCACCATTCCTGGTTCCATGCCACTAGAGATGAGCATTTCTCGGTACCCGTGGTTAAAGAGCAGAAAGGCGTGTCTTACCTCCATTCATTCAGTTGTATTTATTGAGCCTTACTGTGTGCAGAGCACTGTACTGAGCGCTTGGGAAGTACAAGCAGGATATACACTGGAGTTGTTTTTGCAGTAGTGGTGATGGTTTGCATCTAGTGGCATCTACACTTCCTTACCCAGTCCCCCTGTCCCCAGAAACAGTTTTACTGTGATGGTTGACTCTGGTGAGGGGTTGGACTTGAGCAAAGTTTCTGCAAGAGCTTTTCTGCAGAATAATAAAAAAGAAAAAACAGGGAAGAATTTCTCAGATCCCATTACTGACATAACCATCTTGCTATGCAAGATTTTGTCGGTTAGCTCGAAGCGTAGGAGATCACGCTGCATGACTGTTGTTGGATCTGGGGATCGTTAAATCCATAATCAATTTGAGATTGGCATATCCTAAACCTTTTTCCCTGTCAAAATATGTAGCCGCCTCTGCAAGAGGGCACTCTAGTAATTAGGGCCTAAAGGATGAGACTGTAGCCCATTTCACATGAGACTGTTTGATAGCTTAGAAACGTAATTTACTCTGGTATTTCGGAGTTGGTGGAGTAGTAAAAATACATAGAATTCCCCTCTGCAGTCACTCCCTAGATGCTTTGAGTGCTGGGCCACCGTGGAATTACTCATTTCAGCCTGGAGCAGCGGGTGCCCCATCTATCTCACTCCCCCCACCTTATTTTTCGGGTGAATGTGTGTGGATGACGCACCCACTGGAAATGAGTCAGGCAGATCGAAACTTAAAATTTAGGACATAAGCAGGGGAGTGATCAGCGTACGTGCTGAAAATGAGCTCTGCAAGGATGTCTGCAAGCAGAGCAGACCTTTGCTGTCTGGTAATGGCTAACTTAATGATGGCATTTTATTAAGCGCTTACTATGTGCGAAGCGTTGGGGAGGATACAAGGTGATCAGGCTGTCCCACAGGGGGCTCGCAGTCTTAGTCCCCATTTTACAGATGAGGGAACTGAGGCCCAGAGAAGTTAAGTGACTTGCCCGAAGTCACGCAGCTGACAGTTGGCAGAGCCGGGATTTGAACCCACAACCTCCGACTCCAAAGCCCGTGCCCTTTCCACCGAGCCACGTAACTTGTCTTCCAAGTTTTGTGTATAAGGCCCTTAAGGGCAGGGATCATACCTGATATGTCTATATGTCGCCCAGGTATCTGTACAGTGCTCTCCCCACAGTAGGTACTCTAATTTGTACAATCAATCAATCGTATTTATTGAGCGCTTACTGTGTGCAGAGCAATGTACTAAGCGCTTGGGAAGTCCAAGTTGGCAACATCTAGAGACAGTCCCTACCCAACAGTGGGCTCACAGTCTAAAGTGCTGAGGTAGATACAAGACAAGGTTGGACACAGCCCCTGCCTCACAACGGGCTCACAGGCTAAAGGGTCGGGAGAGCAGGTATTAAACCCCCCTTTTACAAATGAGAAAACTGATGTGTAGAGAAGTTAAGTGACTTAACCAAGGTCACCCAGCAGGCAAATGTTTAAGCTGGGCCCAGAACCCAGGTCCTCCAACTTCCAGGCCCGTGCTCTTCCCACTAGGCCATGCTGCTTCTGCATCCCCCAGCCCCTGGAGATGATTCTCTTGGGGTACACTGTAGTAATTAATTAAAGTTATGAGATCAGAGGCTTCAGATTTGTTGAGTAGCTTGGGGGGAGTCTAGTTTTTCCAAACTCAATGTCCTGAGACATGATCCAGCACTTGTGAGAGAAGCAGCGTGGCTCAGTGGAAAGAGCCCAGGCTTTGGAGTCAGAGGTCATGGGTTCTAAACCCGGCTCCGCCACTTGTCTGCTGTGTGACTTTGGGCAAGCCCCTTAACTTCTCTGTGCCTCAGTTACCTCATCTGTAAAATGGGGATTAAGACTGTCAGCCCCATGTGGGACAACCTGATTACCTTGTATCCCCCCCTCAGTGCTTAGAACAGTGCTTGGCACATAGTAAGCACTTAACAAATGCCATTATTATTATTATTAATTGAGAGTACAATTAGAAAATATAATACGCACCCTGAGAGCATGCAGCCTAATGGAGGAGACAGGCAGATTTAAAATTGTTTAGATATAATAGGAGTATGAGGAAAACCATAGTGATAAGAAGCAGTGTGGCTTAGTGGATAAAGCACAGGTCTGAGAGTCAGAAGGACCTGGGTTCTAATAATAATAATAATAATAATAATAATAATAATGGCATTTATTAAGTGCTTACTATGTGCAAAGCACTGTACTAAGCGCTGGGGAGATTACAAGGAGATCAGGTTGTCCCACGGGGAGCTCACAGTCTTAATCCCCATTTTACAGATGAGGTAACTGAGGCACAGAGAAGTTAAGTGACTTGCCCAAAGCCAAACAGCTGACAATTGGCAGAGCCGGGATTTGAACCCATGACCACTGACTCCAAAGCCCGGGCTCTTTCCACTGAGCCATGCTGCTTCTCTGGTACTCTCCCTGGCACTTAGTACAGTGCTCTGAACACAGTAAGCGCTAATACATGCGATTGAAGTTTTCATTGCACTTACAGATTTCACTAAGCCTTTCTGGGTGCTAAAATGCTATGGAGGAACTGGTTGGCCACTGTTGTGATCAACAAGTAGCCCTCTGAGGCACTCTATCTGTCACGGGTGACAATGAGGCAAACTCCTCCATCCCTGGGCCCCCTCGCTGAGCAGAGCGTATGCTTTGGGACAGCTGGCTTGCGGAAAGGAGCCGGGCAACTCCGTTGGTGACAGTGGAAGCAGTGCCAGTTGCTGTGACTTCTGACCTTCCCTGCTCCTAGCTCTGCTTGTTGCTCTTACCCCCGACATTGTTGTCTTCTGTGAGTACCTACCCCCTAGTCTTCCCCTGTTCCTGTGATACTGCTGCTTGTTCCCCTTTTTCTGACTGTGGCAGCCTGATCAATCAATCAGTAGTGTTTATTGATCAATCAATAGTGTTTACTTTGTGCTGAGCACTGTATTAAGCTTTTGGGAGAGCACGATATAACGGAATTTGCAGTCGCATTCCCATAAGGAGCTTGGAGTCTAGCCCCTTCCCCACCTATGTCTCCGGCCTCTTGGGTCCATTAAAATAACCTGCTGAATAGCAGACTGAGTAAAGGAGTAGTAGTTCAACTTTAGTTCCTGTGTTGCTTATTTCTCTCTCCCATTTTTCGCTCTGAGTTTCAAAGCTGTCCTAAATTCAGTAGCATTACTACTTGTAACTGAAATACCGAGACCGTTGTTGGGTAGGGACCGTCTCTATATGTTGCCAATTTGTACTTCCCAAGCGCTTAGTACAGTGCTCTGCACACAGTAAGCGCTCAATAAATACGATTGAATGAATGAATGAATGTTGCCAACTTGTACTTCCCAAGAGCTTGATACAGTGCTCTGCACACCGTAAGCGCTCAATAAATACGATTGATTGATTGAATGAATGAATGAATAACTTTCTCCCCCTTCTAGACTGTGAGCCCGTTGTTGGGTAGGGACCGTCTCTATATGTTGCCAACTTGTACTTCCCAAGCGCTTAGTACAGTGCTTTGCACACAGTAAGCGCTCAATAAATACGATTGAATGAATGAATGAATTCTGCCCTTATTTGTCTCTGTCCCTGTGTCTCTGTCTTCCTTTGTTCTTGGCCTTCCTTGCTCTTGTCCCCTGTCTCCCGGCCCCCTTGGATCTGCCATTTCCCCTCCCATTCCCATCCCTCCGTGTCTGCCTCTGTCTCCCCGTCCCCCATCTCCCAAGTCTGCTCTTGGCCTTCTTCCTGACCCCAGGCAAAATGTAGGCAGTCCTGCCAAACCCATCTATTCTGAGAAGACCAAGCGTATCAGCAAGCTCTCCGGAGCTCCCCAGGGCCAGGAGAGCAGACTGGAGGAAACAAATTCCTGGCTTGGGCCTCCTCAGTCTCTCGGAGCCCCAGAGAGGTGGGAGGGAGTCCCAAATTGTTCCTATTCAGTGGGGGAACGGTGCCCTCGTCCTGCTTGGGAGGAGGAGAGGGCCAGGCAAGGTGCCTGTGGGTGGCCAGAGGAACTGGCTGCTTGCCATATGCGGCTTTGTCATGCTTTTCCGGCTGGGGAAGAAGCAATGAGGGGGAGGTGTTTATGATACTCTGCCCCCATATGTCCCGCTTCTCCCTCTGAATTTCCTCCAGAGATATTGAGCCACCAGCCTGAGCTGCATATGCCACTCTTCTCTCTGTTAAGGAAATGAGCTGCTCATTCTACCAGACTGGGCAGCCCAACATCATCATCATCATCATCAGTCGTATTTATTGAGCGCTTACCATGTGCAGAGCACTGCACTAAGCGCTTGGGAAGTACAAATTGGCAACATATAGAGACAGTCCCTACCCAACAGTGGGCTCACAGTCTAAAAGGGGGAGACGGAGAACAAGACCAAACATACTAACAAAATAAAATAAATAGAATAGATATGTACAAGTAAAATAAATAAATAAATAAATAGAGTAAAAAAATATGTACAAACATATATACATATATACAGGTGCTGTGGGGAAGGGAAGGAGGTAAGATGGGGGGGATGGAGAGGGGGACGAGGGGGAGAGGAAGGAAGGGGCTCAGGAGGAGGAGGAGGAGGAGGAGGAGGCCTCCTCCTGGAGGAGCCCAGCCTCATCTTGGGGATTTTGAGGGGAAGGAAGGGCCCTAGTCCTTTGGAATTTGAGCCTCTGTGGACTCTAGTTGGCGACTAGAGTCCCCCTCTCCATCCCCCCCGTCTTACCTCCTTCCCTTCCCCACAGCAACTGTATATATGTTTGTACATATTTATTACTCCATTTATTTTACTTGTACATATCTATTCTATTTATTTTATTTTGTTAATATGTTTGGTTTTTTTCTCTGCCTCCCCCTTCTAGACTGTGAGCCCACTGTTGGGTAGGGACTGTCTCTTTATGTTGCCAACTTGGACTTCCCAAGCGCTTAGTACAGTGATCTGCACACGGTAAGCACTCAATAAATACGATTGATTGATTAACTCAATCACTAAAAAGCATACGAACACATCAGCAACAATGAGTGCAGTGGAGCAAAATGGGGAGAATTGCTGGGTTGGTAATCAAAAGCGCACAACCCAGAGGGGCTTCTATTAGGCGTTGAAAGAGGAGATTCTGGCTGGAAGGAGAGTGATGCCCAAGTGTTGTTGGGAGGAGCTGACCTCTTTTTTTTCCAGTGGTTAAAGCGCTTACTATACGCCAAGCACTATACTATGCACTGGGGTAGACACAAGCTAATTAAGTTGGAGACAGCCCATGTCCCACAAGGGGCTCACCATCTTAATCCCCATTTTACAGATGTGGTAGTTGGCAAAGGGAGGGCAAGAAAATGAATTGTTCTCTTGGGAATCTTACACTTGCTCCCGAGACTTCTGTTCCCTTGCCAGCACCCCAGGAATCTTACTGCTCAGTTGGTCCTGTAGATTGCAAGCTCCTTATGGTCAGGGATTGGGCCAGCTAAGTGTATTGTATTATACTTTCCCAAGCATTTCCTTAGTACAGTGTTTGGCACATTGTAAGCGCTCCTTACATATGATTGATTGATTGACAGGTGGCACAGATCACTGCACTCAATTCCCACAGTGGGAGAGTGTTTCCTTAAATAGCTCTAAGTGACGGAGAACGGAGTTCTGACGACTCTGGAGGATTGATTCCGTGACTTAGAGATGTCCCTTCAGTTGAAAGTAAAAATAGACGAGTGTGTGCTTGTGTGTGTATGCACGTGTGCGAATGCAGGCAAGTGGACAAAGTAGAGAACTGGGAACCTCAGGAACGATAATCTCTTTGTCACCTTCCAAAAGAAGTTTTCCGAATTACAAACATGAGGAGTTTTTGACTTGGATTTCAATACACCCCACAAAGGAAGGGCTGAGCTACTCCTGTTCACCATTTTCTCCTGTATAATTCAACTGGCCCTACCAGTTAACCTTTATCTTACCTCTATCATCAACTGCATAAAAGCAAATGGTTAACAGGCGCAGATCTAGACTCTCCCACATCAGAAACGTTGGCAGTGGGCCTGCCTGAGCAGCGTTTAACCAGAAATGGGGGGTCAGAATTCATATTAGAGGCACCCAGCGCTTAGAACAGTGCTTTGCACATAGTAAGCACTTAATAAATGCCATCGTCAGAGGTCATGGGTTCAAATCCCGGCTCCGCCAATTGTCAGCTGTGTGACTTTGGGCAAGTCACTTAACTTCTCTGTGCCTCGGTTACCTCATCTGCAAAATGGGGATTAAGACTGTAAGCCCCCCGTGGGACAACTTTGTAACCTCCCCAGTGCTTAGAACAGTGCTTTGCACATAGTAAGTGCTTAATGAATGACATCATTATTATTATTATTATATTGTTCCTGTTAAGTCTACATTCACTGCCACCAAGGTCTGTAGGGTTTGTAGACTTCAATCCTGTCCCTTTCTCCGCCTGCATCATTCATTCATTCAATCGTATTTATTGAGCGCTTACTGTGTGCAAAGCACTGTACTAAGCGCTTGGGAAGTACAAGTTGGCAACATATGGAGACGGTCCCTACCCAACAGTGGGCTCACAGTCTAGAGTCCAGACTACAGACTAGTCTAGAGTCTAGAGTACAGAATTTTAATTTTTTAATTTTTATTTAATTTTTTCAGTCTATCCTCATCCCCCTGCTCCCTCCCACTTTTAAAGTCTGTACGGAGAATAATTTTCATCATCATCATCATTATCATCCCCAGGATAGAATGAGCACCTACTGTGTGCAGAGCATTATAATCATCAACATCATCATCATCAATCGTATTTATTGAGCGCTTACTGTGTGCAGAGCACTGTACTAAGCGCTTGGGAAGTATAAATTGGCAACATATAGAGACAGTCCCTACCCAACAGTGGGCTATAATGAATATCTACTGCATGCAGAGTGATGGACTGAACACCTGCTGTATGCAGAACGCTACAGTGAGCATCTCTTGTTTTCAGAGCACGATATTTAGCACAGAATAGCTGTGGGAGACCCCAAGTTGAGGAGCCGGAGGAACAAAGATAAAAATGAAATTGTTGTTTTCTTCCAGGCATCAAGTGCCCTCTCCTGGTTACGATTGATTAAAACCTTCCTGCATCAGAAGAAATCTTGCCTCTCAGAAAATGCAGAAGCTTGAAAGAGTTCATCTGATTTTATATCAGATGATTTTATATCTGATTTTATATCTGATTCTATATCAGAGAAGCAGCGTGGCTCAGTGGATAGAACCTGGGCTTTGGAGTCAGAGGTCATGGGTTCAAATCCCGGCCCCGCCAATTAGCTGTGTGATGTTGGGCAAGTCACTTCACTTCTCTGTGCCTCAGTTACCTCTTCTGTAAAATGGGGATGAAGACTGTGAGCCCCCCATGGGACAACCTGATCACCTTGTAACCTCTCCAGCGCTTAGAACAGTGCTTTGCACATAGTAAGCGCTTAATAAATGCCATTATTATTATTATTACCCCAGCACTTAGCACATAGTACCTGCTTAACAAAAAAAGATAATATTTAGGGTCCAAGGCCCCAAACTGCTAGATTCTCAGGGACTGAAATGCTTTACTACAGGAACACAACTGGTAGGAGAGTGTGCAAACAATGCTGCATGAACCACCAGCACAATAATCGATTCCCCTGCACAGATTCTTAGGTCTGAAGTCTCATCCATCTTTCCTGATGGGAAACTCCGATGTCAGGATCTTGGATTAAGCACCTACAATAATGCAAATCGTCTATATGGCCGGAAAACCTTGATCTACTACAGAACATAACCTACTGGAAAGTGCATGGTCCTGAGAGTCAGAGGACCTGGGTTCTAATCCCTGTTGTGTAATTTGGGGTAAATCACTTAACTATGAAACAGGGATTCAATCCCAGTTCTCCCTCTTAGACTGTGATCCCCATGTGGGGCAGGGACTGTTTCTGACATAATTACCTTGTATATATCCCAGTGCTTAGAACAGCGCTTGACACATAATAAGGTTTAAATCCCACAATTATTATTATTGTTATTATTATTGTTATTATTATTATTATTGAGAAGCAGCGTGGCTCAGGGGAAAGAGCCCGGGCTTTGGAGTCAGAGGCCATGGGTTCAAATCCCGGCTCCGCCAATTGTCAGCTGTGTGACTTTGGGCAAGTCACTTAACTTCTCTGTGTCTCAGTTCCCTCATCTGTAAAATGGGGATTAAGACTGTGGGCCCCCCATGGGACTACCTGATCACCTTGTAACCTCCCCAGCGCTTAGAACAGTGCTTTGCACATAGTAAGCGCTTAATAAATGCCATTATTATTATTATTATTATTATGATTATTATTGACATCAGCTTCTTGAGCAGCTTGACTTGTGCCCCCTACCAACTAAACTTAACATCAAATGGCAGGATGAAATTCCCCAAAAGTGAGGTTCTAGAGTGCAGCCAGCTCACCAGGATAAAAGCAAATTCAAGCTGGTTCTGGTATGCCCTAATGATGAGATTCAAACTTTTTGAGGGATTGTTCTGCAACTTTTCTTATGGTGCACAATTCCAATCAACGGTGCGATCATAGGATAGAAAGTTCGGGGAAACTAGGGGCTTAAAGACAAAAGTTAGACAAAACAGACTGGTCCTGGGGGACTGTCCATGAACTTTCAAAGCCTGGGGGCAGGCAGTTTGACAAGGGCACACATTTATCATCTCTTCTTCTGGATTCAGTCCAATAGATCGTGGTAGTGGGGAAGGGAAAGGAAGAGGGTTGTCAGATTCCTAGAGGAAATAACAGCCATTCACACCACTGTTTATATATCTGCTTATATCAGATATGGAGGCAGGAACTTTAAAAGGAACATTCATCTTCTTTGCTTAGTAGATCAGTCAATTGTATTTATTGAGCACTCGTGTGCAGAGCACTGTACTAAGAGTACAATACAACAGTGTATTCTCCCAAGTGTTTAGCACAATACTCCGCCAACTGTGAGCGCTCAATAAATGATTGAGACGTTTTTCCACTAGTTCCCAATGTGCATCATCATCATCATTATCAATCGTACTTATTGAGCATTTACTATATGCAGAGCACTGTACTAAGCGCTTGGGAAGTACAAATTGGCAACATATAGAGACAGTCCCTACCCAACAGTGGGCTCACAGTCTAAAAGGGGGGAGACAGAGAACAGAACCAAACATACTAACAAAATAAAATAAATAGAATAGATATGTACAAGTAAAATAAATAAATAAATAAATAGAGTTATAAATATGTACAAACATATATACATATATACAGGTGCTGTGGGGAAGGGAAGGAGGTAAGATGGGGGGGATGGAGAGGGGGACAAGGGGGAGAGAAAGGAAGGGGCTCAACTTAACAAATACCAGGTATCCCCAATTGGATTATAAACACTTTGAGAGTCTTCTTCCTCTTTTAACCCCAAACATTAGTGCACAAAGTAGATGCTCAGTACACAGTAGGCACTATGAATCAAACCAAGACCAAGCAAATCTTTAAAACTGTTGGTTGGTTGAAAGTGATTGCCAAGAATGAGTCTCATAACACTCATTCTCCAGGACAGAAAGATTTAGAGTGTGATCTTGTCCACTTCAGTCTATGGAAGCTTCCTCTGTTCTGTGACCAAAGCATTTTTTTTTTTGGTCAGGAACTGGGTTTTTTTTTAATCATATTCAAAATATACCCAGGTTGTGACCTTTGTTCAGACAGAAAGGCCGAGCTGTTGATTAACAATTTTATTGTTTCAAGGTTGGAAATCCTGCTGTGAGATCCTGGATTTAGATTGTGAAGGCCCTTATTCTTACTTATTAACCCCTCACCCACATTCTAAATTCCTTCCCAAATTCCTTAATGGCTTTCAAATAATGAAACGATTTGAACATTTCAACAAGAGCACATTTAATGGTTTTAGATCCCCTAAGAGACAGAGGGGGCGGGGAGGCCCCTCACCCCAACTTGCAATGGCCCTTGATAATATGGATGCAACCTTTGCTGGTTAATATGGGGAGGTGGTGTGTGCAACCTGGAGGTTAATAATAGTAATTATTTTGGTATTTGTTAAGCACTTACTATGTGCCTCACACTGTTCTAAGTGCTGGGGTAGGTACAAGGTAAACAGGTCATCCCACATGGGGCTCACAGTCTTAATCCCCATTTTAGGGATGAGGTCATTGAGGACGGAGAAGTGAAGTGACTTTCCCAAGGCCGCACAGCAGACAAGTGGCAGAGGCAGGATTAGAACCCATGCTCTGCCCACTACACCACGCTGCTTCATATGTGAGCCCGTTGTTGGGTAGGGATTGTCTCTGTTGCTGAACTGTATTTTCCAAGCGCTTAGTACAACGCTGTGCACCCAAGAGCTCAATAAATACGATGGAATGAACGAGTTAGTGAAGGGGGAGACCGACAACAAAACAAAACATGGAGACAGGTGTCAACACTTGTCAAAACAAAATGTTTTGTTTTGTTGTCGGTCTCCCCCTTCTAGACTGGGAGCCCGTTGGTGGGTCGGGATCGTCTCTCTATGTTGCCGACTTGGACTTCCCAAGCGTTTAGTCCAGTGCTCCGCACACATTCAGTGCTCAATAAATACGATTGAATGAATAGCTGTAATTCTATTTATTTTGACGGTTTTGACACCTGTCCATGTTTTGTTTGTTGTTAGAGAAGCAGTGTGGCTCAGTGGAAAGAGCACAGGCTTTGCAGTCAGAGGTCAGGGATTCGAATCCCGGCTCTGCCACATGTCTGCTGTGTGACCTTGGGCAAGTCACTTAACTTCTCTGAGCCTCAGTTACCTCATCTGTAAAATGGGGATTAAGACTGTGAGCCCCACGTGGGACAACGTGATCACTTTGTATCCCCCCAAGCACTTAGAACAGTGCTTTGCACATAGTAAGCGCTTAACAAATGCCAACATTATTATTATTATTATTGTCTGTCTCCCCCTTCCAGACTGTGAGCCCTTTGGTGGGTCAGGACCGTCTCTCTATGTTGCCGACTTGTACTTCCCAAGCGCTTAGTCCAGTGCTGTGCACACAGTCAGTGCTCAATAAATACAATTGAATGAATAGCTGTAATTCTATTTCTTCTGACGCTTTTGACATCTGCCTCCATGTCTTGTTTGTTGTCTGTGTCCCCCTTCTAGACTGGGAGCCCGTTGTTGGGTCGGGACCGTCTCTGTATGTTGTCAACTTGGACTTCCCAAGCGTTTAGTCCAGTGCTCTGCACACAGTCAGCGCTCAATAAATACGATATCGAATGAATGAACAGCTTTAATTCTATTTTGACGGTTTTGACACCTGTCTCCATGTTTTGTTTATTGTCTGTCTCCCCCTTCTAGACTGTGAGCCCGTTGGTGGGTCGGGACCGTCTCTCTAGGTTGCCGACTTGGACTTCCCAAGTGCTTAGTCCAGTGCTCTGCACACAGTCAGCGCTCAATCAATACTGTTGATTGATTCACCATGCCTCATTCTCGCCTGTCCCGCCATCGACCCCCAGCCCACATCATCCCCCTGGCCTGGAATGCCCTCCCTCCGCACATCCGCCAAGCTAGCTCTCTTCCTCCCTTCAAAGCCCTACTGAGAGCTCACCTCCTCCAGGAGGCCTTCCCACACTCAGCCCCCTCCTTCCTCTCCCCCTCCTCCCCATCCCCCCTGCCTTACCTCCTTCCCCTCCCCACAGCACCCATATATATGTATATATGTTTGTACGTGTTTATTACTCTATTTATTTTATTTGTACATATTCTATTTATTTTATTTTGTTAATATGTGTTGTTTTCTTGTCTGTCTCCCCCTTCTAGACTGTGAGCCCGCTGTTGGGTAGGGACCGTCTCTATATGTCGCTGACTTGGACTTCCCAAGCACTTAGTCCAGCGCTCTGCACACAGTAAGCGCTCAATAAATACGATTGAATGAATGAATGAATGAATAGGGACCGTCTCTCTATGTTGCCGACTTGTACTTCCCAAGCGCTTAGTCCAGTTCTCTGCACACAGTAAGCCCTCAATAAATACTACTGTATATCTATACATGTTTGTGCAGATTTATTACTCTATTTATTTATTTATTTCACTCGTACATATTTATTCTATTTGGTTTATATGGGTTTTTTTGCTGTCTGTCTCCCCCTTCAAGACTGTGAGCCCGCTGTTGGGTAGGGACCACCTCTGTATGTTGCCGACTTGGACTTCCCAAGCGCTTAGTCCAGTGCTCTGCACACAGTAAGCGCTCAATAAATACGATTGAATGAATGAATGAATAGGGACCGTCTATGTTGCCGACTTGTACTTCCCAAGCGCTTAGTACAGTGCTTTGCACACTTTAAGCGCTCAATAAATGCGATTGAGTGAATGAATGAATGAATAGGGACCGTCTATGTTGCCGACTTGGACTTCCCAAGCGCTTAGTACAGCGCTTTGCACACTTTAAGCGCTCAATAAATACGATTGAATGAAAGAATGAATGAATGAATAGGGACCGTCTATGTTGCCGACTTGGACTTCCCAAGCGCTTAGTACAGTGCTCTGCACACAGTAACCGCTCAGTAAATACGACCGTATATGTATACATGTTTGTATAGATTTATTACTCTATTTCACTTGTACATATTTATTTTATTTGGTTTATATGTTTTGTTTTGCTGTCTGTCTCCCCCTTCTAGACCGTGAGCCCGCTGTTGGGTAGGGACCGTCTCTCTATGTTGCCGACTTGTACTTCCCAAGAGCTTAGTACAGTGCTCTGCACACAGTAAGCGCTCAATAAATATGATTGAATGAATGAATAGGGACCGTCTCTCTATGTTGCCGACTTGGACTTCCCAAGCGCGTAGTCCAGCGCTCTGCACACAGTAAGCGCTCAATAAATATGACTGTATATGTATACATGTTTGTACAGACATTACTCTATTTCACTTGTACATATTTATTTTATTTGGTTTATATGTTTTGCTGTCTGTCTCCCCCTTCTAGTCCGTGAGCCCGCTGTTGGGTAGGGACCGTCTCTATGTGTTGCCAACTTGGACTTCCCAAGCGCTTAGTCCAGCGCTCTGCACACAGTAAGCGCTCAATAAATACGACTGTATATGTATACATGTTTGTACAGACTTATTACTCTATTTCACTTGTACATATTTATTTTATTTGGTTTATATGTTTTACTGTCTGTCTCCCCCTTCTAGACCGCGAGCCCGCTGTTGCGTAGGGACCGTCTCTAGATGTTGCCAACTTGGACTTCCCAAGCGCTCAGTACAGCGCTCTGCACACAGTAAGCGCTCAATAAACACAACTGTATATGTATACTTGTTTGTACAGACTTATTACTCTATTTATTTCACTTGTACATATTTATTTTATTTGGTTTATATGTTTTGCTGTCAGTCTCCCCCTTCTAGACTGTGAGTCCACTGTTGGGTAGGGACTGTCTCTCTATGCTGCCAACTTGTACTTCCCAAGTGCCTAGTACAGCGCACTGCACACAGTAATTGCTCAATAAATACGACTGTATATGTATACATGTTTGTACAGACTTATTACTCTATTTATTTCACTTGTACATATTTATTTTATTTGGTTTATATGTTTTGCTGTCTGTCTCCCCCTTCTAGACGCGAGCCCGCTGTTGGGTAGGGACTGTCTCTAGATGTTGCCAACTTGGACTTCCCAAGCGCTTAGTCCAGCGCTCTGCACACAGTAAGCGCTCAATAAATACGACTGTATATGTATGCATGTTTGTACAGACTTATTACTCCATTTATTTCACTTGTACATATTTATTTTACTTGGTTTGTATGTTTTGCTGTCTGTTTCCCCCTTCTAGACCGTGAGCCCCCTGTTGCGTAGGGACCGTCTCTATGTGTTGCCAACTTGGACTTCCCAAGCGCTCAGTCCAGCGCTCTGCACACAGTAATTATTCAATAAATATGACTGTATATGTATACATGTTTGTACAGACTTATTACTGTATTTATTTCACTTGTACATATTTATTTTATTTGGTTAATATGTTTTGCTGTCTGTCTCCCCCTTCTAGGCCGTGAGCCCGCTGTTGGGTAGGGACCGTCTCTCTATGTTGCCAACTTGTACTTCCCAAGCGCTTAATACAGTGCTCTGCACACAGTAATTGCTCAATAAATACGACTGCATATGTATACATGTTTGTACAGACTTATTACTCTATTTCACTTGTACATATTTATTTTATTTGGTTTATATGTTTTGCTGTCAGTCTCCCCCTTCTAGACACGAGCCCGCTGTTGGGTACGGACCGTCTCTATGTGTTGCCAACTTGTACTTCCCAAGCGCTTAGTCCAGCGCTCTGCACACAATAAGCGCTCAATAAATACGACTGCATATGTATACATGTTTGTACAGACTTATTACTCTATTTATTTCACTTGTACATATTTATTTTATTTGGTTTATATGTTTTGCTGTCTGTCTCCCCCTTCTAGACCGCGAGCCCGCTGTTGGGTAGGGACTGTCTCTATGTGTTGCCGACTTGTACTTCCCAACGCTTAGTCCAGCGCTCTGCACACAGTAAGTGCTCAATAAATACGACTGCATATGTATGTTTGTACACACTTATTACTCTATTTATTTCACTTGTACGTATTTATTTTATTTGGTTTATATGTTTTGCTGTCCGTCTCCCCCTTCTAGACTGTGAGCCCGCTGTTGCGTAGGGACCGCCTCTATCTGTTCCCGACTTGGACTTTTGGGAAGCCCAGCGCTCCGCACCCAGTAGGCGCTCAATAAATACGACTGGATGAATGAACCGATTGAACGAATGGGCCCCCGCCCCCTCGTCGCGGTGGGGAGGCGTCTCCCCCGCTCGCTGAGGCGGCGCGCGGCCTAGCGCGAGGCCTAGCGGGCGGGCGGGCCGCCTTAAAGCCCCGCCCTCTCGTAAAGCCGCCGCCGGCGGCGCCTGCGCCTCCCCGGCCGTGGAGCAGCCATGATGGTGGGTGCCTGGGCGGGGGAGCGGGGGTCGGGGGGCGGCGGGCGGGCCGGCCGGTTAACGTTCCCCCCGCTTTGTGTTTCCCCCTTCGGCCTCGCAGGAAGGCCTGGACGACGGCCCCGACTTCCTCACCGAGGAGGACCGCGGAGTAAGTCCTGCCCCCCGCCCGGGCCCTTCCTCCCCTCCTCTCCCCGAGGCCTCCCCCCTGCCTTCTCCCCTAGGCCTTAATTCTCTTTATTCCGACCGCCCTGACAACCGTCTCCACGCTTTGTTTGTTGTCGGTTCATTCATTCAGTCGTATTTATTGAGCGCTTACAGTGGGCAGAGCACTGGACTAAGCGCTTGGGAAGGACAAGTTGGCAGCATAGAGAGACGGACCCTATTCATTCATTCATTCAGTCGTATTTATTGAGCGCCTACTGTGTGCATAGTACTGTAGTAAGCGCTTGGGAAGTCCAAATTGGCAACATCTAGAGACGGTCCCTACCCAACAGTGGGCTCTCTCACCGCCCCCCGAGGCCTCTCCCCTCTGACCGCCCCCCCCCCCATGCTTCTCCCCTAAACCTTAATTCTATTTATTCCGACGGCTTTGACAACTGTCTCCATGCTTTGTTTGTTGTCTGTTCATTCATTCAGTCGTATTTATTGAGCGCTTACTGTGTGCAGAGCACTGGACTGAGCGCTTGGGAAGTACAAGTTGGCAGCATAGAGAGACGGTCCCTATTCATTCATTCATTCTAATCGTATTTATTGAGCGCTTACTGTGGGCAGAGCACTGGGCTAAGCGCTTGGGAAGTCCAAGTTGTCAACATCTAGAGACGGTCCCTACCCAACAGTGGGCTCTCTCACCGCCCCCCGAGGCCTCTCCCCTCTGACCCCCCCCCATGCTTCTCCCCTATTCTTTAATTCTGTTTATTCCGACGGCTTTGACAACTGTCTGCATGTTTTGTTTGTTGTCTGTTCATTCATTCAGTCGTATTTATTGAGCACATGCTGTACTAAGCGCTTGGGAAGTCCAAGTTGGCAACACATAGAGACGGTCCCTACCCAACAGTGGGCTCCCTCACCGCCCCCCGAAGCCTCTCCCCTCTGACCTCCCCCATGCTTCTCCCCTATGCTTTAATTCTATTTATTTCGACGGCTTTGACAACTGTGTCCATGTTTTGCTCGTTGTCTATTCATTCATTCAATCGTATTTATTGAGCGCCTACTGTGTGCATAGTACTGTAGTAAGCGCTTGGGAAGTCCAAGTTGGCAACATCTAGAGACGGTCCCTACCCAACAGTGGGCTCTCTCACCGCCCTCCGAGGCCTCTCCCTTCTGACCACCCCCTTGCTTCTCCCCTATGCTTTAATTCTATTGATTCCGACGGCCTTGACAACTGTCTGCATGTTTTGTTTGTTGTCTGTTCATTCATTCAGTCGTATTTATTGAGCGCTTACTGTGTGCAGAGCACCGGACTAAGCGCTTGGGAAGTACAAGTTGGCAGCATAGAGAGACGGTCCCTACCCAACAGTGGGCTCTCTCACCGCCCCCCGAGGCTTCTCCCCTCTGACCTCCCTCCCCCTTGCTTCTCCCCTATACTTTAATTCTATTTATTCCGACGGCTTTGACAACTGCCTCCACGCTTTGTTTGTTGTCTCTTCATTCATTCAGTCGTATTTATTGAGCGCTTACTGTGTGCAGAGCACTGGACTGAGCGCTTGGGAAGTCCAAGTTGGCAACACATAGAGACGGTCCCTACCCAACAGTGGGCTCTCTCACCGCCCCCCCCGAGGCCTCTCCCCTCTGACCTCCCCTATGCTTCTCCGCTATGCTTTAATTCTATTTATTCCGACGGCTTTGACAACTGTGTCCATGTTTTGCTTGTTGTCTGTTCATTCATTCAATCGTATTTATTGAGCGCTTACTGTGTGCATAGTACTGTAGTAAGCGCTTGGGAAGTCCAAGTTGGCAACATCTAGAGACGGTCCCTACCCAACAGTGGGCTCTCTCACCGCCCCCCGAGGCCTCTCCCCTCTGACCGCCCCCCCCCCATGCTTCTCCCCTAAACCTTAATTCTGTTTATTCCGACGGCTTTGACAACTGTCTCCACGCTTTGTTTGTTGTCTGTTCATTCATTCAGTCGTATTTATTGAGCGCTTACTGTGTGCAGAGCAGTGTAGTAAGCTCTTGGGAAGTACAGGTTGGCAACATCTAGAGACGGTCCCTACCCAACAGTGGGGTCTCTCACCGCCCCCCGAGGCCTCTCCCCTATACTTTAATTCTGTTTATTCCGACGGCCTTGACAGCTGTCTCCACGCTTTGTTTGTTGTCTGTTCATTCAATCGTATTTATTGAGGGCTTACTGTACTAAGCGCTTGGGAAGTACAAGTTGGCAACATCAGTGCTTAGAACAGTGCTTTGCACATAGTAAGCGCTTAACAAATGCCATCAGTTATTATTATTATTATATAGAGACGGTCCCTACCCAACAGTGGGCTGTCTCACTGCCCTCCCCGAGGCCTCTCCCCTCTGACCCCCCCACCATGCTTCTCCCCTATATTTTAATTCTATGTATTCCGACGGCCTTGACAACTGTCTCCACGCTTTGTTTGTTGTCTGTTCATTCATTCAGTCGTATTTATTGAGGGCTTACTGTACTAAGCACTTGGGAAGTCCAAGTTGGCAACATCTAGAGACGGTCCCTACCCAACAGTGGGCTCTCTCACCGCCCCCCGAGGCCTCTCCCCTCTGGCCACCCCCATGCTTCTCCCCAATTCTTTAATTCTGTTTATTCCAACGGCTTTGACAACTGTCTGCATGTTTTGTTTGTTGTCTGTTCATTCATTCAGTCGTATTTATTGAGCACATGCTGTATTAAGCACTTGGGAAGTCCAAGTTGGCAACATCTAGAGACGGTCCCTACCCAACAGTGGTCTCTCTCACCGCTCCCCGAAGCCTCTCCCCTCTGACCTCCCCCATGCTTCTCTCCTATGCTTTAATTCTATTTATTCCGACGGCTTTGACAACTGTGTCCATGTTTTGCTTGTTGTCTATTCATTCATTCAATCGTATTTATTGAGTGCTTACTGTGTGCATAGTACTGTAGTAAGTGCTTGAGAAGTCCAAGTTGGCAACGTATACATACGTTTGTACAGATTTATTACTCTACTTATTTTACTTATACATATTTACTATTCTATTTGTTTTGTCAATGATGCCCATATAGCTTTAATTCTATTTGTTCTGACGATTTTGATACCTGTCTCTATGTTTTGTTTGTTGTGTGTCTCCTTCTTCTAGCCAGGGAGCCCGTTGTTGGGTCGGGACCATCTCTGTAGGTTGCCGGCTTGGACTTCCCAAGCGCTTAGTCCAGTTCATTTGTATATATATTTGTACAGATTTATTACTCTACTTATTTTACTTGTACGTATTTACTATTCTGTTTATTTTAGAGAAGCAGCGTGGCTCAGTGGAAAGAGCCCGCGCTTGTATATATATATATTTGTACGGATTTATTACTCTACTTATTTTACTTGTACATCTTTACTATTCTATCTATTTTAGAGAAGCAGTGTGGCTCAGTGGAAAGAGCCCGGGCTTGTATATATATTTGTACAGATTTATTACTCTACTTATTTTACTTGTACATATTTACTATTCTATTTATTTTAGAGAAGCAGCGTGGCTCAGTGGAAAGAGCCCGGGCTTGTATATATATTTGTACAGATTTATTGCTCTGCTTATTGTACTTGTACATATTTACTATCAGCTTGTAACCTCCCCAGCGCTTAGAGCAGTGCTTTGCACATAGTAAGCGCTTAATAATTGCCATTATTATTATTATTACTATTCTATTTTAGAGAAGCAGCGTGGCTCAGTGGAAAGAACCCGGCTTTGGAGTCAGAGGTCATGGGTTCAAATTCCGGCTCTGCCAATTGTCAGCTGTGTGACTTTGGGCAAGTCACTTCACTTCTCTGGGCCTCAGTTACCTCATCTGTAAAATGGGGATTAAGACTGTGAGCCCCCCGTGGGACAACCTGATCACCTTGTAACCTCCCCAGCGCTTAGAGCAGTGCTTTGCACACAGTAAGCGCTTAATAAATGCCATTATTATTATTAAATACGAATGAGTGAATGAATAAATGCTCACCCCTTCTGCCTCCCTCGGGGCCTTCTTACCCCTCGCCCCCGACCACCCCCCCGCCTCGCCCTCTGCTCTACCCCCTTCCCCTCAGCACTCATCTAGATTTGTGCATATTTATTACTCTATTAATTCATTCAATTGTATATATTGGATTGAATTTAGAGAAGCAGCGTGGCTCAGTGGAAAGAGCTCAAGCTTTGGAGTCAGAGGTCATTGGTTCAAATCCCGGCTCCGCCACTTGGCAGCTGTGTGACTTTGGGCAAGTCACTTAACTTCTCTGTGCCTCAGTTACCTCATCTGGAAAATGGGGATGAAGACTGTGAGCCCCACGTGGGGCAACCTGATCACCTTGTATTCCCCCCCAGCACTTAGAACAGTGCTTTGCACGTAGTAAGTGCTTAATAAATGCCATTATTATTATTTATTGAGCTCTTACTGTGTGCAGAGCACTGTACCAAGCGCTTGGTAAGCACAAGTCGGCAACACATAGAGATGGTCCCCACCCAACAACGGGCTTACAGTCTAGAAGGGGGAGACGTGATGTGTATATAGCTATAATTCTGTTTATTTTGACGGTCTTGACGCCCGTCTTCTAGCCTGTGAGCCCGTTGTTGAGTAGTGACTGTCTCTGTTGTCGAATTGGACTTTGCAAGCGCTTAGTACAGTGCTCTGCACACAGTAAGCGCTCAGTGAATACGAATGAATGAATGAAATGGAGCCACGAGAAAATATCTGGAAGCAAGTGCCCACTTTTGAGTAGTAGGAGTTTTCTGGTATTTGGGGGTTTGGTTCACGATGAATCCATAATTAATGTCACATCAGTTTGGAAAAGTTAACTTTCAGAAGTTTTTTTGGCTTGACCTTCTTTAAAAGGCTAGTTAGCTACTAATCTGACCAGTTTCAGGGAGTTGAAATAAAATCGGATGAATCAGCACATTTGACATTCAAAGGAATGAAGTGATAAGGCCGTTGAGTTAAAGGAATTGATTTTTTTAAACTGACTGAAAGAAAAATCTGACAGAAAGACCCATATCTCTCATTTTGAGTCACATTTTCCCCTCTGTGCCTGTAAAATGAGAATAATACTGTATTTCCTCCAATGAAGGGTGACTGATTGTCACACCATGTACATGTTCAGAAACAGTATGATTGTTGATGTAGAAGTCCAGTACAGTTTTTGCAAGAGTTGAGGGTTTTTTTTTAAATGAAAATTGGTCTCAATTTCTTTTATGCTCATGGAAAAATGTGTTTGTGATAGTGGAAATGATTACAAGATGTTCATAGTACTAGTACATTGGGGAGGAAACATGTCCACCAATTCTGTTATATCGAATTCTCTCAAACGCTTAGTACTTAGTCCAAACGCTGTGTGCTCTGCACACAGTAACTGCTCAATAAATGCAATTGATTAAAAGGAAGTAAGTGTGATTGGGCGATATTTTCTTGCAGATCCAGATTTTCATATGAGAATGGAAAACCATCATCATGAACCAGAATGTTATACCAGCGTGAAACATTGTTAAGCAGTCAAATGTGAACAGTGATTTAGATTTGGTAGACATTAAAGCATTTGAAAAATATTTAGGAAGGTCTGGAATCCAGCAAATATACATATATATATATATATATATATATATATATATATATATATATATATATGTATACACTTTAAACAGAGCAAATAAATGTATAGTAGAAAAATTTGCGTCTGTAGTAGCAGTGAAAGTAGGGTGGCCCTATGCCCAATTTCAGCGATCTGTCCCCTGTCTGGTTCCGATTTGACTCAGTTGCATTTATGTGTGGTTTCTTTATTTCAAGCACCCAACCCGTCCCCCAGCTATGCTCAGGACCTCCTTCCCTTCCCCACAGCACTTGTATATATGTATATATGTTTGTACATATTTATTACTCTATTTATTTTACTTGTACATATCTATTCTATTTTATTTTGTTAGTATGTTTGGTTTTGTTCTCTGTCTCCCCCTTTTAGACTGTGAGCCCACTGGTGGGTAGGGACTGTCTCTATATGTTGCCAACTTGTACCTCCCAAGCGCTTAGTACAGTGCTCTGCACACAGTAAGCGCTCAATAAATACGATTGATTGATTGATTGAGTGGCACCTGCATTCAGAGGGACCTGTTGGGTGGGGGTGAATGGGAAGGCCCTGAAGCACGTTTGATGGTCAGAAGACCCCTTAAAGGAACACTTTAGGCTCAGGTGGCCTCGGACGGATTTCTACAGTGTTGCCTGGGACTAACTACATTGCTCCATTTTGTTCTGGGAGTAATGCGTGCAGTTTCCCACGCAGCTCAGTGGCCAGGATCTTTGAGGGCCCCTCAATGACCTCTTTAAGTATAGGGCAGCCCCAGTGTTCAGGTGTCAGTTATCTAGTTTTCCCTTATCCAAGTGCCTTTCGGTTGTTGAGGGAAGGAATTGGAGAATATGGCCAAATTGTTTTCCTTTGCTCCGCAAGAAGGCAGAGCATTACAGGCAGTTAGAAAGTAAAGTTTAGATTAGCCTGATTTGAGAGGACAAGAATGCAAAAAAAAAGAAAGATCTTTTGGGAACTGGAAAAACAGACAATGAATGTTTCAGTGTACTGTAATAATAATAATGGCATTTATTAAGTGCTTACTATGTGCAGAGCACTGTTCTAAGAGCCGGGGAGGTTACAAGGTGTTCAGGTTGTCCCGCGGGGGGCTCACAGTCTTAATCCACATTTTACAGATGAGGGAACTGAGGCCCAGAGAAGTTAAGTGACTTGCCCAAAGTCACACAGCTAACAATTGGCAGAGTCGGGGTTTGAACTCGTGACCTCTGACTCCAAAGCCCGCGCTCTTTCCATTGAGCCACGCTGCTTCCCAAATGCTACTGTACTCTCCCAAATGCTTAGTACAGTGCTCTGGACCGAGTGTGAGCTCAGTGAATACCACTGATTGATTGATTCAGACCTTAGAGAAGCAGCGTGGTTCAGTGGAAAGAGCCCAGGCTTTGGAGTCAGAGGTCATGGGTTCAAATCCCAGCTCCACCAATTAGCTGTGTGACTTTGGGCAGGTCACTTCACTTCTCTGTGCCTCAGTTCCCTCATCTGTAAAATGGGGATTAAAAACCGTGAGCCCCCCGTGGGACAACCTGATCACCTTGTAAGCTCCCCAGCGCTTAGAACAGTGCTTTGCACATAGTATGCGCTTAAGAAATACCATCATTATTATTATTATTATTAGAAGGGTGATGGATCAACAGAAGAAATTTGTGGAGAATCTCTGTGAAATGGCCAGTCGTCAAACTTTTCTAGATGATATTCCAGGGATGATTCTGGATTCAGTAGCGTCTCCCCGGTTGGCCAGAAATAAAGGTTATAAAATTGTTTAGGTAGAAACCACAATTTTTACATAAATGCATTTTATAAGTGCTTTACGAAATCTTTTCAGCCTACTGGAAAACCAGGGTAGCAATCACTGCCAGTAGCTTATCTTTGAATAAAAAAAGTTTGATAGGCATACTTTTTCAACAGGGCAGCATATAGATTAATTTGCATGCTCAACAGAGCACAATATGGCACAAGGTATATCTTGATGTTGTACTGTACTAACATTAAATGAAGATTTCTAAATAATCTGCCCTTGCTTTCATAGCATCATCTTGGGTGGAGCATAATCTTAATATTTAATTCCTCCAAAGAGCAAAACATTGCATCTAGTCTTCTGTCAATATTATCCTTCACTGGTGTTGGTAGCATCAACTGATATTGTCCACAAAAACATATTTAGATTCAGCATGTTGGCATTGACTCCCCAGGCAAACAGTTCAGCACTAGTCAGATGTTCTTTGCCTGTGAGTACAGTCTTTAGTTTGTCCATTTTTCTTTGTCTTATTCCCTCTCTATAGCCTGCCTCAGTATTTACATGTTATTCCAGAGATTAACCCCCTTCTCCCAAACTTCCCCCACCTTGATTTTTTTAAAAATTTCCCAATGTGCTTGTTGGATCCCTCGTGAAGGATTACACTAGTTGATAGTGTGTAAGACAGCGTTCTTCAAACCAGGTCGCCAATATCTCTTCGCAGGCATCTAATATTCTTTCATGAATTTTGCGTGACAGGCAGTTATTGGTATTAATTGAGCATTTACTCTGTGCAGGCGCAGTACTAACCACTTGGGAAAGTACAATACATCAGCGTTGGTAGACGTGATCTCTTCCCTACAAGGAACTTACAGACTCTTAAGAGTTGGTCAAGACAGACTTTAAAATTAATTATAGATAAGGAAAACACTAGAATAAAATGACACATTTACAACAGTCAAGCCAGAATTTGCCAGCAGTTAAGCTAATATCTAAATCCATCCGACTGAAAGAAGAGTTGTCTGGGTTAAGGAGCCCAAAGTAGAAAGATGTATTTCCAACTGCCTCTTTTACAGGCGCAGTAGTGTGTGCATCTACTGTATTCATCAGGCAGCAGCTTTTTAGCTAGGATGGGAACAGCCTGCTTGCCGCTTTTAGGCAAAGGATTCTGGTTGCTCTTTTATGACAGAAGGGAAGAGGAGGCAGATCCTGCCTAGTAACAGAAAAGCAGTGTGGCTCAGTGGAAAGAGCACGGGCTTTGGAGACAGAGGTCACGGATTCAAATTCCGGCTCCGCCAATTGTCAGCTGTGTGACTTTGGACAAGTCACTTAACTTCTCTGTGCCTCAGTTCCCTCATCGTAAAATGGGGGTTAAGGCTGTGAGCCCCACGTGGGACAACCTGATCACCTTGTATCCCCCCAGTGCTTAGGACAGTGCTTTGCACATAGTAAGCACTTAACAAATACCATCATCATTATCATTATTATAGAGGGTGCAGATATTGATCCTCTGTTTTACCAGTTTCCTCCCCATAGTTTGGGATCTTGTGTGGTTCCTTATTTGGATTTGTGTCCAAACCGTTCTGTCTTGAAGGGAGGGAGGGTCTGTAGATGGATGGTGGACTTGGCCTGGGGGGGCCTCCAAATTCAAATACCCAGGAGGGCCCACTTGTTTCCAGGCATCAGGCATGGGAGTCTGTAGGGGTTTCAGGAGTCTGATTTGGTCCGGGATCCAACAAGGGGAAAAGTCCGGCACGAGTCTGGTTTTCCTGAGTCTAACAGGACCCAGCAGGGATCAGAAGGTCACAGTTCTGAGGGGAGCTGCATATTCAGTTCGGTAAGCATACTTTTTCAAGCGGGCAACATAGAGATTCATTTGCATGCTGAGCAGAGCACAATATTGATGAAGTTACATTTGATGGTGTATTGTATTAGCATTAAATGCGTGAGTTTGCATGTTCAGTCAGTTGGAGCTTGCCTGTGAATAAATTCATCACACCTGTGAGGCAGCTTTGTAGTCCTCTTGGCCCAAATAAGGCCAAATTTGGAGTGAGACTGTCCTCATCATCAGTCGTATTTATTGAGCACTATGTGCAGAGCACTGTACTAAGCGCTTTCTATGGGCTAGTCCAACTTGGGACCCATGGGCCCAGGCTGGTTCTTGTATCTACAGCCTAGAGAACCCCAACCTTAACTCTCTCTGGTATCGTTGAGCCCACTGTAGTGAAGAAACTGACTTTCTTGCCAATTTCCCCAGTGCTTGTTCAGACTGGAATGAATGGGTAATGCTGGAATGGCATAGGAAACGGCTTCCTGTTGGACTGTAGTTTTAACTGATTTCTGGGAACACATTGAGTAATGTTAATGAAAAGGATGCCAAGATGTCACCATCATCCTGTTGCAGTCCCACTTGTGATCCACAAACATTTTCTTAAGACTCACTGGTCTGAAACTTGGATGCAAAAAGCAACTAGGTCTTGGATTAAGAACAGCACCACCCCACCCACCCTTCCCAGAAAAATTAGTTGACAGTTATCGGATGGATTTAAAATAGCGTTTCTTCTGTTCTCTAGTAGTAATGTCGTTAAGTGTTTACTCTGGACTGAGCCTGGGGTAAATACAAGATTAGCAGATTGGGACTCCCAATGGAAATGAGAGAGTAAGCAGTTAAAATGAGAAATGACAGTGGAAAACACAACTAAGGGGAGGGAGCTGGAGGCAGTGAGGGTGCTGTTTCATACAGTTTCCTACTTTAAAATAGCAGTTCATCACCTTATGAGCTGGCTAATGAATTAAAGGAGATGGGGTTACTGAATGAAATACATTTTGGGGTAATGCATGTAAATACAATCACTTTTTTGTGTTTGGGGTGAACAACTGAAAAGAACAGTGACAGTGGAAAGCAGAACTACAGGGAGGTAACTGGAGGCAGTGAGGCTGCCGTTTGAAGCAGCTTCCTATTTTTAAATGACAGTGCTCTACCTTTTGAGCTGGCTAATGACTTAAAGGAGATGTGGTTACTACCTAAAACACACTTTCTGGGCAACATAGAGAGTGACCTTTCTGAGCTGTTGCAAGAGGCCCTCCTTTTATTCTTTGACTGTCTGGCACACTGCCCAAAATGTAATAACTGTCTTTTCTTGTCAAAAGTCCCCTATTTTGTATCTTATCAGCATGGGACTTTCTGTTCCGGTTGGTCCCCAAGTTCGCAAGCATCATGATATTAGAATGCAGAAGTGCACAAAAGAAAGGGAAGAAAAGGGAGATGATGAAACTGTCACGGGAGCTTAATAAGACACGTGAGAGGAAAGCTCTGCACATGGAAAAGTCTGTAGGAGCAATTCCCAAGGAAAATGCATATTGGATTATTAGGATATATTGTGGTTAGTAAATAGTAAAATAAAATTCTTGTAATTATGCACCGGGAAGTGTATTCTGAAGGAAACAATTTCATAGATTGCCAGTATAAATTAATTTTAGAGTTTTTGCTCAGATTCCTTTCTCTGTGAATTTCCTTGTTTTTTTTTAAGTCAGATCTTAAATATTTTAGTTTACTTCTAGATGATAATGTACAGTCTGTCCTTTGTAGGGAACTCTAGAGAATCTTAGTCTGCTTTGTGTGCTTCCTGCAGTCATGTTGAAATATAATTGGCCAAAGCAGAATGAAGTGTGGTTGGGAAAGCCTCTTTGTCAAAAGCATCCTTCCTTCAGCCTCCAATTGCCCCTACCCATATCTGCCAAAATGTCAACTGTTTGGGTTAAACTTTTAGGATATTCTACATGTTTTTTTCTCCCGCCAAAGTTGAAAAAAAAAATCAAAAAGTGAGAACGACGAAGTACTGGTATGTAAAATCACAAATATATTTTCATTAAGGTTGAATTTCTTTGTCTAGCTGAGAGCAATAAATGTAGATCTTCAGAGCGATGCTGCCCTTCAGGTGGACATTTCTGATGCTCTTAGTGAGAGGGACAAAGTGAAATTCACTGTTCACACAAAGGTAAACCTGGCTTTCTACTTTGCATTATTTGGGCTTTTCCTTAATGTTGCATAGATAATTAGACATTTGTTTGGACTCTGATTTTGAACCTAGTCGATGTAATAAATTAAATAAAACATAAATATATTTTACAGTCGATTAATTCAGGATTACCAAGATCCTTGAGAAAATAGATGAAACACTGTTATAAAACATTGATTTAAAATGTGTTAGTGCTGAAGAATGTGAACTTTCATATTCTCCTTATATATTCTCTATAAAAAATTAGAATCTGTTATTGTCACCTAATTTCCTAATCTTTAATTTGATATTGACTTTTCACCTCGTATAAAACAGTGATTTTTCAAGTTCTGAATTTAACTCCTAGGCTCCTTTTCTAATTTTGGACACATTTTTTTTGTGTGTGAAGAATTGGCTTTCATAATGGTATTATTATAGTAAACTTGCCAATTCATTTTTCTAACTACTCTAATGATCGTTTTTCTCTCTGGTTATGAAGAATATCATTTTTGAGACTAATATAAAATGTGCCTACAAATTGCGAGTAATTTTCTCTTAACTTTAGAATGTCTGTCTTTGCAGAGTTCATTACCAAATTTTAAGCAAAGTGAGTTTTCTGTTGTTCGACAACATGAGGAGTTTATTTGGCTTCATGATTCCTTTGTTGAAAATGAAGACTATGCAGGATACATCGTAAGTACTGTGCATGCTTAATTACCCACATTTATATCATTTTATAGACGTTTCTGACCATGAGCAGAAACTCATTTCACTTTGAGTGAATGGATTCCAACTCAGAAATACTGTTTTGAAGGTGAATTTCATTCCTGTATTTCTGGGTGTCACTTTTTTGTCTTCTTTCATTCACTGAGCCTTCTTCTTAGACTTGATTAAGGCACTTTGGAAGGAGCATTAACTCTTTCAGACTACCTCGAGTATTTGTAGTGGATCGTTTGTAGTTTGTTAGCCACTGAGAAAACTGGACTTCTAATGTCTTGTGATAAATCTCCTTGACATGAGTTTTCAGGGACTTTGGTGATTGTGAAGTATCTTTGTTTCAAAGATACTCCTGTCCAGAAAGTAGGGATGAAGATGATTTAGATCATTTTTAACAACAGATGCTTATTTCTTGGTTGTTTAAAATTAGGGATGTAGCGGAATTTTATTTCTAAAATTTACAAACTCATTGTTTTTATGGAAATATCAGAATCATGGTAGCCTTTGGAATAATTCCAGACAGGTAAGCAAACCATGCCTGTTTTAACTCCTCTGTAGTCTGTGAGTTGTAATCCAGCCTTCTGGTTTTAATGCTTTCTCTGGGAGAATTCCTGATGAGTGGATTTCTCCACTAGTGTGGGACACTTCCTGGTGGCAAATTGACTTGCTTTGCCTCTGGTGATTTAATGTTAGGTTTTGTCCTTTCTGTTAGGAACTGTGGAAAATAGCACTGCGCTGATCACTTCGGGCTAATGCAGTGAAATCTAAAATTAAGGTTCCCCCCCCCCCCCCCCCCCCCGGGTCACTTTGGGTTATAGTTTTGAGATCCTGTTTTTTATGCCTGTTTCTCCACCTCTACCCTAATCAGTCAGTTTGTGAAGATTAACATGAGGAAATCTGAGATATATGGGAGTCCAAATCCATACCTAGGCCAAAGGTTTGGACTCCCTTTTGGTAAAATAAGTGATTACTTTGGTATCAGCGTTCTGGTAAGCAAGGGTAAAATTTAGCTAGCGTCAAGTTGGAATGTTTCAGATTATTTTTCGTAATGGAATTTTGTGTCAAAAGTAGTGTCAAATATAGCAGATCATTGGGCAGAATGGTGCAGCGTTTTAGTATAAAAGACAGTAACGAGTGTTTCGTTACTGAGCAGTTTTACTGAGCGTTTACTGAGCAGTTACTGAGCGTTTCGTTTCGTGAGCAGTTTCGTTTGAGTTCCTTTCATTTAAATGCTGCAGAAATCACCACCTTTAGCTTCTCTGCTGTTCATTCTGTTTTTCACCAACTGAAACTCCACCTGGATTACTTTCAGTATTGCCTGGAAGATTAAAAAAAAAAAAAGAGTTGAGCATATTCCATTGTTGACTAACTAGCACTAATTTTGTGAAAACCCGGTAAAGTGGTTTGAAGGAGAAAACAAGCCAATCTTTTTAAACTTTTTTTCTGATTTGAAAGTTTATATTGTAATTAGTTTTTTTGCATTTTTTTTCTTTGACCTCCAGATGAATTTTGCTTAGGTGGTCATTAGACCTATGGGGTTCAGGTGGAATGTAACTGGAATTGCTAAGTATTTCAATTTTCTCTCTTTCATTTCAAGTTAATATTGAAATATTCAATGTTAATATTGAAAATAGAAATTCTGAAGAGTTTTAAAACAAAGTGAGTAGATCTCACATTCTGTTTTCAATCAGTGATCGTATTGTAAAAGCACCTGAGGCCATAATCTTATTTTTGAACAAGTACATGAGTATCCCAGCCTTGAAAATAGGTACAGGAACAGGTAGAACAATTTTACTCTTTTCTAACTTTTTTTTTACTTACCTGTCCTTTTCCCCTATCATATTCAGATAATCAGATAAATAGAACCAGTAAAATTAATAGTCCTTTCTACTTGTCTGCCTAAATTTGCCTTGGATGAGGGGTCATTTGTACAGCCCAACGATATCCTTTCAAAGTATTCTTCCTCCTCTGCCCAAGAGCTGGAACCAGTTGTATCCCTGTTATTGGTATCTGTGTGTAAGTGATCAAAAGGTGTAGATTTAAGGAATCACAAAACTGAGATGGAAAATGGTTTTGAGGAAATCTGAATTCCTTCTCCTAAAATAGAAGTAGTAGTAAAAAGAGTATTTATTGAGCACCCATTAGGTGCAGTTCACTGTATTACGTGCTTCAGAGGGACAAAACAAGAGAGTGACATATTACTGACCACAAGGTAATCAAAGGAAATTATTGGTTGTACAATTGAGTAGCATATATGCAAAATGCTCAGGATAGATATGAAGTCTAGAAGGCTGGAGATGGGTGGTGGGTTTGTACGCCGTGGGGCTCTAGGAACTAATCGGAGAAGGCTTGATAGAGGAAAGTGGGATGTTAGAAGGGCATTGAATGAGGGGAGTGCTGTGGTCTGTTGGATTTAAAAAAAAAAACCCTTCAAAATGACTAATTTGGATTACATTATGAGCTGCCTCTGAGTATAAATATTGAATCAGTATAGACAGGATTTTTCAGCATTAAAATAATAAGTATTACACCCATATCGAGAGTAGTGGTCACGGCTTTTCCCATTTGAAGTGAGGAGCAAGGGTTCATCTGAACTAAAAATTATTTAATGAAGATGCAGTATCCCTTAGGGCTCCTAAAGAAGTGAGTCTTCACTTCTAGAAGGGTAAAATTTCTCATGCGTTTCTGGTTGGCTCCATTACAGATTCCACCAGCACCCCCAAGGCCGGATTTTGATGCTTCAAGAGAAAAACTACAGAAACTTGGAGAAGGAGAAGGGTCGATGACTAAGGAAGAATTTACAAAGATGAAACAGGAACTTGAAGCGTACGTGCATTTCCGTGTCTCTGTGAATGTGGTTTGTATGACACCTTTTTTTGGTCTTCTGTGCTACCCCATCCTTTTGACCATTTCATCACAGTGATCCTTCCTGGAAAATGCAGGTTTGAGTATCCCCAGTTACCCCGTAACCAGTGTTAACTTAATGGTCATGATCAGTGCCATCAGGAACATTGTAAACACTTGGGACTTGCCAACTTGCCAAATTGGGAATTCTTAAATGGGCATTTTTTCATGTGCGTGTTGAAAGTGGAAAATGACCAGAATTTTTATCCACAAGGTTACAGGAAAAGTAAAGAAGCTTTTTAGGCACATGCAAGCAGTATTGACATACCAGTTCTTTCTTACTGTGTTCTCTCTGTTCAGCATGTAAACTTAGTTCCATTAGAGAATTATAGCCTCAGCTGTTTATATACATACATACATATATGTGTGTGTATATATATATATATATATATATATATATAAATACCCTGAAAAATGAACAGTGTCCTTTACTGCTTTCCTCTGTCCCCCCAAATTGAAGCTGTAACCTGCCCAAGGACCTGCTAAGGTACTTAGGGTAACAACTCCAGGTGAAGGAAGGAATGGGAAAGTTACACCAGTTACACCAAACCTCTAGTCTCTTAGGGTTTCTCTTAGCGTTGATCACGTAGATTTCCAGTTCCACACCAATCAGAAACTTAATAATCCTGCTAGAGGGCTTATTAGACCTTTTGAAGGGATCTATGTTTTACAGTTAAAACTCTAGAGGATCCTCCTCCAAAAGTGAGTCATTTGGTAGAAATCTGAGATTTGCTCTGTGGTGCTGCTTGACACTGTGGAAGTCACACAGGAAAATCTTTTTCCTTTTATGTACCATTTCCTTTTTCCATTTTTAATCATTCCCCATTCACATCTTTGCTCTTCTCCTGTCTTTCAAGTGCCTCCAGTTTTCAAGTGTATATCCATTTTGCTGCTAGATGACTCCTCTCCCGAGCTTCATACTGGCAGGAGAAACTGCTTCTGGCAATGAGTCTTCTTCTTTAGTATTAAAACCCACCGAGGCAGTGCTTTTCAGTACTAAGCCAGTGCTTTATACAGCAAGCAGTAGTCTGATAGCAGAAGACATATACACTTATAGTTTGTAAGGCTGAAAACTGGAAATTAGCAAAGCAAATTAATATTGAGGAACCTGTGATTTTTCCAGCGGCCCTGATCATGATTCTTTTGTGGTCTGGTTAGGGGTTGGATAACACAGAAACCTTGGGTTTCTTCTACTGCCACCTCCATCCTCTGCATTCTTCTTTTTTGTCTTCACTGAATGACCACCCTCACAGAGATCAAACTTCTCCCAACATTGGTCCTGCTGGTATGCTGGTATGTAAAACTTCTGGTCCTCCTTGCATGTAATTGAAGCAAGAGCCTCAGTTACATAGGCCTTTCCTCGGTCTGTGTTTTTCAAGCCGGTACTATTGTGCTGCCTGTGTGAGGTCACTGAGACTACTGGACGAAAGAAATATTTACATTAGAACCTGACTATCCACCTGTAATGCCACGCTTAAATTTGTCTACAGCGTTTTCCATATGTTTAGGGCCCAGGCAGTCAGTGAAAATCTGTTATTTCTGTTGCAAAATCTGCTTTGCATGATTTTTGAGATTTACCTGCCAAAGGGTTTAATATTGTCCTAATTTTGGGCTAAGTAAATAGTGCGCTTTGTGTGGAACTGGAAACCAAAACACCTAAGATTACATTTGGTGTATTTTCTGTGATTGGTAGAAACAGAAAAAAAACCCATAATATCAATTTCTATAATTAGAAAAGTACAAAGCACTTTTAAGCATTAAAATGCCGCGTTAAACATGGTTCCCTTTCGAAAGAAGGAAGTGTTACGATTTAGTTAACAGCCCAACATCTCTTTATATGTTAATGGTGTCCCTGGATTTCTAATTTGGCATAATTTTAAGGATTGCCTGGTGTAAGTGAAGAACTTTGGTTGAAATGGTTCAATTGCTTAACCATTAATTCTGTTCATTACTTCCAGAGAGTATCTGGCAATTTTCAAGAAGACAGTTGCAATGCATGAAGTGTTCTTGTGTCGGGTGGCAGCACATCCTATTTTGCGGAAAGATTTAAACTTCCATGTTTTCTTGGAATATAACCAGGATGTAAGTATTAAAGTGTATTGGCAGAATCATTAACCACACTGTTTCATTGTGCAGATGGAGAAAAATAGGTGCCTTTTAGGTTGTCTTCTGAAGTAATTTACAGGGATTTGTTAATAATATAACTGAATTTCGCTTTGGGACCTTGTCAGTAAAATGGCAGTAATTCATACTGCCATTGCCTGGTGCACTAGAGCTCAGTAAAATGTATCTTCGTAAACTAAAAGTTAGTGAGGCCAAAGGTCACCAAATAAATGATTGTTAGAGGTGAGGACAAAAACTGCACTTGTGCACCTTGCTTCTGCTATAGTTGATCGCTGGTGCTGACTCAGCTCTGGTGGATGATTCTGCCCTTCTAACCTAGTTTCCGAGAAAAACTCTGAAGGAAACCAGAAGACCTTTGACAAGAGGGGAACAGAATTTCAATGAGGAATTGAATGAGCAAAAAGGGTGGAAGGAAGAGGATGGGAAAAAGCCGCATGTCCTACTGGAAAAGGCAGTACCAATTGCTTGCTGTGTGAACTTGGGCAAGTCACTACTTCCCTGTGCGTTAGTTTCCTCAGCTGTAGAATGGAGGCTAAATATCTTTTCTCCTTCCTAGTTAGAGTGTGAGCTCCATGTGGGACAGGGACTGAGTCCAACCTGATTAGCTTGTATCAGCGCTTAGAACAGTAATTGACACATAGTAAGCACTTAACAAATACAATAATAATAATTATGGTATCTTCCAGAGTTATTCTAAATTCTTGTTTTTATTCATTCAGTCATATTTATTGAGCGCTTACTATGTGCAGAGCGCCTAGCACTGTTTTGCCTTTGTAATCCCCCCCTTTACTTTTTTTTGATTCTACTGTCTCTTAAGTACCAAGCTAAATCCTCAGCAGTAATTTGCAGTAATTCTGTAGCACCTTGCAGGGATGTGCTTGTAGAGCCAAGACGTTTATCGGCCCCCAAAATTCTGAACAGTCCTATCTCTTTTGGAAGATATTGGGGGCGGTTTTGGTTCTGTTCTCTTTCTCCCCCTTTTAGACTGTGAGCCCACTGTTGGATAGGGACGGTCTCTATATGTTGCCAACTTGCAGTAAGCGCTCAATAAATACGATTGATTGATTGATTGGAGGGGGAATGGTGAGACAGGGCTGTGGAAAGGAGAGGAAGTTCCTTCCACTGATTCCCCTAAACAGACCCGTGCTTATATGATGAGCCTAAGTGAAAAGGCCTAGTGAAATAGGGAGTGCCCCCTCTCCCCACGTTCCCCTCCCAAATGGTTCTCAGAGCCACGTACTTGGGTACGTACAGGTTCTTGGGTGGAATGCAGCCTTACAAAGAGTAAAACTGCCATCACAATGTCACAAACCACCTCACTTCCAGGCAGTATTCCCCTCACCCTCCACCCCCACCCCCCTTGTCCCCAGCAGCCCCGTGCGGTATATGGAGTGTTGTCTGGGCTTTGGTGCTTCCTATTGTATTTACATGGGGCAGGGGCTTTTCCCCGGACCACATAAGTCTGCAGAAGAATCCTGTCAGTTGTATTTCAGTGTTTATTGTGTGCAGAGCACTGTACTAAGTAACACTGTAACACATTCCCTTATCAGTGACCTTACCAGTTAATACAACCGGGTCTGCCCCTCTACAGGGGAAAGAATGGACTGGATATGCTTATGAGTCATCTGGCCCAAGGGTTTATCAGCCTGGCCCACATTTTTGGACCACTGTGAGCCTCCAGTGCTTAGCACAGTGCTTGACACATAGTAAGGACTTAACAAGTATCAATTATTAAAGATGTACAAGGCTGTTGTAGTACTGGTGCCGCAAGAGCACTATAAAAGCCTCTGGGAAACTGAGTCAGAATAAAAAAATAGGATTACTGACTTCCAGTCTTATGCGTAGACAAACTTCCTTTTAGTTTAATAATATGAATCTCAAACAAAGACTCTTTACCACATGTTCCTTCTGTAACTCACTTGCACAAGGCTCATTGGCCAGGAGTGGGAAAGTGACCATCATTGGGGAAACAGGAATTCTCTTTTGGAAGCAGTGTTGCCTACAGGATAGAGCACAGGCTTGGGAGTCCGAAGGACATGGGTTCTAATCCCAGCTCCGTCACTTGGCTATTGTGTGACCTTGGGCAAGTCACTTCTCTATGCCTCTCAGTTCCTTCATCTGTAAAATGGGGATTAAGATTGTGAGCCCCACATGGGACAAGGGACTATGTCCAACCTGATAAGCTTGTGTCTACCCTAGTGCTTAGAGTGCATGACACATAGTAAGTGCTTAACAAATACCATTAAAAAAAAAGTATTTTGAAAACCACACGTAGCAATGGTCTTACTAGGAGCCCGAATCACTTTTAACCTCTGCTTATGGTCCAGGGTTTGAGTTCTTGAAACTTGTTTAAAGGAAAATTCACATTATAATACACTGTGATTAGTATCGTGAATATGTGCACATTATGTAGACAGACGTGCTTTTGGAAAAAAGTTCGCAGTACTTCCCTCAGGTTCTAGCCAAAAGGAAAGGAAAAAACTATATATGAGCTGACAATAGACGTAAATAATAATAATAGTAATAATAATAATGGCATTTATTAAGTGCTTTACTATGTGCAAAGCACCGTTCTAAGCACTGGGGAGGTTACAAGGTGATCAGGTTGTCCAGTGGGGGGCTCAGAGTCTTAATCCCCATTTTACAGATGAGGTAACTAAGGCCCAGAGAAGTTAAGTGACTCGCCCAGAGTCACACAGCTGACAATTGGCGGAGCCGGGGTTTGAACCCATGACCTCTGACTCCAAAGCCCGTGCTCTTTCCACTGAGCCGTGCTAGGAGGAGTGAGTCAATCCTTTAGTCAGGGGGGTTTATTGAACACGTAATATGTGCAGAGCACTGTATGAAGCGTTTGGAAGATTTGGTAGACATGTTCTTTGCCCACCAGAGTCCTCAGGCCTGTTACCTCTCTGGCAGGTTAGTTATTGTTTTCAACAGTCACACCATGCCTGTATTTTAAGTGTTGGAAAGCCTACTTCTGCCTGTCAGCTCCCACTGGACAGGTCATCTCTCTGGGAGCGGCCGTGGTCTCAGGAGCCTTTGATTACTCAAATAAAAGGATAGCTTTCAGCCAAGGTCCTTAGGAACTGGCAGCATTTATTTTCCAAAAGATCTAGCCGCAAGAAAAATTGTGCATATTCTCCCACTGCCTCCTTTAATATGAGTTCTGCACAGAAAGATGACTTTTCCACGGGTAATGTTAAAGGCACACGGTGCTTCAAATATTATAACCACCAGAAGATGCTTCCTTTTTCTTGCTTCTCAAGAAAACCCCCAGCCACAAATTTGTCTTTATCTTTCAGTTGAGTGTTCGTGGGAAAAATAAGAAAGAGAAGCTTGAAGATTTCTTTAAAAGCATGGTGAAGTCAGCCGATGGTGTAATTGTTTCTGGAGTAAAGGTGAGACTTGATTTCCAACTCTGTTAACTTGAAGTACAGTTTGTCATCTTTTAAATTGAGGGGAGAACCGAATTCCAAATAAGTAGAAGGCAGGACTTGAAACGCAATCATTGTGCATGAACTTGGAATTAATTGTGCCAGAGAATATGAAAAGATACTGCTCTGCTTAGTTGACGAGGCTCATGAATCAGGTTATCGGATGTAAATCTTTACGGTTGCAGTAATGTTCATTTCACACTCTGTTGTTTTGTTCAGGACTGGTTTAATTGGTAGGTGGAACTCTCTCCCTGGAGAACTGAAGGCACTTGGGCCTCTGCCTATCCTCTGGCTCTTTGAGCTTGGCCCTTAGTAGCCGTGGGGAAACTTCAGGACAGAGGCCTTTTTAGAACCCTTGAGATGTAAACCCGTTACCGTGTAACCCTTCTTCTACTGAATAATGAAACTGCCCCAATTAAAGGGATTTTTTTGTGTGTAAAAGGCTTTAAAAGTGAATTATGTTGCAGTTACAGTGGTTTAGGAAAATTAAATTACATGAAGAGTTTTGTTACAAAGATACTTTAATTCGTCTGAGTAATGGAGTAGGGGAAATGTAGGTTTTAAAAAGGCAGTTTATTTTCTGGGGAGGGTGAGGACAGGTGGAATCCGTTTCCTTGAGTAGTTTAATCAGAATTGGTATGGAGGTTAAGTAACTGCTTAAACTTCTGCTGGTCTCTGGTCGGTGAATACTTTGTGAAGCAGCTCAAACTCACTAATTTGTCACCCCTTTGGAATCTGCAGTTGTTCAAGGCTATATTTTAATCTGGTTTGCTTCACTAAGCCCATCGACACATGGACTGGAGCACAGAATACAGAACTAAAGTTGCTTTATTTTCTTTCAAGTCTCCTTCTTCACTGGCAGTTTGACGCTGCCACAATGGGGAAGTGAACAGGTTTGAGGCACAAATGTGGGAGGATTTTGCATTTAGGGCCTAGTGCCCAGAAACCCACCGTGAGCGGGTCGTGAGGAGCCCAGTGCAGCCTGCTGCCATGTACCCAGTTTCAGGTCACTCTCTGAATAGTATGAGTCACTCAGACTTAAAATTGCAGAATCAAAAAATTGTATTTCTTGAGCACTTACTTTGTGCGGAGCACTGTACCCAGCGCTTGGGAGAGTACATTGTAACAGAGTTGGTAGATATGTTCCCTGCCCACCCCAAGCTTAGAGTCTAGAGGGGAGGCATCCAGGTGATGTGATTGAAAACCTCTGTTCTCTCCAGTTGCCTCTTTTGCAAATCTTTTTTTTTTTTTTTTTGGTTTCAGACAATGTGTTAATTGATAACTACTCACAATAGTTTATCATATTCTGGGGAAGAGAGGGAAAGGTTAGCAGGATGGGGGTGGGTATGAAGCGGGTGGCTTTCTATGACTAGTCTTTCCATGTGTTTCCATGACTAGTCCTCCGGCCTGCACGTTGTTTGATCAGAAGCTTCTTTTGCACTTGCAGGAGTTCTTGTTAACTGTCCAACCCCCTTGCTGTGTTGGTAGTAGAGTAAGGAATCACCCAGAATGGTAATACTTACATAAAGTGATTTACCTAGGCCCCTGGCAGAGACAAGTGAAGATTTTGGAGGCCATGGGCGGATGAAAACCATGTGTTTATTTTGTCTTGATCTACAGGACGTAGATGACTTCTTTGAGCATGAGCGAACGTTCCTTTTAGAATATCACAACCGAGTTAAGGATGCATCTGCCAAATCGGATAGGATGACAAGGTCACACAAAAGTAAGGTTATGCTGTCTTACAAGGAGTGGTGAAATCGCAATGTGCTTGATTTAGTTTGAGGTCGAGGGCTATTTTAAATGACTCTTCAGTTGGAAATTGTTTTGTTCGGGTGAATAGTTGATGTCATATGCTGCTTCATATTTGACTGTAGCTCTAAAAGACCGATGGGAATAAGAAAAGTCTCAAACATAGAAATGGTCTTTTTCCTCTTTAATCATTCATTTGGGGGTGGTTGGGAGTTACTTTGGTTATTTGTTTTTCACTAGAAGACTTGCTCTTAGTGACTTGCAAATTTCCTCAAGTGCAAAGCCAGGCAACCTACACATTTCAGTTGCATAGTAAGGAATACAGTTCTGAACTAAAGAAGTAGGAGACTCCGTTGTGTCTATGAATAGCTCAAGCAAGTCACGTGTATTGGATTTGCATTGGATTTGCCTCCTAGGGAGGAAAATAAGCGTCTCCACCGGGTGAGCCCCAAGCATTATGAGGGGAGTAGAGTCCCTTGAGTTGGCATAGCCATTCTCATTCACTTCCTGGAGAACCCCCCTGTGTGGCAAAGGGCAGTGGCGGGGCGAGGGGCGATGTTAATTTGCATCCATTAAAATGGCCTTTTTGCTGGAAGCCAGCCCTTTGTCTAACTTAAAAGTTTCCAAATAATAGACAGCAAGCTGGTCTCCCTGACAAAAGTCAGGAGTCAGAAAAATAGAGAATCACCTGCTGGGGGTCAAGTATGAGACCTGGAAAGAAATTTTCAAATTCTCAGATAGTTCCCCCAATAGAGTACCGCTTTACGAGAGAGAATTTCAAAATGGTAGTGAGCTTGTCTAAACACTGGAGGGAAATATCTTTTTTTTTCATATAAAATACAATTTCCTGAACTTATAAAAAATCAATTTTCTAAACAACCCCTGAAGTCGTTAATTGAAATCAGGTTATTTGGGACCCTTAAATATCTTCATTTTTATCAGTTGTTTATGAGGCTGGTGCTTGGGGCAAAGAGAGAGCATTAAATATAAGAAAAAAAGATTTTCCATATTGGGTCTGTCTAGTATTGTGCCTCCCACAATGGCACCAAAGAGCTTAATTTCCCTTCTTGATATCCACCCTCACGTATCTTCTAATGTTCCTAACAACCCATTCTGCACCTGCCCCATTTCCCTTTCTCCCTACACATCTATCTGTGATAATAAACTCAGCTTTTCTTGTCCATCCTTTTGTTAATCTTGAACTACCACATTCAGTGATTATCCACAGCTCTACCCCTGTGGGATTTAGGGAATAAACTGCTCTGCCCAATGCAATTTAGGATTATCTAAACTGGAATCTAACATTTCTAGGTCAGGCTGACCTAGTACACCATGTTAGTCGTGATTCATGTCAGCCAGATGAAGAGGAAAAAAATAACCTGTTAGCTTTCTCTTCCTTTTGATTGTTACTCCTTACATAAGATTGTATGACCGCTTGATTTCTTAATCTGAATTTGGGGATGTAAAAGCAGTGAATGGATTTCATTATTCAGAATGCAGGAGACTTTAGAATCTGAATTCTGACTAGCAGCATGAGAACATAAAAAATATTCTTTTGCAAGAGTATAGTTTAGAGGAGTTGTATAGCTTGGTATTTTTCCTTATATCCTGTGACACTGAATTTTTTTTTATTTTGGAAAGTAATGATCAACTAAATCTTAAAAACTATCTTTTTAGGTGCTGCAGATGATTATAATAGAATCGGTTCTTCATTATATGCATTAGGAACACAAGATTCCACAGATATATGCAAGTAAGCACTTTGTTTAAATAGCATTAAAGATAAATTCACAGAGAGGTAGTAGTACAGCAAATTTGGTTTGTAGCTTTGGACTCAGCTATCCCGGGATTTCTCTTTTTTGTCCTAAACACGTACTATCGCTTCACTTCTAAAGACCCTTTAGTGGCGATTATTATAGAGTAAAAAACGATTGATTCATCATTCAGTCGATCAATCAATGGTATTTATTTAGCGCTTACCATGTGCAGGGCACGGTACTAAACTCTTGGGAGAGTACAATACAGCAGAATTAGCAGACACGTTCTCTGCCCATAACGAGCTTACAGTCTAGAGGGGCACCTCTTACGAGTGTTCAGATATCTTTTACCATAAATGTTCCAAAACAAACAGCTCTTTTCTGTTACCCAAATTCGCTTGTTCTATCTGTGTCCTTATCCAGATGAATTTAGGCAAGATGTAGTGTTTTCCTTTTTTGCTAGAGAGGCCGGAAGCTTAAAATTAACATGGGTATTTGAGTAACTACTTAAAAATTTGGAAATGAAGTGGAAAAATCATTGACTTCCAAGAATGCAACTGACTGAAAATTTTTCCCCTTCCAGATTTTTTCTCAAAGTGTCAGAGTTGTTCGATAAAACACGGGTAAGTACCGTCACTGCAGTTTGGGGAAGGGGGGAGAGGGGTGTCGAAAATATGCTTGCTTTTAGCAGGGCAGAGTGAGCAGAATTTAGTTATAATTGAGGGGAAGGGGTTACTGGGTTAAAATACCGGAGGGATAGAATCATTCAACCCTAGGGTGTTTAACTGGAAATGTAGTGTGCTGACTTGTGCTTTCAAAACTGTCTTTAGTCCACAGGGGGAAAACTGTAATTCATTATGCAGGGCAAGGCCAATTCCACAAAGGACAAGGCCTAGGACATTACTCATCAGATTGGTGGGCCCGGTAGATCGGGATAAAGCAATAGTTTCATTACAGTCTGGCTATAGCAAGGCTTTCGATTCTGCTTCAGGTTACTCATCGATAAATCTGGCCATACTGCTAGTAGAGGGCACGGCAACGTTTGGGTAGTAGGGATCTAGTAGGGTAGAAGCGCTTAGTACAGTGCTCTGCACATAGTAAGCGCTCAATAAATACGATTGATGATGATCTGAGAGTTTCAAGATTCTGTTGTTATTAGCGTTTGCTGTCGCGGCCCGTCCTTGACCAGCCTCAGACTAGCTAACGATTTCATCAGCGGGTCGGGTGATGGGACCATTCTGGGTTCATTAAATTTCGAGATGACAATAAACTGAAAAGGTGGACTAGCACCCCAGAGGACAAGATTAGAATCCCAACATGATGTTGGCAGTAAGAAATAAGAGTCGTTAAGCCAACACCGTAAAGAAGAGGTGTGGGAATCCGTTCAGATTCTCCGGAATCCTTGTCTGTCAGCTCGGTCGCTACATTTTAATAGCCTTGACCCTTGGCTGTCAAAATTATAGTCCAGAAAGCTAACAGGTTATTTTTTTCCTCTTTATCTGGCTGACATGTCCAGAGGGGATTGTTTTATGGGAACATCTGCTAATTGCGATTGCTCCATATAAAATTAGGCACTCAATTGTATTTATCGAGTGCTTATTGTATGCAGAGCACTCTATTTATTTTACTTGTACATATCTATTCTATTTATTTTATTTTGTTAGTATGTTTGGTTTTCTTCTCTGTCTCCCTCTTTTAGACTGTGAGCCCACTGTTGGGTAGGGACTGTCTCTAGATGTTGCCAACTTGTACTTCCCAAGCGCTTAGTACAGTGCTCTGCACACAGTAAGCGCTCAATAAATACGATTGATTGATTGATTGATTAAACGCTTGGGAGAGTACAATATAACAATATTGGTATATACGTTCCCAGCCCACAACAAGCATACAGTCTATAGGGAGAGAGAGATTAATATAAAGAAATAAATTACAGATAGGTACATAAGTACGACGGGTGAGAGTTGGTGGCGAGATAGATGAGATCGAGGGACAGTAAATAGGTGGGCATTAGAGGAGCCAGCACAACTCATTTTCTTCTAGATTTCTCCTGACCATTGGGAAGAATTAACAGTGTTGTAGGCTCTATAGAAGTGGCTTAGTTAGAAGTTTGGTATGGTAGCAGTCGATTTACAAATAGCTGTAACTTTTAAAACTCATTAAACAAAAGTCTAGAGGAATTCTCTTTTTCTGTAGTATTACCTGTTACGGTAATATTTGGGGAAACTGCTTGGCCTAGTGGAAAGACCAGGGGATTGGGACTCAGGAAACCTGGGTTCATTCATTCATTCATTCATTCAATCATATTTATTGAGCACTTTCTGTGTGCAGAGCACTGTACTAAGCGCTTGGGAAGTGCAGGTTGGCAACATATAGAGACAGTCCCTACCCACCAGCGGGCTCACAGTCTAGTCTAATCCCAACGCCACCACTTACCTGCTGGGTGACCTTGAGACTTAACTTCCCAGTGCTTCAGTTCTCTCATCCGTAAAATGGGGATAAAATAGCTGCTCTCCCTTCCTTTTGCTATGATCCCCCTGTGAGATGAAGACCGTCTCTGAATATCTTGTATCTACCCCAGCACTTAGCATGGTGCTTGGCACATAGTAATCACTTCTTAATAAATCCCATCATCATTATTTAACAGGTACCAATTTAGAACAACAAAATCCAGAGGGCATTTTTTAAAAAATAGATGACATTAGGGTTATCATTCTAGACCTGAATTCTTACTTTGGGTAAAAGATCCTGAAAATGGCAAGTCTTCAATCCATCAAGGGGACATTTTTTTTAATGACTACCCCTTGTTAAGCCCTTGGGAGTGGCTTTCCTTTGAAAAAGTGAAAAAACAGGACAGTCTGTTACCTAGCAAATTTGACTGAAATACAAGAGCCCTGCTCTGACTTTTCCTTCATTCATTCAGTTGTATTTATTGAGTGCTTACTGTGTGCAGAGCACTTTACCGAGCGCTTAGGAGAGTACATTACAACAATAAGCAGTCACATTCCCTGCCCACCATGAGCTTACAGTCTAGAGGGGGGAGGCAGACATCAGTCAGCTCTTTCGAATATTTTACAGTTTATTCAAATTATAGATTAGTTTCCAGATTGCAGCTGCTCTCTGGCTGGTTGGCGTTGCTTGAAGCATGATCTCTCAAGCCAGGGAATAGGTTGTCTCCAGGCAGCTGTAGGAGGGAAGATCTGCAGCTTGGCCCCAAACATTAGTCAGGAGGTTTCTTTTTTGTTCCTGGCTTTCATAGGTCTGCCTGCCCTCAATGATGTAAATGTTTCAAAGCAGAAATAGTTCTGGAACACAACTTGGAGGAAATCGCTCCCAAGGGAGAGGGCAGGAAGAATACAAAATAACCTCATAGGTTTTAGGGCTGGAATCCCTTGCAACACTCTTGCCTCTTAGTCGCCTTAAGTTGTAATCAGGCTGGAAAATATAAGGAACTTTTCTAGGGATTTTCCATTTCCATTTCCATTTTGATAGTAGAGTGGGCCGGGGTAGCAAGATGAATGCAAGCAGATCTAAACCCCATCCAGAGCTGTTAGGTCTGAGGCTAAATGGCTGGATTGAGTTGCCCGTGGACTCCCTCCCAGCCCATCCTGGGAATGCTATTGAGCAGGATGATGTCTGGCAGGAGGAGGGAAGGAGGGAGAAGGCTTCGGATCAATCAGTCAAATCAGTCATATTTATTGAGTTCTCACAGTGCACTTGGGAAACTACAGTGTAACAATATAACAGACACATTCCCTGCCCACAACAAGCTTACAGTCTAGAGGGGGAGACAGACATTCATATAAATAAATTATGGATATGTACATAAGGGCTATAGCACCAGGAGGGGGGATGAATAAAGGGAACAAGTCAGGGCGATGCAGAAAGGAGTGGTAGAAAAGGAAAAGAGGGCTTAGTTTGGGAAGGCCTCTTGGAGGAGGTGTGCTTTTAGTAAAGTTTTGAAGGTGAGGAGGGTAATTGTCTGATGGATACGATGAGGGACGGCGTTCCAGATGAGAGTGGGTGAGAGGTCGGCGGAGAGATAGACGAGATGGAAGTAAAGTGAGTAGGTTGGCGTTAGAGGAGTGAAGTGGGCAGCTGGGTTGTAGTAGGAGAATAGTAAGGTGAGGTAGGAGGGGGCAAAGTGATTAAGTGCTTTAAAGCCAATAATAAGGAGTTTCTGTTTGTTGCAGAGGTGGATGGGCAACCCTGGAGGTTCTTGAGGAGTGGGGAAACATGGATTGAATGCTTTTGTAGAAAAATGATCTGGGCAGCAGAGTGAAGTATGAACTGGAGTGAGGAGGGACAGGAGGCAGGGGGTCAGCAGTAATCAAAGTGCGATAGGATAAATGCTTGGAATAATGTGGTAGCAGTTTGGATGGAGAGGAAAGGATGGATTTTAGCAGTGTTGTGGAGGTCGAGCCTACAGGATTTAGTGATAGATTGGGTAGGTAGGTTGTATGAGAGAGAGGAGTCAAGGATGATGCCATGGTTATGGGCTTGTGAGACAGGAAGGATGGTGGTGCCGGCTGCAGTGATGGGAAAGTCAGGGGAAGGACAGTGTTTGGGTGGGAAGATGTGGAGTTCTGTTTTTGACATGTTAAGTTTGAGGTGATGGCAGGACATCCAAGTAGAGATGTCTTGAAGGCAGGAGGAAATGCAGAATTGCAGAGAGGGAGAGAGATCAGGGCTGGAATTGTAGTTTTGGGAATCAGCCGCATAGAGGTGGTAGTTGAAGCCATGTGAGCCAACGAGTTCTCCAAGGGAGTGGGTAAACATGGAGAATAGAAGGGGACCCGGAACTGGATCTTGAGGGACACCCACAGTTAGGGGGTGGGAGGCAGAGGAGGAGCCCAGGAAATAAACTAAGAAAATGGAAAGTCTGCACTTTTGATATGTTGCCAATTTGTACTTCCCAAGCGCTTAGTACAGTGCTCTGCACATAGTAAGCACTCAGTAAATACGATTGATGATGATGATGATGTCTGAAAAACCTACATTGCTTTTCCTTTTTCAGAAGATAGAAGCACGAGTGTCTGCTGATGAGGACCTCAAACTTTCTGACCTTCTAAAATATTACTTAAGGGAATCTCAAGCTGCTAAGGTGAGAATGTAACTTCATTTTTGTCGATGTTCGTGTTTTGTCCATTTGTGTAGGCAATTGGAGTTCTGATTAGTCCCAGGGATTTTTTCCTTCAATAAACTGTTACCCTGACATCTTAATGTTCCCTTCCATCCCTGCATACCCAAAATGCTTACTGAAGCCAACCACCCTTCCGGATCAAACTGCTGCTTTGCCTCAAAGCCCGAGACGCTGAGCACAGCACTCTTTCTGTCTTATCTCTGCCTCTGCTGGTGCTCCCTGCTGGGGTTCCCAGAGTTCCCGTTATCCATCCCTCTCCTCAGTCAATCAGTTGCCCTTATCGAACTCCTGCTGTGTGCAGTCCAAGGTTACTAAGTGTTCGGGAGAGCACAAAAAGTGTAGTTAGCAGACATAATCCCTGCCCTCAAGATAAAGGAAGAAGGACTATGGGGTATGTGTATAGCAGAAGTCATGGGTTTGAATCCTGGCTCCGCCACTTGTCGGCAAGTCACTCAACTTCTCTGTGCCTCAGTTCCCTCATCTGTAAAATGGGGATTAAGACTGTCAGCCCCACGTGGGACAACCTGATCACCTTGTAACCTCCCCAGCGCTTAGAACAGTGCTTTGCACATAGTAAGCGCTTAATAAATGCCATCATTATTATTATTATTATTACTGAAGTGATTGGGTATGTAAGATTTGTATATAAGGGCTACAGGAGGTTGTGCGTATACAAGTGAGTAAGTGGTACTAAAGTGGCAGTGGGAGGGGAAGATCCAAGACGTTCTCCTGGAAGGTAAATGATTTTAGCAAGTCTTGAAGATGGGGATTTGGAGAGGGAAGAAGAGAGCTGATTGATTAAGTGCCTTAAAGACAGCGGTCAGGAGTTTCTGCTTGGTGAGAAAAGGGAGAGGTAAAGGTGGGAGGCTTTTTGCAAATTGAGCCGATATAGGCGTGGAACAACTATGTCGAAAAATGATCCGGGATGCAGGTATGGACTGGAGGCAGGGAGAGCTGTGAGTGAGGCGGCCTTCCCAAGTATCGGGGTGCTCTGGAGGTTCGTGTACCCTTGGTGAAAGCCTCTGGGTTAGAGCATCCAGCTCCTGTCCCTCCCAGAACTCCTCACTCTGCAGCCATCAATCAATCAATCAATCGTATTTATTGAGCGCTTACTGTGTGCAGAGCACTGTACTAAGCGCTTGGGAAGTCCAAGTTGGCAACATATAGAGACAGTCCCTACCCAACAGTGGGCTCGGCTGTGGGGTGCCCAGGAGGACAAAGCCCACACACATGCAGAGGGAGGGGGGTGACATGTTGCTGTGGCTTCCAGGTAGCATATTTTACTCACAATTGTACTGTTTTACAGGATCTCTTGTACAGAAGATCCAGATCACTTGTGGATTATGAAAATGCTAATAAGGCACTTGATAAAGCCAGAGCCAAGAATAAAGACGTTCTTCAGGCAGAAACCTCACAGCAAATGTTTTGTCAGAAATTTGAAAAAATATCAGAATCAGCAAAACAAGGTATTTTTCGGGCAGTCTTTATTTGTAAAGGATGTCCCGGGCCAGAGTGTGCATGAGATGCCAAATTTCAGTTTATTTCTTTTACAGAACTTATAGACTTTAAAACTAGAAGAGTCGCTGCATTCAGAAAAAATTTAGTGGAATTGGCAGAATTGGAGCTGAAGCATGCAAAGGTAATAATGGAATACACTATTTAAGGTTTGAAGTACTAGAAATCCTAGTTCACCTGAGAAAAGTGAGTGGACATTCTTGAGTAACAGTTTTTGTTTTGTCCTGGGCAATAATTTCAATTTGTCTATCCTCCTAGAGTAGTCTGCCTCTTCCGAGCTGTGGAGTGCAACCAAAGCTCTTGAAATTAAACTAGTTTCACGTAGCTGCTCGTCCTCACTGAGGTTTGCTAGAAAACTTGCTGAGGAAATACCAAGGTATATATTACGATGTGATCTGAAAGACCTCCTCAATAGGAATATATAATTTTTGAAAGTGTTAGATTTAAGCCTCAAGGATCATGGAGATCTTTTCATTTGCTTGAGGATGTTTATAGGTGATTCGTTAAGTGGTTTACACCAGATTTATTCCTTGTGAAAAATAATACCTGCTCTAAGTAGACCATTGGGAACGGCTTGTCAGCTCAAATTCCAACTGCCTGGCAAGAAACAGTACTATCCATTTCCATTTGTCGTTACCTGACTTTCCACTTAGAACAGTGCTTTGCACATAGTAAGCGCTTAATAAATGCCATTATTATTAATAGTCACCATGATTGTTCCTCTGAACAACAACAAAGACCTGCCTTGCTTAATATCACCAGGTTTACAAAGGTTATGCATAACATCACTGCAGAGCTTTTATATTAGATCTTAATTGTTGGTAGCAATTGAAGGGAAGTGTTTGCTTGTATTGTTTAAATTGGAAATAGATGATGCGGTGCAAGTGCCTCCATTCCTTTTTGATCTTGAACAAGACACTTAACTTTTGTGCCTCAGTTTCTCCGCTTGTAAAACAAGGGGTAATGCCTGCCCTGATCTCCTTCACGCGGAATATTTCAAATAAGGTACTATTTGTGAAAAGTATTCAGCTCTTTGGAAGAAAGTGAAAGGGTGATATTAGTCTGGCTCCTATCCAGCTACTGGGGCTGTAGGAGAGCTGGGAATGCCTGGGATTCTTTTGTACCTGAGGAAAGAGAGAAAGGGGATTTGCTGTTAGGTGAGGGGAGCGGTGTGTATGTGTGTGTGAGTGAGTAATGTAATTATATTTGCGTGCTAAAAAGAAAATGCCACGCCAAGCACCCGTGTACTTTACAGAAGCAAAAAACATTTTGGGAAATGATCTCCTGTTTTCTTCTTCGTGAAGTGAAAATTAAAAGCAGGCCGCAGATACCTTGAAACTTTCAATTCCCTAATTTGAAGCAATTAGTCCTATCGCCAGTTCCTCTCAGCTGAGAACTCTACCTGTGTGCCTCTTTATACTTTGGTATGCAGTCATAGAGCAGGCTACTAAGCTGAAGTGTAAAGAAAGCTAATGCAGAACTCTAGTATTTTTCAGAACATTTAGAAGTATTGGCCACAAACCAAGAATAGATGGGAGGAAACAGTCTGATTAATAACGGAACTCACTGCCACAAAACAGTGAGCTCCAAGGCACCACATGTTGTTTAAGTTGCTGAAATCGTATAGAAAGTGGGCATTCTTTAAGTTAAGAAAAAGTTGCAAATGAGATCCAGTCGTGTTCAATAATTAAAGTACTTGTTAAGTACTTACTATGGGCCAAGCACTAGGGTAGATCCAAGTTAATCAGGTTGGACACAGTCCCTGTCGCACAAGGGGCTCACAGTCTAAGGAGCGAGTAGGATTTAATTAACCTCCATTTTGCAGATGAGTTTACTGTGTAGAGAAGTCGTGACATGCCTAGCTATAGCTATATAGCTATACTTCTATTTATTCTAACGGTTTTGACACCTGTCTACATGTTTTGTGTTGTTGTCTGTCTCCCCCTTCTAGGCTGTGAGCCCGTTGTTGGGTAGGGACCGTCTCTACGTGTTGCCGACTTGTACTTCCCAGGCCCTTGGTACAGTGCTCCGCACACAGTAAGCGCTCAAATAAATACGATTGAATGAATGGGTGAATGCTGTGGGGTTGAGAGAGGGGTGAGTAATGTTGGTCATGGGTTCTAGTCCCAGCTCCCCCACATAAATAAATAAAATAATGATGGCATTTATTAAGCGCTTACTGAGTGCAAAGCACTGTTCTAAGCACTGGGGAGGATACAAGGTGATCAGGTTGTCCCACGGGGGGCTCAAGGTCTTAATCCCCATTTTACAGATGAGGGAACTCAGGCCCAGAGAAGTTAAGTGACTTTCCCAAAGTCACACAGCTGACAATTGGCGGAGTCGGGATTTGAACCCATGACCTCTGACTCCGAAGCCCGGGCTCTTTCCACTGAGCCACGCTGCTTCTCCTAATGTCTGCTGTGTGACCTTGGGCAAGTCACTTAGCTTCTCTGAGCCTCAGTTGCCTCATCTGTAAAATGGGGACAAAGACTGTGGACACATGGGACAAAGTGATCACCTTGTATCTCCCCCAGCGCTTAGAACAGTGCTTTGCACATAGTAAGCGCTTAACAAATGCCATCATTATCATTATTATTATTATTATTATTGTTATGTTTAAGATCCCACAGCAGATAAGTGGTGGAGCTGGGATTAGAACCCAGGTCTTTTAACTCCAAGGTCCACTAGGCCATACTGCTTGGCTTTAGGTTGTAGCTGGAATCCCCACTAGGATCAGGAGAAAGCTGCCTCGTCGGGTATGGGAGTGTGAAGCGTCAGGAGTTTGGCCAACATCTTAAAGCGCCCAACAAGGTTTACTAACAGACACACGACACTGGCTTTTTGGTTGGCTCGGTCCAAGCTTTCTCCTTGAATGATAAAACTAGACAATTGAATATTGTTGGACTGGGCCATGGCTTGCATCTTGTGATATGGATAACTAAATTTTCACCTTCCAGGCTTTCATTCCATTCCCATTCTGCCCGCCTGAATCACTCAGAACAGTGGGATATTTAGGGCTATATTCTCAGAGTGATTTGAAACTTGTATGCTCAGAAGTTAGGTTCCCTGAAGTTGACTTCCTTGTACAGGTAAGTACATAAGTGTACTGTTTACAGACAACTTTGGAAAATGATCAAAGTTCTCATCAAGAAGTACCGAGTGTGAATTCTCATTCAGTATTAAGTGCAATAACCTGATTGTCTAACCAAATATTTCCACCCGAAATAGGAAAAATGAAGAAGTTTCAGGAGAAGAGCAATGAAGGGATTGATGTGTTTTCCATTCAGGAAAATACAAATGCACTCAGTTCTTCCATAATCAGTATTTTCACAACACATTTTGGATAAAACCCTGTAAGGAGTTAAGGGAATATTCTCCCAGCCGCATGCGTTGATCTTGGTAGTATACAACGTCATGTCAGAAGACACGGATGTTCACGTCAGCCCAGCATGGAGGGTACTACAACGCAAGTTTTCTTCTTAAAATGGGGTTTATCAGCATAACCGTTGCATTAAGGGAGAAATGAGTGTATCCCTGTCCTTTTCCATTCTCTCGACCTGATGGGCAATACGGCAGTCTAGATAACCAAGAGGAATCAGTGTGTCTCGTCCAGTTAGGTCACGGAGCTTTAGTTTGGATGTATTGTTTTCTCTAACGCAGGTTTGCCATACTCCAGTGTTCTTACTTTTAAAGAGATTTAAAGTGATTTGTTTTCCCAGCTTCTCTAAAGTGGTGCTCAGTTGCAGGTTCTTCTGAAAATTCTTCTTTGGACAAATGCAAACTGTTTTTGTTCCTCTCTAGGGTAATTTACAGCTGCTGCAAAGCTGCTTGGCAGTATTAAATGGAGACACATAAACCATCCTCCATCCTGCCATTAACAAGGGCTGCCTTCCTTTGGATTTTAGTTTTGTTGATGACCAGGCATTACAGCTCACTGGAAACAAAAAGAATCAGCTGACGTCGTGCACATAAACATTCTCCTTTTCTTTTGCCATCTGAATAAAAGAAAAAAATGAAGTGACTTCGCTTCCGAGTGATTCCAGACTGTACGAAGCGACCGTGTACTCAATTACATGTATTCACATGTACGTTTATTTAATCGTTAAGCTTTTCTTGTTCAGAAACCAAACATTGTTTTTCGTGTGAAAGTAGCCAGTATGAATAGTATTACTTGTGGCTGCCAATCTTATTTACCTCTGTAAGTAATTTTCGGAGTTATCCATTTAAAATACGTTGTTCAGATGAATGAACTAAATATTGTCATTCGCTGAGTATTGTTACTGTCGAGCATCGTATGAATCCTTAGTTTATCCATGTATCGGTAAAGCATCCTAATCTGACATTTTAATTAATGAACATTTCTTAGACGTTTTGGAACAGACTTTGTGTAATCTTTTTTCTGTATGATTCCTGAAGAGAAGCAAATACATTAGTATATTTGCCTTAACTTGTAGACTAATCCCAATTACTGTAAAATAAACCGTGATGACAGTGATTTTTTTTTTTTTTAAACGATGTAGTCATTCTATCACGAGCTCTGTCAAAAGGAGTTGGAGTTCTGGAATCTGCCTTTGCGTTTGTTATATGGAGTTCTGGAATCTGCCTTTCCTTTGTTATATTCTTGTTTACCCTTCAGAAATGATATTTCAGGAGACTACACAGAGCACCAACCCGCTCACAAGACAATAACCGCACACCCTCAGGCCCATAGCAGGTTCCAAGTGGGATTTGAATAGGGCAAGGTAGGTACGTAGTGCTAGAAAAAGGAATCGCCGATGAAAACAGGATTGCAGTGGCCTGAATTTTACCCTGGACCCACCCACCTATCAGTCAGGTGTGGACCCGATCCCCCCGTCAGCTGGCGGACAAGAGCAGACCAGAGGGAACCGTGTTACTGGGGAAGAGCTCGGTTTCTCTATAGAGAGCTTGAGAACAAGAGTAAAGTTTCATTAGTTTGCCTTCTCAGTGTGAATGAACATTTTTAGGACTTTACTAATTTCGTGGTCGATGTGGGTTCACTTTGGACCCGCTCCCTTGTCTTTTCTAACCGCCTGTGTTTCCGAAGGCAGCAATCCTTTCGGTGAGAAAAACCACCTCTACAGGGTCAGCTGGTTTATTTCTTCTGAATTGTAGCAGGCTTGTTTACATTTTTTAAACCATTCCTGAGCTCAGCTGCAGATCTCTCCAGGTATGCAGGATCATGATTTCTTTCAGCAACTGCGTTCTGTTGCCTGGCTGTTGTAATAGCTAAATGTTTTCTTGAGGTTTTTCATCTCATTTTCTCGCCATTTAAGCTGTTACTTTTCTATTGCCTCCGGCTGGGAATTGGCGTGTGTTCTTCCATTTCCACTTCTCTGGGGATATGCAGGAGTGAAACGTACACTTAGTAGGATGAGCTTTGGTCTGAGAACCAGAGCTGAGTTTAACGTAGCTCTTCCTTCATTGCCTGCCTTTGTCGACCATGGCCATGTTGCTTCTGCCTCAGTTTCTCCAGCTATAGAAGGTGGACTCACCTACCTCACAGGGGTGTTATGAGGAATAACAGATGTTTGTAAAGTGCTTTGAAAATGTAAAGTGCTGTGGAAATGCTAAGTAGCAGTGAGTTTAGAAACTAAAAATACAAAATGCTGACTATTTCTGGTAAGCTGCTGTGCTACAGTTGGTGTTATTTTGGGATGGTTTGTCAGTTTTCATTGTCTTGGGCAAAGGGGTTGGCAGGCTCAGCTTCTTGGGCTCGAGGACTCAATTCACACCTGTAGTATTAGATAAGACTTCACTGATGGATTCCCCTCACTCTGACAGAGGATCAAAATGCCCCGCTGTGCTTATATAATATTGTGTCATTCCAGGCAAGGTTACGACCCTATTCAGGTGCTGTATTATATAAATATGTTCACCCACAGAGTAGTCTGTAATTTAGATTTGCACAGTTTTATATTACACATTATAACAGGAGAGCCCGTTTAATTCTCAAGTAGGAAACATCTTGATGACCTGTGGTTAATCAAAGGCTCAGTTAACTGGGTTTTCCCTGTTGTGTCCTGCTTGGAAACTGTTGGAAGTGAGGGGTAGAGGAGGAAGACATAATGGCAATCAAGAAGATTATCCTGTATAGACTGCAGAAAGGCAGAACAGAAGACTTGCGTCAATTAACAAAAATTCAGGTATTAAATACTTGTTGAATCTTAAATATCTGAGACTTAAGGCCCTAACCACTTCATTCTCCGTGACCGTGGCTAATACCTTATCACATCAACGGCTGCTGTCTTTCAGCAGGGCAACCGTACAGTGCTACCATACGTAGATGTCGATGGAAATTGTACCTTGACTGATTTCTGTTCTCTCTCCCTCAGCCTCCCAACAAATCATTTCTCTAGTGTTAAGGTACCATGCCAGAGCCTAATGTAGGCTGATCCTCAAATCGAGCCCCATGAAGCAAGGTTTCTATCCTGTAGCTTGGCTAGGACCAAGGCAAAGAATTGACCATTGTCCCTCTAGACTGCAAGCTTGTTATGGGCAGGAACATGTCTGCTAATTCTGTTATATTTTACTCTCCCAAGTGCTTAGGACAGTGCTCTGTGCGTTGTAACCACTCAATAAATAAAATTGATTGATTGACCTTTACTCTCTCTAAGCATTTTCTGAATTAATCTTCCTCCTCTTCAAGTTGCACAGGTTGAGGCCCTCCGGGCAATGAGATCGGCCCGGGAAGCTGGAATCCACTTTTTTTTAATGCCATTTTTTAAACTGTTTGAAGAGCTGGGGTAGATACAAGATAATCAGTGGGTAGGGACCGTCTCTATATGTTGCCAACTTGTACTTCCCAAGTGCTTAGTACAGTACTCTGCACACAGTAAGCGCTCAATAAATATGATTGAATGAATAATCAGGTTGGACACGCATGTCCCATGCGGAGTTCACAGTCTTAACTCCCATTTTACAGATGAGGTAACAGGCACAGAGAAGTTAAGTGATTTGCCCAAGGTCGTACCACAGACAAATGGTGGAAAAAGAATTAGAACTCAGGTCCTTCTGACGGGCCCTATCCACTAAGCCATGCTGCTTCTACTTAAAAAATGAGTATCTGCCCTTGAACCTACACTTTAATAGGAGAAGCAAGACAGAGGGACACGTAATCCCTCAGGCTAGGTTCTCCCATGTTTTTCACAGCTTTTCTGATCCAAAATAAAGAACATTATTGTATTATTTGTTCGGTACGAGAGGTCAGTTCATCTATTGAAAAGTATTTTGTTCATGGGATAGTCTCTCCTTGACAATAACAAGATTTCTGTTTTTAGGCTCCTAAAATTGTTTGTGATATTCCACATGCATTAGGAAATGATTCTGGTCTTGAATAGCCTTCCCTACTCTTAACTCTCTCCAGTGTTCTCAGGGAGGTGTTTGAGGTTTGTGTGCTCGGCATCCGTTTACCACTTTGATCAGTTGAAACCTGAACTTCAAACAGCATTCTTTATGCAGTAAATCAAATGTATTCAGACGGAGGAAAGGGGAGAATAAAGGAGATAGTTTTATTACGATAAATCCAAGGAAAAGCCAACCTACCTAACAGGAAACTATAGCGCCAATGCGGGTCTGACTTAACTGTCAGTCCTGGAGGTAATTCTAGGGTGATTAAGTTCTCCCTCAAGCAGATGGCTTTCTTTAGGAACCCTCCCCTACTAACTGCAGCAGCCCTCCACCAACATAAGCCAAAGATGAAACCACAATACCCCAACCCATATTTAGGACTCTCAGATTCCAGTTATTGCTATCAGTTGCAGCATTCTCCCACCTACCGTTTTCTCAGGCAGGAAAACAACACAGCAGGCAGTGCTGTCTTAGGAAATCTAAAAACTATCTGTGCCTCTGTCAGTCTGGCTTTAAAGCCCTCCAGCTGCTCTGCTCTCACGTGCTTTCCAAATCCCTACTTACTCAGACACTGCAATCTTGCTGTTGTAGATGCCTCCAGCCTTCCTGTGTCCTCAAAGAGGGAGTGGAGGAGGAGTCTTAAAGGGAAAGAAGTAAAGTAATATTATCAACATCAAAAATCAATGGTATTTATTGAGCTTTTACTGCGTGCAGAGCTTACTAGATACCTCGAAGAGAGCACAGTACAGTAGAGTTGGCAGAAGTGATCCCAGCCCTCAAGGAGTTTACAGTCTAGTGGGGGAGAGATTTTTTGAAAAATCACAGATGAGGGAAGCTGCAGAGTTTAAGGATGTATAAACAAGTGCTTTGGAACAGGAGGTGGGGTATAGAAGTGCTTAACTAGGTACTGGCCCAAGCACATAAGTGATGCTGAAAGAACAGTGAATAGGGTGGGAAAATGAAATGGGAGTCAATAAAAGTAGCATACTTGGCCCCTGCCTTTGAGGAATTTACAAATCTCTGAATTTACTCATTGATGAAGATGGAGTAGATTGTGAATTTGACCTTGCCTAGAAATTGACACGATATAGGGTAGCCATTCCACAGAGTTTTATTTTTTGTGGTTTCAGTATTTGAGAAGGAGCCACTATAGGAAATATATGTAATTTTTAGTGCTTTTTCCAAATACAGAAAAAAAGCTTATTTTCACCAGGATCCTCTTTGAAATGAATAAACCACATGCTTACTAGCTGAGATCTAGAAGTGAGAGAACAGCTTGTATGAATATATTAGCCTTTTAATAACTCACCCTTCTCTTTGGTCAAATTCTAGGCTCCTGATATGTGACCTCTCTAAAGTGTTCTTAGAATGCGTTGTCCTTGTCATGTCCTCTCTCTCCAGTGATGGGTTGGACCTTGAAAAGTTCCTGAAATGACCTTTTTCAACTGGAAGAAAAATTAATAGAACAGTTAAGTGGGCCCCTGAAGAGTGAAATGATATGTTGCAAAATGTACACCGGTGTTACTTATTTTTTTAAGGTATTTCTCCGGGGCTTACCATGTGCCAGGCAATGTACTAAACACTGGAGAAGATACAAGCTAACCAGGTTGGTCACAGTCCATGTCCCACATAGGACTCGTAGTACTAAAACCCATTTTACAGATGAGGTAACTGAGACACAGAAAAGTGAAGTGACTTGATGCAGACAAGTAAGTGGAGCTGGGATTAGAGCCCAGGTTCTTGTGATTCCCAGGGCTGTCCCGTATCCACTAGGCTTTCCTAGGCCGCGCTGCAATGGGACTGCGTGCCTATTTGGATTGGCCTTAATCCTCCTTGTGAGGCACCCCATCATGGGTTTTATGATCTTGAGGCTGATGCTGAAGAATCAGGCTTGTGGTTCATCCACAAGTCTACCAGCAGCTCTGTTGATAAGACACCATGATAATGAACTCTGCCAAAGCATCAGAAATGAAGTCAACCATGACAAAGTCTGCCGTTAGCACGTCGGGTCTGGAAAAGACATGGTTCCTGGCCGTACCCCAGCCCCTTACCCCCAAAAGTCCCCAGGCTTGTATGAAACATTCTGGGAGGGAACTGGTTTTTTAGCTAACTGAAGGTGCAGGGAAGCCGAGAACCCAGCAATTTTGAGCATCCTGTGGCTGAGAAAGATTGTCTGAGACCCACACAGGAGATATTTTTATTGTGGTAATTTGCTTCTCTCAATCTAGGCTGTACCTGAGGTAAAAAAGAAGCTAGAGTGGGTTAATACTAATTATTATCTTAATTTGGGGTTATCAATTAATCAATCGTATTTATTGAGCGCTTACTGTGTGCAGAGCACTGTACTAAGCGCTTGGGAAGTACAAGTTGGCAACACATAGAGACAGTCCTTACCCAACAGCGGGCTCACAGTCTAGAAGTTTAGTCTCCATAGACTAAACTTTCCCAGCATTTTCCCCAAGCAAAGCTTCCAGATAGGCCACGTGGCTTAAATGCTAGAGTGGGTTAATAATAATTATTATCTTAATTTGGGGTTATCTTAGACTAAACTCTTTCCCAGCATTTTCCCCAAGCAAAGCTTCCAGTTAGGCCACGTGGCTTAAATGCTAGAGTGGGTAAATAATAATTATTATCTTAATTTGGGGTTATCTTAGACTAAACTCTTTCCCAGCATTTTCCCCAAGCAAAGCTTCCAGGTAGGCCACGTGACTTAAATCCCATGACACTGGTTAATCAAACGCTCAGCTTGGCTCTGACAGTTGTAAACCTTAGTGGTTTTAATTATTATCTGGAAAACCTTGTCCTTAAGTATTCTCTGTTGGGATGTTTTCCATTTGTGTTAGCAATTAAAAGGAGATTTTGATCATTATCTAATTCGGGTGTTTGGTTCGGTCGGGACTGCTGGGACCTCCATAAAATTATTGATTGGCTTCTGGGTGTTTTTCTTAATTCCACACAACATTATTGCCAGTAAAGTGGTCCCAGTTTCAATCCAGTGGGGGGGGGGGGGGGGGACGGGACAACAACAACACCTCGTTGGAGTGTAATGATTAGAAATTCCAACTACAGGCAGGCCGTTTGGCAGTTTAGGTTAAGCCTTGGTGCCAGATCCATATTGTAATAATGGGTTGTTCTTCGCTGCCGGCCATGGTTCCAGGTTTGAATCACCATGGTTTTCTGGGGCCACACATCATTCAGTCTGCCATTTCAAATCTCCCCAGTCCCTTGCTTGAACTGAGAAGCTCCTAGCCCGTGTCCAGCTTCTTATACCAGAGGATGAGAAAAACAGCGGTGACAATTTCATCACTCTTGCTGGCGGAAAAAAAAGAGGTGGAGCTGCCCTCTTGGCTCCACCTCTCTTTCCCTACACCAAAGGGCAGGGTGAGCTAGTTTCAGCCATATTCACTGTCCGTAAAAGCTATATGAGTGAAATGAATTACGCTGCTTCTGCTACTGGTGCAAATCCCATGGAAGCAGTGGACCCCATCATCATTATAGAGTGAGCGTCTTTATGAGAGGGTTCCATTTTACCCTGCTGGAGTGGGATAAAAAGAAGCCGAAGTAGGAATGTATTTCATTCATTCATTCATTCAATCGTATTTATTGAGCGCTTACTGTGTGCAGAGCACTGGACTAAGCTCTTGGGAAGAACAAGTTGGCAACATATAGTGAGTCCCTACCCAACAGCGGGCTGTTTCTCCACAGACCAGGAAAGTTATATCCCACCACCTACCATTTATGTACCATCTGTGCACTTTTGTTTCCTCAACCTCCCATCCTACTTCTATACATATCTTACATACCCTATTATTTAAGGACCACCTCAGGAATCAATCAGTGGTATTTATTGAGCACTTACTGTGTACAGAGCACTGTACTAAGTGCTTGGGAAAGTGCAGTACGATAGAGTTGGTAGATGTGATCCCTGCCCACAATGGAGCTTACACTCTACATGGAAGGGAGAAGCTGGAATGGCTGCCCATTTTGAATGTTGGAACAACAATAATAATAATTGCGGTATTTGTCAAGTGCTTACTATGGCCAGGCACCGTTCTAAGTGCCGGGGTAGATTCAAGATAATCAGTTCGGAGACAGTCCATGTCCCAAATGGAGCTTACAGTCCTAATGACCATTTTACAGATGAGGCAACTGAGGCACTGAGAAGTTAAATGAGTTGCCCAAGGTCACACAACCAGCGAGTGGTGAAACTGGGGCTAGAACCCAGAACCTTCCAACTCCCAGGCCTGTGCTGTATCCAGTAGACCACACAAGTGATTGTAAATGTTGGACTTTGGATGGCCCTGAGTGGTGATGAGCCTGCTGTTTTCTTTACATTTATTGTTATCCTTGTGTTAATCTGCTTTACTGCCTCACTTCAAACATTCCTCATGTGTCCCTCACCCTGTATTCTCAAGGCTATGAATCCCCTGCGGGCCAGGATCCATCCTTCTCCCCAACACTTAAGACACCCAGTACTCTACACAATAGGTGCTCAGCACAGTTTGGGAGCACCAGTACAGCGGCCTGCCCACAGATGCTGCTCAGTGAATTCATTCATTCAATCGGATTTATTGAGCGCTTACTGTGTGCAGAGCACTGTACTAAGCACTTGGGAAGTACAATTTGGCAACATATACAGTCTCTACCCAACAGTGGGCTCACAGTCTAGAAGGGGGAGACAGACAACAAAACAAAACATATTAACAAAATAAAATAGAGGAAATCCTACTGCACGAATGACTTCTGGGTGACTTGTGCGGTAGCATTTTTGGGTCATTGCTTCTCTCGTGCTCTCCACATTGTATTATTCAGGAATGTCTCCCGCTCATAAAAAGGGGTGGCGCTTGGATAATTTCTCGCAATCCCTCTGGGCTCTGGATGTGCTTGTTTTCCCACGCACTCCATACCACTGGACAACAATGCGCAAGGAGTAGCAGCCGAGCTGTGCATTCACGCTCCGAAGGAGGAAGAGTTCTGGTATCGGGGCGCTGGGTCACAGTTCAAGTTTTCAAAAGGCAAAAAAATCCAGCCAAGCCTCTTCTGGCCCGAGGCTGTGCACCACCGCTGTCTCCTAATAATAATAATGGCATTTATTAAGCGCTTACTATGTGCAAAGCACTGCTCTAAGCACTGGGGAGGTTACAAGGTGATCAGGTTGCCCCACAGGGGGCTCACAGTCTTAATTCCCATTTTCCAGATGAGGTCACTGAGGCCCAGAGAAGTGAAGTGACTTGCCCAAAGTCACACAGCTAAGTGGCAGAGATGGGATTTGAACCCATGACCTCTGACTCCAAAGCCCGGACTCTTTCCACTGAGCCACATTGCTTCTCCTGCTGATGCCATGCTCGGGTCACAGCCCGAATCTGGTCCGCCCAGAAGCAGCGTAGTATAGTGGACCTGGTAATCAGAAGGTCATAATATTAATGTTGGTATTTGTTAAGCGCTTACTATGTGCCAAGCACTGTTCTAAACGCTGGGGTAGATACAAGGTAATCGGGCTGTCCCAGGTGGGGCTCACGGCCTTCATTCCCATTTTACAGATGAGGTAACTAAGACCCAGAAGTTAAGTGACTTGCCCAAGGTCACACGGCTGTCAAGTGGCGGAGTTGGGATTAGGACCCAGGACTCCCAAGCCACGTGCTCTTTCCACCAAGCCACGCAGGTCATGGGTTCTAATCCCAACTCCGCCACTTGTCTGCTGTGTGGCCTTGGGCAAATTATAATACTAATAATGGCATTTATTAAGCACTTACTATGTGCCAAGCACTATTCTAAGCGCCGGGGAGGTTACAAGGTGATCAGGTTGTCCCACAGGGGGCTCACAGTCTTAATTCCCATTTTCCAGATGAGGGAACTGAGGCCCAGAGAAGTGAAGCGACTTGCCCAAAGTCACACAGCTAAGTGGCGGAGCCGGGATTTGAACCCATGACCTCTGACTCCAAAGCCCGGGCTCTTTCCACTGAGCCACGCTGCTTCACTTCTCTGTGCTTCAGTTCCCTCATCCGTCAAACAGGGATTGAGACTGGGAGCCCCACCTGGGACAGAGCCTGTGTCAATCAATCAATCAATCAATCGTATTTATTGAGCACTTACTGTGTGCAGAGCACTGTACTAAGCGCTTGGGAAGTACAAGTCGGCAACATATACAGTCCCTACCCAACAGTGGGCTCACAGTCTAAAAGGGGGAGACAGGGAACAAAACCAAACATACTAACAAAATAAAATAAATAGAATAGATACGTACAAGTAAAATAAATAAATAAATAAGTAGAGTAATAAATATGTACAAACATATATACATATATACAGGTGCAGGGGGGAAGGGAAGGAGTCCAAGGTGACCGGCTGGAATCCACCCCAGCACTTAATAATAATACTAATAATAATGGCATTTATTAAGCGCTTTGTGCAAAGCACTGTTCTAAGCGCCGGGGAGGTTATAAGGTGATCAAGTTGTTCCACGGGGGGCTCACAGTTTCGATTCCCATTTTACAGATGAGGTAACTGAGGCCCAGAGAAATTAAGTGACTTGCCCAAAGTCACACAGCCGACAAGTGGCGTAGCGGGATTTGAACCCATGACCTCTGACTCCAAATTCATTCATTCATTCAATCGTATTTATTGAGCGCTTACTGTGTGCGGAGCACTGTACTAAGCGCTTGGGAAGTACAAGTTGGCAACATATAGGGGAAGCAGCGTGGCTCGGTGGAAAGAGCACGGGCTTTGGAGTCAGAGGTCGTGGATTCAAATCTCGGCTCCGCCACTTGTCAGCTGTGTGACGTTGGGCAAGTCACTTCACTTCTCTGGGCCTCAGTTCCCTCATCTGTAAAATGGGGATGAAGACTGTGAGCCCCTCGTGGGACAACCTGATTACCTTGTACCTACCCCAGCGCTTAGAACAGTGCTTTGCACATAGTAAGCGCTTAACAAATACCAACATTATTATTATTATTATTATTATTATTATTATTATATAGAGACGGTCCTTACCCAACAGTGGGCTAACAGTCTAGAAGTCCAAATCCTGGGCTCTTTCCACTGAACCACGCTGCTTCACTTCTCTGTGCTTCAGTTCCTTCATCCCTCAAACAGGGATTTAGACAGGGACAGGGCCTGTGTCCAACCTGACTGGTTGGAATCCACCCCAGCGCTTAGTACAGTGCCCGGCACCCAGTAAGCGCTTAACAAAAGCCATAATTATTATTATTAAGGCGACACAAAGTTACATCCCGGACGTGAAAGCAGCAGGCCATTGTCCACCTTTAGGGTGGTTAGGATGGCCCTGCCTCTTGCCCTCAGCTTTGAAGACGCCCAAGGTCGATAATGAATTATCAAAGAAGCCGCGGAAAAGGCCGTCGACGAGGTGTTTGATTCCTGCTTCAATGACCACGGACCTTTTGGAAGAATTCCCCATAGCAAGAAAGATGCCAAATACGCTTATAGAGATTTCCAGAACCGTGATCCAGATTGACTAGCAGCGTGGCTTAGTGGCTTACGTATATATACCTGTAGATATGTATATATGTTTGTACATGTTTATTACTCTATTTATTTTACTTGTATATATCTATTCTGTTTATTTTATTTTGTGAATACGTTTGTTTTTGTTCTCTGTCTCCCCCTTCTAGGCTGTGAGCCCACTGTTGGGTAGGGACCGTCTCTCTAGGTTGCCAACTTGGACTTCCCAAGCGCTTAGTCTAGTGCTCTGCACACAGTAGATGCTCAATAAATACGATTGATTGTTTGATTTGTTGAGCCACGCTGCTTCTCTAATGACAAGTGAACACTTCAGCTTCTGGCCGCCATTAAAGAAGGCTGAACCGTCGGCGCCCGCGCAGTGGGGCGTTTGTGCTTCGTGACTAGTGCGCCTAGTGCGTGACCTCCTCCCCTTCCCCACAGCACCTGTATATATGATTGTACATATTTATTACTCTATTTATTTATTTTACTTGTACCTATCTATTTTATTTATTTTATTTTGTTAGTATGTTTGGTTCCGTTCTCTGTCTCCCCCTTTTAGGCTGTGAGTCCACTGTTGGGTAGGGAGTGTCTCTCTAGGTTGCCAAGTTGGACTTCCCAAGCGCTTAGTCCAATGCTCTGCACACAGTAGGCGCTCAATAAATACGATTGATTGATTGATTGATTGAGCCACGCTGCTTCTCTAATGACAAGTGAACACTTCAGGTTCTGGCCGCCATTAAAGAAGGCTGAACCGTCAGCGTCAGCGCAGTGGGGCGTTTGTGCTTCGTGACTAGTGCGCCTAGTGCGTGACCTCCTTCCCTTCCCCACAGCACCTGCATATATGTTTGTACGTATTTATTACTCTATCATCATCATCAATCGTATTTATTGAGCGCTTACTGTGTGCAGAGTGCTTGGGAAGTACAAGCTGGCAACAAATAGAGAAAGTCCCTACCCAACAGCGGGCTCACAGTCTAAAAGGGGGAGACAGAGAACAAAACCAAACAAAACCAATACTCTATTTATTTTACTTGTACATATCTATTCTATTTATTTTATTTTGTTAGTATGTTTGGTTCTGTTCTCTGTTCTCTGTGGGGTGTTTGTGCTTCGTGACTAATGTGCCTAGTGCGTGACCTCCTTCCCTTCCCCACAGCACCTGTATATATGTTTGTACGTATTTATTACTCAATTTATTTTACTTGTACCTATCTATTCTATTTATTTTATTTTGTTAGTATGTTTGGTTTTGTTCTCTGTCTCCCCCTTTTAGGCTGTGAGCCCACTGTTGGGTAGGGACTGTCTCTCTAGGTTGCCAACTTGGACTTCCCAAGCGCTTAGTCCAGTGCTCTGCACACAGTAAGTGCTCAATAAATACAATTGATTGATTGATTGATTGATTGAGCCACGCTGCTTCTCTAATGACAATTTGTACTTCCCAAGCGCTTAGTACAGTGCTCTGCACATAGTGAGCGCTCAATAAATACGATTGATGGTGATGATGACAAGTGAACACTTCAGTTTCTGGCCGCCATTAAAGAAGGCTGAACCGTCGGCGCCAGCGCAGTGGGGCATTTGTGCTTCCTGACTAGTGTGCCTGGTGTGTGACCTCCTTCCCTTCCCCACAGCACCTGCATATATATTTGTACATATTTAATACTGTATCATCATCATCAATTGTATTTATTGAGCGCTTACTGTGTGCAGAGCACTGTACTAAGCGCTTGGGAAGTCCAAGTTGGCAACATATAGAGACAGTCCCTACTCAACAGTGGGCTCACAGTCTAAAAGGGGGAGACAGAGAACAAAACCAAACAAAACCAATACTCTATTTATTTATTTTACTTGTACATATCTATTCTATTTATTTTATTTTGTGAGTATGTTTGGTTCTGTTCTCTGCCTCCCCCTTTTAGGCTGTGAGCCCACTGTTGGGTAGGGACTGTCTCTCTAGGTTGCCAACTTGGACTTCCCAAGCGCTTAGTCCAGTGTTCTGCACACAGTAGGCGCACAATAAATTTGATTGATTGATTGATCATTCAAGCTCTCATCCTATCCCGTCTGGACTACTGCATCAGCCTTCTCTCTGATCTCCCATCCTCGTGTCTCTCTCCACTTCAATCCATACTTCGTGCTGCTGCCCGGATTACCTTTGTCCAGAAACGCTCTGGGCATATCACTCCCCTCCTCAGAAATCTCCAGTGGCTACCCAATCAATCTGCGCATCAGGCAGAAACTCCTCACCCTGGGCTTCAAGGCTGTCCATCCATCCCCTCGCCCCCTCCTACCTCACCTCCCTTCTGTCCTTCTCCAGCTCAGCCCGCACCCTCCGCTCCTCTGCCGCTAATCTCCTCACCGTACCTCGCTCTCGCCTGTCCCACCACCGACCCCCGGCCCACGTCCTCCCCCGGGCCTGGAATGCCCAATCCCTCTGCCCATCTGCCAAGTTCGCTCTCTTCCTCCCTTGAAGGCCCTGCTGAGAGTTCACCTCCTCCAGGAGGCCTTCCCAGACTGAGCCCCTTCCTTCCTCTCCCCCTCGTCCCCCTCTCCATCCCCCCATCTTACCTCCTTCCCTTCCCCACAGCACCTGTATATATGTATATATGTTTGTACATATTTATTACTCTATTTGTTTTATTTGTACATATCTATTCTATTTATTTTATTTTGTTAGTGTGTTTGGTTCTGTTCTCTGTCTCCCCCTTTTAAACTGTGAGCCCACTGTTGGGTAGGGACTGTCTCTCTAGGTTGCCAACTTGGACTTCCCAAGCACTTAGTCCAGTGCTCTGCACACAGTAGGTGCTCAATAAATACGATTGATTGATTGATTGATTGATTGATTGAGCCACGCTGCTTCTCTAATGACAAGCGAACACTTCAGCTTCTGGCCGCCAATAAAGAAGGCTGAACCGTCGGTGCCAGCGCAGTGGGGCGTTTGTGCTTTGTGACTAGTGCGCGACCTCCTTCCCTTCCCCACAGCACCTGTATATATGTTTATACATATTTATTTCTCTATTTATTGATTTATTTATTTATTTTACTTGTACCTATCTATTCTATTTATTTTATTTTGTGAGTATGTTTGGTTCTGTTCTCTGTCTCCCCCTTTTAGACTGTGAGCCCACTGTTGGGTAGGGACCGTCTCTCTAGGTTGCCAACTTGGACTTCCCAAGCGCTTAGTCCAGTGCTCTGCACACAGTAGGTGCTCAATAAATACGATTGATTGATTGATTGATTGAGCCACGCTGCTTCTCTAATGACAAGTGAACACTTCAGCTTCTGGCCGCCATTAAAGAAGGCTGAACCGTCGGCGCCAGCTCAGTGGGGCGTTTGTGCTTCGTGACTAGTGCGCCTAGTGCGTGACCTCCTTCCCTTCCCCACAGCACCTGTATAGATGTATGTATGTTTGTACATATTTATTACTCTATTTTATTTGTACCTATCTATTCTATTTATTTTATTTTGTGAGTATGTTTGGTTCTGTTCTCTGCCTCCCCCTTTAAGACTGTGAGCCCGCTGTTGGGTAGGGACCGTCTCTCTAGGTTGCCAACTTGGACTTCCCAAGCGCTTAGTCCAGTGCTCTGCACACAGTAGGTGCTCAATAAATACGATTGATTGATTGATTGATTGATTGATTGAGCCACGCTGCTTCTCTAATGACAAGCGAACACTTCAGCTTCTGGCCGCCATTAAAGAAGGCTGAACCGTCGGCGCCAGCGCAGGGGGTATTTGTGCTTCGTGACTAGTGCGCGACCTCCTTCCCTTCCCCACAGCACCTGTATATATGTTTATACATATTTATTTCTCTATTTATTGATTTATTTATTTATTTTACTTGTACATATCTATTCTATTTATTTTATTTTGTGAGTATGTTTGGTTCAGTTCTCTGCCTCCCCCTTTTAGACTGTGAGTCCACTGTTGGGTAGGGACCGTCTCTCTAGGTTGCCAACTTGGACTTCCCAAGCGCTTAGTCCAGTGCTCTGCACACAGTAAGTGCTCAATAAATACGATTGATTGATTGAGCCACGCTGCTTCTCTAATGACAAGCGAACACTTCAGCTTCTGGTCGCCATTAAAGAAGGCTGAACCGTCGGCGCCAGAGCAGTGGGGCGTTTGTGCTTCGTGACTAGTGCGCCTAGTGCGCGACCTCCTTCCCTTCCCCACAGCACCTGTTTATATGTTTATACATATTTATTACTCTATTTGTTTATGTATTTATTTATTTTACTTGTACATATCTATTCTATTTATTTTATTTTGTGAGTATGTTTGGTTCTGTTCCCCGCCTCCCCCTTTTAGACTGTGAGCCCACTGTTGGGTAGGGACTGTCTCTCTATGTTGCCAACTTGTACTTCCCTAGCGCTTAGTCCAGTGCTCTGCACACAGTAGGCGCTCAATAAATACAATTGATTGATTGATTGATTGAGCCACACTGCTTCTCTAATGACAAGCGAACACTTCAGCTTCTGGCCGCCATTAAAGAAGGCTGAACCGTCGGCGCCAGCTCAGTGGGGCGTTTGTGCTTCGTGACTAGTGCGCCTAGTGCGTGACCTCCTTCCCTTCCCCACATCACCTATATATATGTTTGTACATATTTATTACTCCATTTATTTATTTTATTTGTACGTATTTATTCTATTTATTTTATTTTGTTAATATGTTTTGTTTTGTTCTCTGTCTCCCCCTTCTAGACTGTGAGCCCACTGTTGGGTAGGGACCGTCTCTCTAGGTTGCCAACTTGGACTTCCCAAGCGCTTAGTCCAGTGCTCTGCACACAGTAAGCGCTCAATAAATACGATTGATTGATTGAGCCACGCTGCTTCTCTAATGACAAGCGAACACTTCAGCTTCTGGCCGCCGTTAAAGAAGGCTGAACCGTCGGCGCCAGCGCAGTGGGGCGTTCGTGCTTCGTGACTAGTGTGCCTAGTGCGTGACCTCCTTCCCTTCCCCACATCACCTATATATATGTTTGTACATATTTATTACTCCATTTATTTATTTTATTTGTACGTATTTATTCTATTTATTTTATTTTGTTAATATGTTTTGTTTTGTTCTCTGTCTCCCCCTTCTAGACTGTGAGCCCACTGTTGGGTAGGGACCGTCTCTCTAGGTTGCCAACTTGGACTTCCCAAGCGCTTAGTCCAGTGCTCTGCACACAGTAAGTGCTCAATAAATACGATTGATTGATTGAGCCACGCTGCTTCTCTAATGACAAGTGAACACTTCAACTTCTGGCCGCCATTAAAGAAGCCTGAACCGTCGGCGCCAGCGCAGTGGGGCGTTTGTGCTTCGTGACTAGTGCGCCTAGGGCGTGACCTCCTTCCCTTCCCCACAGCACCTGTATATATGTATATATGTTTGTACATATTTATTACTCTATTTATTTATTTTATTTGTACATATCTATTCTATTTATTTTATTTTGTGAGTATGTTTGGTTCAGTTCTCTGCCTCCCCCTTTTAGACTGTGAGTCCACTGTTGGGTAGGGACCGTCTCTCTAGGTTGCCAACTTGGACTTCCCAAGCGCTTAGTCCAGTGCTCTGCACACAGTAGGTGCTCAATAAATACGATTGATTGATTGATTGATTGAGCCACGCTGCTTCTCTAATGACAAGCGAACACTTCAGCTTCTGGCCGCCATTAAAGAAGGCTGAACCGTCGGCGCCAGCGCAGGGGGTATTTGTGCTTCGTGACTAGTGCGCGACCTCCTTCCCTTCCCCACAGCACCTGTATATATGTTTATACATATTTATTTCTCTATTTATTGATTTATTTATTTATTTTACTTGTACATATCTATTCTATTTATTTTATTTTGTGAGTATGTTTGGTTCAGTTCTCTGCCTCCCCCTTTTAGACTGTGAGTCCACTGTTGGGTAGGGACCGTCTCTCTAGGTTGCCAACTTGGACTTCCCAAGCGCTTAGTCCAGTGCTCTGCACACAGTAGGCGCTCAATAAATTTGACTGATTGATGGATGGAGGAGGATGGGCTGCCAGTTGGGAAAATGGCGGCCACTTCCGGTCCGTGGCTGTCACTTCCGGGCCGCCGCTTTGGGGCGGCGCATGCGCAGAGCTTGGGTTTGGCCTAAGTGGGCAACAGGAGAGGCCGGCCTGGTGGCCCGCAGGCCGGTGGCCATCATGGCCCTGCTCCCGGAGGATTACGACCCTTACGTGGTGGAGGAGCCCAGCGACGAGGAGCCGGCCCTCACCAGGTGGGGCCTTGCTTTCGGCTCGTCTAGGCCCCTGTGAAGCCTGCTGTTGGGTAGGGACCTGCTCTAAATCAATCAATCAATCAATCAATCATATTTATTGAGCGCCTACTGCGTGCAGAGCACTGGACTAAGCGCTTGGGAATTCCAAGTTGACCACATAGACAGTCCCTACCCAACAGTGGGCTCACAGTCTAGAACAACTCTGTATAATAATAATAAATGATGGCATTTATTAAGGCTTGTCCTTAATAACAGTGAGCCCACTGTTGGGTAGGGACTGTCTCTATATGTTGCCAGTTTGTACTTCCCAAGCGCTTAGTACAGTGCTCTGCGCATAGAAAGCGCTCAATAAATACGATTGATGATGATGATGATGATTTATAAGCGCTTACTATGTGCCAAGCACTTTTCTAAGCGCTGGGGAAGTTACAAGGTGATCAGGTTGTCCCGTAGGGGGCCCCCAGTCTTCATCCCCATTTTCCAGATGAGGGAACTGAGGCACAGAGATGTGACTCGCCCAAAGTCACGCAGCTGACAATCGGTGGAGCCGGGATTTGAACCCATGACCTCGGATTCCAAAGCCCGGGTTCTTTCCACTGAGCCACGCTGCTTCTCTGTTGGGTAGGGACCGTCTCTATATGTTGCCAACTTGTCCTTCCCAAGCGCCTAGTACAGTGCTGTTGCATACAGTCAGCGCTCAGTAAATACGACTGAATGAATGAATGAATCTCCCCCTTCTCGACTGCGAGCCCGCTGTTGGGTCGGGACCGGCCCTAGATGTTGCCAACTTGGACTTCCCAAGCGCTCAGTACAGTGCTCTGCACACGGTAAGCGCTCAGTAAATACGATTGAATGAATGAATGACCGTCTCTATCTGTTGCCAACTTGTCCTTCCCAAGCGCTTGGTACAGTGCTCTGCACACAGTAAGCGCTCAATTAATATGATTGAATGAATGAATGCAAGCGGTTAGTACAGTACTCTGCACACAGTAAGCGCTCAATAAATACGATTGAATGAATGGAGTGACATTTTTAATGGCATTTATTCAGTGCTTACTACTACTACTAATAATAATGATGGCATTTATTAAGCGCTTACTACGTGCAAAGCACTGTTCTCAGCGTAGAGCTCACCTCCTCCAGGAGGCCTTCCCAGACTGAGCCCCTTCCTTTCTCTCCCCCTCGTCCCCCTCTCCATCCCCCCATCTTACCTCCTTCCCTTCCCCACAGCACCTGTATATATGTATATATGTTTGTACATATTTATTATTCTATTTATTTATTTATTTATTTTGCTTGTACGGATCTATTCTATTTATTTTATTTTGTTAATACGTTTGGTTTTGTTCTCTGTCTCCCACTTTTAGACTGTGAGCCCACTGTTGGGTAGGGACTGTCTCTATGTGTTGCCAACTTGGACTTCCCAAGCGCTTAGTCCAGTGCTCTGCACACAGTAAGCGGCTCAATAAATATGATTGATTGATTGTTAGTAACCGCTTAACAAATGCCTTCATCATCATTATTATTATTATCTGTACTCTTCCCTTCAGAGCTCTGCATGGGCCGTTCATCATCATCATCAATCTCATCATCTGTGGTATTTATTGAGCGCTTACTATGTGCAGAGCCCTGTACAAAGGCAATGGATTGATTGATTGATTGATTACAAAGCACTCGGAAGAGTACAGTGCAACAGAGTTGGGGGACGCATTCCCTGCCCGCAAATTATGACACTTATTAAGCACGTCCTTGATGTCACAACACTGTTTAAGCGCAGGTCTAGATACAAAATCATCAGATCCGTCCCAGGCCCTGTTCCACCCAGGTGTCTTAAGATTTGGACAGCAGGTGACTGTCCTTATCAAGTATATATGTGCTATATATGCTGTGCCGCGGGAGCGGGGAGTGTGTATAGTGGATAGAGCATTGGGCATAAGAATCAGAAAGTCCCGGGTTCTAATTCCGCCCCGCCACTTCCTGCTGTGTGACCTCGGGCCAGTCATTTTATTTCTCTGTGCCTCAGTTACCTCATCTACAAAATGGGGATCGAGACTGTGAGCCCCATGTGGGACAGGGACTGTGTCCAATCTGATTTGCCTGGATCCACCCCAGCGCTTAAAACAGTGCCTGGTACATAGTAAGCGCTTAACAAATGCCATAATAATTACACATGTAGGTGGGTGTCTGTTCATATAGTGGGTAGCCTGGATAAAGCGTCCATATGTTGGGGTGAAATTCCACTGATGTATTTTAAAATGCCGTCGTAGTTCTGAAGATGAAGTGGATGTGCTGCTGCATGGGACTCCCGACCAAAAGCGCAAATTGATCAGAGAATGTCTTACGGGGGAAAGCGAATCGTCCAGTGAAGATGAATTCGAAAAGGAAATGGAAGCCGAATTAAATTCCACCATAAAAACTATGGAGGGCAAGTTGTCCCCTCCAGAAACGGGTAAGACTCTTAAGTTAAATATGTGAATTCTGATGTGGTCTTTTTCAATAAAAATATCTGGTGACCTGAGCCTAAATTGCTGTAGGTATCAAGTAAAAGTTTAAAATGCACTACGTCAGATTACTGTGCTGTTGACGTGCACGTTATTTGTCATTTAGTAGAAAATAGCTGTAAAGTTCAGTATTAGTCCTAATAGGACAGGGGTAAATGTACCATGCCAATTTTTTTTTTAAAAGAAAAAAGCCCCTTTTTTGGTATATGCATCCTTCCCCCCCCCAAAAAAAAATTAAAAGCTTAAGAACCCTTGCTCATTCACTGAAATGATATCCTAGACCAGGGTGTAATGCCAAATGGAGGAAACCCATGTCTAGTGAAGGGAATAACAGCATTATGGATGCTCTAACGAATGTACATCTCATTTCTGGGGTGATCTTGGTTGAAAACTGTTCAAATGCTTGCTCTTTTGTAGGATTATTTTTACTTTCTCTTGTGACTCTTGAGGGGCAGTTGACTGTTTCTGCTCTAATAGCACAGACTCCTTGCATGAAGGCAGAAATGTGCTGCTTGGCTATTTACCCCCTAAAATTGACTTAGGATGGGGAAGTCAGGTTTTCATCCTCGTGGATAATGTGGCTGAATCTTCATGTTCTTTTATTTATTTTATTTTGTTAGTATGTTTGGTTTTGTTCTCTGTCTCCCCCTTTTAGACTGTGAGCCCACTGTTGGGTAGGGACTGTCCCTATATGTTGCCAATTTGTACTTCCCAAGTGCTTAGTACAGTGCTCTGCACATAGTAAGCGCTCAATAAATACAATTGATGATGATGTTCTTCCGCATGGTTGATTACTCCATTATATAGTGTCATGTTCGTTTTAGGTTTCGAGAACCTGAGGATCCTAGAGATCGCCTGTATTGCCCATCATCCATACCCAGCTAGGAGCAATGGTGCTGTGAAGCTGGAGATTGAAGGGAGGGATATTGGCTTGGTTCCTCCTTGTCTCGTAATGCAACTCAGTGCATTTCCTTTTCTTTTTTGGCTTTTTATTTTAAAATAGTTTCTTCTTCTGGAACTGGAATAACGGATGCCGGTCCTTCAAAATACTATGATGATATTTACTTTGATTCTGATTCTGAGGAGGAAGAGCAACCAGGTAACTGACCTTGGCCCCTAGACTATTTGAGCAAGAAATTTTCATTCCAGAAAATTCTGGAATTTTCATTTCTGGAACTTTCATTTCTGAAAGTTTCATTCCAGAATTATTAGAAATCTTGGAAAGTTCATGCTGCCCATAAGGTAGTTGACTAAAGAGAGTTTCCTTCGTAAATGGTCTTTAGCTTTCTCTGTCTCTTAATATTTGCAGAATCACCTAAAAAGAAAAGGAAGCGGCAGCATCGGGTCCTTACAAACGATGAACTACTGTACGATCCAGAAAAAGACAACAAAGACCAGGCTTGGGTGGACGCACAGAGAAGGGGGTAAGGTGGTTAAAATTATTATTGTTATTATTATTATTATTAGCAGTAGTAGTATTAATGGTTTACCTTGTATCAAGCTTTGTTCTAAGTGCTGGGGTACATACAAGTTAATCAGGTTGGACATAGGCACTGTCCCATTTAGGGCTCACAGTCTAAGTAGGAGGAATAACTGGTATCTAATCCCCATTTTATAGTTGAGGGTACTGAGGCACAGAGAAGTTAAAAGACTTGCCCAGATTCACACAGCCTGCAGTTGCCAGAGCCAGGAGTAGAACCCGGGTCCTCTGCTTTCCAGATCCGTGCTCTTTCCGCTAGGCCAAGCCACTTCTCTTAGGCCACACTGCTTCTCTGTTTCTTCTTTGAACCTGGGATTGAGCATGAATAGGAAATCCTGATGGAGGGATTTCATAATCCTGATGTTAAAAGCAAGAAATAATCCCTTTTGCTTTTTTAAAACACACAAGATCTGTCGAAAATTGCATGTTTTTCCTAAAACAGGACCGTCTTAGGGATGCTTTTAAAAGAGTAAGATGACATTATTTTTGCTTTAAAAGAACAGCCCTAATAAAAAGAAAAATAATAATAATGATGTCATTTGTTAAGCACTTACTATGTGCAAAGCACTGTTCTAAGCGCTGGGGGGGATACAAGGGGATCAGGTTGTCCCACGTGGGGCTCACAGTCTTAATCCCCATTTAACAGATGAGGTAACTGAGGCTCAGAGAAGTTAAGTGACTTGCCCAACTTCACACAGCAGACATGTGGCAGAGCCAGGATTAGAACCCGTGACCTGTGGCTCCCAAGCCTGGGCTTTTTCCACAGAGCCACGCTGCTTTTCTATACATCTTTGTCCACTTTGGGAATGCTGAAGTGAGGGGAAAAAACGAAAGTGGTTTCTGGAAAAAGAAGGGTAGCCTCGGGAGAGAAGGAAGGCAGGTGCTTCAGAAGCCCTTAGAAGAAATAAAGGAGGAATCGAATTCTTTGTTGTGTGTAAACATAAAAAATAGAACTTATCTCAGGGTAGAAGAAAACAGGAACTTTTCCTTGGAAGGAAAAGGGATAAATGATGTCTCAAAGACAAATTTCTCTTATTCTACTCTGAGGCCGTGCTCTACTGTATAGAGGAAGAGAGTGGCCTTAGCCTCTCCGCACGTTCTTTCTTCGCTAGATTAGATGCCATAATGGAAGTAATGCAGGCAGATAACCTAAGTGGGGTTTTGTAGTTATCTGGATTTTTAGAGCAATTCCTCGGTATTTTCTTGCTGAAATGGAAACGATGCCGTAGTAAAAGACGCGCGGAGTCTTCCAGTGTTGTATCTTAGCTTTTTCCCAGCTTGTGTTTTCTGTTTCAGATACCACGGTCTCAGAGCGCAGCGATCACGCAGGCAGCCAGTTGTTCCCACCAGTGATGCCATCTTGAATTGCCCGGCTTGCATGACCACACTGTGCCTCGACTGTCAGAGGTAACGAACAAGGGGGGAAAAGGCAAATTTAGTGCATTTTAAACTGAAATACCTTGAAGAGAAAAGCCAGGGGTGAAGTAGAATGGATCTATTTTAAATTTTTTTTTAAATGATTTTTAAGCACTTACTGTGTCAAACACTGTTCTGTGTGCTGGGATAGAAATATGTTAATCAGGCTGGTTACAGTCCCTGGCCCGCATGGGGCTCACATGCAAGTAGGAGGGAAGATAGCTGTTGAATCCCCATTTTGCAGCTGAGGATACTGAGGCACAGAGAAGTCAAGTCCCAAAAAGCCAGTTCCAGAGGAAGAGTTTCTCTTTTGGGACTGCTCTGTCTGGAGGCAGGGGATTGGAGCCTTATTGTGGTCTCTGCAGCTCTCTAACCCTTGCTGGGAGTGAGTAGTGCTATATTGGAATAAGCGCAAGCAAGACGATGAAAAAAGGAGCTGTAATTCAATTTACAAGAGGCATCTACAACAGAAGGAAAGCACTGTCAGAACCCAGAATAGTCCTGAAGAAAATACTGTCTGTTTATTGACGGGGGAAAGCTAAAAAAAGTCAGATTATATTTTGAATCCGTCTTAAAAATGATGGCTTTACCCAAACAGAGCAGACATCTCCTGTGTTGGAAATACAGGAAAGGCAATGTGGAAGAACATTTGTGTAGTTGTCTTTTTGGGTTTCAGGGTGACACTGATAGTGACAGACACTGAGAATGACATAATTGTGTCAAATAGTTTAAAAACATCAAGCCACAGGTAGTGTGGGGAGTAATCAGCACTTTTTAAATGAAAGAATCACATAAAAGAAGCCGCGAAGCCTAGAGGATTAGAGCACAGGCCTAAAAGTCAGAAGGACCTGGTTTCTAATCCCAGTCATGCTTCTTGGCTGCTGTGTGACCTTGGGCAAGTCACTTCTCTGTGCCTCAGTTACCTCTTCTTCAGAATGGGAATCTAGTATCTATTCTCCCTCCTACTTAGACTGCAAGCGCCATGTGGAACCTGCTTATCTTGTATCTACCCCAGCACGTAGGTTTGTGTGATTTCAGTGAGGTGAGTGAATCTCACTCACCATATTTGCCAAATCACAACTAACACCGTTTGCTTTCCTTCCTCCCATTTCAAGGCATGAATCCTACAAAACTCAGTACCGAGCAATGTTTGTGATGAATTGTTCGGTTAACAAAGAGGAAATTCTCAGGTACAGAGGGCCAGTGAACCGAAAAAGAAGGAGGGGACGCAATAAGAACGAGTCCAGCAATCAGACTGCTACAGAACAGCAGGAGGGCATGGAGGAAGAAATCTATCACCCGGTAAAATGTACCGAATGTTCCACCGAAGTGGCAGTTTTTGATAAAGATGAAGTCTTCCACTTCTTTAATGTTTTAGCCAGCCACTGCTAACGGCAGTGTTGTCATTCTGTGTACCTGTACTGCTGTGTATGAATTTCAGATATGGACACTATTATTCTCTAAGGTGCCAGTTGGCACTACCATTGTCATGTGGAGGAATGATTTTTCAATCTTTATGAATGTGACCTATGGTGATAACCATCAGGCATCTTGATGATGGACTGTTTGGAAATCACGGGGCTGTCAAATCTGAATTCTGCAATGATTTGACACCTATTGGTCGTGCTGTTTAGAATAAAACTTTCCTCAGCTTCAGCCGTCCCTGTTCCTCATTGACTCATTCTTGAGTGTCTGATCCTTCGGGTTCTGCTAGAATGGAGCCAGATAATAATTATTATTATGGTATTTGTTAAACACTTACTATGCCAGGCACTGTACTAAGCGCTGGGGTGCATACAAACAAATCGGGTTCGACACAGTCCCTGTCCCATGTAGGGCTCACAGTCTCCCATTTTACAGATGAGGTAACTGAGACACAGAGAAGTGAAAACTGACTTGCTCAAGGCCACACGTTAGACAAGTGGCAGAGTCGGGATTTGAATCCATGACCCTCTGACTCCCACGCCCGGGCTGTATCCGCTGTGCCGTGCTGCAGATTGATTCATTCAATTGTATTTATTGAGCGCTTAGTGTGTGCCGAACACCGTACTAAGCACTTGGGAAGTGCAAATTGTTAACATATAGAGATGGACTCTACCCAATAATAATAATAATAATAGTAATGACATTTATTAAGTGCTTACTATGTACAAAGCACTGTTCTAAGCGCTGGACAACAATGGGCTCATGTATTCTCTAACCTTGGTTTTACTGTCAGAGTTCTTCCCTGGTTCTCCTCATACCGCTCTGGCCACTTATTCCTTTTCGGGCTCTTTTTGTGGCTCTTCTTCTGCTTCCCACCCCCTAACCGTGCGTGTCTCCCTCAAGGCACTTTTCCAGGCCGTGCCCTGTCTTTATTCCCTTGTCTGCGGATGACTGCCAGATCTAGCTTGCTAGCCCTGCCATCTAATAAGAATTGGGGTTTTTAATCAGGTACTAAGCACTGAGGTCTCCTCTGAAATCCCACATCTTCTGCCTGCTGGACAGCTGTATGTGGATGTCCCCTGACAGTTCAAGTTTAATTTGTCCCAGACTGAACTTATCTTTCCTCCCAAATCCTCTTCTCACCAAACTGTCCCATCAAAGCTAAGATTACCATCCGCCCCGTCCTTGAAGTCCACAACGTTGGCATTGTCCTCAATTCTTCGCTCTGTTTCAACCAGTGCTTAGAACAGTGCTTTGCACGTAATAAGAGCTTAATAAATGCCATTAAAAAAAAACCCAGTCAATTGCCCAATCCTGCCCTTTTTGCTGCACAACATTTCCAGGTCTTTCCCTTCCTCTTCATCCAAATGGTCACCACCCTGGCGAAGAAGTTTGTCATGTCCCTGCATGGTTACCTCATCAGCCTCCTTACTGGTCTCTCCGCATCCAGTCTCCCCCATCACCACTCCATATTCCACTCTGCTGCCCAGATAATCCACACTTCAAAAAATTCCAGTTCATTCAGTTGTATTTATTGAGCGCTTACTGTGCGCAGAGCACTGCACAAATCGCTTGGAAAAGTACAATACAACAATAAACAGTGACATTCCATGCCCACAACGAGCTTACTCACTCCTCTCTACATCAAACAGAAATTCCTAACTTTTTATTTTAAGATTCCCTCCTCTTTCAAACCTTACAGACCCTATATCCATCCATCTTCAAAACTGTCATTCCTTCATTCATTCAATCATATTTATTGAGCGCTTACTGTGTGCAGAGCACTATACTAAGCACTTGGGAAGTACAAGTCGGCAACATATAGAGATGGTCCGTACCCAACAGCAGGCTCCCAGTCTAGAAGGGGAAGACAGACAGCAAAACAAAACATGTGGACAGGTGTCAAAATCATCAGAATAAATAGAATTATAGCTCTATGTACATCATTAAAATAAATAGAATAGTAAATATGTACAAGTAAAATAAATAGAGTAATAAATCTGTACAAATATATACAAGTGCTGTGGGGAGGGGAAGGAGGTGGGGCGGGGGGGTCTTGAAATCACATCTCCTCCAAGAAACTTCCCTGATTAATTTTTACCCTCCCCAGATTATATTCTACCTCCCCAATTACCATTTCAGTGCTACCTTCACCCTTATGTATTTATAACCCGTCAAAGCATTTATCCCTCTAGGCATCTGCCATATCTTATCTTACCCTGTTACTTCAGCACTAACTCATATGTGCATATCTCCTTTTCCTTCTTCCTCCTATCTGTAAATTATTTTAGCGTCTCCCTTTCTGGATTGTAAGCTCTTTGAGTGTGGGGGTCATACATATTAACTTTGTTAATACTAAATTGTATTTATTGAGTGCCTACTGTGTGCAGAAAACCTTACTAAGCACTTGGAAGAGTACAATATAACAGAGTTGGTACAACAGAAGCACAAAGCACATTCCCTGTCTACAAGGACATACAATTGAATGAATGTTCCCTGCCTACACAAGCTTACAATCTTAAGAGGGAGAGACATTCTCCTAAGCACTTAATACAGTGTTCTGTGTGTAGTAGACATTCAATAAATAGTATTGATTGATTGGAGCTCTTCTCTTTTGTCTCAGCCAGCTGCTCTCACTGTTTTTAAATAATACTCTATTGTGCTCTCTAAAACGCTCTGCTCTGTGTTCTGCCAACAGTGAGCACTCAAATGCCACTGATTGAAATCATTTTGTAGGTCTCCCCCATTAAATTGTAAGCTCTTTATGGGCAAGAAATGTATGTCTGCCTCTCTTTTTCACTTTTTCTATGGTATTTCATTTAGTCGTTATTGAGTGCTTACTGTGTGCAGAGCACTGTACTAAGCACTTATTTGTTAAGGCACATACTATGTGGCAAGCTCCATTCTAAGCGCTGGATGAAATACAAGATAATCAGGTTGGACACAGTCCCTGTTCCCACATCCAGTTGCAGTCTGTTGGGGGTAGAAGGATTTAATCCCCTTTTCTTTTCCAAGTTATTTTCTGAATCCTTAATATAGTAGACTTGGCACTCAGACACTCAGTAGAAACTGTTGATGAATTAAATCTTTCTTTCCAGCACTATTTTAGTTTTTCTTTTAAACCCCCGGTCCTATGACATGGTTGGCCTATTTGCTGATCTGGCAAGGACTTTACTATAGATTTTAAAAAATACTGAAAAAATCAGCACATACTGAATAGTGCAATTTAAATTAATGTGTGTCATCTCCTTGTCTCCTATATCCTAAAAATAAGTTTTGACTTCTTGAAATCAAATAAACTGTGTCCAATAATAGGACAACAGTCTGAGCATTACCTTGGATTTTTAATATTTGCATTACAATGTGTATATGAAGCTTCTTGTTACATATAAAGGGAGAAAATGGGTTTTTCCAGTAACTTATTTCTGGGCATAAATCATAACTTTGGCAAATGGAAATGTGGATTCATTTTCAGGCTCAACCGGCCGGGTGATGTTTTTAAATAAACGTCTAGGGGAAATTCCCTGACCCAGTTTATAGAAATGCAACGTCTCCTTTGACTTTAGAGGTGTGGTGTGAACCCTCCCTCTTTGCTCAAGTTATGATGGAGAACTCTGATAATGCCCTTCTGCCAAATGTCATTCAATTAGATGCAAGCCGGCAAACAGTTGTCACAGTTAATGGTAATATCACTCAACTGTGTTAGCAAGTTTTAAAAGGAGCAACAAGCATCCTTCTGAAATAATTAGCCTTTTCCTCTTTAGGCATACAGTCTTTGTGAGAGCAAAATCATTTACATTTATGTAAGAGTAGTGATGAATCCCTTTACAGAACTGTATCCTATGTTCTGTTACGTTCTCAGAATGGATGTGAGAAGTAGCATGGCCTAGTGGAAGCAGCATGGGCCTGGGAATCAGTGAACCTGGGTTCTAATCCCAGCTCTGCCACGTGTCTGCTTGCGACCTTGGGCATGTCACTTAATTTTTCTGTGCTTCAGTTACGTCGCTTGTAAAATGGGGATTTAATCCTACTCCCTCCGATTTGCCCTGTGAGCCCCGTGTGGGAGAGGGACTGTGTCCAACCTGGTTAACGAGAATCTACCCTAGTTCTTAGAACAGTTCTTGGCACATGGTAAGTGCACGTTATTATTATCTGTAATGGTAGTAGTAGTTTGTGTATGTGAGTGCCCACTGGATGCAGTGCATTGTAACTAAGTGAAAAGTACAACAGAAACACAAAGCACATTCCCTGTCTACAAGGAGCTTGTACTCTAACAGGGTGTATGGACACATGTAGTAAACTTATTCCCACATACCATAGAAATGCCAATTTAGTTTGGGTGTCACTGGGAGGTCTCTGATAAACATAAACCCACACAGCTGCAGGGCTTGGGATACCCACCTCATTCCCAGACTGAGCCCCCTTTTTCCTCTCCTCCTCCCCACTCCCCCACCCTACCTCCTTCCCCTCCCCACAGCATCTGTATATATGTTTGTACAGATCTATCACTCTGTTTTACTTGTACATATTTACTATTCTATTTATTTTGTTAATGATGTGCATTTACTCATTCATTCATTCAATCATATTTATTGAGCGCTTACTGTGTGCAGAGCACTGTACTAAGCGCTTGGGAAGTCCAAGTCGGCAACATATAGAGACGGTCCCTACCCAACAGCGGGCTCACAGTCTCGAAGGAGGAGCTTTAGCTTTAATTCTGTTTGTTCCGATGACTTGACACCTGTCCACATGTTTTGTGTTATTGTCTGTCTCCCCCTTCAAGACTGTGAGCCCGTTGTTGGGTAGGGATCGTCTCTATATGTTGCCAGCTTGGACTTCCCAGGCGCTTTGTACAGTGCTCTGCACACGGTGAGCGCTCAATAAATACGATTGAAAGAATGAATGTAATAGTCGTAATAGTTGGTGAATGTGAGTGCCCACTGGGTGCAACTGAAGCACAAAGCACATTCCCTGCCTACAAGGAGCTTGCACTCTAACAGGGTGAATGGACATTTGCAGTAAACTTATTACCACGTACCATAGAAATGCCAATTTAGTTTGGGTATTGTGGGTGTCACTGGGGGGCCTCCGATAAACCTAAACCCACACAGCTGACGGGCTTGGGATGCCCACCTCATCCCCAGACTGAGCCCCCTTTTCCCTCTCCTCCTCCCCATCCCCCCGGCCCTACCTCCTTCCCCTCCCCACAGCATCTGTATGTGTTTGTACAGATCTATTACTCTATTTTACTTGTACATACTTACTATTCTATTTATTTTATTAATGATGTACATTTAGCTTTAATTCTGTTTGTTCTGATGACTTGACACCTGTCCACATGTTTGGTTTTGTCGTCTGTCTCCCCCTTCTAGACTGTCAGCCCGTTGTTGGGTAGGGACCGTCTCTGTATGTTGCCAACTTGTACTTTCCAAGCGCTTAGTACAGTGCTCTGTACACAGTAAGCGCTCAATAAATATGATCGAATGAATGAATCTATTGTTAATCTGCCCCTGGCTGCTGTTAGGGACATGCTTGTCAGCTGAGAGGGCAAAGTATCTCCTTCCTACTAGCCGAGCTGACCAAGGAGAGTGTGCCCAGGTCGTCTTAGTTCAGAAACCAGTCACTCAAAGCCCTCACATTTGATTAATCCAGGTTCCACTGTCAACTGAGAAATTACTTCGTGATGATTTTAAAGTGATGGTGTTTACAGGCGAAGTCTCATTTTAACAAGAATTCGTGTCATCTTCATTGGGAAAAATGCTCTTGCTCTAATGAGGTTCTAACTGTAGGTCAAAATTGTTATGTCCACGGGGTGAAGAAGAATAGGAGCTGAATAATCAGGTATGTCCTGAATGATATCTCTAATTCATTTTTGCTTCACTTTAGAAACTCTGGTGTTAGAAGACTGAAAGGAACTACAGTATTGGTTAAAATGAGAGTTTGGGATTTTCTGTGGATTTCATTTATCTGTTCTAAATCTTCAGAGATACTTCTTCAAAGTCACTACTAAGTAGTGTACTTATTTAATGGTGGTTAAGAACCCAATTCTGTGCCTGGAACAATAACTTTGAATCAGACCCATAATTTTTAACAACTTCTTATGAGTAGCTGGGCAGTCCTCACCCTGCTGATGTTAATCTGCATCCCAAGCTGTTACATGAATTACCAGTGTGGCAGCTGATAGTTTTGGGTCTCCTTAGTTACAGCTATTAGGTGTTTAAGGACACATTAAAAAAGCCAGGGATGATCTCACTAAAACCCTTAATATTAAAAAGTGATTTTCATCTCAAAAATAGCAACTGATCTTTCCAACCCCAACTGAAAATAAATTTCAGTAAAAATAACCATTTTTACAGAAGGTAAAAGTGTAAAATACCAACTTGTGAGTCTTGATAACCAAAAGTCAGCCAAGTCTCCTCTTCCTCGACCTGTTGACCAGTTTCCAGTGACTGGCAGGAGATGAGTTCTTCATCCAGAAAAATGGCACAGCTGTTGACACTATTCACGTGCATGATTTTAACATAATGATAATTTAATGTGTACTTACAATATCTATAATGAGGTAGTATGTAATTTAACATAATGGATCGCTGTGATGATGAAGTAATGTGAGGGCAGCTGTTTTCCTGCCCCTGGCTTGTGAAACACGCATTCCTCCTCAGGGCTGGAAACTGGTGGTGGCCGGACTTTCAGCAGTCTGACATCTCAGGCTGAGGTTGTTAATTAGCTCTAATGGACACATGTGTAACTTAGACAAGTAGATGTATTCTAGTTCTAGCTGTGGTTTTAAATTGACCACTTCTGCTGCAGAGGGATTAATTAGATTCTCACCAATTTCACGTTGAGGGCCCTGGTCACAATAGTTATTTTGGTTACCTTTCTGAGATGCAGGAAAAGGAAAGTGACTGCACAAACTGCCTGCTTTCTAGGGATTCAAGGACATGTGGACCTTCCTGGTATCGTGGGTGGTATATACATAGGTTTTAATGGAGTATTTGGTCTAAGGAAACTGGTAGGGGCCCCCTCCGATTAGAAAGGGCTTGCTTAAATGGCTATGATCTTGTGAACAGTCTTTAAGATCTCCTGGAAAATCACCTTTCTGTGAAACAGCAAATGAGAGAGATTGTTCCTCTGCAAAAGTTCTCTGTGAAACCTTCCCATTGTCTCAATATAGAGGATACAAAACAGTACAGTAAGTATAATCTGAAACATTTGCAACATATGGGAGGGAGGTTGTTGCCCAAAAATGTAAACAGGAGTTGAAATTGACTGTGGCTCAATGACAGTAGGCCTCTGTGGTGCAATTACATTTTTGCTGGGTTCGTTTCAGATGGGACTTACATCATAAAGACAGCTTTAATTTTGTGAGTAAATGGACTGGTAGTAGTGACAGTGCTTTTTGGTGGCCCAATGACATCACTTCAACGTATTTCTTGTAGCAGTGGTCAGTAATGGGTGCTGGCAACCTTTAACTGAGGCCAGAGTAGCCCAGGGCCAGAAGATGTATTGTCATAACTGCTATTGAAATTTATTAAATATCTAAGGGTCCATCTGAATGTGTACATGGTTACAACACTGTCGCAACTGCTGTGCAAAAACGGAAACGACTGCCTATTACAAAAACAGTAAGGTAATATACATGCAGCGCCGAAAGTGACCTGAGTTTAGAATTGTGTCATCCAGGATATAGCCGGATGACGCGCAGAAAGCACCTGTAAGACATGAGGTGGCATTCGAGGATGCCAAGTAGTCCCCAAAGGAACCACGCCGGGTTTTGGCTCGTTCTGACTCAGAGAGTGTGGGGAGGAACACCCTAATAATGGGTGTCACTGGGGGGGCTTCTGATAAACCTAAACCCACACAGCTGACGGGCTTGGGATGCCCACCTCATCCCCAGACTGAGCCCCCTTTTTCCTCTCCTCCTCCCCATCCCCCCGACCCCACCTCCTTCCCCTCCCCGCAGCATCTGTATATATGTTTGTACAGATCTATTACTCTATTTTACTTGTACATATTTGCTATTCTATTTATTGTGTTAATGATGTACATTTAGCTTTAATTCTGTTTGTTCTGATGACTTGACACCTGTCCACATGTTTGGTTTTGTCATCTGTCTCCCCCTCCTAGACTCTGAGTCCGTTGTTGGGTTGGGACTGTCTCTCTATGTTGCCAACTTGTACTTCCCAAGCGCTTAGTACAGTGCTCTGCACACAGTAAGCGCTCAATAAATACGATCGAATGAATGAATGAATAATCCTCAACATCCCTTCTTGGAGGTGCTGGGGCACCTTCCTGGGATGTCCCAACCACGGTTGATTTAGGACGCGGATCCTGGCCAGGCGGATTCAGAGTGTGACCAGGTGAGACGTTATGTGGTGGCCCGTCATCGATCCATTCCGGTCCAATTGAGGGGAGCTCTGGGTAACTCCTCTTTATTCATTCATTCATTCAATCATATTTATTGAGCGCTTACTGTGTGCAGAGCACTGTACTAGCCGCTTGGGAAAGTACAATACAGCAATAAGGAGTGACAATCCCAGCCTATAATGAGCTCACAGTCTAGACTTTAAGCTCCTTGTGGACCGGGAATGTGTCTCCAACTCCATGGTGATGCACTCTCCCAAGTGATCTACACAGAGTAATTTTATTTATTTTTATTGATGTCTGTTCACTTGCATTGATGGATGTTTCAAGAATGTGAGCTTATTGTAGGCAGGGATTCTCTCTATTTATTGCCGTGTTGTTCTTTCCCAAATAATAATAATAATGGTATTTGTGAAGCTCTTACTATGTGCGCAGCACTGTTTTAAGCCCTGGGGAGATACAAGGTGATCAGGTTGTCCCACGTGGGGCTCTTAGTGCACTTAGTACAGTGCTCTGCACACAGTAAGTGCTCAAATACGATTGAATGAATGAAAGTAAGTGCTCAGTAAGTGTCTCGGATTAATTGGGTCAGGAGGGGTCCTCAGGTGGGCCAGTCTCCGGGGCCATGTCTACACAGCGTGGCACAGTGGATAGAGCATGGGCCCAGGAGTCCAAAAGTCATAGGTTTTAATCCTGGCTCCACCACTTCTTTGCTTTGTGACCTTGAACAATAATTATGGTATTTGTTAAGCGCTTACTATGTGCAAAGCACTGTACTAAATGCTGGAGTGGATACCAGCAAATTGGGCTAATAATAATAATAATGATGGCATTTGTTAAGCGCTTAGTAGGTGCAAAGCACTGTTTTAAGTGCTGGGGGGTGTGGGGGGATGTGGGGTGACCAGGTTGCCCCACGTGGGGCTCACAGTCTTAATCCCCATTTTACAGATGAGGTCACTGAGGCCCAGTGAAGTGACTTGCCGAAGATCACACAGCTGACCAGTGGCGGAGCGGGATTAGAACCCAGGACCTCTGAGTCCCGGCTGGCCCCGGGGGTCAGCCAACGTTTGCGGGGCTGCCGAGGGAGTCTTCTAGACTGTGAACCCGTTGTTGGGTAGGGACCGCCTCTATCTGTTGCCGACTTGGACTTCCCAAGCGCCTAGTCTAGTGCTCTGCACACAGTAAGCGCTCAATAAATACGATTGAATGAGTAGCTGTAATAGTATTTTTTTCTGACGGTTTTGACAACTGTCTCCATGTTTTGTTTTGTTGTTGGTCTCCCCATTCTAGCCTGGGAGCCTGCTGTTGGGGAGGGACCGTCTCTGTTGCCGACTTGGACTTCCCAAGCGCCTAGTCCAGTGCTCTGCACACAGTCAGCGCTCAATAAAGCAGCGTGGCTCAGTGGAAAGAGCTCGGGCTTTGGAGTCAGAGGTTGTGGGTTCAAATCCCGACTCCGCCAATTGCCAGCTGTGTGACTTTGGGCCAGTCACTTCACTTCTCTGGGCCTCAGTGACCTCATCTGTCAAATGGGGATGAAGACTGTGAGCCCCCCTGTGGGACAACCTGATCACCTCATAATGTCTCCAGCGCTTAGAACAGTGCTTGGCACCTAGTAAGCGCTTAATAAATGCTATCACCATTATAATTATTACTCTCTGGGCTTGGGTGACCTCATCTGTCAAATGGGGATGAAGACTGTGGGACAACCCCCCAGTGCTTAGAACAGTGCTTGGCACCTAGTAAGCGCTTAATAAATGCCATCATCGTTATTATTATTACTCTCTGGGCTTCAGTGACCTCATCTGTCAAATGGGGATGAAGACTGTGGGACAACCCCCCAGCGCTTAGAACGGTGCTTGGCACCTAGTAAGCGCTTAATAAATGCCATCACCATTATTATTATTATTACTCTCTGGGCTTCAGTGACCTCATCTGTCAAATGGGGATGAAGACTGTGGGACAACCCCCCAGTGCTTAGAACGGTGCTTGGCACCTAGTAAGCGCTTAATAAATGCCATCATCATCATTATTATTAGTACTCTCTGGGCTTCAGTGACGTCCATCTGTCAAATGGGGATGAAGACTGTGGGACAACCCGATCACCTTGTAACCTCTCCAGCACTTAGAACAGTGCTTGGCACCTAGTAAGCGCTTAATAAATGCCATCATCATTATTCATTCATTCATTCAATCGTATTTATTGAGCGCTTACTGTGTGCAGAGCACTGTACTAAGCGCTTGGGAAGTACAAGTTGGCAGCATATGGAGACCGTCCCTACCCAACAGTGGGCTCATTATTATTATTATTACTCTCTGGGCTTCATTGACCTCATCTGTCAAATGGGGATGAAGACCGTGAGCCCTCCTGTGGGGCAACCTGATCACCTTGTAACCTCCCCAGCGCTTAGAACAGTGCTTGGCACCTACTAAGCGCTTAATAAATGCCATCACCATCATTATTATTATTACTCCCTGGGCTTCAGTGACCTCATCTGTCAAATGGGGATGAAGACCGTGAGCCCCCCTGTGGGGCCACCTGATCACCTTGTAACCTCCCCAGCGCTTAGAACAGTGCTTGGCACCTACTAAGCGCTTAATAAATGCCATCACCATCATTATTATTATTACTCTCTGGGCTTCAGTGACCTCATCTGTCAAATGGGGATGAAGACTGTGGGACAACCCCCCAGCGCTTAGAACGGTGCTTGGCAGCTAGTAAGCGCTTAAGAAATGCCATCACCATTATTATTATTATTACTCTCTGGGTTTCAGTGACCTCCATCTGTCAAATGGGGATGAAGACTGTGGGACAACCCGATCACCTTGTAACCTCCCCAGCGCTTAGAACAGTGCTTGGCACCTACTAAGCGCTTAATAAATGCCATCACCATAATTACTATTATTACTCTCTGGGCTTCAGTGACCTCCATCTGTCAAATGGGGATGAAGACTGTGAGCCCCCCCGTGGGGCAACCTGATCACCTTGTAACGTCCCCAGCGCTTAGAACAGTACTTGGTACCTACTAAGCGCTTAATAAATGCCATCACCATCATTATTATTATTACTCCCTGGGCCTCGGTGACCTCATCTGTCAAATGGGGATGAAGACCGTGAGCCCCCCTGTGGGGCAACCTGATCACCTTGTAACGTCCCCAGCGCTTAGAACAGTGCTTGGCACCTAGTAAGCGCTTAATAAATGCCATCATTATTATTATTATTATTATTACTGTCTGGGCTTCAGTGACCTCCATCTGTCAAATGGGGATGAAGACTGTGAGCCCCCCTGTGGGACAACCTGATCAGCGCTTAGAATAGTGCTTGGCACCTAATAAGCGCTTAATAAATGCCATCACCATCATTATTATTATTATTCTCTGGGCTTCAGTGATCTCATCTGTCAAACGGGGATGAAGACTGTGGGACAACCCCCCAGCGCTTAGAACAGTGCTTGGCACCTAGTAAGTGCTTAATAAATGCCATCACCATTATTATTATTACTCTCTGGGCTTCAGTGACCTCCATCTGTCAAATGGGGATGAAGACCGTGAGCCCCCCTGTGGGGCCACCTGATCACCTTGTAACGTCCCCAGCGCTTAGAACAGTGAGTAAGCGCTTCATAAACGCCATCATTATTATCAAGCGCTCAGTGCAGGGCTCCGCACCCAGTCCGCCCTCGATCAATGCGATTGAATGAATGAATGAATGAGGGAGGGAGGGAGGCGGGGCCGCGGTGGGTGACGTCACGAGGGGAGGGGCGGGCCGGCCAATGGGAGGCGGCGAGGCACGGCAGGAGTGTCGGTCCGGCCAATGGGCGTCGGGGGGCGTGTCTCGGGGGCGTGTCCGGGCGCGCGGGCGGTCAGTTGGCGGCGGGCGGCGGGCGGAGGAGGAGGTGGGGGGAGGGCGTGCGCGGCCCCGATGGCCGGGCTGGCGGGCGGCATGGCGCTCGCCCGGGCCTGGAACCAGATGTCCTGGATCTACTATCAGTACCTGCTCGTCACCGCGCTCTACATGCTGGAGCCCTGGGAGAGGACCGTCTTCAGTATCCTCACCCCTACTCCGCGGGAACACGGGGGGTGGGGGGCAGGGGCTGGAGGGGGGCAGGGCCCGGGGGTGGGCAGGGCCTGGGGTGGGGGGTGGCAGGGCCTGGGGGTGGGCAGGGTGGGGAGTGGCAGGGTCTGGAGGTGGGCAGGGTGGGGAGTGGGGGGTGGCAGGGCCTGGGGGTGGGCAGGGTGGGGAGTGGCAGGGTCTAGAGGTGGGCAGGGTCTGGTGCAGGGGGTGGCAGGGTCTGGAGGTGGGCAGGGCCTGGGGTGGGGGGTGGCAGGGTCTGGGGGTGTGCAGGGTGGGGAGTGGCAGGGTCTGGCGGTGGGCAGGGTGGAGAGTGGGGGGTGGCAGGGTCTGGAGGTGGGCAGGGTGGGGAGTCGGGGGTGGCAGGGTCTGGAGTGGGGGGCGGCAGGATCTGGTGCAGGGGGTGGCAGGGTCTAGAGGTGGCAGGGTCTGGAGTGGGGGGTGGCAGGGCCTGGGGGTGGGCAGGGCCTGGGGTGGGGGGTGGCAGGGTCTGGGGATGTGCAGGGTGGGGAGTGGCAGGGTCTGGAGGTGGGCAGGGTCTAGAGGTGAGCAGGGTGGGGAGTCGGGGGTGGCAGGGTCTGGAGTGGGGGGCGGCAGGATCTGGTGCGGGGGGTGGCAGGGGCCAAAGGTGGGCAGGGTCTGGAGTGGGGGGTGGCAGGGCCTGGGGGTGGGCAGGGTGGGGAGTGGCAGGGTCTAGAGGGGCAGGGCCTGGGGTGGGGGGTGGCAGGGTCTGGGGGTGTGCAGGGTGGGGAGTGGCAGGGTCTGGAGGTGGGCAGGGTGGAGAGTGGGGGGGGCAGGGTCTAGAGGTGAGCAGGGTGGGGAGTCGGGGGTGGCAGGGTCTGGAGTGGGGGGCGGCAGGATCCGGTGCGGGGGGTGGCAGGGTCTGGAGGTGGGCAGGGTCTGGGGGTGGGCAGGATCTGGGGTGCGGGGGTGGCAGGGTCTGGGGGAGCGGCAGAGGAAAGGGGTTGGTAGGGTCTGGGGGTCGGAGAGGATGGGGGGTCTGGGGGTGGGCAGAGGATTGGGGGGGTCGGGGGAGCGGGAGAGGCCGGGGTCAGCCGGGGCCGGGAGGGAGGGAGAGGGGTGGGGGCACACTCGGGGGGCAGAAAGGAGGGGGCGAGGGGAGAGTGGTGGTAGAATAATAGTAATAATAATAATAATGATGATAGCATTTATTAAGCGCTTACTATGCGCAAAGCACTGTTCTAAGCGCCGGGGAGGTTACAAGGTGATCAGGTTGTTCCACGGGGGGCTCCCAGTCTTCATCCCCATTTGACAGATGAGTTCACTGAGGACCAGAGAGTAATAATAATAGTGATGATGGCATTTATCAAGCGCTTACTAGGTGCCAAGCACTGTTCTAAGCACTAGGGGGGTTGTCCCACAGTCCTCATCCCCATTTGACAGATGAGTTCACTGAGGTCCAGAGAGTAGTAATAATAATGATGATGGCATTTATCAAGCGCTTACTAGGTGCCAAGCACTGTTCTAAGCACTGGGGGGGTTGTCCCACAGTCCTCATCCCCATTTGACAGATGAGTTCACTGAGGTCCAGAGAGTAATAATAATAATAATGATGATGACATTTATTAAGCGCTTACTAGGTGCCAAGCACAGTTCTAAGCGCTGGGGGGTTGCCCCACAGTCTTCATCCCCATTTGACAGATGAGTTCACTGAGGTCCAGAGAGTAATAATAATAATGATGATGATGACATTTATTAAGTGCTTACTAGGTGCCAAGCACTGTTCTAAGCGCTGGGGTGTTGTCCCACAGTCATCATCCCCATTTGACAGATGAGGTCACTGAGGTCCAGAGAGTAATAATAATAATGATGATGACATTTATTAAGTGCTTACTAGGTGCCAAGCACTGTTCCAAGCGCTGGGGGGTTGTCCCACAGTCTTCATCCCCATTTGACAGATGAGGTCACTGAGGCCCAGAGAGCAATAATAATAATGATGATGGCATTTATTAAGCGCTTACTATGTGCCAAGCACTATTCTAAGCGCTGGGGAGGTTACAAGGTGATCAGGTTGTCCCACGGGGAGCACTCAGTCTTCATCCCCATTTGACAGATGAGGTCACTGAGGCCCAGAGAGCAATAATAATGATGATGGCATTTATTAAGCACTTACTATGTGCCAAGCACTGTTCTAAGCGCCGGGGAGGTTACAAGGTGATCAGGTTGGCCCACGGGGGGTCTCCCAGTCTTCATCCCCTTTTGACAGATGAGGGAACTGAGGCCCAGAGAAGTGAAGTGACTGGCCCAAAGTCACACAGCTGGCAATTGGCGGAGCCGGGATTGGAACCCATGACCTCTGACTCCCAAGCCCGGGCTCTTTTCCACTGAGCCAGGAGGGTGGGGGGCAGCCCAGGGCAGAGGGGACCCGGCCTGATATTTGAATCTTTAACGTCATTCGGGTTTTTTGCCTTTTAAATAAAAAGCCCATCCGTTTTGGCTAGCACTGTCGCCCAGTGGTAAGAACTCGGGCCCTGGGAGTCGGAGGACCCGAGTTCTAATCCTGCCTCCTCCATCCCTCGTCCGCCGTGGGACTCTGGGCAAGTCTCTTAAATTTCTCTGTGACTCAGTCACCTCCTCCGTAAAGTGGGGATTTAGACCGTGACCGTGTCCAACCTGACTATCTGGTATCTGCCCCAGCACATAGTACAGTGCCGGGCACACAGTAAGTCCTTAACAACGACCATAAAAAAAAAAAAATTGGTTTAAGAACAGTTGCTTTTTGTTGGCAATCTCTAAAGGCGATCTCTAACCCATTTATCTCCACCCTTACAATCTAGAGAGGGTAGGCCGGGCCCCACCTCTTCCCCTGTGGCTCCTCATTAGCTTAAGGGGAAGTCTTATTTTACTTAAACAATGGGAGTTCAGTACTGTGAAGTAATAACTTCTGCTTGCATGAATTGTCGGTGACCTTTTAAGTATGTCTTTTTTTCCTGTCCTTGGTTGTAAATGAATAGGGGTAAAACCCGCTCCAACTTAGCGCTGTGCACACAGTAAGCGCTCAATAAATACGATTGAATATGTATATTTTCACAATTTTAGTAAAACGGTCTCGATCCTACCCTTCGTGGTCATTTTGGTGGTGATGCATTTTCAAGCCCTGTTTATTCCTTAGACCCGCCTGAGGGCCGAAACGAAAATAAAAGGGACTTTTAAGGCGGCTTAACGGCATTTGAAACTCTATTTTGTTCCCGTGTCAGCAGCTACTATAATAAGTTGCTTAAGAATGTGAAGGAAGATTTTCTGCAACCTTAACTTTGCGTTCTGATCTGTTAATTGTAGAAGGTCGTTTACAGTGTTGGTCTTGAAGGCAGGCTGGGTAAGACACCAGTGAAGTGTTCTTGTTTGTGATTGAAACTGGGTGTTAAGAAAGCAGATACTTTCCTCTCCCCCACCCCCATTATCTATGAATATCTGTTTTCACCCTCTAGAGCGTTAATAGAGGCATTCAGAAATATGGTGCAATAGGGTGTGTTGTGTTAGGGATATCATGTTTGGCTTTATGTCGCAACCCCCGAAAATTAGTGACACCCAGCAGGAGACGCGCCCCGGAGTGCATGGTTGAAATAATAATGTGGAACTGTGTCAATGGTGGGTGGGTGGAGAATTAAAAATACTTTCTTGTTAATTCAAAATTCAAGTCACAAATATCACACCTTAGTGATATTATTACACATAATAATCATAGTAATAGTTTATAAAATAGAAATTAATGGCGGTAACGATTGTGGCGGTAATGATTCCCTTCCCCACAGCACCTGTATATATGTGTATATATGTTTGTACATGTTTATTACTCTATTTATTTTACTTGTACATATCTATTCTATTTATTTTATTTTGTTAGTATGTTTGGTTTTGTCTCCCCCTTTTAGACTGTGAGCCCACTGTTGGGTAGGGACTGTCTCTATATGTTGCCAATTTGTACTTCCGAAGCGCTTAGTACAGTGCTCTGCACACAGCGCTCAATAAATACGATTGATGATGATGATTACTGGGATATTTGTTAATCACCGTTAAGCATTGGGGTATGTATAAGATAATCAGATCAGTCACTTCCTTCCATTTATTGCTGGCTTCTCTTAAGTAGTCTCCTTTAGGGGTTAGATTTCCAGTGGGAAGGCCCCCTGAATCACTGGATGTCATCAAATCCATGTTGAGAATTAAATAGAGGCTTTGAAAAGAAATGGAAAAGTTTATTGCGTTGGGATAGAGAAGATTGAGCAGTGATTTAGTATCTTGGCTACTTGTTGTCAGTGTCATTTGATTCTCTGAGGTCAAATTCAGCTGGAATTAAAGTTGGAAGGGGGAGATTCTGCAAGGAAGCTGGAGGGATAGCCAACAGGGATGGAGGATTGAGGAATGGTTTACCCTCCCCCCCCCACCCCCCAACTACATCCCAGCTCACATGCTTCACTTCTCCCAAACTAACGTACTCGCTGTGCCTCGTTCTCATCTCTCTTGCCATTCACCTCTTTTTCAGACCCTCACTTCTGCCTGGACCTCCCACCACCTTCATAATATCCACCAGACCGCTGCTCTCCCCATCTTCATGGCCCTTCTGAAATCACATCTCCTCCAGGAGGCCTTCCCTGGTTAACCTCTCACTTGCCTACCTTATTTTCCCACCCCTCCTGCCAGTTGAACAGTTCACCCGACCCCTGCCCTCTAAAAGTTTCATACATAATTTTATACTATATTGCTCTGTCCCTTGAATTTATTGTAGTATCTGTCCCCGCAGCTAGATTGTAAGCTTTAAGTCAAGGATCCTGTGTGTTAATTCTTTTGTATCTTCCTCTGTGCTTAGTACAGTGCTCTGCCCACAGTAAGCGCTCAATAAATGTGATTGAATGAATAATAATAATAATAATAATGATGATGATGGCATTTATTAAGCGCTTACTCTGTGCAAAGCACTGTTCTAAACCCTGGGGAGGTTACAGAGTGATCAGGTTGTCCCACGGGAGGCAATGACTAAGCACTCAATAAATACTATTGATTGATTGAAGTCAGAATTTGGGAATGGATAATTTTCTTAACCTCATTTTATGGCATTGTGTATGACACTTCCTTTAACCTTCTGGGAAGTCAGGAAATCTATTTAAGTGGCTGATAAATATTTAGCTTCTAAGGTGATAAGGATCATGCTGTTTGGAGCAAGGAACTAAAATCTCTTCATTGTCCAGAACTGGACCTGAACTTGATAGTATCTGATGATTTGATCTCGGGATACTTTGGCAAATACTCTTCGGAATAGCCCCAAGCGGTATGAATAGGCTGCTAAGGGGATGGACAGTCTCACAGTGGCATTGTACGTGGACCGTGGAGCTAGCGATGGAATCTGAAGCCTGTGGTCCTAGGCTTTCACCATCCTAAAACCTATATCGTACTGAATCTCTTCTCCACGTAGAAACTTGTTTGTAATCAGGGTTTCTTCTCACTGAGTTTTAGTGGCCTCCGCAGTATTAAAGGTTCAGGTACAATCTGTATCATCGTGTTGGATTGATTGCAACACTAGAGTATCGGTGAAAATGTCAGCGTCCTAGGCACAACATGCTATGGATGATGTTAATCCTGTAAAGGGTTAGTTCCGTTTGAAGTTGGGAGGAGCGCCGACTCTGACCTGCCTTTCTATTTCCTAAAATGAACTCCTGATATTCCCTCTCACGCCCTGTCTCCCCCCTGAATTTCCCATGACTGTAGACAGCACTTCCATCCTCCCTGTTTCACAAGCTCGTAACCTCGGTGTTATCCTTGACTCATTTCCTTCCACCCAGATATTCAATCTGTCACCAAATCCTGTCGGTTCAACCGTCATAGCTTCGCTAAATCCTCCCTTTCCCCTCCATCCAAACTGCTACCACATTAATCCAAGCACTTATCCTGTCCTGCGATTATTACTGCATCAGCCTCCTTGCTGACCCCGCCCCCCCCCACTCCTGTTTCTCCCAACTTCAGCCCATACTTCACTCTGCTGCCTAGATCATTTTTCTTCAAAACTTTTCCGTCCCTGTTTCCTCACTCCTCAGGAAACTCCAGTGGTTACCCACCCGCCTCTGCATCAAATAGGAACTCCTTACCATAGGCTTTAAAGCACTTAATCCCTGTGCCCCCTCCAATCTTACTTTCTTACTTCCCCGATTTCCTGCTACAACCCAGCACGTTCACTTCGCTCCTCTTGACACTGCCCTATTCACTGTACCTCGATCTCATCTATTTCTCCGCCGATCCCTTGCCCACATTCTGCCTCTGGCCTGGAACTCTCTCCCTCTTCATATCCGACAGACGTTCACTCTCCCTATCTTCAAAGTGGTATTAAAAGCCCATCTGCTCCAAGAGGCCTTCGCCAACTAAGCCCTCATTTTGTCTTCCCCAACTCCCTCCTGTTGTCGCCCCTGTACTAGGATTTCCGCTGTTTATTCACCCCTTCCTAGGCCCAGTAGCACTTAAGTACAGAGCTGTGATTTAACCAATATCCATCTCCCCCTCTAGACTGTCAACTTGTACTTCCCAAGCGCTTAGTACAGTGCTCTGCACACAGTAAGCGCTCAATAAATACGATTGATTGATTGATTGTAAGCTCGTCGTGGGCAGGGAACGTGTCTACCAACTCTGTTATATTGTACTCTCCCAAGCGCTTAGTACAGCGCTCTCCACATAGCCTGCCAACTTTGTTGTATTGTAATAATAATAATAACTGGTATTTGTAAAGCGCTTAGTATGTTCCAGACTCTGTACATAGTCTGCCAACTTTGCTTTATTGTAATAATATTAATAGTAACTCCGGTATTTGTTAAGCACTTGCTGTGTGCCAGGGACACAGTGCTAAGCTCTGGGTTGGATACAAGCAAATCGGGTTGGACGTAGTCCCTGTCCCACATGGGGCTCACAGTCTTAATCCCCATTTTACAGATGAGGTAACTGAGGCTCAGAAAGTGAAGTGACTTGTCCAAGGTCACACAAGTGACAGACAAGTGGCAGAGCTGGAATAAGAACCCAGGTCCTTATGATTCCCAGGCCTGGGCTCTAGCCACTGGACCACGCTGCTCTCCTAAGTGCTTAATACAGTGCTGTGCATTCATTCATTCATTCAATCGTATTTATTGAGCGCTTACTGTGTGCAGAGCACTGTACTAAGCACTTGGGAAGTCCAAGTTGGCAACATATAGAGATGGCCCCTACCCAACAGTAGGCTCACATAGTAAGAACTCAATGAATATCATTGATGGTGAGGAGGAGATGAGGGAAGCTCGAGGACCGGTTAAGAGGGTAGGGCGTAATGGAATAAGGTGGGTAGGCTTGGTTCAAGATTGCCAAATGCTGAGTGATTTTTTTTTCTTTTTTTTTTTTTTTACAAGCAGCGGTTGTCCGGATTCCGGTTGGCTACTGTCCATAGTTTTTGATCTGTCAATAAAAACATGAAAATCAGTACTTTTTTATTCATACTGTTTGTAAAGGTGTTTCTCCCCAGTTGGCGACCGTGGTTGAGGGATCTGTTTCAGGAGCTTATGGTCTTTAAATAAAAAAGGCTCAAATACTCAGAATCTGCTAAGAAATATAGTAGGTGTTTAGGAGATCAATCGTGATTGTTTACTGTCACTTCTAAGAACCCTACAGTCCTTGATCTTTCTTCAGAGCTCTAACTTGAAACCAAAAAAAAAGTGGATATTTTGCAAGTGACTGAACACACAGAATGTTACTCCGCCTTTTCGTTTCTGTTTCCATGGATGAGCAGCGTTACTTTACTGCTGCCTTCAATTTACTGTGAACAACGTTCTGGGTACACTGTGTCTTTAAACGTTTATTAGCACCCTGGTATCCTGCCGACCCTCTGCGTACATTGCTGTAGCGCCAAATAATATAAGGTTGTGGGAAGTATTCTCACCAGCTTTATTGTTTTTAGACCGATTGTGATCCGTAGAGCAGAACGTGGTTTAGAATTCGTTTCTGTGGTCGTGTTTTGTAATGGAGTTGTTTTTGAGCTAAGCAAATCTCAGATTTCCTTAACTACCGCTCAGATTCAATGCTGGTTTCCATTGTTGGAATGGCATTATACACCGGTTATGTGTTCATGCCTCAACACATCATGGCAATATTGTATTACTTTGAAATTGTGCAGTGACCGAAATGTGCCCAGGAATTACTGGGACCAGAGTACGGGGAAGGACCCCCACCTCCGAGACCTCCCGAGAAGGACTTCAACAAAGTCTGATGTCGGATGTCAAGCTAGGCAACCCAAGGATGAATATAAGGACAAGAAATCCAGATGAGGAGATCCGGGAAGCAACCCTGGCTCGTATAGCGTGCTCGTTCTTTTTAGTTGTAAAAGATGCTCTTGTACAGTAGTTTTGTCTATTTTAACATTGTGATTGTACTTTGATATCAGTATTTTCTTAACCCTTGTGACCGTTTCAATATTGCACTGTGAAAGCTTTTCTTAATATAACTTTGATTACATTTTAATTACCGTCTATTTTTTAAATCAGAAATTATTACTTTGGGCTTATTTCTTTTGCTACTGTATAGCAAATGCTGTACATCTGCCTGGGTGTATTTCTATTATTAACCAGAGTTTTGTAAGAAATGACACCAAGATGAGAGGGGTGAGATATTTTCATCGAGCATTTCTTACAGAAGACTTCGTAAGACCGGACTCATGATTTTTGCTGATTCAAAGTTTTCTCAATGTGTAACGCGTCCATTTTGCTGGGCTGAAGTCAAAATATCAGCACATGAAACAGCGGAGGCATCCTTCTGAAGTTAATTAAAGGAGCAGTTAGCCTTCTAATACCTAACTTATTTGTGGATTTTTCAGTGACAGAAGAGGTTGAAGATGGATTTCTGTGATTAAAAGGCCTTTAAATCCGATTAATTAGCATTATTGTTGTACATAATGCTCGTAACAAGGAGTGGTTTGGGAAAACGTGGGTTGGGGCTTTTCCCTGATGCTGATGCTAACAGTTAATTCCTTAAATTTTATAATTTCTTGGTAGCGGCTGGCGTCATGTGCACACCTTCACATTCTTGCAATATGGTGGTGAGAAGTGTGGACAGAAATTCAAACTTTAATAATGAGGAGCTCAAGCTTGGTTAATCCCGCCACTCTTTGTAATGTGTGTGGTTTTTTTTAAAAGATTTATATTCCTGAAATGTAAAGGATGACTACCTAATTTTCTGAAATGGAAACTTATCGAAATCAAAAGTATGAAATAAAAACAGCTCTATTGAAGGTGTGAGGTTAACTTTTTTTTCCTCTTAGTTCATATTGAAACTAGGTCTCCTTTAATAAACTAGTTTTTTTAAAAAATAAACTCCCGTTATGGCCTGCTAGTGCAGATTCTGCGAAGCATGATCAGTGAGCAGGACCGTGAGCGGGACACAGGGCTTCAGTTACCAACTCTCCGCTCAAAGCCGAACAGTCCTCCGCGTCAAACAACCACAACCTCCTCCAAGTTTTAGAAGTTGAAGGTGACTTCTGCCCACATTTCGCTCCTGAGGATGGAAGAAGGTTTGGTGTATTAGGGGGCAGGGGGCAGGCCCGGGAGCTTGCCCCGCTGGCATGAGAAGGTTTCTAATGTGGGGACCCATGGAGGGCTATGGGCTGTGAGTTTCTGGCTTGAATGTCCTTTTTCCATTCCTGTGACGGGTGGTGAGGGATAAGGGAGACTGCCCTGGGCAACAGGGATGGAGTTCTGGATCCTGGGGATTCCAGCTCCCACTAGGACCCGTAAATCTATGATCTATTCCAGGCGTATCCCAGTCTACAACTTGATGTGGGTGAATTGTGAGCAGCTGTATTATGGGGTATATTTCCCCGCAGACTTCCGTGCAATTCGTTAGGCTACCCTCCAGAAGCAGCCTGACGCAGCCTGACATGATGACCCGGCCCTGCGTAAGTAAAGATTACATTATAATTCCCTCCCTGCCACTTCTCTCCCCTCTTTCGTTCCTGTCCCCTGGTCCTGAGGGCTCTTCTTCCCCTGGGTACCCTTAGTGCTGGCCTGTGGTTGGTTTTCTTCAGGCTCATAGTCGGTTTATATTGTTTGAAAGTTGCCAACTTGTACTTCCCAAGCGCTTAGTACGGTGCTGTGCACACAGTAAGCGCTCAAAAAATATGATTGATTGATTGAAAAGCAGAGCTTTCTATTTCTCAACAGCCCTTTGTGTTTGGCAGGGCCAAGTCCTGAGGGCAATCTGGGAACAGACATGAGAATGATCATGTGATCATTCCCTTTGGAGTATTCAGGTTTTAAGTAACTCGTGTTTGAACTAGCTGCTAGCTAGCTTAAACTTCCTACATTTGGTAGAGCACTGAAGTTAGATTAATCAGAAGTATTGATGACCAGGAGTCAGGAAATATAGGTTCAAGCCCCAGTTTGGCTACTGGCCTTCTGTGTGACTTTGGGCAAGTCGCTTAACCCCTCTGGTTCTCAATTTCCTCATCTATAAAATGGGGATAAAAGAGCTTGTGAGCCCGGTGTGGGGCAGGGACTATGTCTGATGTCATAAACTTGTATTTCTCCCAGACCTTAGCATGTAATAAACTCTTAATGTCCAGTTTATTATTTATTATTATTGCCAGAACACCCACACCCTTATCTTCTCAACTAGTTCTTGTAGCTTACTAAAAACTCATTTAAGTTTTTTTCAGGCTATAAGGAGGCAAAGGATGGTAGAGTGGCAGAAGATTTGATTGTGGGGATCAATTACTTTACCCACAACAGTTTGATTTTGCTTTCTGTAGTCTGCTTAGTGGAAAGAGCATGGGCCCGGGAATCAGGAAACTTTGGATCTATTCCCAGCTCTTTCACTTGCTTGCTGTGTCACCTTGGAAAAATCACCTGACTTCTTGGGGCTTCAGTTTCTTCATCCGTAAAATGGGGATAAAATGCCAGTTTTTTTGTTTGTTTTATGGTATTTGTTAAAGCGTTTTCTAGGTGCCAGGCACTGTACTAAGCACTGGGATGGATACAAGAAAATTGGGTTGGACACATTACGTAATCCACATGGGGCTCTCAGTCTTAATCCCCATTTTACAGATGAGGTAATTGAGGCACAGAGAACTTAAATGGCCTGCCCAACGTCATAGAGCAGACAGGTGGTGGAGCTGGGATTAGAACTCTTGTCTTATGCTGTTGGGTCGTTTTTGACCCCTACTGACTCCATGGACGCATCTTTCCGAGAACACTCCACCTCCATCTGCAATCATTCTGGTAATGTATCCATAGAGTTTTCTTGGTAAAAATACAGAAGTGATTCCTTCCGCACAGTAAACCTGAATCTCCGCCCTCGACACTCTCCCATGTCACTGCTGCCCAGCACAGGGAAGTTTTGCCTTGTCGCAGATTTCCCGCCACTCGCTAGCCACTACCCAAGCTAGGAATGAAACGGGTAGTATGCTTCTGCTTGAGTCTCCGTCCCGTAACCGAGACTGGTAGAGGACTGGAAACTCTCCAGGTGCGATCCTGAGAGGATGATTAGAACTCAGGTCCTTCTAAATCCCAGGCCTTTGCTCTTTCCTCGAGGCCACACTGCTTCCCAGACCTCTTAGATAGATAGATGGAGAAGCAGCGTGGCTCAGTGGAAAGAGCCCGGGCTTTGGAGTCAGAGGTCATGGGTTTGAATCCCAGCTCCGCCACTTGTCAGCTGTGGGACCTTGGGCAAGCCACTTAACTTCTCTGTGCCTCAGTTACCTCATCTGTAAAATGGGATTAAGACTGTGAGCCCCACGTGGGACAACCTAATCACCTTGTATCCCCCCAGTGCTTAGAACAGTGCTTTGCACATAGTAAGTGCTTAATAAATGCCATTATTATTATTAGTATTGTGAATCCCATGTGAGAAAAGGACCGTCTGATGATAATAATAATAATAATAATAATAATAATAATTTTGGTATTTAAGTGTTTACTGTGCCAAGCACTATTCTAAGCACTGGGGAGATACAAGGTCATCAGGTTGTCCCACATGGGGCTCACAGTCTTAATCCCCATTTTCCAGATGAGATAACTGAGGCACAGAGAAGTTAAGTAACTTGCCCGGTCACACAGCTGATAAGTGACAGAGCCGGGATTAGAACCCATGACCTCTGACTCCCAAGCCCACACTCTTTCCACCGAGCCATCTTCCAACACTTAGCATGACCCTCGGCATGGCACATATTAAGCACTTAACAAATACCATTATTAACTATTATTTTTACAAATGATTATTATTAAGAACCTGCAATTTGATCATGAGAAATTCCATTATGGGGAAGAGGCTCATTTGGGATACCAGAAATATAACATCACCCTCTAAGCCATCCTTTTATGATAGATGATAAGTATGCAAGAGTTCCATTTTTAAAATGGAGAAACTTAAGGTCAGGGATTTATTGAACGCTTACAATGTGCAGAGCACTGAACTGCGCTGGGGAGAGTACAATACAGCCGAGTTGGTAGACGTGTTCCCTGCCCATGACGAGCTTTCTAAATCAGTGGCTAAAGTCCTGCCTCACTGCGTTAGAGTGAAAACTCAATTCTTCCACATAATGGTTTCACCAGGGAACTATGTTCTCATCTTGTTCCATTGGTCCTTCAGAGCCAGGAGAAGTATATAGGATGTTACTTGAGTTTTATACAAGTTACAATTATGTAAATGAAGTCCATTCAAATCCGACCCTGAAAGATGTTCCCAAATGTATTTGAGAGTGGCAAATGCTCATTAAATCCAAATTACCCTAACCGGGCAACATTAAAAATAGGAAATATTAATTCAGTAAGTTATTGACTATGTACTGTGCTGGAGAGATTACATTAAAATGGCCTCGATCAATCAATCGTATTTATTGAGCGCTTGCTGAGTGCAGAGCGCTGTACTAAGCGCTTGGGAAGTACAAGTTGGCAACGTATAGAGACAGTCCCTACCCACCAGTGGGCTCACAGTCTAGAAGAGCAGGCTAACAGTCTAAAGCGGCATCCACATGATGTCATCATGTAAGCTCCTTGTGGGCAGGGAATATGTCTACCAACTTTGTTGTATTGTTCTCTCCCTAAGTGCTTAGCACACCACACACGATAAGTGCTCAGTAAATACCACTGATTGATTACCGTTACGTGTGCTCTGCACACAGTAAGTGCTCAATAAATATGATTGAATGAATGCTGCTTGTCAGCAGAACAAAACAACCGAGCAATGCTAGTTTTTGAGAGCTACCACAGAGCACTGCACACAGTGCTTGTCACAGGTGCCATCCTGCACCTCTTGTGGTCTGGTTCCTTTGAGCGTCATCACTGGCCATCCCAAAAGTCAGTAGTGACCAGTCAGTCTAGAAACCCCTAGGGCTGGAGTAGAATGTGCAGAGGGAACGGTAATTCATTCAACTATCCTTTCTTTAGGGTAGATAAAGTATCTTTTGCTTTTAAATGGATGGGGCTTCTTCAATTTAATAGGGCAGTAAAGCCATTTGCACCACACAAAAATGTCTGATGTGCTCTGTGGGCGAAGTTTTATGGTATATTTGCTAAACTCCAGGATCATATCATGAATCACAAGTATTTACTGATTGATGCGCCTCAAAGTGCAAAGCACCACTTAAAGGTGCTAGAAGTTATTCTTTAAAGAACAGACTTACTTCCAGGAGAATGGGTAAGGTTAATCAGGGAAAGCTTGCCTTCCCCTTAAGCTGTGATTGCCTGTTATTGTATTGCCTGGCCAACTGAAGATAGTAGTATTTCATAAACCCTTCAAACAACTAAAAACCTCATAGTACCTCCTACTTCCGTTAAATGCACACACAATTTACGTCTCCCTCATTAGTCTGTAAACACCTCAAAGGTTCATTGATCAGCATCTGGGATCAAGTTCTATTTCTTCCTTGGCTTTTGTCCACCCCCATCTAGGCCATCACAGGGGCAAGACAAGACATTCTTCACATCAGAAAGGGCTATCTTTTGGATTGGAGGGAAGGCCTAGGAAGAGAAGACTAATGGAGCGGTTGGGCTGGGGGTAATGAAGAAAAGCATTTTTTAAAATCTACTGAAAAGGCTGCACCATATAGAGATTCCAGTATTATTATTAATATGTCATTTATTAAGCTCTTAGAGGTTATGAGATCAGAAGCAGCTTAGCCTATGGGAAAGAGCATCAACATGGGAATCAGGAGACCTGGGTTCTGCTCTTGGGTCCACCATTTGCCGCTGTATGACCATGGACAAGTCGTTCAACATCTCTGTGTCTGTTTCCTCACCTGTAAAATGGGGATATAATAGGTACTTTATATGCTTGATAAACTATTATCCCTCCCCCTTATCCTGTGAGTCCATTGTGGTACAGGGACTTTGTCTGATCTGCATATAGTTTGTATACACGGTGCTTAGTTCAGTGCTTGGCACCTAGTAAGTGCTTAACAAATACCACAACTTTTAATTATATTTTATTATAATATTTTTATATTATAATAAGCCCACACTCTTTCCACTGAGCCACGCTTCCCCAAAGGATTGAGACTGGGAGCTCCTTATATAATATATTATATATATTATTATAATATTATTTTTATTATATTTTATTATAGTCCGACACAGAGGTCATATTCAATCGTATTCATTTTTTACAGGTGAGGTCACTGAGGCCCAGAAAGATTAAGTGACTTGCCCAGAGTCATTCATTTACTCATTCATTGTCATATTTATCATTCATTCATTCATTCAATCGTATTTATTGAGCGCTTACTGTGTGCAGAGCACTGTACTAAGCGCTTGGGAAGTACAAGTTGGCAACATATAGAGACGGTCCCTACCCAACAGCGGGCTCACAGGCTAGAAGGGGGAGACAGACAACTAAACAAAACATGCGGTCAGGTGTCATCAGAATAAAATTTGTCGAGTGCTTGCCATGTGCAGAGCACTGTTCTAAACGCTTTGGAGTGTACAACAATAAACAGGCACATTCCCTGTCCACAACGAGCTTACAGTCTAGAGGGTCACGCAGTAACGTGCGTCAAAGCTGGGACTAGGATCCAGGTCTCCTGACTGTTCAGTGCTCTTTCCATCAGGCCACCCTGCCTTCCCAGTAGAAACCAAATGAACTGAACTGAGGCAGTGTGAGTCAGAATCAGGAGTTTAGATAACATAATTGGCTAGGGCTCTCCAACAGGTGTGGGACAATTTCATTGTACAATTTGAACTTTTTTGTTAACAAGCCTCAGTTTGGATAATAATAATCACGGTAATTATTTATTAAAACCACCACTTGAATAATCTGCTTTCTTAAAACTAAATATCGAATTTACCAAAGGCTTTTCTTCAATAAATACGATTGATTGATTGATTGATTGATTCCACTGGCAGCCAGCTCTTTGAGGTCTAAACCAGACCTTTCTACCTCTTTCTGGCCATTTCACAGCTTGCCTGCCCCTCTGTGTGAGGGCAAAGAGGGTGGTCAGCTCGTCAGGGGGACCTGTCAATTTTTGATGTGGCTGAGGGTAAAAACTAGTGGCTCAAACTGGGTCTTGGGTGATTCGGATTCCATTTCTCAGCGGTGTGGTAATAGGGGTGTTGGCTTTGGTTCAGAGACCATGACACACACTGAGACTGTACTGGTGAACCCTTCCCAATGTCACATAATCCCCAGTGTTACGATTTCAAAGCCGTGGTGCAATCATTCAGCAGGTTTATCGGTACATTCAAATAAGGTTACCCGTGGGAGATTTTCGTTCCTGCCTTTCCCATATCCTTAGCTGGAATATGCAGACTTATGTCCTAGGTTTCCAGTCAGCTCCCTCCGTTCTGGAAGAGTGAGGTTTGTACTCTAATTTCCCGGTGTAGATGGACAAGCGTGGCCAAATGTCTAAACTGATCAGTGAGTTTGGGATCTAGTCGGTGCATCACAAAGTAAATACTTTTGTAAGAGTAATGTGGCCTAGTGGAAAGAACTCAGAACCAGGGTTCAAATTCAGATTTTGCCACTTGCCTGCTGCGTGACCCTGGGTAAGTCCCTCGACTGGTCACTGCCTCATTTTTCTCATCCGTAAAAAGGGGATTAAAAGTTTGTACTCCCTCCCCCTTATTGAGCCCCAGGAGGGATAGACACTCTTGTTCCATCTGATCTACCCCAGCACTAAGCACAAATTAAGAGCCTATACAAAACCACAATTAATAGTAATATTAAGTTTGGGGGAAAGTTGGCTTTAAATCAGCCAATGGTATTTGAGTGCTTACTATGTGCGGACCACTGTACCAAGTGCTTGGGAGGGCACGTACAACAATTAGCCAGCCGCACATTCCCTGCCCATAATGAATTCAGAGATATTGCAGGTTAAAAGCTGAGGCTTTCATTTGGACCTAGTGACTCTCATCAGCTCACCGTGCACTTATCTGTACTGATGACTCGATGCAGGCAGGGCCCCCCCACAATCTTCTGGGCTGGGGACTCCCAGCCTCATATATCTCCGATCTCTGACGTGACCCGAGAGTTTCCTGTTGGGGCTGGAAAGCCTCAAAATGGCACCTTTTTGGACAGTTAACTCTTTGAAGTCCACCCACCCCCACTCGCCCCACTGTTTCCTCTCGGAAAACATCTGCCGCCCCCCTCCCCTCCTCAGCACTCCGTGAAGAGTTGACAACTTTGATTCCCAGTGGTTTGAAGAGTTCAGCAAGGGAACACGGGCTTTTCCCCTGACTTCTGAGAGCGATTTCAGAGAGACGGTCTTAGGCATAAGAAACAGGTGAGTTTCTGCTTGAGGCTGCTGCCGGGCTGGGACTTGCCCGGCGCCCGCCCAGAGCTTGTGCTGAAATTGGATGTACGAGGCCTGCAATGAGCTCTTTCAAAAGCCCCAGCTGGGATGGCCCGTGACTCAGTGGGTGATGCCAAAACATGGAAATGAGGGGCCTGTGAATTCTAATCCTGCTCTGCCACTGGCTGGCAACTTGCACCTTTCTGGGGCTCGTTTCCTCAGCTGGAAACCAAGCATCCTGAAGAGTAAATTCTTTTAAATTGAGAAGCTCTATAATAATAATGATGATGGCATTTGTTAAGCGCTTACTATGTGCAAAGCACTGTTCTAAGCATACAGGTTGTCCCTTCAGGGGCTCACAGTCTTCATCCCTATTTTACAGATGAGGTAACTGAGGCACAGAGAAGTGAAGTAACTTGCCCAAAGTCACACAGCTGACAATTGGTGGAGTCGGGATTTGAACCCATGATTTCTGACTCCAAAGCCCACATTCTTTCCACTGAGCCACGCTGCTCTTTGTGAACCAAGGGCACTGTAATCTCTTGAATAATCTCTTTGGCTTAGTCCTTCCCCTTTAGAGGGAAGGACTAAGCAATCTCTTTGCCTCAGTTCCCTCATCCGTAAAATGGAGATAAGATAGGTTGAGAGTCCTGTGGACAGGCCGTTATAGGCAAGGAACAGGTCTGCTAATTCTGTTGTACTGTACTCTCCCAAGAGCTTAGTACGGTGCTCTGCACATAGTAAGTGCTCAATAAATGCCATTGATTGCTTGGCACGCAGCACTCAAATGCCGTTGATTCATTTACAGGGACTTACGTAATTTCATTGCCTGGTGCCTAGTCCAGCACTTAGCACATGGTAAGCACTTAATAAAAGCCATAGCTATGGCAACAAGATAAAAATAATCAATGCGAGGGAAACGAAGTAGCACATTTCACTAGTAGGATCCAGTGGGAAAAGGAGGTAAAGGATTCTGGGCAGCTAGAAATTCAAACAGGAGAAACTCTCCTCCCTCCTCTCCCTTTTCCCCTTTCTTCTGCTCTCTCTCCCTCCGTGAGGTATGTGTGCCCCTCACCCACTGTGTTCTCTCTTCCTGGAACTTTCTGGCACTTCGGGAACCATGCCAGCTTAATTTTGCCCTTACCACTGGCATTTGTTTTTCTCTTCGTCCCCACTATATTCAGAATACCCTTCTCTGACTCTCCCATTAGATTGTAAACTCCCTGAGAGCAGGGACCGCGTCTTTCCAGTGCCCTGCATGCAGAAGGGGATCGGTAACTTCTGATGGAGATGAGGATTATAACAGAAGTGACAGACAAGAGTCAGAATGTAATCCTTCCTTGATGTTTTACATTGGTGAGATTAGCTTTTGGGCCAGGTTTTGGTGACCCTCTTGCCCAACTTCTGGTGGGAGTAAATTCCATACACCGACACCAGCTGGGGTTTATTCTAAACCTGCCACCTTAAAAATTGCAGTGGGTGGCCCTTGTGCTGAGTCCCTTCTCAGTGATGGTTTCCTGTTTAATTCGGGTCGGGAGAGAGGGGAAAGGGCCCCCGCCGGGTTCAGCTGGTAAGCGAAATGGTATGTGTGTGTGTTTGTGCGCACACACGGTCTCGTGTCTCAGAATGAAAATGCCTGATTGGGGGGTAGTGGCGGCAGAGGAGCACTCTTTGGACAGATTTCCACAAAACGTTGCACTTTAATGGGTTTTTTTTGAGCGCTTACTGCGTGCAGAGCCCTGTCCTGAGTGCAGGGGAAAGTATGATACAACAGAGTTGTTAGACACAGTCCCTGCCCACAGCATACATTGTGCCAAAGCCCTACTGAGAGCTCACCGCCTCCAGTAGGCCTTCCCAGACTGAGTGCCCCCCCTTTTCCTCTCCTCCTCCTTTCCCCATCGCCCCCCAGCCCTATCCCCCTCCCCTCCCCACTGCACTTGTGTATATTTGTACATATTTATTACTCTATTTTATTAATGATTTACGCCAACTTGTACTTCCCAAGTGCTTAATACAGTGCTCTGCACACAGTAAGCGCTCAATAAATACGATTGAATGAAATGAATGAATAATGATGTGTATATAGCTATAATTCTATTTATTCTGATGATAATGACACCCGTCTACTTGGTTTGTTTTGTTGCCTGTCTCCCCCTTCTAGACTGTGAGCCCGTTGTCGGGTAGGGACCGCCTCTATATGTTGCCAATTTGTACTTCCCAAACGCTTAGTACAGTGCTCTGCACACAGTAAGTGCTCAATAAATAAGATTGAATGAATGAACGTTACCCAGGCTGCACATAGTGTGAAATGTAACGGGTTGGGAGGGGATGACAGTTTCTTCCCCACCTCAGGGAGGGCTAATGTCTGAAACTAGCATTGCCCAGCACTTGCACCATCTGCACAAACATCCCAGAAAAAGTTCAGTGCAAGCTTGAGAAATTTCTCCTGGGACCAGTTGCCTTATTCCCTTAAGAGTGCAAGCCCCCCTGCAGGCAACGACCCAGTGGTCGCTGAATCTCTCCAGGCTCTGCCCACTGTGGGCACTAGAAACCAACGGACGATCGGGCAGTATCAGATCCCCCGTGAGCCAAGCCTGAGTGTCCAAGGCCCACGTCGGGTGTCCGCTTTGAGTAAATGCCCACTTAGGAAGGCTGGTGGGATTCAGAATCCAGAGCTGCCCATGCCCATCTGTCTGTACAGGGATCAGTAGCCTCTGCAGGCAATTGGGCTGCCAAGCTAGGTCACTCAAGTTTTCTGATACCAATGCACAAAGGACTCTTTGTTTCCCAAAGTGGTGTCTATGTCACCGCCGAACAGAGGGCCCCTTCTCCTCCTCTTCCTCCCCCTCCCCAGGCCCCCGCCTCTTCTTCGCTCAAAGCCACACGCCAAGCGAGCGTCGGTTGAACTGGTTTGAGAAGCTGAAAGTAAACAGCAACCATGGTTTCCGCCCTCCGCTGCCCGGCTCCAACAACCGTCTTGTGCTCAGTCAGCTGAACGGAGCAGCCGCAAGGGCTTAAGCGAGGCTGCGGCCAGCCAGGGGCCGGGAGTGGTGGGCAGTAAGAAGGGGTGACCGCTCCATCCTGGGCTCCCCAAAGAAGCAGCTCTGAGGAGAGGGTACCAAGCAGGGAATGTGTCTGTTACAGTGCTATCCTAATAAAATGAATATAAGGATGCCTTGCCTAGGCAGTTCTAGGCCCCTGAGAGACCCCAGGCTAGCCCTACAAGACAGAACAGAGGTGGCTGAAGGGCAAGTCACCCGTTTCCTAAAGGTCAGCGCCGACAAAATCCATCAATTAATCGATGGTATCAGAATTCGTCACAATCAGTCCTATTTATTGAGCGCTCACTGTGTGCAGAGCGCTGGACTGAGCACTTGGTACATTTTGCATACTTGGAAGGAAGAGATTTCTGGGTCCAGCTAGAAAACAAACTGCACGGAAGACCCTCTAAAATACTCAACAAGCATTTAGATTAAGTGATCATTCAAAGTATGTACACACATGTATCCGCTATGAGAAGCAGTAAGGCCTAGTGGGTAGAGCCTGTGCCTGGAAGTCAGAAGGTCATGGGTTCTAATCCTGGCTCTGACTCTTGTCTGCTGTGTGACTTTGGGCAAGTCACTTAACTACTCTGTGCCTCAGTGACCTCGTCTGTACAATGGGGATTAAAACTGTGAGCCCGCCGTGGGACATCCTGATCACCTTGTTACTTCGCCAGCGCTTAGAACAGTGCTTTGCACATAGTAAGCACTTAACAAACACCATTATTATTATTATATTATTATTATTATTATTATTATTATTATTATTATTATTATTATTATTATTATTATTGTGTTGTCCCCAGGTCTAGATTTTCCTAGTCAAAGTGGTCATGCCTCTCTGTGCTCCCTTCTTTATCCATTTCCTTCCCCTTTGTTTCTTTCTCTGCCTCTATTTCACATGTTGTTTTCACCTTTTTCTTATCCCCAAACTCCTTCCTGCCCTTTCCCCTGTAACATTTTGTCATGGCGAGCCTCACTGGCATTGACTAAGCACCTGTTATTTACAGGGCACCTAGTGTGTGCAGGACACTGTACTGGGAGTTTGGAGAACAGACAATAAACCCCACAGACCTACTCCCTACCTTCGAGGCACTCATAGATTTGATGGTTCAGTATTCATTTGCCTAGTTCCCTCTTGATAATTGCCCTCCAATCGGGAAATTACCATCATCCTTTTCTTCCCTCCATGTCCCTTTTCTCTTCTCTTCCCTCTCCCAGGAGCAGTTGGGATGGCAGAGGTTGGGGAAGAAAGGATGGGGAAAAAATTATCCCATCTCTTGAGGCCAACGTCGCTTTAGAGCAGTTGGAGGGAGCAGAGAGGTGCCAAACGGAGTGGGAATGGAGGGAGAGCAGAGAGCAGAGCTGTAGTTCTGGTTGAGAGAGAAAGAAGCGGTTAAATGTGGGGAAGGTTGTGTGGATGTGAGAGTGCCCAAGGCGTGCCTGGGTGGGACTGTTGTCTGTCTATCTCTACGCTGATGACACCCAGATCTCCATCTCTGCCCCTGCTCTCTCCCCCTCTCTCCAGGCTCGCATCTCCTCCTGCCTTCAGGACATCTCCATCTGGATGTCCGCCCGCCACCTAAAGCTCAACATGTCGAAGACTGAACTCCTTGTCTTCCCTCCCAAACCTTGTCCTCTCCCTGACTTTCCCATCTCTGTTGACGGCACTACCATCCTTCCCGTCTCACAAGCCCGCAACCTTGGTGTCATCCTCGACTCCGCTCTCTCATTCACCCCTCACATCCAAGCCGTCACCAAATCCTTCCGGTCTCAGCTCCACAACATTGCCAAGATCCGCCCTTTCGTCTCCATCCATACCGCTACCCTGCTCATTAAAGCTCTCATCCTATCCCGTCTGGACTACTGCACCAGCCTTCTCTCTGATCTCCCATCCTCGTGTCTCTCTCCACTTCAATCCATACTTCATGCTGCTGCCCGGATTATCTTTGTCCAGAAACGCTCTGGACATATTATTCCCCTCCTCAAAAATCTCCAGTGGCTACCGATCAATCTGCGCATCAGGCAGAAACTCCTCACCCTGGGCTTCAAGGCTGTCCATCCCCTCGCCCCCTCCTACCTCACCTCCCTTCTCTCCTTCTCCAGCCCAGCCCGCACCCTCCGCTCCTCCGCCGCTAATCTCCTCACCGTTAGGCCTCGTTCTCGCCTGTCCCGCCATCGACCCCCGGCCCACGTCATCCCCCGGGCCTGGAATGCCCTCCCTCTGCCCATCCGCCAAGCTAGCTGTCTTCCTCCCTTCAAGGCCCTGCTGAGAGCTCACCTCCTCCAGGAGGCCTTCCCAGACTGAGCCCCTTCCTTCCTCTCCCCCTCGTCCCCCTCTCCATCCCCCCATCTTACCTCCTTCCCTTCCCCACAGCACCTGTATATATGTATATATGTTTGTACATATTTATTACTCTATTTATTTTACTTGTACATATCTATCCTATTTATTTTATTTTGTTAGTATGTTTGGTTTTGTTCTCTGTCTCCCCCTTTTAGACTGTGAGCCCACTGTTGGGTAGGGACTGTCTCTAGATGTTGCCAATTTGTACTTCCCAAGCGCTTAGTACAGTGCTCTGCACATAGTAAGCGCTCAATAAATACGATTGATGATGGTGATGATGATCTCTGATCTGGAGAAGTAGGTATGTTCTTATCCTTTGCTCATTTAGGGTCTAAAACCTTTGTTTCACCTTCCCACCTCTCCCCCACCTTATCCACACCTCCTGTCCTGGCCCCAGGCACATCTACTCACACAAGCAAATGTTCCTCCCATCAGCCTCCCCTCCCACCACATATCCACACCCATCACCTAGAAACACAAAGTTCCTGAGCAGAACTATCCCCATTTTATTCTTTGATGATATCAGCGCTTTGAACAGTGCTTTGCACATAGTAAGTGCTTAATAAATGCCATTATTATTATTATTATTATTTATTAAACACTTACAATGTGCCAAGCTCTGTACTAAATCCTGGGATAGATACAAACTAATCAGGTTGGACACACTTTTCTATTTTTTCGATAGCTCAGTTGGTAGAGCAGAGGACTGTAGAGCTGAATAGTTAGTCATCCTTAGGTCGCTGGTTCGAATCCGGCTCGAAGGACTCGGCTTTCAGCGCTTAGAACAGTGCTTTGCATGTAGTAAGCGCTTTATAAATGCCATTATTATTATTATTATTATTATTATTATGGTATTTGTTAAGCGCTGTTGTAAGCACTGGGGTAGATACAAGGTAATCAGGTTGGACACAGTTCATGTCCCACATGGGGCTGAGTCATAATCCCCATTTTATAGATGAGGTTACTGAGGCACAAAGAAGTTAAGTGACTTGCCCAAAGTCAGAGGCGGGACTGGAATCCAGGTCCCTGTGACTCCCATGCCCTTGCTCTATCCAATAATAATAATAATTATAACAATCGTGGTATCTGTTAATCACTTACTGTGTGCCAGGCACCATACTAAGCACTAGGGTGGATACAAGCAAATCGATTTGGACACAGTCCCTGCCCCACATGGGGCTTCCAGCCTCAATCCCCATTTTACAGATGAGGAAGCTGAGGCCCAGAGAAGTGAAGTGACTTGCCCAAGGTCACACAGCTAATCAGTGGTGGAGGCAGGATTAGAACCCATGATCTCTGACTCCCAAATCTGTGCTCTTTCCGCTAGGCCATGCTGTTTCTACAGTCAGGTTGGACCTAATCCCTGTCCCAAATGAGATCCAAATTTTAGAGATGAAATAATTTAGGCACCGAGACATCAAGTGACTTGCCCTAAGTCACACAGCTGATCAGTGACAGACCTGGGATTAGAACCCCTGACCTCTGACTCCCAAGCCCGGGCTCTTTCCACTGAGCCACACTGCTTCTAGAGGAGTCAATCAATCGATCAGTCGTATTTATTGAGCGCTTACTGTGTACAGAGCACTGTACTAAGCGCTTGGGAAGTCCAAGTTGGCAACATATAGAGACGGTTCCTACCCAACAGTGGGCTCACAGTGTAGAAGTCCTAAAGGATATTGCAAGAGTTGCAGGATTGTAGAGGTTGGAGACAGATTTAGGCATCATCCAAATGGAGATGAGAGTCAAGAGATGAGTGAAAAATGAAAAATGAAAAGATAAGGGATTTTAGATCAAAGAAAGCCTTGCGGACCTTTTACAGTTAAGCGTTGGGAGGCAAAGGAAAAGGAAGCAGGTTAGAGTAGCAGTGTGCCTAGTGGAAGGAGCATGGGCTTAGGAGTCAAAGGATCTGGGTTCTAATTCCGATTCTGCCACTTGCCTGCTTTGTGACCTTGGGTCACTTTAACTGGTTTCCTCAACTGTAAAATGGGGTTCAAATCCTGTTCTCGTGAGCCCCATGAGGGGCAGGGACTCTTTCCGACCTGATTATCATACATCTACCCCAGGGCTTGACACTTAGTAAATACTATAATTATTAATTATTATTAAAGGAAGAACTGGTGAAAGAGATTAAGGGATAAGGGCTTGGAGGAGAAGCAGGAGGGGAGAATTCTACCAGCAGAACTTGAGGCTAGATAGTGCTTTCATTCATTCAGTCAGTCATATTTATCGAGCGCTTACTGTGTGCCGAGCACTGCACTAAAAGCTTGGGAAAGTACACTACAACAATAAACAGCGACATTCCCTGCCCACAATGAGCTCACAGTCTAGAGTGACAGGAGTGGTCCACATTGTTGAAGGCAACGGAGAGGTGGAGGAGGATTAGGGTGGAGTAGAGTCCATTAGACTTATCATAAGGGAATAATAATAATAATAATAATGGCATTTATTAAGCGCTTACTATGTGCAAAGCACTGTTCTAAGTGCTGGAGCACTGTTCTAAGCGGGAAGTCATTGGTGACCTTGGAGAGGGCTCGTCACTCCGTGGAGTAAAGATGGCAGTAGCTCCATTGTAAAGGGTGGGAGGAAGTGGAGGCAGTGGGTGGATTAAACTTGTTGGAGGAGTTTGGACATGAATGAGAGGAGGGAAATGGGGTGATGGCTGAAGGATGCAAAGGGATCCAGAACATTTTTTTTTGCTTACTTTTTAAAAAGGATTGGGGAGATATGCAGATGTTTGATGGCTACCAGAGAGTAATAATAATAATAATAATAATGCTATTTATTAAGTGCTTACTATGTGCAAAGCACTGTTCTAAGCACTGGGGAGGTTACAAGGTGATCAGATTATCCCACAGGGGGCTCACAGTCTCAATCCCCATTTTACTGATGAGGTAACGGAGGCCCAGAGAAGTGAAGTGACTTGCCCAAAGTCACACAGCTATTTGGTGGAGCCGGGATTTGAACCCATGACCTCTGACTCCAAAGCCCGTGCCCTTTCCATTGAGCCACGCTGCTTTGGGTGACAGAGAGGGAAGAATAGTAGGTTGAGCCCACTGTTGGGTAGGGACCGTCTCTATATGTTGCCAACTTGTACTTTCCAAGCGCTTAGTACAGTGCTCTGCACACAGTAAGCACTCAATAAATGTGATTGATTGATTGATTGATTGGAGTGTTTTCAGGAGATGAAAAGGAATGGGGAAAGGGTATCTGGGATGGCCCAGTTAAGAGAATTTCAACTCGGGCAGGAGATATCTCCTTGAGAGAAGGATGAGAAAAGGACGAGAAGCAGCGTGGCTCAGTAGAAAGAGACCGGGCTTTAGAGTTAGAGGTCATGGGGTTCAAATCCCGGCTCCTCCAATTGCCAGCTGTGTGACTTTGGGCAAGTCACTTAACTTCTCTGGGCCTCAGTTCCCTCATCTGTAAAATGGGGATGAAGGCCGTGAGCCCCCCGTGGGACAACCTGATCACCTTGTAACCTCCCCAGCGCTTAGAACAGTGCTTTGCACGTAGTAAGTGCTTAATAAATGCCATCATTATTATTATTATGAGAGTGGAAGAAGGGGTGAGGTGGGGTTGGGCTGCTGTGAGGGATCTTTGAAAAGTGCAGGAGGTCAGAGAGGAGTCAGGCCCCAAACGGGGACCTTTGCCTCCGGGATTTGTTCGTGGGCAGGCCCCCAAACTGCAGCAGGGGCATTCCCTCCTGGCATGGTCTCTCTACTGGCGGGCACCATATAGGATGGTGCCCTGGACCGGGCCTTCCCAGGCCCTGCTGAGCCCACCCCTCCTGGGCCTCCCCTGGGCAGGGCTTCCCCCCAGAAACATGGATTGGGGAGACCCCAGGGAGGTCACAGCCGGGTGGCATGGAGCGTCAAGGATTTCAAAGCGCTAGCTGAGAGGCTCCCGCTGGAGTCCCTGGTTGACCCCACACCCTCCCTGCCTCTCAACCATATTAGTGCCCCCACATTCCACAAACAGCGTGGCTCAATGGAAAGAGCCCAGGCTTTGGAGTCAGAGGTGATGGGTTCAAATCCCGGCTCCGCCAATTGTCAGCTGGGTGACTCTGGGCAAGTCACTTCTCTGGGCCTCAGTGACCTCATCTGGAAAAGGGGGATCAATCAATCAATCAATCAATCGTATTTATTGAGTGCTTACTATGTGCAGAGCACTGTACTAAGCGCTTGGGAAGTACAAATTGGCAACACATAGAGACAGTCCGTACCCAACAGTGGGCTCACAGTCTAAAAGGGGGAGACAGAGAACAGAACCAAACATACCAACCAAATAAAATAAATAGGATAGAAATGTACAAGTAAAATAAATAAATAAATAAATAAATAGAATAATAAATATGTACAACCATATATACATATATACAGGTGCTGTGGGGAAGGGAAGGAGGTAAGATGGGGGGGATGGAGAGGGGGACGAGGGGGAGAGGAAGGAAGGGGCTCAGTCTGGGAAGGCCTCCTGGAGGAGGTGAGCTCTCAGCAGGGCCTTGAAGGGAGGAAGAGAGCGAACTTGGCAGATGGGCAGAGGGATTGGGCATTCCAGGCCCGGGGGAGGACGTGGGCCGGGGGTCGATGGCAGGACAGGCGAGAGCGAGGTACGGTGAGGAGATTAGCGGCGGAGGAGCGGAGGGTGCGGGCTGAGCTAGAGAAGGACAGAAGGGAGGTGAGGGAGGAGGGGGCGAGGGGATGGATGGACAGCCTTGAAGCCCAGGGTGAGGAGTTTCTGCCTGAAACTCCTCACCCTGAAGACTGTGAGCCTCTCACCCTGAAGACTGGGATGAAGACTGTGAGCCCCACGTGGGACAACCTGATCACCTTGTAACCTCCCCAGCGCTTAGAACAGTGCTTTGCACATAGTAAGCGCTTAATAAATGTCAGCATCATCATCATTATTATTATTCCATAGGCTTTTCCAGCAGAGGGAACAGCTTGCAGCGAGCCCCTCACACTTTTTCCAGCCTGGTCCCCGTTGATCAGTAGCAGCGAGGTCAGGCGGCCGGTCAGGCGACAGCGGGGGCTGCCCGAGAGCAGAGTCTGTGTCCAGCTTCATCCGGACAGCGTGCCGGTGTTCAGGGAGGCCCAGAGGGGAGCTGAATAAACGGTCCTGGGAGGGGTGACTTGTTTTCTTGCTGAATTCAGTGGAAACGGGCATTTGAACACACTGCAGGGACACCGGGAAACAGTAGCGACGTGCACTTTACATGTGCTTGGAAGGACCAGAACATGGAGAATAGATGATATCATCATCAATCGTATTTATTGAGCGCTTATTATGTGCAGAGCACTGTACTAAGCGCTTGGGAAGTACAAATTGACAACATATACAGTCCCTACCCAACAGTGGGCTCACAGTCTAAAAGGGGGAGACAGAGAACAAAACCAAACATACTAACAAAATAAAATAAATAGGATAGATATGTACAAGTAAAATAAATAGAGTAATAAATATGTACAAACATTTATACATATATACAGGTGCTGTGGGGAAGGGAAGGAGGTAAGATGGGGGGATGGAGAGGGGGACGAGGGGGAGGGGAAGGAAGGGGCTCAGTCTGGGAAGGCCTCCTGAAGGAGGTGAGCTCTCAGCAGGGCCTTGAATGGAGGAAGAGAGCTAGCTGATATGTGGGGAAAGGCAAAAAAAAAAAGGATGGGCGGTAAAAAAAAAGCCCACAGCAGAAATGTCTGCCCCATGCAACCCCCTGAGGCTGTGCCCATTTGGCTTTGAGGCACAATTTTCCTGGTACCCCAGGGGGATGGGAAAGGGAGAAGGGTGACCCACCCCCTTAATTACCCTGCCTGAACCACTGCAGTCAGAATAAGCAATCAATCAATGGTATTTACTGAGCGCTTACTGTATGCAGAGCGCTGTGCTAAGCACATGGGAGAAAACAATCCCCCTCTAGACCGTAAGCTCCTTGTGGACAGGGAACATGTCTACCAACTCTGTTATACTGTACTCTCCCAAGCACCTAATAATAATAATAATTATAGTATTTATTAAGCGCTTACTAGGTACCAAGCACTGTTCTAAGTGCTGGGGTAGATACAAGGTAATCAGGCTGTCCCACATTGGGTTCACAATCTTTATCCCCATTTTACAGATGAGGTAACTGAGGCACACAGCGGTAGGCACTCAGTAAATGCAATTGATGGGTACAGTCGAGGTGGTAAATAGGATCCCTGCCCACAGTGAGTTTACAGTCTAGGGGGTGAGGGAGAGGGAGTGCTTAGTCCCAGTAATTGGCAGAGTTAGCACTTAACGAACGCCATCATCATTGTGAAAAACGATTCTGTTTCTTCTGGTGAGCTGCCATGTCGGGGACAGGGTGAAGCAGAAGGCTTTGGACTGGTGTTGCAAGCAGAGAATTTGGTGGGAGCAGAGGGGAGGAGGTTTGTAAATCCTTGAGGGTAATAATAATAATAATAATAATAATAATAATAATAATAATAATGGCATTTATTAAGCACTTACTATGTGCAAAGCACTGTTCTAAGTGCTGGGGGGTTACAAGGTGATCAGGTTGTCCCACGGGGGGCTCACAGTCAACCCCTACTTTACAGATGAGGGAACTGAGGCCAGAGAAGTTAAGTGACTTGCCCAAGGTCACACAGCTGACAATTGGCAGAGTCGGGATTTGAACCCACGACCACTGACTCCAAAGCCCGGTCTCTTTCCACTGAGCCACGCTGCTTCTCTTAAGCAGGGTAGGGACCAGGGTAGGGATCAGGGTAGGGACCATATCTACTATGTCTACTGCAGTGTAGTTTCCCAAGCACTTAGTACAGTGCTCAATAAATACCACTGATCGATTCAGGATTTCCCACCTAGGCGGGATCTGCTTGTCAAGAAGGTACCTGATCATCTGCTGGGTCTTCCCACTGTCAGGGAAAGATAGTGGAAGTCGACAGGGAAGACGAGGTGTTCCCTCAAGTTCCCCTCAAGTGCCGGGCCCCCAGGAGAGGAGAAGCGGCACTTGAAGTGGAATAATGGAAGTGGAATAATACAGTGCTCTGCACACAGTAAGCGCTCAATAAATACGATTGATGACGATTGATGAATAATGGAAACTCTCTCCGGACGTTTCCCAAAGACGCTCCAGACCTCCCTTCCCCAGGTATGGCGGTGGTGGGAGGGTGAAGTGTGAAAAAGTTCAAAGGAAAGGATGAACTCGGTCCCGCAGATTAATCAAAAAAAAGTCTCCCCAGCACGCCACACGCATAACTGGAGGAGAACCAAATATCTGATTGTAATTAAAATTAGCCTGCTAATGGCTGTGTGAAAGATATTTTAATAAACGTGAAATGCACTTTGTAAATGGCACACTAACTTTTAATGACTTGGGTGTTTTGTTCGATTAGCAACCTGGACTGTTAAATTAAAGCCAACTGCAAGTGCACGATAAAATATTGATGGTTTCGGCAAATGAACTGGGGGAGTTATGCTTGACGGGTTTAGGGTATCATTAAGGATTTTAACTGGTGGAAAAAAAATATATATAGCTGGGTGGAAAGATAGAGAGGATTGCAGTGTTTGTGTGACCTAGCTTTAATTTTACAGTAATGGGAAGAAAATCTGAATAATTCACAGATGGTTGGTCAAGAGGGGGTCACTTAATTAAAAAAAGGGTTATTTTAATTACACCTGTTCCACATTTCCTGAATAGAAAATGAACTAAGATTTGTGCAAATTTGGGTTTTTTTTTTTGTTCCTGGGACTAGGGATCCCTGGGAAAGTGGATGGTTGTTAGGTGTTGAGGCACTGTTTTACGGGATTGGATTTTCACCGAGACCACGCTGTGGGCATCGCCTCCGAAATGAGACGCCACAGAGATGCCAGCCCCAGGAGAGACCAAACATAAGCCCCTCATCCATCTTTTCCTGATCAGTAAGCGTCTTTGGGTTGGGATGTTGGTAAAATGACTCCATAATCAATCAATCAATGGATCAGTTTGTATTTATTGAGCACCTACTGTGTGCAGAGCACTGTTTCAGATGCTTAGGAGAGTGCAATGCAGGTGAAGACGAGGTTCCTGCCCTCAAGGAGAGTATGCCCTAGGCGGGGATGGGAGCTGGGCTGGCTGGTCTTGTCGGCTCTTGGTTTTGAGGCCTGCTCCGGTGCCTTGGTCGTGGCTTTAGGGTGGCGTGGTGGGTCTCAGGGCAAAGATGGGACATACTTGGCAGAGACAATTATTAATCAATCAATCAATCAATCAATCGTATTTATTGAGTGCTTACTGTGTGCAGAGCACTGCACTAAGTGCTTGGGAAGTACAAGTTGGCAACATATAGAGACAGTCCCTACCCAACAGTGGGCTCACAGCCTAAAAGGGGGAGACAGAGACCAAAACCAAACATACTAACAAAATAAAATAAATAGAATAGATATGTACAAGTAAAATAAATAAATAAATAAATAAATAAATAGACAGGCAGAGTCATTCATTCATTCATTCAATCGTATTTATTGAGCGCTTACTGTGTGCAGAGCACTGTACCAAGCGCTTGGGAAGTCCAAGTTGGCAACATATAAAGACGGTCCCAACCCAACAGTGGGCTCACAGTCTAGAAGGGGGAGACAGAGAACAAAACATATTAACAAAATAAAATAAATAGAATAAATATGCACAAATAAAATAGAGTAATAAATAAATAAATCAATAGAGCAATAATAAAGCAGCGTGACTCAGTGGAAAGAGCCCGGGCTTTGGAGTCAGAGGTCATGGGTTCAAATCCCGGCTCCACCAACTGTCATCTGGGTGACTTTGGGCAAGGCACTTCACTTCTCGGTGCCTCAGTGACCTCATCTGTAAAATGGGGATTAAAACTGTGAGCCCCCCAGTGGGACACCCTGATCACCTTGTAACCTCCCCAGTGCTTAGAACAGTGCTTTGCACATAGTAAGCGCTTAATAAATGCTATGTAATAAATAAATAAATAAATAGGGTAATAATAAATAAATCAATAGAGTAATATAAAAAATCAATAGAGTAATATAAATAAGCACAGTAATATAAATAGAGCAATAGAGTAATGATAAATCAATCGAGTAATAATAAATCAATCAAGAGTAATAATAAATCAATAGAGTAACATAAAAAATCAATAGAGTAATATAAATTAATAGAGTAATGATACTCTATTTTTTAGAACAATAGAGTAATAACAAATAAATCAATAGAGTAATAATAAATAAATCAATAGAGTAATAATAAATAGAGTAATATAAATGGAGTAATATAAATAGACTAATGATAAATAGAACAATAAATAGAGTAATAATAAATAAATCGAGTAATAATAAATAAATCGAGTAATAATAAATAAATGAATAGAACAATATAAATAAATAGAGTAATAAGAATAAATAGAGTAATGATAAATAGAACAATAAATAGAGTAATAATAAATAAATCAATAGAGTAATAATAAATAAACAGTAATATAAGTGAATAAATAGAGTACTATAAATAAATGGAGTAATGATAAATAGAACAATAAATAGAGTAATAATAAATAAATCGAGTAATAATAGAGTAATAATAGAGTAATATAAATAAATAGAGTAATATAAATAAATGAATAGAGTAATGATAAATAGAACAATAAATAGAATAATAATAAATCAATGGAGTAATAATAGAGTAATATAAATAAATCGAGTAATATAGAGTAATGATAATAGAACAATAAATCGAGTAATAATAAATAAAGCAATAGAGCAATAATAAATAGAGTAATATAAATAAGTAGAGTAATATAAATAAATAGAGTAACGATAAATAGAACAATAAATCGAGTAATAATAAATAAAGCAATAGAGCAATAATAAATAAATCAATAGAGTAATAATCAATAGAGTAATATAAATAAATAGAGTAATATAAATAAATAGAGTAATATAAATAAATAGAGTAATGATAAATGGAACAATAAATAGAGTAATAATAAATAAATCAGTAGAGTAATAATAAATAAATAGAGTAATAATAAATAAATAGAGTAACATAAATAAATAGAGTAATATAAGTAAATAAATATGGAGTAATGATAAATAGAACAATAAATACAGTAATAATAAATAAATCAATAGAGTAATAATAGATAAATCAATAGAGTAATAATAAATCAATAGAGTAATATAAATAAATACATAGAGTAATATAAATAAATAAATACAGTAATGGTAAATAGAACAATAAATAGAGAAATAATAAATAAATCAATAGAGTAATAATAAATAAATCAATAGAGTAATAATAAATAAATCAATTGAGCAATAATAAATGAATAGAGTAATATAAATAAATAGAGTAATGATAAATAGAACAGTGCTTTGCACATAGTAAGCGCTCAACAAACATTATTATTATTATTGTTATTATTATTATTATTATTATTATCATTATTCGGACCACCGGAGCTTTAGCCAAATCCCTGCAGGCTCCTCGGCGACGTTAGCGTTGGTGGCCAGCAGGGGGCAGTGTCGGCCCACGGGCTCTGCGGCCTCCTCCAGCATCCCCAGCCCTGGGCCCTTTCGGCGTGACAAAGGCGAGTTGTGTGTTTGTGTTTTTGTGTGTGTTTGTGTGTGTTTGTGTGTGGCTTTTGGGGATGGGGGACACGGAGAGCAGCGAGTCCGGGGGCCTGGAACCTCGCCTCCAAAGCGGCCACCGCAGGGCCTCAAGCAGACAGGCCATTATCCCCAGCCACCAGAGGATGGGACGGTCAAGCCGGTCCCACCACGGCCCAGGCCCAGATCAATCAATCAATCAATCAATCATATTTATTGAGCGCTTACTGTGTGCAGAGCACTGTACTAAGCGCTTGGGAAGTCCAAGTTGGCAACATAGAGAGACAGCCCCTACCCAACAGTGGGCGCACAGTCTAGAAGGGGGAGACAGAGAACAAAACCAAACATATTAACAAAATAAAATAAAGAGAATAGATATGTACAAGTAAAATTAATAAATAAATAGAGTAATAAATATGTACAAACATATACACATTTATACAGGTGCTGTGGGGAAGGGAAGGAGGTAAGGTGGCGGGGTGGAGAGGGGGAGGAGGGGGAGAGGAAGGAGCTCAGTGTGGGAAGGCCTCCTTCAATAAATAATCGTATTTATTGAGCGCTTACTGTGTGCACAGCACTGGACTAAGCGCTTAGGAAGTACAAGTTGGCAACATATAGAGACAGTCACTACCCAACAGCGGGCTCACAGTCGAGAAGGGGGAGACAGACAGAGATGCAGGAGACTGACGGTAATTCTGGATTAGCACGGCTTTCCCAGGGGCTGCTTTCATGGCTTCCGACTCGGTTGGATTGTATTCTCCCATTCATTTAGTACAGTGCTCCGCACAGAGTAAGTGGTCAATCAATCAATCAATCAATCGTATTTATTGAGCGCTTACTGTGTGCAGAGCACTGTGCTAAGGGCTTGGGAAGTACAAGTTGGCAACATATAGAGACGGTCCCTAAGTGGTCAATAAATTCATTCATTCAGTCGTATTTATTGAGCGCTTAATGAGAAGCAGCGTGGCTCAGTGGAAAGAGCCCGGGCTTTGGAGTCAGAGGTCATGGGTTCAAATCCCGGCCCTGCCAATTGTCAGCTGGGTGACTTTGGGCAAGTCACTTAACTTCTCTGTGCCTCAGTTACCTCATCTGGAAAATGGGGATTAAAATTGTGTGAGCCCCCGTGGGACAACCTGATCACCTTGTAACCTCCCCAGCGCTTAGAACAGTGCTTGGCACATAGTAAGCACTTAACAAATACCAACATTATTATTATTACTGTGTGCGGAGCACTGTACTAAGCGCTTGGGAAGTACAAGTTGGCAACCTATAGAGACAGTCCCTACCCAACAGTGGGCTCACAATAAATACCATTCACTGATTGATTGTTTCCTGTAGCTTGGGCATTCATACTGCTCTCAGTTTAGCCTTCCATCTTCCCATTGTGGAAATTCATTCATTCATTCAATCGTATTTATTGAGCGCTTATTGTGTGCAGAGCACTGTACTAAGCGCTTGGGAAGTACAAGTTGGCAACCTATAGAGACGGTTCCTACCCAACAGTGGGCTTACAATAAATAACGTTCACTGGTTGATTGTTTCCTGTAGCTTGGGCATTCATACTGCTCTCAGCTTAGCCTTCCATCTTCTCGCTATGGAAATTCATTCGTTCATTCTATCGTATTTATTGAGCACTTACTGTGTGCGGAGCACTGTACTAAGCGCTTGGGAAGTACAAGTTGGCAACCTATAGAGACGGTCCCTACCCAACAGTGGGCTCACAATAAATACCATTCACTGATTGATTGTTTCCTGTAGCTTGGGCATTCATACTGCTCTCAGTTTAGCCTTCCATCTTCCCACTGTGGAAATCCATTCATTCATTCAATCGTATTTATTGAGCGCTTATTGTGTGCGGAGCACTGTACTAAGCGCTTGGGAAGTACAAGTTGGCAACCTATAGAGACGGTTCCTACCCAACAGTGGGCTTACAATAAATAGCGTTCACTGGTTGATTGTTTCCTGTAGCTTGGGCATTCACACTGCTCTCAGCTTAGCCTTCCATCTTCCCACTGTGGAAATAAAAGCAAAGCCTGTCCTGTCCTTTCTTCCCCCTAGTTTTTTACACGCATGCACGCATGCATGCACACATGCATGCTCCCGAACACTTACTGTGTGCAGAGTCCTGAAGTAAGCACTTGGGAGAGTACGATATAACAGACACATTCCCTGCCCACAACAAATTTACAGTTAAAGTCTGAGGGATTATTTCCCTGAATTTGTTTTGAAAACCTCCCACACGGTCTCATTCTGTCCCATTACAAGCGGTAACAATCTCCAGGAATTCTTTCCTATGCAGATGGCCCTATTTTCTCATAAAACAACCTTGCAGATAAGTCTCCTGATCTTCAGCCTGACGCCTGCAACCTCCCACTTGATAAATCCTTTCCGGGACCAGCTTTCCGTAACCTTCCTCATTTCTCACAATGACACAGACTTTCTCTCATTCATCTTTTATTACAATTCAATATTGGGCTGGAATATAATTAGTTGGGAGGCAGCGTTCCCTTCTACTGCTGCTGCTTCCTTCGACAGGACAAACTGCCTCCAGCGTGCACATTTCATCGGGAAATTGACTTGGGGGTTATAGGTTCCAATATATTTACACAACAGGTACGGAAAGGTATTGGAAAAAAGAAGAAATATTTTTTACCATCGTAAACCTCTAGCAAAAATATGTGTGTAATAGAATCTGGTTCTTTGGTATTACACACATTACAACTGTCACCGTGACTTACAACCTTTGTTTAGCTGAAAGAAAATCTATAAGCTTAGAAATGCAACAGTGTCCGAGTCACAGTTCAGAGTAATAAATGTTTTTTGCAGAATCCCGCGATCCATATTTCCAAAGTTGATGCAGTGGAGCCATTTATGCTTGGAATCCTTCAAGCTTGAGGGCAGGGATTCGGGCAGGGAGCTGGAGAAGGAGAGCCATTTTTCCCATCTAGCTAAAGGTTCCAGTTTCTATTTTCCCTCCAATTATTCCTCACCAGAGATTTTTCCTGCCCCACTGGGCAGAGCTTTACTGTATTGGAAAAGCTCTCAGGGAGGGGCTTTGGGGACTGGGTTTGATTGGGCCCCCGCTTATGAGCGACAACAACAATAATTTCTGGAATTTGTCCAGCGCTTTTATTTCTGCACAGTGCTTTCACATTCATCTTCTCATTTTATCCTCTCAGCATCTCTGTGAAGTAAGCCGAGTAAAGGAATATTTTCTCCATTTGGCAAAGGAGGAAACCGGAGCCCAGAGAGGTTATTAAGGGGCTTGTCTAAGATCACACAGCAGGCCAATGGCAGAGGTCGGATTAGAACTCAGGTTTTCTGTGAAAGGCCACAAAGATGGGGATCAACTGCGCAGAAGTCTTCACTTCTAGACTGTGAGCCCACTGTTGGGTAGGGACCGCCTCTATATGTTGCCAACTTGGACTTCCCAAGCGCTTAGAACAGTGCTCCGCACACAGTAAGCGCTCAATAAATGCGATTGATTGATTGATTGATAATGCTGGGGTGGGGTTGGGGAGCGCTTTCTGATGTGCAGCTGTTACTCTTTGTGGAAGTGTTTGTGTGTGTCAGGTGTTTACCATGTGTTTAGGACTGCACTACGCACTGGGGTACATACAAGATATTCAGGTTGGACATGATCCCTGTACCACATGGGGCTCACAGTCTAAGTAAGAAGGAGTAGGATTTAATCCCCATTTTACAGACGAGGAAAGAAACACAGAGAATTTGAGTGATTTGCCCAAGGTCATGCAGCAGACAAGTGGCAGAGCCAGGGAATAGGAGCCAAGTCCTCTGACTCTCAGGCCTGGGATCTTTTCATCATCATCATCATCAATTGTATTTATTGAGCGCTTACTGTATGCAGAACACCGTACTAAGCGCTTGGGAAGTACAAGTTGGTAACATATAGAGACAGTCCCTACCCAGCAGTGGGCTCACAGTCTAAAAGTCTTTTCCACAGTCTTTTCCACAAGGCCACGCTGGTTCATATGATCAATCAATCCATCACATTTATTGAGCACTTCCTGTGTGCAGAGCACTGTACTAAGCTCTTGGGAGAATGCAGTATTACAGAATTGGTAGACGCGTTCGCTGCTCGGAACGAGCTTACGGTCTAAAGGGGGAGACAGACATTAATATAAATAAATAAATCACGGATATACACATGAATCTTCCTGAGGGGCCACAAATGAGCATTCCCAAATTGGGGAACTTTGGGCTGGACCTGTATATATGTATATATGTTTGTACATATTTATTACTCTATTTATTTATTTATTTTACTTGTACATATCTATTCTATTTATTTTATTTTGTTAGTATGTTTGGTTTTGTTCTCTGTCTCCCCCTTTTAGACTGTGAGCCCACTGTCGGGTAGGGACCGTCTCTATATGTTGCCAACTTGTACTTCCCAAGTGCTTAGTACAGTGCTCTGCACACAGTAAGCGCTCAATAAATACGATTGATTGATTGATTGATTGGACCTTCACACTGATTCGGCCCCACCACTACTTGGTCTCCAACTGTTGGAGCCTTCCATAAACGTAGCAAAACTGAAGCCCCCATCCACCCCTCTGCCACTCCCCTCTTCAACCCCCTTCCCATTGACACTCCACAGACTCCCTCCATGCCCACATTCCAAGGAGCAGTAGAAACCACCCGGAGGAAGACCCCCAACCGCAATCTAATTAGGAGGGAGACAGCCTGGCCTCATGGAAAGAGCACGGAAATGGAAGTCAGAAGCCCCGGATTGTAGTCCCTGCTTGGTCCCTTGCCTGCTGTGTGACTCTGGGAGAGCCACTTCACCTCTTTGGGCCTCAGTTGCCTTCATTTTCGATAATGAGTCCCACATCTGCATCTGATGTGATTATCTTGGCCCACAGTAGCACTTAATAAGCACCATCTTTTTTATTATTAATAACTAATAACTACAAATACCCTAACAAACCAACTTTTCTAGTTTTTCTCTTTGAATGCGATTTTTCCCCGCCCTAGCCCCAAGTCCATGAGAAGGTCCTCAGGGTTGGCGCATTTTATGGATCTTATTCCATTTTATTTCTGTGGGAGCCACCGATCTCCTTCCAGGCAAAATCTCCAGCCTATTGGAGATGATGTTGGCAGACCAAAGCCATTAGGACAAACGGGAGACGCCAGGGGTTTAGAAACAACATCCAAGCTTTGCACATGATTGCAGAGCATGATACATGATATGTACTCTAAGACAGGCAGCAGTAAATTTCTACTTGGGGTTATTGCTGGGCTCTGCCTTTCCGTCCTCATTATAGAGGCCAGGTGGGAAAATCCCACTGATAAGCCGACCAGGGGTCCTGACCTCGCTAAGGGAGGAAAAGCTCCGTTCCGTCTTCACTTCGACCCGCCAAGCTCCCCGATAAGGCAGACATCTGGACAGGATGAACAAAGTAGGGGAGGATACGTGATGTTCCCACCTTGAGTAAATGGTGGCTTGGCCAGGCAAAATGGAGTCCAGGCCTAAAGACCTGCCTCATTCCACCCTGTGGTATCCTACGACTCCCAGGAAATTTAGTCACCGGAGTTACTTTTGTTCGCTTAAGATAATAATTTAAATTGTGGTATTTGTTAAGCGCTTATTATGTGCTAGGCACTGTAGCTACAAGACAATCGGGTTGGACACAGTTCCTGGCCCACATAGGGCTCGCAGCCTTAATCTTATTTTGCAGATGAGGGAACTGAGGCACAGAGAAGTTAAGTGACTTGCCCAAGGTCACATAGCAGACAAGTGGCGGAGTTGGGATTAGAACTCAGTCTGTCTGACTCTCAGGCCTGTGCTCTATTCATTCATTCATTCAATTGTATTTACTGAGCGCTTACTGTGTGCAGAGCACTGGACTAAGCGCTTGGGAAGTACAAGTTAGCAACATATAGAGAGGGTCCCTACCCAACAACAGGCTCACAGTCTAGAAGTTGTATGGTTGTACATATTTATTACTCTATTTATTTATTTATTTATTTATTTATTTTACTTGTACATTTCTATCCTACTTATTTTATTTTGTTGGTATGTTTGGTTCTGTTCTCTGTCTCCCCCTTTTAGACTGTGAGCCCACTGTTGGGTAGGGACTGTCTCTATGTGATGCCAATTTGTACTTCCCAAGCGCTTAGTACAGTGCTCTGCACATAGTAAGCGCTCAATAAATACGATTGATTGATTGATTGATTGATAGAAGGGGGAGACAGACAACAAAACAAAACATGTGGACGGGTGTCAAAATGGTAAGAATAAATAGACGAAAGGCCTCTTGGAGGAGATGTGAATTGAATAAGGCTTTGAAGGTGGAGAGAGTGGTGGTCTCTTGGGTGAAGGGGAAGATAGTTCCAGGCCAGAGGGAGAATGTGGGCAAAGTTGTCTGTGGTGAAATTCACTAGGCCTGAAGTTCGGGAAGTTTGCACCCTCAGCAGTACTTGTAGTTCTCCTGTTACGGGGCAATCGACAGGGCCCAGAGGCTAAAGAGCCCAGGAGGGATGGCCTGAAAAGAAAGGGATGAACACAGAGCACTCTGTGCTTCCACAGTGCCCCTTCTTCTGTCTTGTTAGACAGGAAACTCCCCAAGGGTAGCGGCCCTCTTTACTCGGTCCCAGGACATAAAGTACTTCTGTGCCCCGCTGTGTGCTTATTCACAGCGTCTGAAGCTGGTACATCGCCTCCCGTGTGCCCTGCCCACATCATTCCACCGGGCACCCTCTCTGCCCAGAGGGTGTCAAGGCCGGATGGAAAGCGGGGTGTGGCTTTAATATTCATCCGCGGCATTCATTAGGGACCTTCACAGTGGTCATAGAAATATTCACAAGAAATGAGTTAAGAAGAAATAAGTGGAATGTACAGTTGAATACATATATGCGCACAAGAGTTGAGGCTGGACTCCATATGCTCCATATTTTAGTGCTTCTATTGGGCTATCATTCCATTATGGATTAATTTGAAAGAAAATGGCTTACCAAAACGCTTTTCAGAAGAAGCAGCACGGCCTAGTGGAAGGAGCACGGGCCGGGAATCAGACAGCCTGACTTCTAATCCTGGCATCGCTGTTTGCCTGCTCTATACTCTTGGGTGAATCACTTAACTTCTCTGTGCCTCAGTTTCTTCATCTGTAAAATGGGGATTCAATCTCTCTCCCATTTATTCATTCATTCATTCAATCGTATTTATTGAGCACTTACTGTGTGCAGAGCACTGCACTAAGCGCTTGGGAAGTCCAAGTTGGCAACATATAGAGACGGTCCCTACCCAACAGTGGGCTCACAGTCTAGAAGGGGGCGAGCCCCATGTGGGACAGGGACCTGAATATCTTGTATCTACCCCAGTGCTTCCTTACAGTGGTGGGCATACAATAAGCACTTAACAAATACCAACATTATTATTATTACTACAAGAGACAACTTGAAGAGAACTCAAGAGGTCAGATAAAAAGTGGTCCGGGCTGAATCCCCAGCCCATACCTTCAAATCAGAGGCAACAGACACGAATGACATAAATAGTAGGTAAACATGTTGGAATGTGGAATGGATAATGGATACTGAAGGATGGACTAGTCATGCATGCTAAACAGATACTTTTATGAGTATAAATTTAATTAGCATCTGGAAATTAACAAGACTGGAAAGAAGGGCAATGTGTTTTTAAGTGAAGGCGATGGATAGGCGCCGTTTGGAGCACAGAGATAAATGGAGATTTAATTTGTGATGCATAATGAGCCAGGTGCCTATACAATCGTTTGTTTTTCAAGTTGATCCCGTGGAACAGAATGATGGGGTCATCCAAGGTCGGGTGGTTCCTGGGCCAAAGGGGTGCCTTGACTTCCTTTTCTGGGTTAATTGTCAACGGATGCTGGTCGTACCTGGGCTGGAGGAGCCCAACCAAGACGGGCGGGAGTGTGGTCAGGTGTCCTGGTTCCGGAGGCTGGGACACCCCAGGAGGCAGGGAGTGGAGTCCATCTTCCCTACTATCAATCAATCAATCTTATTTATTGAGCGCTTACTGTGTGCAGAGCACTGTACTAAGCGCTTGGGAAGTACAAGTTGGCAACATATAGAAACAGTCCCTACCCAACAGTGGGCTCACAGTCTAAAAGTCCATAAGGACCAAACCCGATTATCCTCCTTTCCTAGTTTTTTGTAAAATATTATTTGTTAAGTGCTTATTATTACCGGACACTGTACTAAGCACTGGGGTAAATACAAGTTAATCAGGTTGGACACACATGTCCCATGTGGAGTTCACAGTCCATTATATAATAACATTAATATATGTTGCCAATTTATACTTCCCAAGCGCTTAGTACAGTGCTCTGCACATAGTAAGCGCTCAATAAATACGATTGATGATGATTGATGATGATGATAATAATTCATTCAGTCATTTAATTGTATTTATTGAGCACTTACTGTGTGCAGAGCACTGTACTAAGCGCTTGGGAAGTACAAGTTGGCAACATATAGAGATGGTCCCTACCCAACAGTGGGCTCACAGTCTAGAAGTAATAATAGTCAATCAATCAATCAATCAATCGTATTTATTGAGCGCTTACTGTGTGCAGAGCACTGTACTAAGCGCTTGGGAAGTCCAAGTTGGCAACATATAGAGACGGTCCCTACCCAACAGTGGGCTCACAGTATAGAAGTAATTATAATCAATCAATCAATCGTATTTATTGAGTGCTTACTGTGTGCAGAGCACTGTACTAAGCACTTGGGAAGTACAAGTTGGCAACATATAGAGACGGTCCCTACCCAACAGTGGGCTCACAGTCTAGAAGGGGGAGACAGAGAACGAAATCAAACGTACTAACAAAATAAAATAAATAGAATAGATGTGTACAAGTAAAATAAATAAGTAAATACATAGAGTAATAAATACGTACAAACATATATACATATATACAGGTGCTGTGGGGAAGGGAAGGAGGTAAGATGGGGGGGATGGAGAGGGGGACAAGGGGGGAAAGGAAGGAAGGGGCTCAGTGTGGGAAGGCCTCCTGGAGGAGGTGAGCTCTCAGTAGGGCCTTGAAAGGAGGAAGAGAGCTAGCAATAATAATAATAATGGTATTTGTTAAGCGCCTATAATGTGACAGGCACTGTACTAAGTGCTGAGGTGGATTCAAGCAAATCTAGTTGGACACTGCCCCTGTCCCATGTGGGGCTCACAGTCTCAATCCCCATTTTATGGATGTGGTAACTGAGGCACGTTGAAGTGAAGTGACTTGCCCAGGATCACACAGCAGATTATAGAAGCAGCGTGGCTCAGTGGAAAGAGCACGGGCTTTGGAGTCAGGGGTCATGGGTTTGAATCCCAGCTCTGCCAACTGTCAGCTGTGTGACTTTGGGCAAGTCACTTAACTTCTCTGTGCCTCAATTCCTTCATCTGTAAAATGGGGATTAAGACTGTGAGCCCCCTGTGGGACAACCTGACCTCCTTGTCACCTCCCCAGCGCTTCGTCATCATCATCATCAATCGTATTTATTGAGCGCTTACTGTGTGCAGAGCACTGAACTAAGAGCTTGGGAAGTACAAGTTGGCAACATATAGAGACAGTCCCTACTCAACAGTGGGCTCACAGTCTCCGCACATAGTAAGCGCTTAATAAATGCCATCATTATTATTATTATTAGGTGGCAGAGCTGGGGTTAGAAATCATGACCTTTCAACTCCCAGGCCTGTGCCCTATCCTCCATGCCGCTTCCAAATACTCTCCCGGGGTAGTCCGATCCTGGACAGGAGCTGGGAACACAACTTCCTCTGGGGTCCCTGGTTTGCATATTTGAACGCTGGAAATACCAAGCGGGCACTGGTTTCCATGCATCCTTGCACATGGGCATTTTAATGGTTCTCCTGAGAGTGTAGGAGATGGTGGGTGGGGAAGCGGGCATCTTTCCAGCCCCCGTTTGGGGGGGTATTAGTGGCTGTGAAGTTGGAACTCGGAGCAGGGGTGGAGGGGACGCTGGCCAGTTCTTCGCCGACAGCTTTGTTCTGGGATAAATTTAAACGGGCCGGCGAGGAGGGCTTGCGTTTGTCCACGTGCCTTTGTGAACAATGGTTTCCATCCTTTGAATCGTGACCTTGGGGCTTCCATGAAAACAGCACAGTGATCAATCTGTCACCGCGTGTGGCAGCTGAGCAAAGCCACATTTCCTGTTCTCCCAATCGTTTCTCCCATCTGGGGCCACCAGGCTCTCCGGGAGACACCTGTGCTCTCTCCATCTCTCCCTCTCTCTCTCCCATCTCCCAGTTGGTGGGGTGGGGGGCGGGGGAAGAGTGGCAGCTGTCCCAACGTGGGGGACGTGACTTCAGACCTTAGATCATTTCCACATGATTTCCCTTCCCAAATGAGAATGGGAGGACACTTTCCCCCCTATTTTCCTCCATATCTTGTGATGGAAAGAAGGGGGCGTGGAGATAATCAACATAAATATGAATCGTGCTGGGATTAGCACTTTAATTTTCCCATCAGTGATCTCATCCCACTCCTGGTGGGTGGGGGGAAGTGGCTGGTATTCTCCCTATTTTCCATGGGGGAAGCTGAAGTCCAGAGAGGGCAGAGTCACCCAGCAGGCCGGTGGTAGAGAGAAGACTAGTTTCCAGGACTCCGTGATTTCCCTTCCCAAATGAGAATGGGAGGACACTTTCCCCTCTATTTTCCTCCATATCTTGTGATGGAAAGAAGGGGGCGTGGAGATAATCAACATAAATATGAATCGTGCTGGGATTAGCACTTTAATTTTCCCATCAGTGATCTCATCCCACTCCGTCATCCCACTCCTGGCGGATGGGGGGGAGGTGGCTGGTATTCTCCCTATTTTCCATGGGGGAAGCTGAAGTCCAGAGAGGGCAGAGTCACCCAGCAGGCCAGTGGTAGAGAGATGACTCGTTTCCAGGACTCTGTGATTTCCCTTCCCAAATGAGAATGGGAGGACACTTTCCCCTCTATTTTCCTCCGTATCTTGTGATGGAAAGAAGGGGGCATGGAGATAATCAACATAAATATGAATCGTGCTGGGATTAGCACTTTAATTTTCCCATCAGTGATCTCATCCCACTCCATCATCCCACTCCTGGTGGATGGGGGGGAAGTGGCTGGTATTCTCCCTATTTTCCATGGGGGAAGCTGAAGTCCAGAGAGGGCAGAGTCACCCAGCAGGTCAGTGGTTTCCAGGACTCCTGTTTCCCAGTCTAGTACTGCACTAAGCACTTGGGAGAGTGAAATGTAAGAGTTGGTAGACAATTCCCTGCCCACAGAAAGCTTATCTCCACACTACATGCCTCCAGATTGAACAATCTTGCTGAAATGACCCTCTCCTCTCATCTCTCCCTTTCCCTAGAACTATGGGCCAGTGCCCAGAGCGATGGAAAAGGACCCTACTTCAGGTAAGGGACTGCTTATTACTCCTCTCTGACACAAACCTCAGTTCAATTTTTTTTTTTTAATGATATTTGTTGTTTTTTTAATGATGTATGTGAAGCAGCATGGCATCGTGGACAGAGCACGGGCCTGGGAATCACGGGTTCTGGGTTCTCATCCCAGCTTCGCCGCTTGTCTGCCGTGTGACCTTGGGCAAGTCACTTCACTTTTCTGTGCCTCAGTTACCTCATCTGTAAAATGAGGAGAAGCAGCGTGGCTCAGTGGAAAGAGCCCGGGCTTTGGAGTCGGAGGTCGGGGGTTCAAATCCTAGCTCCGCCACTTGCCAGCTGTGTGACTTTGGGCAAGTCACTTAACTTCTCTGGGCCTCCGTTACCTCATCTGTAAAATGGGGATTAATACTGTGAACCCCTTGGGACAACCTGATCACTTTGTAACCTCCCCAGCGCTTAGAACAGTGCTTTGCACATAGTAAACGCTTAATAAATACCATTATTATTATTGAAATGGGGATTGTGAGCCCCATGTGGGACAGAGACTGCGTCCAACCCGATTTGCTTGAATCCACCCCAGCGCTCAGTACGGTGCCTGGCACATAGTAAGCACTTAGCAAATACCATTATTATTATTATTACTGCTATTGTTATTATTAGTTAAGTGCTTACTATGCATCAAACACTGTTCTAAGCTGTGGGGTAGATGCAAGTCAGTTAGGTAGGATACAGTCCCTATCCCACATTGGGCTCAATCAATCAATCAATCAATCGTATTTATTGAGCGCTTACTGTGTGCAGAGCACTGTACTAAGCGCTTGGGAAGTCCAAGTTGGCAACATGTAGAGACAGTCCCTACCCAACAGTGGGCTCACAGTCTAGCGATACAATCAAGAATATTTATATAATTTATAAAAGAAATTATAAATAAAGGAAGCAAAAGAGTGGAAAGACATGTGCCTAGGTGCTGCAGGGTGTGTGTGTTTGTGTATGTGTGTGTGTGTGTATGTGTGTGTTTGTATGTGAGTATCCAAATTCTTAGGTAATGCAGCAATGTCGAAGTGTTACGGATGGGGGAAATAGAGTAGGGAGATCAATCAATAGTATTTATTGAGTGGCTATTGCGGGCAGAACACTGTGCTAAGTGCTTGGTAGAATACAACATAACAGAGCCACGCTCCCTGCCCCACAACAAGCTTATAGTCTAGAGGAGATGAGAGATTAATCAGGGAAGGCCTCCCGGAGGAGAGGTGACTTCAGAAGGGCCTGGACAGTGCGAGGAAGTGGTCTGCCAGAGAGGAGGACAAAACTGAAGAGATGACAGTGAGTTACAGAAAGTAGATTCGAATGGGCAGCCCTTAAGAGACGAAGCCAGACTAAATAAATTTGCTTGAACCACTGGCAACCGTCCTGTACCTGCCAAAGCAAGCAGGGAATGTCCGCAGGAGTTCTGGCGGGTAGCTCCCTCAGGCATAGAAAATGATAATGAGCAGGTACATTTGCAGGTTGTGACACCGGGGCTCTTGAAGACCAGATGTGGTTGGATTGGGTGCTTGCTGGGCTCCCTCAGATTACCCCAGGGAGTGTTTGAGGGTGTATGCCAGGCGGGGGATAGGGGATGCCACAGGATGGGTGAGGGCCCGAAAGGGGGTGGGAGGGCACCCCAGATGGGTGCCAAGCAGGGGACTTGAGGGTACCACCGGGTGGGATAATCATCATCAATCGTATTTATTGAGCGCTTACTGTGTGCAGAGCACTGGACTAAGCGCTTGGCAAGTGCAAGTTGGCAACATATAGAGACAGTCCCTACCCAACAGTGGGCTCACAGTCTAAAAGTCTATAATAATAATAGCAACAGCTCACAGTGTAAAAGTCTATAATAATAGTCTGTAATAAATAATTTATATTATATATTAATATAAATAATAATAAAAATAAATATAATAAAAGTCTATAATAATAATAACAAGAGCAACAACAATAATAATAGCAATAATGGTATTTGTTAAGCACTTACCTGGTGTTGCCAACCAGGTTACGTTGCCAACTGGTACTTCCCAAGCTCTGCGCACAGTGATCAATCAATCAATCGTATTTATTGAGAGCTTACTGTGTGCTGAGCACTGTACTGAGTGCTTGGGAAGTCCAAGTTGGCAACGTATAGAGACAGTCCCTACCCAACAGTGGGCTCACAGTCTAGAAGGGGGAGACAGAGAACAAAACCAAACATATTAACAAAATAAAATAAATAGAATAGATATGTACAAATAAATACGATTGAATGAATGAATGAATGAATGGTGTAATAATAATAATAATAATAATGGCATTTATTAAGCGCTTACTACGTGCAAAGCACTGTTCTAAGCGCTGGGGAGGTTACGAAGTGATCAGGTTGTCTCACGGGGGACTCACAGTCTTAATCCCCATTTTACAGATGAGGTAACTGAGGCCCAGAGAAGTTAAGTGACTTGCCCAAAGTCACACAGCTAATTGGTGGAGCTGGGATTTGAACCCACGACCTCTGACTCCAAAGCCCGGGCTCTTTTCCACTGAGCCACGCTATAGAGCACGGGCCTGGGAATCCCAAGGTCATGGGATCTAATTCCGGTTCTGCCACTTGTCTGCCGTGTGGCCATGGGCAATCACTTCACTTCTTCTGTGCCTCAGTTCCCTCATCTGTAGAATGGGGATTGAGACTGTGAGCTCCATGTGGGACAGGGACTGGGTCTAGCCCGATTTGCTTGTATCTACCCCAGCACTTAGTACAGTGCCTGGCACATAATAAGTGCTTGACAAATGTAGTTGTGGGAAGGGATTGTCTCTCTTTACTGCTGTGTTGTACTTCTACAGTGCTCTGCACACAGTAAGCTCTCAGTACATATGATTGAATGAATGAACAAATGCCATTATTATTATTATTATTATTATGTGCCAGGCACCATCATCATCATCATCAATCGTATTTATTGAGCGCTTACTGTGTGCAGAGCACTGTACTAAGCGCTTGGGAAATACAAGTTGGCAACATATAGAGACAGTCCCTACCCAACAGTGGGCTCACAGTCTAAAAGGGGGAGATGGAGAACAAAACCAAACATACTAACAAAATAAAATAAATAGAATAGATATGTACAAGTAAAATAAATAAATAGAGTAACAAATATGTTACATATATACATATGTACAGGTGCTGTGGGGAAGGGAAGGAGGTAAGATTGGGGGGGGATGGAGAGGGGGACGAGGGGGAGAGGAAGGAAGGGGCTCAGTTTGGGAAGGCCTCCTGGAGGAGGTGAGCTCTCAGTAGGGCCTTGAAGGGAAGAAGAGAGCGAGCTTGGCGGATGGGCAGAGGGAGGGCATTCCAGGCCCGGGGGATGACGTGGGCCGGGGGTCGATGGCGGGACAGGCGAGAACGAGGTACAGTGAGGAGATTAGCGGCGGAGGAGTGGAGGGTGCGGGCTGGGCTGGAGAAGGAGAGAAGGGAGGTGAGGTAGGAGGGGGCGAGGGGATGGATGGACGGCCTGGAAGCCCAGGGTGAGGAGTTTCTGCCTGATGCGCAGATTGATTGGCACCAGGAAGGGGTCCAGAGGGTATGGCACCCCTTTTCCATTCCAAGACTCTGGCTGGGTTGGTTTCTGAGTGGGTGAACTTGGATACCGTGAACCGTCTGTCCCTGTCCGTGTCCCTCCCAGGGGGTGGCTGTGGGAGTCTCTGGTCCAGAGGGCTTGAGGCCTCCGTGCTGGGACAGAGATCAGCCCAAGCCAGCAAGGGTGGGGAGGGAAGTTGGGGAAGCCCCAGTCCCTCTCCTCATCCACCTGGCCCGAACAATGGGCCGGACACGGCCCCCACCCAAGCACCCCCTGCGTCCTGTTCCAGGGAATCATCACTTTCAGGGAAACGTGGGGCCGCTCCCTGCTCACATGTGGGCTGAGGCTGCTGGGCTCGGAGGATATCAGTTCCCCCGAGACCCTGGCCCCTGGAGTAGCCCCTAATATGAGAGCTGACCCCCGGAGGACGGGGGCATCCGGGGGGAGGCCGAGGAGCTGGGGGATCCTGGGGAGAGGTCGAGAGAGCGGGAGGGTCCTAGTGGGGAGGTCTGGGGAGATGGGGATCTGGAGGATGGGCTGGGACTCTCAGGCCCCAGGCCTGGAGTGAATAAACATGTTTTCATGGATCAGGTTATGCATAACTTTCCCAGACAGAGGAGGGCTCAAACTCAATCCACCAGCCTGGCTTTCCTCCCCCAGTCACTGTGCAGCTGTGAGTCTGTAGGCATCCATATAATAATAATAATAATGGCATTTATTAAGCGCTTACTAGGTGCAAAGCACTGTTCTAAGCGCTGGGGAGGTTACAAGGTGATCAGGTTGTCCCAAAGGGGGCTCACAGTCTTAATCCCCATTTTACAGATAATAATAATAATAATGATGGCATTTGTTAGGCGCTTACTATGTGCAAAGCACTGTTCTAAGTGCTGGGGAGGATGCAAGGTGATCAGGTTGTCCCATGGGGGGCTCACAGCCTTAATCCCCATTTTACAGATGAGGTAATTGAGGCCCAGAGAAGTGAAGTGACTTGCCCAAAGTCACACAGCTGACAGTTGGCAGAGCCGGGAGTTGAACCCATGACCTCTGACTCCAAAGCCCGGGCTCTTTCCACTGAGCCACACTGCTTCTCTACAGTGCTTTGCACATAGTAAGTGCTTAATAAATGCCATTATTATTATTATTATCCATATCACACACCCACACTTATCCCCCAACAGTTGAACCATGAAGGTGAAGAATATTTTTACAATGTTATTTTATACTGATGGGTTTTATTATTTATTTGGATTTTACTGCCAGTTTACAGACCATTTTCTTTACCGCCCTATTTGAGTTATTAGGGATGGCAGGTGGGAAATGGACCCCCCTGGCCACTTATGCTTCTCCTGCCCCCAGTGAAGTTCAGACAACAATCGATCATATTTAATGCTTACTGTGTGCAGAGCACCGTACTAAGTGCTTGGGAGAGTACAATATAACAATATAACTGAGTTGGTAGACACATTCCCTGCTCACAAGGAGTTTACAGTCTAGAGGGGTAGACAGACATTAATATAAGTAAATTACGGATGTGGACATGAGTGTCGTGGGGCTGAGGGAGGGGTGAATAAAGCTAGCAAATGCAGGTACAAGGGCAACACAGAAGGGATTGGGAGAAGAGGAAATGAGTGCTTAGGGAGGGAAGGCTTCTGGGAGGAGATGTACTTTCAATAAGGCTTCAAAGGTGGGGAAAGTAATTGTCTGTTGGATGTGAAGAGGGAGGGTATTCCAGGCCAGAGGCAGGACGTGGGCGAGAGGTCGGCGGTGAGGTAGATGAACTGAACTATGAAATCGATCCACAAACAGAACGAGGGAGGGTGGAAAAGCCCCCGGGCACAGAGGCCAGGCAAGGTTGAGGACCAAAAGCCTCGTTTCCCTCTGTCCAGTGAGGCCACAGTTCTCAGTTTCTCAGTTCTCTGGCAGAGAAGTTGGAATTGAATCTGAATGCCAAGCACTGCACTAGACACTGGGACAGATAGGAGATAATCAGGACCCACAGTGTAAGTAAGAGGGGGGACAGGTATTGAATCCCCATTTTGCAGATGAGGGAACTGAGGCACAGGGAAGATGAGTGATTTGCCCCAGGTCACCCAGCAAATAGGCGGTGGAGTCAGGATTAGAACCCAGACCCATGCTCTTTCTACTAGGCCACACTGCTGTGAATGTACAGTTGAATAAACATGTTTATTTTATAAACATATTCAATAAACATATTTATTTTACTTGTACATATCTATTCTATTTATTTTATTTTGTTAGTATGTTTGGTTTTGTTCTCTCTCCCCCTTTTAGACTGTGAGCCCACTGTTGGGTAGGGACTGTCTCTATATGTTGCCAACTGTACTTGCCAAGCGCTTAGTACAGTGCTGTGCACACAGTAAGCGCTCTATAAATACGATTGATGATGATGATGTTTATGTACGTGCAAAGGATGGATAAAAATAAGTACACAACTGCTGGAGATGTTGCTAAGGCCTGAAATGCTGCGGTAGTAGTAGTAGCAGCAATTTAGTAATAACTGTGTTTATTGAGCACCCATCAGGTGCCACACACTGTATAAAGTGTTTGGGAATGTCTAGCAAAAAGAAGAGACATATTCCCCGCCAATGAAGAACTCTCCCTGTAATGGGGCCCGGCGTTTTTCAAAGTTCCAGGCCAAGCTTCTGTCAATCAAATGCCTTCCCTATTTCTTGGAAAGGTTTGGACATTCATTACTGGGCAGTGTTGGATACAGGCCAGGTGTGGGTTTGAGTAGTTATTGAAAAGAGCCCTTAGATTGTCAGTAATGCTGCTCCGTTTATCTACGGCTCCTCATTTCCCAGAGGGCTGAAGAATCTCGGCTCAGTGAGGGGAAAGAAAACCCAATTTATCCACTGGAAATTTAAAAGCTTTCGTAAAACTGTGGAAATAATTCAGTTGCTTCCAATTTCTAAAAGAAATTGGTATTTCCGTCAATGTCCAGTGAGAGAGGCTGCACTTGGATTCAAGTCATTTCTCTGCTTCTCTTGGCCACTCCAAGGGCTGCTTTTCAGTGTCGTTTGCTGCCTGACCTCAAGATTGCAGTCAAAATCTGATTCTGTCGTACGGGGCTGCGGTCTGCACTCTGCACTGTGCTGTAACTAGGACACAGTCTTCCCCTTTAGCAGATATTTACTCCCCTCAGCAGAGGTAGTGGAGCATGAGGAGAGCTATTTAAACGAGCCCTTAGCCCTTAGGTATGTTCAAGCCTCTGAGACCCTTTACCCCCTTGTGCACTTAAGTGAATAGGGATCTATCTCACCAGTGAGGCAGAAGGAGAGAAATCACAGACTGGTTGTATGTGGTGTTAACACTGAGGAGGAATTTATAACCAGGGAACAGAAGTGTCGAAGGGCAAGGCACAAGTCCAGGAAGAAATTCAGTTTGCCATTAGAGATTTTGAAAGGCGATGCTTTTATTGGCCAGAGTTGAGAAAACAGGCTGGGTTTTAATTCCTTCACAGAGAATTTACTTCTGGGAAGTTCACCCTCTTCTGCCCTAAATAAGGAATAAACCGAGAACTGAAGCAGTGAAAGCAGGAACTGCTCGACTCTCTGCTCTGCTGAGGAAGCTCATGGTCCCAGGAGTGGGTCAGATGTCAATGGGGACAGTGGAGATCTAAGCTCTGGTATTTGGCCTGTCGAAGCCAACTGGCCCTGGGTTGATGTAGTTCAAAGACCAGCCCATGGAGACAGGGTCCCGGCCCTCCCCAAGTTCCCTATCCCAGACTGATTGGCAGAGGCACACGCTAGGTAGGGGATTCCCATCGATGATGGAAAACAACAGTGACTGTGGTATTTGTTCAGGGCTTACTATGTTCCAGGTCCTTGCATTAAGCCCTGGGGTGTATACAGTTTAAGGGAGAGGGAGAGCAGGGATCTTATCCCCATTTTACAGATGAAGAAACGGAGACTCAGAGAAGTCAAGTGACTTGCTCCAAGTCACACAACGGGCAAGTGGCATAGCCGGAATCAGAACCCAGACCTGCTGACTCCTGGGCCCCTGCTCTTTCCACTAGGCCTCGGCCTGAGAGGGGAACACAAAGGCTCTGGTGTAAGTGACGGGCGTCGGAAGCCCGCTAGAGAGTCCTCTGGCTTGAGGTGAGCTCAATGTATTTCTACGAGATGGCCCATATGATGTTACTTTGCCAGTCCGTGTGCCCGGTAAAACACATTGGATGCACAGGGGAATCTCTGGGTCTGATATTTTACTGCTCTCAGTGGCCATCCTAAGCACGGATGTGGGCATAGGGAAGCGTTTCTGCAGGCCCACTGAATGTCTTTCAAAGCAATACCATTTCCCCCACAGGATTCCTAGACCGGGGCTAAAGAAAAGCCTGGTCAGAGGCCCCGATCCCAGCCGCCCCGGTGGTACCCACAGTTATGGATGGTCTTGGCCTTCTGGGGTGACATGGTTTTGAGGTTCGGCTCATCCCTCAAACTGACCTCTCTCTGGAGTCTACTTGAATACCTGGAAATGCCCATCCCATACCCGTGAACCGTCAGCAGAAGAGCTGGTGGTCGAGCAATCTTGCCCCTTGCCAGGCAGGCTTGACCAGCTGTTGGGTGTGGGATCTACATCCCTGGCCCCCCGCTCCTTTGGGAAGGGGCCCTTCTCTCCGAGTCCCACGCCCTCCGGGAATGGTAACGTCCGCTGCCTGGGCCAGCCCCCTGTGAGAGACGTGAGGGGATGGGGTCAGAAGTGGGGCAGCCAGGCTGAGCGGGAATGGAAGTTTTAAGCCGGAGCCTGGGCAGGTGCGTCAGAGACCTTTTCACGGGCCCAGGGGACATGGATTTGTGTTTCCTGCTCTCACGGGCCCTTCAACTCCTGCAAGGGAACAATGAGCCCTCACTCCTCACCGCTTCTGGAGAAGTCACGAGTCGGTGACCCTGGCCAGCCAGGAGTGAAGTCTTGGCGGAATTCCAGCTCGAGAAGGCTGGACCATCAGAGGCCTGGACGCTTGGGGCTGCAGGGTTTCCTGGTGTGCTGGGAGTTTCCAGGCCCCGAGCGAGCTCGTGCTTCCTCCGGATAGCTTGAGCTAGTGCTCAGAGAGAAAACCCAGGGAAGTGCCAGGGTCAGAGAAGGTGGTGGGCACAGCTCTCTCCATCCTCAAAGCTCGAGATCACATCCCCTTTCTGGAGAAATTCCCAATGAATCAATCGGAATGATAGTAATAATTATTATTACAGTACTTTTTAGGTGCTTACTATGTGCCAAGCACTGTTCTAGACTGTGAGCCCGTTGTTGGGTAGGGACCGTCTCTATATGTTGCCGATTTTTACTTCCCAAACGCTTTGTACAGTGCTCTGCACAGTGTGGCTCAGTGGAAAGAGCACGGGCTTTGGAGTCAGAGGTCATGGGTTCAAACCCCGGCTCTGCCAATTCTTAGCTGTGTGATTTTGGACAAGTCGCTTAACTTCTCTGTGCCTCAGTTACCTCATCCAGAAAATGGGGAGTAAGACTGTGAGCCCCCCGTGGGACAACCTGATCACCTTGTATCTACCCCACTGCTTAGAACAGTGCTTGGCACATAGTAAGCGCTTAACAAATACCAACATCATCGTTATTATTATTAATAATAAATATGATTGATTGAATGAATGTTCTAAACATTAGGGTAGATACAAATTGATCAGATTAGACACAGTCCCTGTCCCACATTGGGCTCACACTCTTAATCCCAGCTCTTCTGTACGCTATCGCCCCTTCCATCGGTAACTTATTTAAGTGTGCTGTCCCCGCTAGACTGCAAACCCAGTGAGGGCAGGGATTGTGTCTTCTCACCCTTTGGTACCCACTTCAGTGTTTAGTCCAAGGCTCCGCACACGGTGGTGCCCAACGAATACTATCGATGGTTGGGTTGGTTGATGGTTGGCCATCTCTCCCCAGGGAGCCGTTTCATGGCGGGGGGGACTAAGTTTCCCGGAGATCACTGTTCCAAGCCCAAGCTGAATCTGCCCTCAGAGGGCTCCGACTGCGAAAGTCTTCCTTGAGCTGGTGCATCTTAGGCAGCTCTAGTCTTCTGCACCACTTCCCTGCACACTCATCTCATGCCATTTCTGCTTAATTAAATCTGGCCTATCCGGGCTCATAAAGGAAGGACGAGAGGTCACCAAACACTAAACACTCTCGCCAACCTCAGATGAACCCTACTAAGCCGTCCCTGCCCTTGGTGCTCACAGCTTGGAAAAAACATTCCTGGCAGTGTTAATGGGTTTGACCTGGGGCTCTTAACAGTCCATCCAAATCCTTCCTTAAGGCAGAAGGGCAGGGAAAGGAAATCTGGGGCCTCTCACTGACCCTGGGGTGTAGGGAGAAGGCTGGAGCGGAAGGCTTATTATCCAGACCCCAGTGACTAATGACAAAACCAAGAGAAAACACATCCCTCGTCCAATTGGCCTGTGGGGCCCAGCGCTGCTGGCCCTTCACATCCACCAATGTCGTTTAAGACTCAGTTCACCTGGCGGACTTTCCTTCCGTCGGAGTCTGGAAACAGAGTTATGATGATGATTTTATGGTTTTATAGTTTTATTTTCCACTTTACGTGTCCGTTGCCCACCCTCTTCTTCTTAGATTGCAGTCCCCTTGGAAGTTAGGGACCCTAATTCTCACCTATAAATTATTTCCCAGTATTTCCCCACTCCGCCACTTGTCAGCTGTGTGACTTTGGGCAAGTCACTTAACTTCTCTGGGCCTCAGTTCCCTCATCTGTAAAATGGGAATGAAGACTGTGAGCCCCACGTGGGACAACCTGATCACCTTGTATCCTCCCCAGCGCTTAGAACTGTGCTTTGCACATAGTACGCGCTTAACAAATGCCATCATTATTATTATTACTTAGTATGGTGCTCTGCACCCAGTAAGTGCTTAATAAATACTCTTACTGCTATCGCTGTTGGAGCTTCTTACAGGGGCCCAAGAGACCTGGGGGCAGATACTGTTGGCCAAGATTCAGGGGTCCCCAGGCCAGAACTTCTCAAAATGGGGCTTCCTGTATCCTCCTCACTTATTGATTCAATTCTCTTTCATGTCGCCCAACAGAATGCTTTCCGCTGGTCATTTCCCATGCTTATGGCCCAGTACAGGTGAACAAGATATTGCTTCTGTTCCTTCTCCCCATCCTTCCCTGTCCCTCCCTCTCCCCTCCCCTCCCATTCCCACACCAACCCATTGTCCCCCCAGGAATGAGTGAAGCAGCTCTCAGAGACCTGACTTCTCCCATCTGTCTGTGGCATGGATATTTGCCCAAACCAAGTAGTAGTAATAGGTTTTTTTCAGCATCTCCTGGGTGCAAAATCTGGTGCTGGGAAAAGGTACAGGGGAGAAGTAGACTCAGTCCCTGGCCCTGAAGCGGTTCACAGTCTAAGAGTGCGAAGGGGCCTTGGAAAATCTGAGGGAACCGTTACCCAAGGTCATTGCTGAGCCTTTTCCGGGATCAGGAAAATCCGAGTTGCCCTCCCTGCCAGGGATGTGTCTCGACTTATACTCCCTCCCGGGGGCCAGTAGGGGTGGGAGACCCCAGTCAGCTCACACAGACTCTGTGCTTCTATAGAAAGAGTCCAGAAGCCCTTTCTCTAGTCTGAAAGCTGCTTGAGGGAATGAAGTATGTCTACTAACTCTGTTACATTGGACTCCCCCAAGTGCTTAGTACAGTCCTCTGCACACAGCAAGTGTTCAGTAAATGTCACTGGTTGATTAATTGATTCTTCTAGGGGGCCAGATTGTTGTAGGAATCTTAGCAAACCCCAGGCTGGGGCAAGCTAACCACTGAGCCAAAAAGGAATAACAGAGGGCACACAATAACCACTCCTGCTGTCACACTCTTGAGGGGTGGCCACTGATCTGGACACAAAATAGCCCCAGCAGCATCAGGGAAGGGTGCGTCAGATCACGGGCAAGGATCCTAGCTCATTGTGGGCTGAGATTGTCTCTCTTTATTGCTGTATTGTACTTTCCCAATCACTTAATATAGTGTGCTGCACACAGTAAATGCTCAATAAATACGATTGAATGAATGAATGAACTGGGTGATGGTTTCAGCCCTAGGGATGGACCATACAATACCCCTAATTCTCCCCTCTCCACCCCTGTCATTCCTTTAGGATGGACAACCCCCCTCCTCACCCCCATTCATTCGTGGATCTATCCAAATCCCTCTGGACCCTGCAGGTGTTTCCATTTGCACAATTTCAGCGGAAAAGGATTTCATGTACTTATCACTTACTGGGGAAAGAAGTGTTTCCTTTCTCATTTGTTCGGAATGGTATTTATTGTTATTTGTTGAGTGCTTAGGCTGTGCAGGGCCCAGCACTAAGCACTTGGGAGACTCCAGTAGATTTAGTAGACAAGATCCTTGCCCTCAAGGCACTTACAGTCTAGCTGGGGGGGACAGATATTAAAATAAATCACAGGTAAGTGAGAACAACCCAGTTAAAATCCTTACCTAAGTGCCAGAGGGTTGGACTGATTGATTTAGTGATTGAATAAGTAGGGAAAGGGGTCATTCAAGAACTGTGTTCTGCTCCCCAAACTTTTCTGGAACATCTTGGGACACATTTTCAAATTATTTAATCTAAATCTGTGTTTTGAGTTAACGATTTCTAAACCCCAAGAATGTAAAATAAAATAAATTATTTATTACTAACTACAGCTAATTGGTTAAATCCAGTATAACTCACTGTGGCAGAGACAGAAATGTTAGCAATTCCTTTCCCTCTAAGGAAGTGTCCTTTCCAAAGGGATACCATCCCAGCAGCTTCCTCTTTATAACAAAGGCCTACGTGTTGTTTAAATGTTTTTTCTAGATCATTATTTTTGTGTCTTCTTTTCTCTTGTTCCTTTCTTACATTTCTCCATTCCTCAGTGCATTCGTGCAAAAATGCACATATCAGGGTAGTACTTTTGCAAAGTAATCCATCTCTTCTGCCTAATTCATGACTAAATCCCCGATAGGATAACATTTCTCTTTGTGACACATCTCAATTGAATTTTTCACTCCTCCTCAGTCCAAGCCTCCGCCTGGGGGTCCTGGGACCTCTTCTCTGAATCCCTCCCACAGGAAACACAGCTGGGAGGAAACCACCACAGCCACACATGCATACAGGCACACTCTCCCTGAACCAGCTCCCTTCATGGGCCTCACCTCACCTCAGCCTTGAAGGATCAGGACAGGAGGGGCCCCTATTTTGGAGAATTAAAAAGAGAGTTAGAGCCTGAGAGCGGAAAAGGTTGGAGGCTGGGGTGGGAGAGAGGGTAAGGCCAGGGGCCAGGAGCCACAACCTTCTGGTTGCGAGGGCTGAGGGAAGGTTTAAAGAGGCAATGAGGGTTTCCTAATAGCTGACGGTGGAGGGGATGCCTGTAACTTCTCTCCAAACACAGCCCAATATACAAGCTTCTCACCCTCACACTGTTACCTTCATACCCCCTTTCACCTTCCCAGTTAGGAGAAAAACCTCCCTCATATTTTCTACATTCTCTCTCCCTAGCCCTGCCCAGCCCAGTTCACAGGCACAGACACAGTCACAGTCTGACATACAGATGTGTGAACACACACCCAGAAACACAGGCAAACACAGACATAAAGAAAAAGACGCACACTCGCACATATTCGCCAGTTAATTAATCAATGGTATTTATGAGCACTTACCCTGGGCAGAGCCCTGTTCTAAAAGCTTGGGAGAGGTAGTAATAGCCACAGTAGTATTTATCAAGTGCTTAGTATGTACAATGCACTGTACTAATTGCTGGGAATGAATGTATGGGTGAGAATTACATATGGTTCCTGACCCTCGAGAGGTTCACATTCTAAGAATAAAACAAAGAATAAATGGGGAAACGGGACTGGTGACAGGCGCCTGAGGAAAGATAAAACAAGAAGAACACGCAAACAACATAAAAGACAAGCACAAAATAAAGAAATAAATACAGTAGGGGACTGTGGCTAGAAGAGCAGCATTCTGGGTTTCTGGTGGCTGAGTCCAACAGTCACATCCACAGTCACGGTCATGTCGTTCCCCGTACCCCCCCCCCCGCCCAGGTCAACCTGCCTTTCTCCTGGTCTGTCAGGCCCAGATTGATTTCTCCTGCCCATTTACATTCACCCAGCTGCTTTGCCTTCCTGTTAGTCCCCCTCCTGTCCCCAGCCCCCTTCTCCACCACTAATTGGTGGGGCTCATCTGGGCTGCCTGGCTGGAGTCTGGGGCCATTTCCCCTAAAATGGGGAAATCAAGGGGATCTCTTCCCAGCCCTCTCATCCCCTTCCCCCAGCCCCCAAAGTACTGTTCATATTTATTACTCTATTTATTTTACTTGTACCTATCTATTCTATTTATTTTATTTTGTTAGTATGTTTGGTTTTGTTCTCTGTCTCCCCCTTCTAGACTGTGAGCCCACTGTTGGGTAGGGACTGTCTCTATATGTTGCCAGCTTGTACTTCCCAAGCGCTTAGTACAGTGCTCTGCACACAGTAAGCGCTCAATAAATATGATTGATTGATTGATTGATTGATTGGCACTGGCTCACCTCCTTGAGCTGCCTTGGGCAAGGCCCAAGGAAGGAATTCAGAAGGCCAGTCAGGAACATCCTCCACCCAGCACTACACTGGCAGGTGAATTCTGGATGAGTGATCATGACAGAGGCACTCCAGGGACCAAGCCTCCTGCAGACCCCCCTCCCTTCCAGTTCTGAGCTCCACCCCCCTCTCCTCTTCTTCCTCCCCTACAGGGTGCTGTCCTGTGAAACATTAGCAGTATTAGTCATTTGCAACAAAGTAGAATTTTAATTTACATGTTTTCCTTTCTCCTCTGTTTCCTCTTGTGTCTTCTCTGCTATCTTCTATTTCCTCTACAATCTATTAGTCGGTTATCTTTTTTTCTGCTATCTCTTTTCTAAATTCTCTCTTGGCTTTCATCTTTCATCTTCTCTATTCAGTTCAATCTTCCAGCTTATCTGTCACCTTCTATCTTTCTATCATTTTCTCTTATTTGATCCTTTCTGTTACTGTCTTTTATTTTCTTTTTTCCTTGCCTATTTTCTCTTCCATTTTCTCTCTTGTCTTCAATCTCCTCCATGTCTCTTGTCTACTTTCTCAACTCCCATCTTCTTGCCTTCAGTCTCTCTGTTTTTCTGTTTTCTCTTCTAGTCATATCCTTCTTTCTGTCTCCTGAATTCTTGGCTTTTTCCTTTTTTCTCATATCTTCTATTCTCTTCATTTCGTCTCAGGAATCTTCACTTCCATTTTTCTTCTCTCCCACTTTTCCAATTTTCATTGGTCCTCTCCTCTTCAGTTCCCATTTCTCTTTCTTTTGTCTTCTGTCTTCTTAGTAAAATAAATAATAATAAATAATAATAATAATAGTATTTGTTAAGCACTTACCATGTGCCAAGCACTGTTCTAAGCACTGGGATAAATACAAGGTAATCAGATTGTCCCACGTAGGGCTTACAGTTTCAATCCCGATTTTACAGTTGAGGTAACTGAGACACAGAGAAGCTAAGTGATTTGCCCAAGGTCACACAGCAGACTAGTGGTGAAACCGGGATTTGAACCCATGACCTCTGACTCCCAAGCTTGTGCTCCTGCCACTAGGCCATGCTGCTCCTATTAGGCCATGCTGCTCTTCTTGTGTTTATGTGTCACTGATCTAGTCTCCTTCTTACTAGGGTAAGTAGGTGGGGAAGCGAATGGGATTCAGAGTCCTGAAATCCAAATGAAAATCTATCAGTGGTATTTGGTGAGCGCTTACCGTGTGCAGAGCACTGTACTAAGTGCTTGGGCGAATCCACTATAATGAGGTTGGCAGCCACAATTCCTGCTCACAAGGAGTTTACAGTCCAAGACAGGGAGACAGACGTTAATGTAAATAAATAAACTATGGATACGTATATCAGTGCTGTGGGGCTGAGGGTGGGGTGAATAAAGGGTGCAAATTGAAGTACGAAGGCAATGTAGGAAGGGAGAAGGAGTAAGGGAAAAGAGGGCTTAGTCAGGGAAGACTTCTTGAAGGAGATGTGATTTTAATAAGGGCTTAAAAATGGCGAGAGTGATGGTGTCAGAAATGAAGGGGGAGGTTCCAGGCCAGAGGCAGGGTTCGGTAGTGAGACAGAGAGTGAGGTACAGGTGTAGGTTGGCATTGGAGAATAATAGTGATGGTATTTGTTAAGCACTTACTATGTGGCAAGCACTAGCGAAGTGTGTGAGCTGTGTTGTAGTGGGAAATCAGGGAGGTAAGATGGGGGAGGCAAGGTGATTGAGTGCTTTAAAGTCAATCCGTTTGATGTGGAAGTGGATGAGCAACCACAGGAGGTTCTTGAGCAGTAGGGAGACATGGATTGAACTGTTTTTTAGAAAAATAATTCAGGCAGCAAACTGAGGTATGAACTGGAGTGGGAAGAGGTGAGGGAGGTCATCAAGGAGACAGTAGTCGAGGCAGGACAGGATAAGTGCTTGGATCAGTGTAACAGTTTGGATGGGGAGGAACGGGTGGATGTTAGTGATGTGAATGTAGAACTTACAGGATTTGGTGACTGATTGAGTATGTGGGTTGAATGAGAGAGATGAGTCCAAGGTTATGGGCTTGTGAGACAGAGAGTATGGTAAGGCTGTCTACAGTAAAAAAGGCATATCTGGTTATTTAGAGATTGAGGAACTAGTCTGCAGATTTCCCAAGCCCCTTCTTGATTCCTCCCTTCTCCCTCTCCCCAAGGGCCCATCCACCTACCTGTCTACCCTTGGTTCGCATCAGGAGCGAGTCCAGCTCTGTCCATTTTGCTCTATCCAACTTCGGAAGAGAAGAGGTGGAAAGTAGCTGCTACAGACAGTCTGTGGGCTATTCCTTCCTCTGTTCTCCTCCCACCCATTCTGCTCTCTTTCCTTTCATCTTCTACTTCTCTTCTCTCAACTGCAACTTTCTTCTGCCACTGGTGCTACACCTGGCCTTGCATTAGTGCTGTTTCAGTTTCAGGGCTGGTGGAGCTGGCCCTCTGAGAGCCAGTCAGCCTTTGGACATGAGGGATGACCTCCTCTCTGAAGTGCGGGTCCCTGATTTTCTCCGAGCAGCGGATGCTCCCCGTATGGACAGAGGGATGGAGCCTTCCATCAGAAACAACGGATGCGCCCAGGTCCCGGCCGGTCTTGGTTGCCCACGTTGGCCAGCTGTTGTGTGGGACTCCTGCCAGGCCCACCCATCATGGGTGAGGCTCAAGAGATTGGTTTGGACGGACGCCACTACCACTGATGGTAGAGCCCCAGGAGGCAGAGCCAGGCCTAGGAAGAAGCCAGGCCTGAAGATTGTGAGAGCAACGCTCTTTCCTTTGGACCCACAAGCATGGCATGTGGTGATGCGACTTGGGGTCTGGGCTGCTGTGTGTAGCTAAGATGGGTTGACTAAGGCTGCCATAGAATGGAAAAGCCTTCAACACCCCATCCCAGGTCACCCGCCACCCTCAGTGGTTTCTCGGCCTGAAGCCTGGGGACATCAGGTGGCCTTGCATCTTATTTTTTCCTTAATCGGCAGCCACAGAGGTTCCAGACCTTACGTGAGGACCGTTGTGAAACCCTTCTGCTTTCCCTCATCTTCTTGTGGAAAATGTGGCAGGTGAAGCCCTCTTTTTCTCCGTGCATGACATGCTGCCTGAAGGCTTTCATGGAGGGAAATACCCTGCAGCAGGCCATGCAGCGGAAGCCTCTAGCGTTGGTCGAGAGCCACTCTGGGGTCTTCCGGTTCTCCTCGCAGGCCTCAGATGTTGTGGGCATGTCCAGCGGTTCGGGAGCGTCCCGTCTCTCCTCGGTGTCTCGCAGGGGTTCGGGTGTGTCAGCCTCGTGATCTTCCCAGGGGGAATCCAGCCAGGGCTCGTCACTGTTGTTGCTCGAGTTTCTGCTCATTTTTCTCCTCTTGGGGCTTTTCTCCTTGTCGTTCTCCTTCCTAGCTCTCTTCCTCGCGGTGAATTCCATCTCGAACACTTGAGGCCTATTGCGGACCGGGCAGAATCCAGCCTTGGTCTCCCAGGCGATGGCCACGCCGGTCACGGTCTTCACGCAGGTGTAGTAAGCGTACCTCGTTTCTTGTTCCGCCTCTTCCTCCGTCTTCTCCCCAGATGCGTGAAGGGGCTGGGTCAAGAAGCCAGTGTGGTAATCAGAGTGGGAGAAGGAGTTGGAGGGGCAGGTGTAGTAATAGGTAAGAGAAGGAGCCTCACTCCTAGCCTCCTGGGCCTGCTCTTCCTCCAAGGTCATGGGGGTCATCTCGCAGCCCTACTCCGGGGACACCAGGACAGATGAACGACTCCTTACCGCTCTCCAAACCTGAAGCACAGAGGGAAAACACCCGTGTCTACCTCGTTCTCCCCTTCCCACCACTCATCTCCTGCCCAAAAAGACAAGCTCGGGTGGGGAAGGGGTCCTTTCCCACCCTTTCTCACCCACTGCCTCATGGGTAGAGGAGATTATGATCAAGAGCAGGGACTCTCTGGACCGTCCCCCGAAAGGTGCTTACGGTGCTTGATCTGTTCCTGGTCCCGTGGCAAGACTCTTGGAACCCATTTGGATCTGGGCCCCCCACCCCGGTGTCCCCATGCCTTTCCATCTCAGACTTAGGGACAGTGTCTTTCGCTGCCTCCTGCAGAGCCACTGCCCTGGGAGCCTGAGGGTCCCACTGAGCAAGATTTCTCATCCATCACACACTCTGTCATGGACAGGACAGACGGGGAGTCAGAAATAGCAAGTTGAACGGGTGAGTTGTGGCCATCCTGGGCTTTTGCTTCCCCTTGAAATTCCTGCTGCTGACACCGAAGCAGCATGGAAAGAGCCAGGGCTGGGAGACAAGAGACCTAGTTATAATCGTAGCTTGGCCTTTTGCCTACCAGGTAACACTGGGCAAGTCACTTAACTTCTCAGTGCCTCTGTTTCCGTATCTGTACAATGGGGATTCAATGCCTTTTCTTCCTGCCACTCAGGCTGCAAGCCCCATGTGGGACAGGGGTGTCTATATTGAATTTAGCCCTGGGCTTGGCACATAGTAACTGAACTTGTCTTACAAATACCATAATGATCGTAGAACCCGGTGGTGACCGAGTTTTGGCTCCATTGCAGGGGGAACTGAGATTAAAGGACAGAAGAGGATGAGAAATCTTGCAGCATCTCCTGCCTGGGACATACATTTCCCAAAAGCCAAGGTCCTGGATTTTGCAGAATTGTTCCTCTAATGGATCATTTCCATCCCTCTGCCAAAAGGACAGGATCCAGGCCATTTTTTTTTCACAGTCCGGTGAGCCAACCTGAACCCCACAGTCAGTCTTGGCCGACACAATCAGTGGATCCAGACACATCCCAGGATGAGAACTCCCCTTCCCACTCCTGACCTGCTCAAGGGGAGTGAGCCCTTGAGGATGCATTTCTCAAAATCCTACCCCTTCCGGGCCTCTGCTGAAGTACCACTTTCCATCGTGGCCCTGAGGGATGAAACTTCCAGTTCCAGCTCAAGGGGACTGGGGCAGAGGGCAGGGCTAAAATAGGGGTAGGACCAGAACGAGGTCATGGGATCAAGTTCTGTGATCCCATTGATGGATTCCAGCAGCATACGTATAGCCTGGGGACAGGGCAGCAGGTCTCTCTGCTGACCCAATGTTCACCTCTTTTTCTCTACTGGCCCAGTGTCCATCTCCTTTTGGCTACAACAGTTCATGGGGCACAGTGGCCCCAGGCCAGAAGGGAGAGGGGGCAGTGAGAGAGCAAAATGGAAGGAGCTGTGTCTTGGCCTTGGGCAAGTCACATAACTTCTCTGGGCCTCAATTATCTCATCTATAAAATGGGGATTAAGGCTTTGAGCCGCAGGTGGGACATGGCCTATGTCCAACCTGAATATCTTGTATCTACCCCTGCACTTAGTACAGTGCCTGGCACAGAGTAAGTGCTTAGCAGGTACCTTTTTTTTTAAAGAGGATGGCGGGAAAGAGGGGAGAGGAGTTGGGGTGGAGGAAGGTGAGGGAATGAGGCTCCTTCTCCCATACCTATATGCAGGTTCCAGGACTGGTCGTCGAGCTCCTAGGTCACTGGGTCAGGGACCTTACTATCTCCCGCCCCAGCAATGGGGTCGGGTCCAGACCGGATTGAACACCGGTGAGAATTTGTCTTGGGGACACTATTTGGATCCTATCCTTGGTCCGACAAATCCAATCTCCAATCTTTCAGTCAGCAGAGAACCTCCAGATGGACAAAGCCATTTGGGAGCTCAATAACTGTGACGTGAAGCAGCTGTGATAGCTTGGTCCTCGGGGCAACCGGACTCTGACCTCAGTGACATCATAATGTTCTGTGATCCTGTTGGTGGGCTGTGGAAGCATGCGTCTAGCCCGGGGACAGGTGCAGGAGGTTTTCATTCCCGCCTAGAGTTCACCTCTTTTTAGCTACAACAGCTCATGGGAAAATGGCCCCAGATGAACAGAGGCTCAATTCTGCACTGAGCCATCCCAGGAATGGCCAGAGAGTAACTGTTTTCCGGGCTTAGGTACCATTCAACTTTGAAATGGAACAATCTGTTGCGCACATTGCTGCCCTATAAGGAAAACCAATGGCTGAACGGACAAAGGCTCATGATCCACCGAAAACACTCCAAGTTTCTGCTCCGTCTTACAAGCAAATCTAGTCTCTTTCTAAGTGCTCCTTCCCAGGACCTGAGTAGGGAGAAAAATATTCACTTAGAAGACAAATAGGTGTGAGGTGCATTTAAATATCTAACAAAGTTAGCTCAGGAGAGGACAAGTGAAATAATGAGTGAGGTATTTGTTAAGCTCTGGCTTTATGCCAAGCCCTGGGGTAGACACATGATAGTTGGATTGGACACAAACCCAGTCCCACATTGGGGCTTTCTGACTAAATAGAAATACTAAATAGAAGGGAGAACGATTATTGAATCCCAGATGAGGAAAAGGAGGCCAGAGAAGATAAGTGACTTGGCCGAGGTCACTCAGCAGGCAAGTGATGGAACCAGGATTAGAATCCAGGTCTCCTGACTCTCCGGGCTGGGCTGTCTCTACTAGGCCCCTTTGCTTGTCTAAGCAGGACTGGAGACTCACGACTTGGAAGGAGGGGAGCCCTGTAGTGACAATCTGAAAATGTTCCCGGTGAAAGCGGTCACCAGAGCGGTGAGGGGCTGAGTGGATGAAAGTGAAGGAATGGAGACAGGGCCTTTGGTAGAGTGCACTAGTGATGTTCTGTCAGCTTGCTCAGCCTGCTCGCATCAGCCCAACTCCACCCCCGACACGTAGAGGTTTCATTCCAATCCTTAGCTTCCCGGTATTTGTTTGCCCACAGGTGTATCCCATGATACAGTGAGCTTTTGTGCCTTGAAAATGTGGTGATGAGGAAGACAGCCCCATAGCCGATGGTCAGGAGTTTCTACCTGATGCAGAGGGAAATGAGTAACCATTGAAGGTCACTGAAGAAGGGAAAGGCAGGTGCCCAAGTAATTTACTTATTTATATTAATGTTTGTCTCTAGACTGTAAGCTTGTTGTAGACAGGGAATGTGTCTGTTTATTATTATATTGTACTCTCCCCAGCGCTTAGTACAGTGCTGTGCACAAAGTAAGTGCTCAATAAATATGAATGAATGACAAAGTGATATTTTGGGAGGATGATTCAGGCTGCAGCATGGAGTGTGGGACGAAGCGGGAGGAGAGGCTGGAGGCAGGGAGGCCAGTGAAAAAGCTCATGGATGGATCTAGGTGAGTGGGAGATGACAAGGAGGTCCAGAAAGGACAAACTGCCCAATACTGGTAGGCCATCAGCCCCAAATCAATCGATCCATCGATCACTGAGTTGTATTTATTGAGCGTGCGATGTGATGGGACCATGATGGCTGGCATTCTAGCCTTGAGTATCAAGAGCCCCACTTCCCAAGGCCTGGCTGGAGGGAGGCTGGGCTAGAGGGATCCTGAGCCAGAAGCAGACCTGCCACGGCCCAGGGGTCAGAGCCTCCACCTTCTGTACAATCAATCAATCAATCATATTTATTGAGCGCTTACTGTGTGCAGAGCACTGTACTAAGCACTTGGGAAGTACAAGTTGGCAACAATCATGAGCTGTTGGCCTCAATAGCACCACAGAGCTGAGTTGCGAGGTCATGGCCCTAAGGACTGCTCGGAGGTGGTCAGCCCCGTCCTCTGGGAGGGGTTCTGGATGAATGAGCCAGCCTCTGTTTCTTCGTTGGCTGACTTAAGCCTCCGTGGATTTCCTCTGCTGCAAGACAGTTCTCCCAATTTCTGGACTGTCCCGCGGATCAAACCCCAGGGAAAGCCTTAGGCATTCTAGCTGTAAATGCTGTACCTGTTAGACTGTGAGCCCACTGTTGGGTAGGGACTGTCTCTATATGTTGCCAATTTGTACTTTCCAAGCGCTTAGTACAGTGCTCTGCACATAGTAAGCGCTCAATAAATACGATTGATGATGATGATGGGGGTGCCAATCAAAGGTTAGGGTGCAGTCTGGGCATCTGCCAAGGCTGGTGCAGCAGCTCAAACTCCCTCCTCTTCCCAAGGGGTTATTTTGAAAAATTAATCCATCGTGAAACCTGAGCCCTCTGCAGCGTGCATGGAGATGCCGAGAGGCGGCCTGCTGCTTGGGAGAGGGGCCGACCTTAGCCGGGGTACAGGTCACCTGCATCCACTCCCCTTTGAGCCCACTGACTTGTGAGTGATCCTTCACGCCCCTCAGTTTCCTCATCTGTAAAATGGGTTCCAGGGAGGATCCTGGAGTTAAATCTCTGTCGAGTGCTCTGAGCAAATTGGACCTGATTTTAATTGGAAGGAACATTGATTGCTCTCAGGTTCCCTTGCAAAGAGTCCCGGGCGTGGGCCTGAAATGCTCAGGGAGTTTCCTAAGCTCTGGGGGCCTACGAGCCAGAAATCTCATGGGAAACCCTGGGCGGGCACCCGGCTAGACTCAAGGTGCAGGGAAGGAGCTGCCCGCGGGCGGGGGCAGCCCAGTCGCCTTCGCCAAGGGCAACCCAACCCAGTCCTGCCCGGGCACGTACGCACATATTCACTCCCATACGCACACACGCACTCACACACAAATGCACGCACGCATGCCACAGCCATGCGCATACACTTCTCGGCATGTGTGCTCTTTCCCATGAACGCAGCCTCACGTGTACCTGCTCACATGCTCCACCCATGAAAGCCCTAGAGTGGCCAGTCCCCCAGGTTTATCCAGTGCTTAGAACAGTGCTTGGCACATAATAAGCCCTTAATAAATACCATTATTATTATTATTATTCCAGCCCATTTTTCAGCTGGTCTTTCCCCTGTCGTGTATGGGTAAGGCACCAGTCTTCTTTAGGTCTGGTATTTTTATTTTCATTTCCAGTTTCCCTCTGCCTTGGCTCATCCACCAAGTTCCATGGTCTGGAGGTGGCACCCTTAGTCAGAGGGACTGGGGAGGCCAGCGCAAAGTGGCGGGGAGTTCATGGTCCCCACTGTTGACATGTTCTGGACATGGGCAGCCTTGACATGTTCCAGATGTGGGTCTGCTAATTCTGTTACATTGTGCTCTCCCAAGCACTTAGTACAGTGCTCTGCGCCGGCTCAGTAGGTAACATTGATGGATTGATGTCACAGGCACCTCCTTGTCCGGTATCGTCCAGGGCCTCCAGTGGTATTTACTGAGCGTTTTCTGTGTGCAGAGCGCTGTACTAAGCGCTTGGAATGTACACTATAACAGAGTTGGTAGACACGTTACTTGCCCACAGTGAGCTTACAGTCTAGGGGGATAAATGGTTTGGGAGGTTCCCACTCCCTCGGAGCAGGGTTTCTGCATGGCCGAACAAGAGTCTCAGGGTTCTGCTGGCAAGCAAGAGCTGTTCTGAGCCTTGTGACCTCACTCAGGCTTGGAGTGGAGCAGGGGTGGATTGGTCAACTGAGTCGAGGCGCCTCCCAGCCGGGGTCACTGGGCAGAGTCTCCCGAGCAGGGTCTTGGTTCGCCCAGTCAGGGGCAGGTTAGCTGGGGAGCTCCCACCTGAGCTTGTCGGCTGCAGAAGACGAGGGAGCAGTAGGTGGGTCTCTTCTTGACGTCTCTAACCCAGTGGCTTTCCAGTTCTTTCCCACTTCCGGGAGGGAAACGCTCGAGGCCACACGGGAGGCTGGAAGCAGAGCTTGTACCTCCTGGACTGGTCCTGGACCAAACGCGAGGAGGTCACTTAGCACCACTGAGGAAATCGTGCCGCTTTGGGGTCACCCAAAGGGTGGAGCCCCAAATTTGTGCCTCAGAGGGACATGTGGCAGTCTCGTGTGGGAATTCTCAAAAGAGAGTGGAGGGGGGCAGAGGCACAGGGAAGTGGGGCAGGCCACAGAAAGCCATAACCCCTGCCCGATCGCCGAACGGCCCGTCCCTCTGACCCTCATGCGCACTCTCTCCACCTTGCCTGTCTGACCAGCCGGGCAAGGCCACAGCTCCCTCTGCCAGCACGGCTCCCAGAGGCTTGGCAGCTGCTCAGGCTGGAAATAGCAGGCGTGGGAGCCGGGACTCACGTACACACGCGCTGGCACGGAAACGTGGGCTTGGAGGTTGTTCCCATCGTCGGCGAAACCCTCGGTTTGGGGCTGGCATGGAGTCAGGTTTCTGCTCCGTCAGTGGGCAGGCGGCGACCCTGCCAGCCAGAGCCATTGAGATACCAGCTGGGGTGGTTGGTGAGAAAGGCAGCCTATTGGAGGTGGGAGGTGAAGGTGGAGTGAGTCAGGGGTGGGGGACCCCGTGGGACTTTGCGAAGAAAAATATATCCCTGGTCACCTGTGAGACTCACTGTAGGGTCAGGCCCCTCGAAAGGCTGCATCACATCCAGAGAACTGAGAATGGCGGGAGTTGTTTGGCCTGGGTGGCACCTTTGACCAGAAAGAGCCCTGGGTGGCGGGGAGGAGGTCAATCAAAGCTATGAACCTGTACAGTCAATCAATCAATAATTTATATTTATTGGGCATGTACTTGTGCAGAGCACTGTAGTCTGCACTTGTGGGGAGAATAATATAACAGAGTTAGTTGGGAAATGCATTCCCTGCCCAAAAGGATCAAGGTTGTGGACTGTGACTGTCGGGGAATTGGGCTTCCCAACTGTTAATTTGGATTCTCCCAGGCACTCAGTATAATGCCCTGCCCACAATAAGCACTCAATAAATATCATTGATTGACTTATCAAGTATTCTGTGTCTGAGCCCCAGCTCTTCCCCTGACTCCCTGGGAAAATCTCTCACCTCTTACGGTGCCTCTTTCCCCATCGTCAAACCGGGGAGCAAGGCCTGGGTCTGAGTCCCTCCCTGCCTCCTCGGAGGACTCCTTCCGACATAACCTCCTCACCTTCAGACTTACCCCTGGAATCTGCCCCCTCCACCTACTCCACCTGGATTCTTCAGCATCCATCCCCACAGCAGATGCTAAATCCCTTTCACCGCCTCCCGGCCCTATCTACTGAACCCAGCTCCACATCCTTCCCCTCTCCCTGTCAGTGCTTCATCATTTCAAGGTCGATGAGATTTTCTTCATTTATAATGCTGAAGAATTTCCCGTGTTGGTCATTCCAAGTGCTTAGTACAGTGCTTTGCACACAGTAAGTGCTCAATAAATACGACTGAATGAATGTATTTGGGTTCATGTTATGAGTCTAATAGTTTTGCCACAGAGATCAGTGACAACATGGTGGCTGCTTGTGGGCATGGAATGTGCCTTCTGCTTCTGTTATTTCTGTTGTAGCTTCTCAAGCTCGTACCACAGTGAATTTTACTCAATAAATAATAATTGTGGTATTTGTTGAGCACTTATGTGCCAAGCACTATACTAAGCACTGGGGGTAGATACAAGATAACCAATAATAACAATAATTGTGATATTTGTTAAGTGCTTACTATGTGCCAGGCAGTGTACTAAGCACTGGGGCAGATAGAAGATAATCAGGTTCTACATAGGACATACAGTCTTAATCTCCATTTTGCAGATGAGGTAACTGAGGCACAGATAATTTAAGTGCTTAGTACAGTGCTCTGCACACAGTAAGTGCTCAATAAATACGATTGATTGATTGATATAAGTGACTTACCTAAGGTCACACAGCAGACAAGTGGTGGAGCCAGGATTAGAACCCAGGTCCTCTGACCCCCAGGCCTGTGCTCTTTCCACTAGGCCAGGCTGATTCTAGTAAATATCATTACTCTACCTATTACTGATAAATCTTCCTGCAGGATTCTTGCCATCTCTCTATATCTATGTTTCTAATCCAATGAGAGTTGCTCTTATTGCCAACTGGACATTATTAATTTGCAGATGTCTGGGAAGCCTGAAATTGAGCTACACTTTTGCTGCATTATGTGGCAATAGGCATTCCAGACATAATAAATAAAGGCGTTTCTTCTGACTGGGGTGCTATTTTCAGGAAACACCTAGCCGTGGCTCTCCCAGTTGTCTTAAGTAGTAGCGGTGGTGGTAATTAAAACATTGATTGAGCTCCCACTGGTGCAATACACTGAAATAAATGCCCAGGAAGCACCAAACAAGTAAGTGACCAATTCCTGGCCTACATCCCAGAGGGTCTGATCGAAGTCAGAGCCCTGGCCTTAATTGTTGAGTAGCTCCTGAAGTTATTTCTTGACTTCCTGATCAGATACAGTCCTGTCTGTCCAGGTTTTCTCATTCTCCCATCCCCACCTTGCTTCATTCCTGCCTCCAACATCATATTACGGCCCCAATGGGAGAGGGTTGTTACAGGCACCCCACCAATGAACCCAGAAACCCCAGCATAGACATCCTAATCCTAGGCCTTTCTGACTTTCATTAGCTTTAGCTACCTGCATAATCTTCACACGAGCAGTTCAGTGCATGGGGCTTTCTGATTTCACCTGTTCCGGTCGGTCCTCCCTCTCAGCTCACTTTTCACCCTGTGGCTTAGCGCGTTACTCTGCGGTTTTTAAGCCCGTCCACCTTCCTGTTGGGCCTGCTTCCGTGTAGTTGGAAGAATGCCCAGCCAGGTGTCTGTGTGTCCTCTCTGCTGCTGAGGAGTCGTCCCTGATAATGGGGGAGCCCCGGCCCTGGTTGAAAACTGAGGACAGGCAGTGCACCCCCTTTGATTTATTATCTGGCTTTAAATTGAACTTTTATTCTTCTCTGAGAGGATTGGGAGGCGAGGAGGCAAAAGTGAAAACAGCCCTAGGTGTCAGCAAACACAGAAATGAGAGCCCAGTAAGGGACATTTTGTGTACGTGTGTTCCAGGGGTGGGGCTGGGAGGGGACGTGGCAAGCACGCACAAGAAAAGGCCAATATGGGACCCACAGTACCTCCCAACTAAGCACATACACGTAAATACATCCCTAGTCAACTTCCTCTTCCGTGGCTCCGTCTCCAAGTACGAAGGAGGATGAGATATATTTCTCTTCGCAAGTTTTCCTGGAACTGTTTGTTTTGAATGAAAACCTGAGCTGCCCCACAGAGCCAGAAAAGAATGCAAATGATGGAAACCACATGTTGTCAGAACACAGAGGTAGAAAAAAGCGCCGATGATGCTTTGGGCATTTTGTCTCTCTGGCTTTTTCTTGCTGGCCCGAGGACCCCAAACTGTTTCTTCACTCCAGGCCTGGGGCAGAGCCAGGTTCTACTTACACCGAGTTGGTTTCCGAGAGCAACGTGGGGGCATTCAATACCCGGGGATGGAGGAGAATCTCATGGAGGAATCTCTTCAGCTGAAGCCCATCTTGGGTGAGAGCTGTAGACTCCTTTCATCAGTTCACACACAACCCCATCCTGGGCCAGTCCTGCTACCCGCCACCCATCCGGCCAATCGGCCTGGCAATCGGGCACCATGACGCTTGGAGGAAGCGGTTGATGGCTACTTTCCTGGACCCCACCCTTATGGTAGGAACGGATCATTCCCTAACCTCAACCCTCAGTCACTCAGTCGATCGTATTTATTGAGCACTTACTGTGTGCTTGGGGGAACACTTGGGAGAGTACAGTATAACAATAAAACAGACACATTCCCTGCCCACAATGAGCTTACAGTCTAGAAGGGGAGACAGGCATTAATAGAAATAAATACATGACAGATATGTTCATAAGTGCTGTGGAGCTGGGAAGGGAGATCATCATCATCATCAATCGTATTTATTGAGCGCTTACTGTGTGCAGAGCACTGTATTAAGCACTTGGGAAGTACAAGTTATGAAGGGAGTAAGGCAGGGTGAAACAGAAGGTAGGGGGAAAAGAAAGGAGGGCTTAGTGAGGGGAGGCCCAGCACTCAGAACAGTGCTTTGCACATAGTAAGCGCTTAACAAATGCCATTGTTATTATTATTATTATTATTATTATTGGAGATGTGCCATCTATGTGCTCTTGTAGCCATCCTTGACCATCATCTGTGATTTATCCAGCCGACTCTGCAGCCACTCGGGATCCAGGATGTCACTGTGACCTCATTCCCGCCACCCCCCCATCCCCATTCTCTGTCTCCCCCCCCCCACCCACATTCATTCTCATCACTGTCCCAAGCCAGCCATCCCCAGCATCACGCTCCATCAGCCCAATCCCATACCTCACCCAGAAACCTCATCTAGATGCAGCCTGTGAAACCCTGCTCCATCTTGGGCAAACTCCTCTTGATCCTTGACCTGGAACTGACCCAGTCACTTCTGTGTCCCCTTCTCACAGTTCCTCAACCCCAACTCCATGGGGGATGGAGGTCAGCCTCCTCCTTGCCCCCAAAGTCATTTCTGCCCCTCTTTCATCTCTCCCATCTCTGACCCTACACCCACACCCTCCCTTCAGCCTACAACCCCTTCCCATTTCAAAATCTGACAGACCACAGCTCTCCCCATCTTCAGAGCCCTGCTAAGAACCCACCTCCTTCAGGAAACCTTTCCCCCTGATTTTTCTCCTCCCCAGTTCCCATCCTCTCTAGTGTCATCTGAGTGCTTTCATACTCACTACTTCCCATTGCACTTTTGTACATCTAGTTCATCCATGTTGTACTCCTTGACACTTCCTCCTATTTGTAAGGTGTCCCAGCTCTGCCACTAGACTTCTATGTGACCTTAGACAAATCACTTAATCTTTTTGGGTCTCACTTTGTTCATTTGTACAATGGGGATATGATAGACTGTGACCCTTACATGGGACAGGGACTCTGTCCAATCCCATAACCACAAATCTAGCCCCACCACTTAACACATAGCAATTGCAAAATAAAGCCATGCTATTGTTGTTATTATTATTATATTTGTTAAGTGCTTACTGTGTGTCAAGCACTGTACTAAGTGCTGGAGTAGATATAAGATAATCAGGTCCCACATGGGGTTCACTATCTAAGTAGGAAGGAGAACAGGTATTAAATCTTCCTTTTGCAGATGAGGGAACTGAGGCACAGAGAAGTGAAGTGACTTGCCCAAAGTCTCACAACAGACAAGTGGCGGAGCTGGGATAAGAACCCAGGCCTATAATACCTGTCTTTCCACACTAGATTGGCTCAGAGGGTTCTAGGCGTTTCCCAGGCTCGTTCGGGTGTGTCCCAATCCTCGGTTTCGGGAAGAAAAATAATTGTTCCCTCAGGGAGGAAGGTTTTGATTCCAGGAGGGAGGCTGGCAGCACACTGGTGGAGGGAAACATGGCACTGTCTTTTGATTGGAAGTGTTGGAATGGTTATCATCAGCCAACAGCACAACCCAGGCTCCACTGGGCCACTGTGTGGAAGTAGCAGGCCGGTGGTGGGAGAGGCATCAGGGTAATAGAGGGGAGAGACTGTATTTCTTGTTGAGGTCCCCAGTCCCCAAAACTGGCCTGCCCCCGACACATGGAATAATAGTAATAATAATAACTGTAATATCTGTTTAGCACTTACTATGTGCTATGTTCTGTGCTAAGCACTAGGGTAGAGACAAGATAACCAGGTTGAACACATGGTCACTGTCCCACGTGGGGCTCACAGTCTAAAGAGGCGAGAGAATAAGTATCGAATCTCCATTTTACAGATGAGGTAACTGAGGCACAGACAGTGACTAGGTCACACAGCAGACAATGGCAGAGCTGTGACTAGAACCCAGGTCCTCCAACTCCCGAGGGTGTGATCTTTCCACTCGGCCACTGCCCCAGTAATTTATTTAGGTGAGTGGCAGGTGGCCTGAACATTGAGGACACACTTGCGAGAAATCAAATATACAGATCAGAGACCTCCTCCAAGGCCTGGGCTCCAGCCCCATCTGCCTTTAAGTCCCCTTGTGCTCAATTCAGGACTCTAGGGAAGTTTTGTGGTCCAGCCTGGCTGCTTCTAAGGAGAAGGGGTTAGTCAGGGTGCAGGGGGCAGTCAGGGATCATGACTTTATTTTGAAGATCCGGAGATAACGGTGCCATGCACCTGGGACAGAGTCTTGGGAAATGCAGAAAATTTTTGTTAGCCACCTTGGAGCACAAATACACCAGGACCATTTCACAAACCAATATTCCTGCTCAACTCCTGCACCACAATCATTCCCTCTTCTCACCTTCAGAACCCTCCAAAAAAACTCCCACCTTCTCCAAGAAGCATTCCCTGATTAATTTCCCATACCCCAAATTGTGTCAACCCAACTGTCACCCTTAGCCCTTGTGTCTCTATACCCACCCTCAGTACTTATGTAGATGTATATTTCATTGTATTTTCAATTATTTATTCAACCATTTCATTCTGAGATGGTTGGGCATCTATCCTTGTTCTTCCTCTTCTTCCCACTCTTTGTAAGTGACTTGTGTCCGATGGACTGCCCCGTTAGATTGTAGATCATAAGTCCATCTTTGTCAGGGACTGTGCCTTGGGCTTCTGGTGTTTTCTCCCAAGGGCTTAGTACAGTGCCCTGCACTCCGTAATAATAACGGTGGCATTGAGTGTTTACTAAGTGTCAAGGACTGTACTAAGTGCTGTGGCAGGTACAAGATAATCAGGTTGGACTCAGTCCCTGTCTACAAGGGGCTCATAGTCTAGGTGCCCAAAAAATACCATTAATTTATCAATCATTACCACACCCTCCTCCAATGGAAAGAGGCAGCATTGGTCTGGGAGCCAGGAGATCATGGTACAAATCCTGGCTCTGCCACTTGCCAGCTGTGAGACCTTGGGAAAGTCACAACTTCTCTGTGCTTCAGTTTCCTCATCTTTAAAATGGAGATAAAATACCTGTCTTCCCTCCCACTTAGACCATGAACTCCGTGTGCAACAGGGTTGGTGTCTGATCTGAAAGTATCGCTTCTAATGCTTAGATGCAAGCAACTAATGTACACTCTCATTATCCTCATTATGCTGATTACATTTCCACCTGGGTGGCCATGGAACATAGCATCTTCAGCAGATTGCTCCCCTCCGCCTCGGAGCTCCCAGCCTAGCCTGCCTTCGACCCCACTGAGAAATGGAAATTCTGCTCGAAGGGCATTTTTCCCCAGGGGTCGTTTCTGAACAAACACCCGGGCCTGAGTTTGCCAGTGCCAACAGGTGGGGAGTTGCCGACTTTGGGCCGGCCCGGGTCATCCTTCGGCCCCCAGACCCTGCCCCAGCCTTGGCCTCTTGGAGTTGGCCCATGACTGGTTTGCTTTGCACAGACCCAGTTTCACAAATGGTTATCCTGCAAGGCCTGGTCGAGGCTACTCAGGCCAGACTCGGGATCTGCCCTTCCTTTGCAGCCAACTCAGCTTTGGCCAAGATGAGTTTGCTTCCTGGAGCATCTTCCCTGTGTGGCCTTAGTCTGGGGTTGCTTTGTGGTGGGCCGGAAGACAGGCTAAGGCACTTCCTTCGGGACTTGTCTGGACGGTTCTCGGCTGGAACTGAGGCATTTTCTCCCTTGTGCCCTTTAAGGACTTGATATTCACCTGCCTCAGCCTCACAGCACTTAGGTACTTGGAGAAACAATTATGTACTGGGAGAAGCAGTGTGGCTTAGTGGACAGAGCTTGGGCCTGGGGGTCAGAAGGACATGGGTTCTAATCCAAGCTCTGCCACGTGTGTGTTGTGTGACCTTTAATTCTAATTGTTCTGCCTATTTTGACACCTGTCTACATGTTTTGTTTTGTTGTCTGTCTCCCCTTTTCAGACTGTGAGGCTGTTGTTGGGTAAGGACCGTTTCTACGTGTTGCCGACTTGTACTTCCCAAGTGCTTAGTACAGTGCTCTGCACACAGTAAGCACTCAGTAAATATGATTGAATGAATGAATAAATGAATGAATGACCTTGAGCAAATCATTTCTCTTCTCTGGGCCTCAGTTACCTCATCTGTATAATGAAGATTTGTGGGACAAGGACTATGTTCAACCTGACTCACTTGTATCTACCTCAGCGCTTAGAACAGTGTTTGGTACATAGTAAGTGCTAACAAGCACCATTATTATTATTATTATTATTTACATACCTGAAATTAATTTATTTACATTAATGTCTCCCTCCCTCTGTAGATTGTCAGCTCCTTGAGGGCAAGGAACGTCTATCAACTCTGTTGTACAGTACTCTCCCAAGCTCTTAGTACAGTGCTCTGCACAGAGCAAGTGCTCAGTAAATATCATTAATTGATTAGTTGTTCTCAGAAGGTTGGAACTGTGTCCTAACATTTCAGAACAAGCCGCTGCCCGTGTATTCACCAGGTTGGGAACAGCAAGAGGAAATGATAATGGAATGATGAAGTCATCGTTCCTTCCACCATGCAGCTGGTCAGGTATGTTCTAATGGAAAGGGTGGGGTGCTTGGAGCCGGGAGACCTGAGGTGTAGACCCCAGTTCTACCCCTGGACAGCTGTGGAAGCTTGGGCACATCACATCCCCTCTTGGGGTCTCTATTTCCTCACCTGTAGAATGGGGATAATGCTACCTGCTTCTCCCTAGCTCACAGGGATGCCATTTACACTAGCAGGGTGGAAAATTCCCACCCCTCTGGCAGCAAGCAGGGGCCAGGGTTAGTAACAGTCCAGCAGTGATGTTCAATATGAGGATAATGGGAGATGAAGATAAGCCCTGCTAGTGGAGGAAATGGGGGCCTGGATGTAATAATAATGATAATGATAACAATTTAATTATTGTTGTACTGGGGCTGATATCCCCAATCAGACCAGACACAGTCTGACTGACTTGGGGCTCCCAACCTGAGAGTAGGGGGAAACAGGTATTGATCCTCTATTCTCAAATGAAGGAACTGAGGCACAGGGAAGTTAAGTGACTTGCCCAAAGTCACACAGCCAGCAGACAAGGGGGATGGAGCTATCATTCTCAGCATGCGGCGAGGTCATTCCGAGCAGAGTCCCGGGTCCGGTAGCTGACCGGTTTCACCAGCGACGTGTTGAAATGCCCTTTCATTCACCTGGCCCTAGGAGAGTGGCCAATGGAAAAGGCTGTTCTCATTTTCCAGATAATAACCAAGGGCTTTGATGTGGCCTCCAGCCAGGGACTTAACTCTAGTCTTAAAATGGCCCTGCAGAGGACATAAATAGGAGGGAGAGAAAATGTCACTGGGGTCCAAGTTCCGGGAGAAGTGTTGTAAGATTGAACGTGTAAGCGAGTCCCCCTATACAATTAGCAGTGGGAGGCATCAGGAATTAGCAGTTCCTTCCTCCTCTCTGAACGGTTGTCCTTTCGGGTGAAAGGTGATGCCAGCTGTGGTGAAATTTGTCTGTGGTGTGGCTGAAATCTTTGATGTGGGAGCGAGAATCCCGGCTACGTTGTTCAGACTCACGTGCATGCATGTGTGCACACACACACACACGAACACGCTTTGTTCTGCTACTTATGTTTGAGTGTGTAACATCGGGCACCTCATGGTCTCATGGGCTTCTCTCACAGCCACCTCTTTCCCCCTTTACTTAGCTGGCAAGCAGCATGGCACAGTGGATAGAGTACGAGCCTGGAGGTAACAAAGTCATGGGTGTTAATCCAGGCTCTGCCACTTGTCTGCTGTGTGACCCTGGGCCAGTCACTTCACTTCTCTGGGCCTCGGTTACCTCATCCTTATTATTATTATTGTATTTGTTAAGCGCTTACTGTGAGCCAAGGGGATTGAGTTCGTGAGCCCCGTGAGACCTAGACTGTGTCCAACCTGATTTTCCTGTATCTACTGCAGCACTTAGTACAGCCTCTGGCACATTCAATCATATTTATTGAGCGCTTTCTGTGTGCAGAGCACTGTAGTAAGTGCTTGAGAAGGACAAGTTGGCAATATATAGAGACGGTCCCTACCCAACAACGGGCTCACGGTCTAGAAGGGGGAGACAGGCAACAAAACACGTAGACAGGTGTCAAAGTCGTCAGAACAAATAGAATTAAAGCTAAATGCACATCATTAACAAAATAAATAGAATAGTAAATATGTACAGGTAAAATAAATAGAGTAATAATTCTGTACAAATATATTTACAAGTGCTGTGGGGAGGGGAAGGAGGTAGGGCCGGGGGGATGGGGAGGAGGAGAGTTATCACTTGATGATTACCGTTAAAATAAATGACGTAAAACATTGGACAACTCTGCAGAGTAATGTATAATGACTTGCATGATTTTTTGTGGCATTTGTTAAGCGCTTACTATGTGTTTGTCACTGTAAAGTGCTGGGATAGATAAAAACTAATCAGGTTGGACACAGTCCATGACCCACATGGGGCTAACAGTCTTAATCCCCATTTTAAAGATGAGGTAACTGAGGCACAGATAAGTGAAGTGACTTGACCAAGGTCACAGAATAGTAAAGTGGTGGAGCCAGGATTAGAACCCGGGTCCTGATTCCTTGAATGAGTGCCTCTAGGATGCAGCCGTCCATATTTAGCGCTCTGAGGATTTTCAGAATCATGCAAAGCTTGTTGAACTGGAAGTTTCCCTGGGAGACTGGAAAAATATTCTAGCAAACCGCAAGCATCCCTTCTTTCATTCTCCAACATCTTGGTGAAGAATAGGGTCAGGCGACCAAGTTGCTTCGCTTTGCCCTGTTAGTAATGGTGGCATTGTCAACTCTTACACAACCAGTTATACCATCGTGATGCGACCTCTGAATCTTGATGAACTTTCTGGAGTGACTGTGTAGGTGCCAGAGCTCAGATCTTCTGATGTCCAGTATTTTTTGTAAAGCCTGCAGATACAGACTAGCAATCTGGGCATTGCTCCCTGACCTTCTCCTGCTGCTGACGGGATTGTATTTGCTGTGGACTGATGCCAGCTGTGGTTTTGGGATTTCACAATTAGCAACATCCTTCAGTAATCGGTCCACAAGGAATGTAGTTAGATATTGCCCGCAACAGAAAGCAGAGAGATGTGATACTAGCTACTGTTTTCTGCTCCCTTGCCTTTCTTCTTAAAGATGATGATGACACTGGCATCTTTGAGGGCTGGTGCCAGCTCCTTGGTGTTCCATATGTGTGCTCTAAAATGTTCCTCCCACCAAAAAGCACATACAGACTTTGAAAACTTAAGTCAGAAATCACCTTTGCCCTGGTAACCTGCTCTGCAGAAAACTGATGTAACTGGTGAAAATGGCCACCAATATTTGAGAGATGAAAAGCCAACCCTGACTTAATGGAGAGAAACTGCCTTTCTCTCCATTAAAAACATATATGGTGTTTTTCAGGCACTTATTATGTGCCAACACTGTCCTAAGCACTGGGGTGGATATGTTATGGGCAGGGAATGTATCTGCTGATTCTGTTGTATTTTACTCTCCCAAGCGCTTAGTACAATGTCCTGCACATTGTAAGTGCTCAATAAGTACCACTGATTGATCGATCAACTGATACAAGTTGATCAGGTTGGACACAGTCCGCTTCCCACGTTGGACTCACAGTCTTAATCCCTATTTTAAAGATGATGTGATGGAGGCCCAGAAAACTTAAGTGAGTTGCACAACTTCAAACAGAGTAGACAAGTGGCAGACCTAAGATTAGAACAGAGGTCATTCTGACTTACAGGTTGGTGCTCTATCCACTAAGCCATACTGCTTCTTGTTGCTTCTCTCTCTTTCTCACCTTTTCTCGTCCTCTCTTCCTCTCTCTCCCTCACCCTCTCTCTCTGCTCTCTCCCTCAGTCTTTCACTCTCTCTTTCACTCTCTCTATGTGCTTCTCTCTCTGTTTTACTTTCTCTTTCTGACTCTATGAGTCTTTCTCCTATCTCTGTCTATCTTTTTCTTCCGTCTTGGACAGGATCTCTTTTTCTCTGTTTCTCTTTGTAAGTGTGTCTCTTCTCACTTCTCTTGTTTCCCTATCTCTCTCATTTTCACGGCCCCCCATTCTCCCTCTGTGTCTCTCTATTGCTGTCTGTCTCTCGCTCTGGGAATTGTGTTGGGCACCTACTATGTGCACACACTCTTCTGGGCACCTACAGGATGCCGAGGCCTGGCTGGACCCTGTTGAAAGGAGCTTGCAGTCTTAATGTGGCCTAGTGGTTAGAGCATGTGCTTGGGAGTCAGGAGGACCTGGGTTCTAATCCCTGCTCCACCACTTGCCTGGTGTGTGACCTTGGCAAGTCATTTCACTTCTCTGGGCCTCAGTTACCTCATCTATACCACACAGTAAGTGCTCAATAAATATGATTGAATGAATGAATCTGTAAAATGGGGATTAAGACTGTAATCCCTTGTGAGACCCAATTAGCTTTTATCTACCCCAGCGCTTAGTTCGGTGCCTGGCACATAGTCAATGCTTGCTTAACAAATACCACAATTATTATTATTGTCATTGATTAAACTAAAAGGAATGAGTGGAGACAGAAAACAGCCTTTTTGCCGCTCTGCAGAGCGGCTGCTCAACCTGCAGGAAGGGGATATGAAGTAGGGAGGCCATCCCGGATTCCAGCCCTGCCCCTGGGCTTGACCCCTGTCTGATGTGTGGAAATTCTCCAGGGTTACCATGACCTGGAGTCAGGCTCAGAGGTGAGGGGGTCTGGGTAGGGTCAGTCTGGACCATGGGGACGGAGGCTGGTGGATGGGCCATTACATTTGCAGTCAGCAAGGATTTTCAAGGCGGGTAGGAATCAGTCATTCGGTCAATCAGTAATATTTCTTGAGCACCTACTGTATGCAGAACACTGTCATTAGGGCTTGGGAGAGTAAATTATAACAGTAAAACATATTCCCTGCCCACAATGAGCTTAAGTAGAAGAGATATTCAGTAGAACCCAGAGTGTTTCTTCAGCACTATCTGCCTCCAAGGCTCACTGGCCCCAACGCCTCTGGAAGTCCATAGGTGGCAAAGTCCGTTTCTATCAGATCCTCCGATAAGCACAGAATAATGAGCTCACAGGCTAACCATGTGGGGGAATCATGACCTTCTGAACTCTTGCCATGCCCCGGCTCAACCCTGTTCCCGTTGGGAAACCAGGAGAAGTGTTGCTCTGGCCCGCCCCAGGTATGTTGGACTAGAGCTGCCTCCTGCTGTGCCCGGTATGCCCGCCCTGCCTCCACACTGCTGCTGCTGCTTTCTGATGCCAGGTGGCATCTAGTGGGCAGGAGGAGGTTCTAAAGAAGGGGCACGAGCAGCTTGAGCTCCCCTGCCAGCCCGCCAACTTGGCTTCCCTTCGGCCTCTTTCTGGCCCGGCGACTTCCTGCCCAGCCTTCTCCTGTGGGGCTAAAGCTAGTGGTGTCACCCTCATGGTACTGAGTCTGTGGGTGGGGTGTCTATGCTCAAGAGCCTCATTTGATTCCAAGAGCCAGTTCTGGCTCATAAGCCCTAGGTTTCCAACCCCCGCCCCAGAGAAATTTTGTAGGCAGGAAGCAAGGGTATACAGAAAAATAAATGACAGTACTTACATAGGCCATGGATCCACACTGCCAACCACTATATTCCAGCTAGGGATTATTATTATTGTTATTATTACAGCGTGGTTTAGTGGATAAAGCATGGGCCTAGGAGCCAGAAGGACCTGGGTTCTGATACCATGATTATTATTATTATTTTTATCCTGGCCCAGCCAAATGCCTGCTGCATGACCTTGGGTAAGTCACTTAACTTTTCTGGACCTCAGTTACCTCATGTAAATAATGGGGTTTAAGAGTGTGGGCCTCATATAGGACAGAGACTGTGTCCAACCTGATTAACTTGTATCGACCCCCTGCCCACGTCATCCCCCTGACCTGGAATGCCCTCCCTCTGCCCATCCGCCAAGCTAGCTCTCTTCCTCCCTTCAAGGCCCTACTGAGAGCTCACCTCCTCCAGGAGGCCTTCCCAGACTGAGCCCCCTCCTTCCTCTTCCCCTCGTTCCCCTCTCCATCCCCCCGTCTTACCTCCTTCCCTTCCCCACAGCACCTGTATATATGTATATATGTTTGTACATATTTATTACTCTATTTATTTATTTATTTATTGTACTTGTACATATTTATTTTATATTGTTAATATGTTTGGTTTTGTTCTCTGTCTCCCCCTTCTAGACTGTGAGCCCACTGTTGGGTAGGGACTGTCTCTATATGTTGCCAACTTGTACTTCCCAAGTGCTTAGTACAGTGCTCTGCACACAGTAAGCGCTCAATAAATATGATTGATTGATTGACTGATTACTTCGAACAGAGCCTGACACATAGTAAGTGCTTAACAAATACCATAAGTATTATTATTATTAATTATTATTTTCCAAGTACTGTACTATGGTGAATAAGACCGTGATCCCCATATGTGACATGGACTGTGTCCAACCTGATTAGCTTGTATCTTCCCCAGCACTTAGTACAGTGCCTGGCACACTGTAAATGCTTAACAAATACCATTAAAAAAAAATCCAAGAGGGGCAAGTTTTGTGGCTTCTTTGACCAAGTAACAGAAGCCCAATGCCTTCTGGAATTCAAACCAAAGTGAAAGTGTTCAGAACATTAAATCATCTAACCTTCTTTGTGGTTGTAAAAGCCAGGGCAACTGCGAATGCCATATCTACCTGTAGAGCAGTTCCAGTAATGCCACCCATGGGATGGATGCCATATCAAGCGGCAAGACGGCACCCCCGGTAGTGAGGTCCTGGAATGTGGTCAGACCACCAGCATCCGAGGGATGTGATCTCCTCAGTCAATCCATCAGGGCTATTTACTGAGTGCTCACTGTGGGCAGAACTCCCGGGAGAGTTCGATATGGTTTAGATACAATCCCCGCTCTTGAGGAGCTTAGCACAGCTTCTCTGGGAGGGATGTGTGTACCCTTTAAGCATGTAGTATTTCCCCCTTCTCAGGACGATAGCACTATTGTACATATCCATAATTTACTTTAATGTCTGTCTTCCCTGCTAGACTGTTAATTCTTTGTGGGCAGCGAATGTGTCTACCGATTATATTGCATTTTCCCAAGTGTTCAATAAAGTGCTCTGTACACAATAAGCGCTCAAGGAATACCAATGATTGATTGATATGTGCTCCTTAGGGAGCCAAAATGAGGAGTGCGGGTGGACAGAAGAAACACTTTAAAGAGCCAAAGTAGCCAAACCTCGAACGATGGGGCAGGGTGAGGATCAGCTGTGAGACAGCAACAGCAGACCGATCAGCTTGGTGGGCAGCCATCGAACAAGCTCTCCTGGTGACTGAGGCTTGGCAAGGCTGGGATATCAAGAAACGAAATGGTGCCAGGCACCCTGGGTAACAAATACAGCAGGGAGCGATCTCTATGGGTGGGCACACAATACACCTTCCATCACTCATTGCTCTTATCAGCCGCACCCACCCATACTGATAAAAATCTCACCATCCATTCATCTTCAAACTCAGACAGCCCTATATAAATACACATATGCGGTCACTAATGACCGTTCCATCTCTGGAGGTCTGTCTACTTTCTCTTTTATTTCTTGTAAGTTCAGTTTGGAATTCTTCCCTTAAAGTTAGTGGCACATTTCTGGGAGCATGATATACCAGAATGTAATCTCACTCCTAAATTCAAGTTTATAGCTGTTTTGAGCCTTTCTTGGGCCTTCCAGTACCATTGGTAGCTATCTTCATTCGGTCTCCCCATCCAAGGCATGTTACCCGTTCATTTAATTTACTCTGAATGTTAAACATGTTTGCAGTCCCTAAATTGCCCCCTGAGTTCCTTTACTAAGAATGCATTTTGTAATTTCTGTCTTAGTTAAGAACCCAGACTTGGATCAGTCTTTCCAGAATGACCAATGACCAAAAGGTATTCAATTCTGGTTTAATTTTAATTTTTAACCTTATTGTCAAGTTGATGTGGAGTATTTATTTTGGCAAAAGCTCCACTTTTATTTCATTAATATGTTAGTGTTATACTCCAGCTTGGACTGTTTCCATTCATTTTTATATTTATTATAATAATAATAATTTTAAAAATCGTGGTATTTATTAAGCATTTACTATATGCCAAGTATTGTACTAAGTTCTAGGGTAGATACAAGATCATTAAGTCCCACATAGGGCTCACAGTCTTAAGTAGGAGGGAGAAGAGGTATTTAATTCCCATTTTGCAGATGAGGGAACTGAGGCACAGGAAGTGAAGTGGCTTCACAAGATCATGCAGCGAAGTGGCAGAGCCGGGATTAGAGCCCAGGTCCTCTGACTTGATCTTTTACACTGAGTTTCAATCTCTCCAGGCCTGGTGCTTTTTTAGTGCAGAGTTGTGCTGAAATCTATAGACCATCATGTTCTATTTTAGTCTTTTCACGCACTTCAGATAGTGCTATGGGGCTGAGGGCGGGGTGATAAAAGGTGGAAGGGAGAAGGGAGAGGGAATTGAGGAAATGAGGGTTTAGTCAGGGAAGGCCTTTTGGAGGAGATGCATCTTCAGTGAGACTTTGAAGGTGGGGAGGGGGATCATCTGTCAGATATGAAGGGGAGGGAGTTCCAGGCCAGAGACAGGACGTGGGCGAGGGCTATGTGGCGAGATAGACGAGATCGAAGTAAAATGAGTGGGTTGGTGGTTTTTAGCTGTGAACTGTTCTGCTGTCAGGCTCAAGTGACTGGTGCTTTCAGCTCCTCCAAGTCTAGCCTGTGAGCTTGTTGTGGGCAGGGAATGTGTCTGTTATATTCTTATATTGTCCTCTCCCAAGCACTCAGTAAACACCCAGTAAGCGATCAGTAAAAACGGTTGATTGATACAGAGGGATCTTTGTATCCTCACAAATCCAGGACAGATAACAGGACAAGCAGCATAGCTGCTCATTGCTAGCTTACCCACCATTTACCACACAGCTTCTGGGGAGGCTTCCCGTTCTCAGCTCTCCACCCTAGGACGAGCCAGTCTGTAGCCTTTCCCTGATTTACCCTCTTTTTTTCATCATCGCCATCTTCATCGGTATTTATTGAGTGTTTTTTGTTTGCAGAGCACTGTACTAAGCGCTTGGGAGAGTATACTTCAACAGAGTCGGTAGACGCATTCTCTGCCCACAGTGAGCTTTTCCCCAACTCTCTCTCCCTTCTGCATCATCTAGGCACTTGGATCTGTGACCTTTGGACTTTTTGTAATTGCCTCGCCCTCATCCCCAAAGCACTTACGTACATAGTTTTAATTATATATTACGAATTATTCATTTATATTAATGTCTGTCTCCCCTGTAGACTGTAAGCTCATTGTGGGCAGGGAACATGCCTACCAACTCTTGTACTCTCCCAAGAGCTTAGCTAGCAGAGTGGGAAGACACAGGCCATGAAATCGCGTGTATCCCAGCTTGCCCATCCCTGGCCTTGACCCACCTGAGCTCGGTCTGCCTGCCAGCCCATCTGTCAGGGTGGTATGCGAATGGGCAGGTGGACGTCTGCAGACAATTTCACCTCTTGGAACTGGCATTTCGGAAGAAGGCACCCACTCTTGCCACTCAACTGTTGCTCTTCCTCCTCCTCATTCTCCTCCTCCTCTTTCCTGAGATCAGCCCTTTCCTAAAATCAGTCGGTTGTTGGTGCAACGTTCCCATTTCCAATAAGACCACCTTATCTCTCATTCGTGTTTCCACTGATTCCTCCAGCAGGTCACTGCTCTCCCCATCTCTAAAGCCTTCCTGAAACCACTTCTCCTCCAGGAAGCCTTCTTAGATTCATTTTTCATCCCATAACCCCATATCCCTCCTTACTGCGACACTTATGCACTTGAGTCTGTATCACCTAAGCACTTAAATATCCACTCCAGCTTCATCCTCACAGCACTTCTATATCCTTTTACCCTGGTTGTTTTCCCTGCCCATCATTTATTGTAGTGTCTATCTCCCCTGCTAAATAGCTCCTTGAGGGCAGAGATAGTGTCTACTCACCCTACTGATCTCTTCCAAGCGCTTATTAGACTGTTTAGCACTGAGAAACCACTCAAAAAAATAGTACAGATTTGATCGGTTAATTGCTGGAATGGAGATGACTGGAATCACGTCCCTTCCCTCCTGACCGTTCGGAGGCTAACCTGAGTTTCAGCTCCTCCCTTTATGAAATCCGGTACAGAAGCTAATTAGCTTGATGCTGGGTGCTTGTGCCAACCGGCCAGCCTGTTAGGAGACTGCCCTGACCAGAAGCCCTGGCGTTTCTGCTTTTCCCAGCAAACAGCCCGTGCTTCTGATCTTATTACAGGAATGCCCCTGGTTAATCAAGCTAGAAATATAAATAGCTGAATTACTGCCATGTGGAGTCAGTGTTTATTTAAGGCGTGAGTCATGCACGCCTCTTTGATCTGTTTTGGAAGGAGCCATTGGTGTTTTTGCACAAAAGTGTGTTCTGGGCAGGGATAGGGAGTATCGCTTAGGTTAAACATGTGTGGTTTTATCAGCCATCTCTTCCTCCAGCAGCAGTCAGTCACTGAGGCCTGGCTTCTCCTCTACCTCCCACCCCCTAGCTTTGGGGGTCCCTCAAGGTTCAGTTCTGAATCCCCTTCTATTCTCCATCTACACCCACTCCCTTGGAGAACTCATTCACTCCCATGGCTTCAACTCCCACCTCTATGCTGATGATTCCCAAATCTACATCTCCAGCCCTGATCTCTTGTCCTCTCTGCAATCTTGCGTTTCCTCCTGCCTTCAAGACGTCTCTACTTGGACATCTCTACCTCAAACTTAAAATGTCCAAAACGGAACTCCTCATCTTCCCACCCAAACCCTGACCTCCCCCTGACTTTTCCATCACTGTAGACAGCAACACTATCCTTTCGGCCTCACAAGCCCATAACCTTGGCTTTATCCTTGACTCCTGTCTCTCATTCAACCCACATATTCAGTCATCTATCACTAAATCCTGTTGGTTCAACCTTACCAACATCCCTAAAATCCGCCCTTTCCTCTCCATTCAAACTGCTACTATGTTAGGCACTTATCCTGTCCTGCCTTGATTACTATATCGGCCTTCTTGCTGACCTTCCTGCCTCCTGTCTCTCCCCACTCCAGTCCATACTACACTCTGCTGCCCGGTTCATTTTTCTAACACTGACTCCATGTTGCCCCACTCCTCAAGAACCTCCAGTTGAGAAGCAGCATGGCTCAGTGGAAAGAGCCCAGGCTTGGGAGTCAAAGGTCATGGGTTCAAATCCCGGCTCCGCCAATTGTCAGCTGTGTGACCTTGGGCAAGCCACTTAGCTTCTCTGTGCCTCAGTTACCCCGTCTGTAAAATGGGGATTAAGACTGTGAGCCCCACGTGGGACAACCTGATCACCTTGTATCCTCCCCAGCGCTTAGAACAGTACTTTGCACATAGTAAGCGCTTAATAAATGCCATCATCATCATCATCAGTGATTGCCCATCCACCTCTGCATCAAACAGAAACTCCTTATCATGGGCTTTAAAGCACTTTAAAGCACCTTGCCCCCTCCTTCCTCATCTCACTACTCTCCCACTACAACCCAGCCTATACATTTAACTACTCAAATGCCAACGTACTGACTGTACCTCGATCTCATCTATCTCGCCACTGACCTCTCACCCGTGTCCTTCCTCTGTCCTGGGATGCTCTCCCTTTTCATATAATAATAATAATAATAATGGCATTTAGTAAGTGCTTACTATGTGCAAAGCACTGTTCTAAGCATTGGGAAGGTTATAAGGTGTTCAGGTTGTCCCATGGGGGGCTCACAGTCTTAATCCCCATTTTACAGATGAGGTAACTGAGGCCCAGAGAAGTAAAGTGACTTGCCCACAGTCACACAGCTGACAAGTGGGGAAGCCGGGATTTGAACCGCTGCCCTCTGACTCCAAAGCCCGGGCTCTTTCCACCGGGCCACGCTGCCTTCTGACAGACAACTTCCCCCTTCTAGACTGTGAGCCCACTGTTGGGTAGGGATCGTCTCTATATGTTGCCAACTTGTACTTCCCAAGCGCTTAGTCCAGTGCTCTGCACACAGTAAGCACTCAATAAATATGATTGATTGAATGAATGAATGAACTACTCTCCCACCTTGCAAGCCTTACCAAAGGTCTACCTCCTTCAAGAGGCCTTCCTCCTCCCGCTGCCACTTCTGCTGCTGCTCTCCTGGGGTTTATTGTTGCCCCTTCTTCTTTAATGAGCCTGTCCTGCGGCCTTATCATTTCCGTTTTTCTTTACGGCTCAAACACTAGTTCCCTCTGGCCCCTGTTCTGGGACCATGACACTGTGGGTCAGAGCCTGGGCCTGGATTATTCTCCACCTTTCCTCGGCTTTCAGTTCTGTGCCCTGTTCACCGTGGACCACCAGTGTGGTGCTGTTGGCACAGTAGGTTCTCAGTCAATATTGCTGAATGGATGAAGGCACCTGCTCCACAGTTGTAGTGCTACCTCTCCAACTTTTAAAAAAAATGTTATTTGTTAAGGGCGTTCTATGTGTCAGGCACTCTACTGAGCGCTGGGGTAGATACAAGCTAAACGGGTTGGACACAGACCACATCCCACGTGGTTCTCACAGTTTCAATTCCCATTTTACAGATGAGGTAACTGAGGCACAGAGAATAATAATAATAATAATAATAATAATAATGGCATTTATTAAGCACTTACTATGTGCAAATAATAATAATAATAATAATAATGATGGCATTTGTTAGGCACATACTATGTGCAAAGCACTGTTCTAAGTGCTGGGGAGGATACAGGGTGATCAGATTGTTAATCAATCAGTCAATCAATCAATCGTATTTATTGAGTGCTTACTGTGTGCAGAGCACTGTACTAAGCGCTTGGGAAGTACAAGTTGGCAACATATAGAGACAGTCCCTACCCAACAGTGGGCTCACAGTCTAGAAGGGGGACACAGAGAACAAAACCAAACATATTAACAAAATAAAATAAATAGAATAGATATGTACAAGTAAAATAAATAAATAAATAAATAAATAGAGCAATAAATATGTACAAACATATATACAGGTGCTGTGGGGAAGGGAAGGAGGTAAGATGGGGGGATGGAGAGGGGAACGATTGGATGGATTGTCCCACGTGGGGCTCACAGTCTTAATCCCCATTTTCCAGATGAGGTAACCGAGGCGCAGAGAAGTGAAGTGACTGGCCCAAAGTCACAGAGCTGACAAGGGGCAGAGCTGGGATTTGAACCCATGACCTCTGACTCCAAAGCCCGGGCTCTTTCCACTGAGCCACGCTGCTTCAGAGAAGCTAAGAGACTTTGCCTGAGGTCATCCAGCAGACAAGTGGAGGAGCCGGGACGAGAACCCTGGTCCTCCGAGTCCCAGGGCCGGGCCCTTTCCACTAGGCCACGTGCTGTTGATCTGGGGGTTTCCGACTGGAACAACATCCACAACGGAAACCTCCGGCGGGAACCAGCTGTTCGAACCATTTTGGCTACTGCTGCTGCCACCGCTTTCGAAGATAAGAGAAGGAAATGGAGCTGTGTGCGTGCGTGTATTTCTGATCCTGTGTATGTGTGAGTGTGCGTGTATTTCTGATCCTGCATGTGTCTGTCTCTGTGTGCGTGTGCACGTGTGCATGTGTGTGTGTGTCTGTCTTTCCAACCCTGTGGACGTGTGTACGTGTCTGACCTCATGTGTGTCTTTGGATATGTGTGTGTGAGTGTGTCTCTTTCTGGCCTTGTGGGTAGCGTGGCTCAGTGGAAAGAACGCAGGCTTGGGAGTCAGAGGTCATGGGTTCGAATCCCGGCTCTGCCAATTGTTAGCTGTGTGACCTTGGGCAAGCCACTTAACTTCTCTGGGCCTCAGTTACCTCATCTGTCAAATGGGGATGAAGACTGTGAGCTGCACGTGGGACAACCTGATCACTTTGTATCCCCCCCCGCACCAGCGCTTAGAACACTGCTTTGCACATAGTAGGCACTTAACAAATACCATCATCACCATTATTATTATTATATCTGTGTGTTTATATGTGTGTGAGTGTGTGTGGCTGTTTTGGGCCCTGTGTGTGCCTTTGTGTACCTGTTTGTCTGGGCCTGTGTTGTGCTGCATGCAGGTACCTGTATGTGTATCTGTGTGTGTGTGTGTGTGTGTGTGTCTGTCTGTCTTTCCAACCCTGTGGACATGTGTGCGTGTCTGACCTCATGTGTGTCTTTGGATATGTGTGTATGAGTGTGTCTCTTTCTGGCCCTGTGGGTAGTGTGGCTCAGTTGAAAGAGCGCGGGCTTGGGAGTCAGAGGTCATGGGTTCGAATTCCGGCTCTGCCAATTGTTAGTTGTGTGACCTTGGGCAAGCCACTTAACTTCTCTGGGCCTCAGTTACCTCATCTGTCAAAAGGGGATGAAGACTGTGAGCTGCACGTGGGACAACCTGATCACCTTGTATCCCCCCCAGCGCTTAGAACAGTGCTTTGCACATAGTAAGTGCTTAACAAATACCATCATCATTATTATTATTATACCTGTGTGTTTATGTGCACATGAGCGTGTTTGGCTGTTATGGGCCCTGCATGTGCCTGTATGCCTGGGCCTGTGTTGTGTTGCATGCAGGTACCTGTATGTGTATCTGTGTGTGTGTGTGTGTGTGTGTGTGTGTGTGTGTGTGTTTTTGATCCTGTGTCTGTGTATGTCTGTATAACTGGGTTTGTAAAGCGGGAGTGCGTGCAGGCTGGGATGGGGACTCACAGGTCCTCCTCCTCAGGCTCATTAGGCACTTGATGTCAGCGAATTCCGGGTTTATCCAGGTCCCAGGCAGACAAGCAGGCAGGGAGGGGCAGGCAAGGAGGCTGACATGAAGGAAGGATTTTCGTCACTGAGACCCTTGCATTCTCCCCTATGCTGCATTTGCTGTCAGGCATCCTGCAGTAAAGGGTGCTTTGTCATTCTGGCCTCTGGGGAGGTGGCTGGCACTCTCAACTTTTCCCTGACCCTCCTCTCTCCCTTCCTGGCCCTTGAACCCCGGGTCTTCCAAGCTGGGTGAGTCCAGGGAGCAGGCAGGAGTTGAGAAACAGCGTGGCCTGGTGGCAAGGTCAGTGGGATGGGAGTTGGGACCCGAGCTCTTGAGTTTTCCCTTTGCAGCTCTAGAGGAGACTCTATCTCTGCCTCTGCCCCTTGGAGAGACTCCTTCAGCCTTGTGAGGGTGGGCTGCTGGTGAGAGGAGCTGCCCAATGTGTGACTTGTGTACACGCATCCTGCCCAGGTCTCCCTTAGCCCCACCCCGAATGCTCTTAGGCTACATGGGCCGGCCTTTGCCATGCTTGGACACTCCCCAGATACCCTGCCCCGCACTGAATCTCTTGGGGTTCAATCCATACTTCATGCTGCTGCCCGGATTATCTTTGTCCAGAAACGCTCTGGGCATATTACTCCCCTCCTCAATAATCTCCAGTGGCTACCAATCAATCTGCGCATCAGGTAGAAACTCCTCACCCTGGGCTTCAAGGCTGTCCATCACCTCGCCCGCCCCCTCCTACCTCACCTCCCTTCTCTCCTTCTCCAGCCCAGCCCGCACCCTCCGCTCCTCCGCCGCTAATCTCCTCACCGTACCTCGTTCTCGCCTGTCCCGCCATCGACCCCCGGCTCATGTCCTCCCCCGGGCCTGGAATGCCCTCCCTCTGCCCATCCGCCAAGCTAGCTCTCTTCCTCCCTTCAAGGCCCTGCTGAGAGCTCACCTCCTCCAGGAGGCCTTCCCAGACTGAGCCCCTTCCTTCCTCTCCCCCTCGTCCCCCTCTCCATCCCCCCATCTTACCTTCTTCCCTTCCCCACAGCACCTGTATATATGTATATATGCTTGTACATATTTATTACTCTATTTATTTATTTATTTTACTTGTACATATCTATTCTATTTATTTTATTTTGTTAGTATGTTTGGTGTTTTTTTTTCTCTGTCTCCCCCTTTTAGACCGTGAGCCCAATGTTGGGTAGGTACTGTCTCTATATGTTGCCAATTTGTACTTCCCAAGCGCTTAGTACAGTGCTCTGCACATAGTAAGCACTCAATAAATATGATTGATTGATTGATTGATTGATTGGGGTTGGGCAGTTCTCCCTCTTCCCACATGGGAGACTGAAATGCACTCAAAAATGAGAAAATCCTGGAGAAAGCCTTGGACTTGAAACGGGGCCCCTGTCCCAAGCCTCCTCTTTGGCTTCCTGTGTGATTTAGCTCAGTTCATTTCCTCTTCATCCGTTTGGGTCTTTCCTTCTCCTCTTCCTTCTTCACCTCTTTCTTCTCCTCCATCTTTTCCCTCCTCCTCCTCCTTCTCCCCTTCCAGACACAGGGGAAATACTGCCTGAAAAGTCAGCACTGTAAGTGGAAAAACAAAAATGGTAGTGAAGAGGTTCTGGGAAATATTGAATCTGGTAAAGAAGGTATCTCACTTGTGCTGAGGGGTCTGAGAGGTTCTGCTCCCGGTTACCTGTAATTTATGTGGGGTCTGTCTCCCACTCTTAGACTGAAAGCTCCTTGATGGCAGGGATTGAATCTACTAAGTCTTTTGTCCTCTCCCAAGCTCTTTTATTGTGCTCAGCATAGAGGAAACACTCAATATATATTGTTGATTGATTGAAGGGAGTAAAGGTCAGTGAACATTATCAAAATATGGGAGTGTACTAGCACACACACCCATCTAGCTGTCCTTCAAATTCCAAGATGAAGCTATTGGCAAGGTTTTTTATCTTTGTGTCGGGGCAGGGCCAGGAGGAGGGGAGGTGGGCTTGGCTGATAAGACCAGTGATGACTGACAGCCTCTTCCGCATTGTTTGTCCTTGGAAAGTTGGTCCTCCTGATATGCTATCGCAATTGTTAACCAACATGTCCGGTGCTGTTTTGGCTCCTCGCTTTTGGGGTCCTGATATTCTGGAAGCCTTTGCTTCCAGTCACTCATTTTTGATTGCTGCCCGGGAAATTGGACTGCCTTCTATTGCTGTCTCCCGTCTCTTCCCGGCTAGGCCCCAACGTTCAATGGGTTGCTTTGTTGTGCCTATGAATGCCTTTTAGGCTTACCCAGTTGTAGCTCACTGTAATCAATCAATCAATGGTATTTATCGAGCACTTACTGTGTGCAGAGCACTGTATTAAGCGTTTGGGAGAGTATAGTTATAACGGAGTTGGTAGAGGTGTTCCTTATACCAAATGAGTTTACGATCTAGAGCCGTTATGGGCTCTATGCTTTAGTGCCGCGTTTGGGTATCCTGCCACCCTCAATCAATCAATCAATCAATCGTATTTATTGAGCACTTACTGTGTGCAGAGCACTGTACTAAGCACTTGGGAAGTACAAGTTGGCAACATATAGAGACAGTCCCTACCCAACAGTGGGCTCACAGTCTTAAGGGGGAGACAGAGAACAAAACCAAACATGCTAACAAAATAAAATAAATAATATAGATATGTACAAGCAAAATAAATAAATAAATAAATAAATAGAGTAATAAATATGTACAAACATATATACATATAATGATTATTAATGATTATTATTACATATATGATTATTAATTATAATTATTGGGTGGGTTAGCCAGGGGGCCTAACAGGCTAACCCACCCTCCATTTTCCTCCTGTTCCTGCCCAGCATAGATGTGATTTGAGGAGTGTGGCTTCACTGCCGTGGCCCGACAAGCGTTCCGGGACCTCGCCGCCTGAGATTGTGTCTTGCCGTGCTTGTTCAGTAGGATGTCCAAGTAGCTTTGGTAGAACTGGTCTAGAAGCCCAATATGACAACTGGGGCAGGTCCAGATCAATCAATCAATTGAGAAGCAGCGTAGCCTAATGGGTAGAGCATTGGCCACTTCTCTGCTGTGTGATCTTGGGCAAGTCACTTCACTTCTTTGTGCCTCAGTTTCCTCATCCGTAAAATGGGGATTAAGACTGCGAGTCCCATGTGGATGGACTGTCCAACCTGATTACCTTTTATCTCCTTCTGTGCTTAGAACAGTGCCTGGCACATAGTAAGCCCTTAACAAATACCATAAAAAAATAATAACCAATCAGTCGTATTTATTGAGTGTTTACTGTGTGCAGACCTCTGTGCTAAGTGGTTGGGAGATTACAGTACAACAGAATTAGTAGGAACATTCCCTGCCTACAAAGTGCTTACAGTCTAGAGGGGGAGACAGACGTTAATAAATAAATTATGGATATGTGCGTAAGTGTTGTGGGAGCGAGGGTGGTGTGAATGAAAGGTGCAAATCCCCAAATTGGACACTACAGTGAAAGCACAGATTCAAATGATAAAAACAAAATTAATCAAGGAAATAAAGGAGGAATAAAGGAGACTAGTTCTTGCTTTATTTCTTTGTTAAGATCCATGATGGCAAGGACTAACCAGGAAGGTGGATTTTAGCCAGAGAAGGGCTAAACCCTTCGGGAGGAGGGTTTTTAGGAGGGCTAAGAAGATGGGGGATCTGGGGTCTGGTTTATTTGAGGAGAGGGGAGTTCCAGGTGCAGGGGAAAAGAGTGAATCTTGGGCCAGATATAGGGGAGTGAAGAGTGTGGTGCAGTTAGGAGAGTCTCTTGAGAGTTGGCGTTTGGGGAAGTTAGTGTCCGAGGGTGTTGGCACCTGTGGGAGTTGGTATCTGTTGAAGTTAGTGTCCAAAGGGGGTTGGCATCCGTGGGAGTTGGTGTTTGTGGTATCCTCATGCTCACCCCCAGCTTGGCCCACACTTTGGCCCCGCTCGGGACAGGGCGGGCAGCCATACCCCTCAGCAGTGGTGAGACCAGTGAAGCGGGAGTGGAGCACTACCATTCTGAGGCAGGCAGCCTGGTCCTCGGCATCGGTGACCCCTCGGAGTCAGGCAGGAGGCCTGGCCTGGGGCCTTGTTGGCCACTCTTTGATTCCAGCTCCAGTGGGGCCTGAAAGGACAGTGTGACGGGGAGACTCCTGGCAGAGTGGTCCTTCAGCTTGTCTGTCTGCTGCCCAGTGTTGATTCGGCACCAGATGCCTTCATGTCCAGGCCCCTGTAATTCAGCGCCAAGCATCCCTCCTCTCCGCCCCTACTACCGAGCTCTCCGGCTAGGAGGTGGTGCCTGAGTTCAGAAAGATTTTGGCTCAGTGAACCAGTGGTTCTGGAAGTAGCTGCAAGGAGGGCAGAGTCCTCCCAGAGAAACCTCTGGGTTCAGGTGGCCTGGCCCATGATGTTATACTGCATACCTGGCGTGACACATAAGACATCCCGGGAGACTGGTAATCGGGAGGGTTGGCAGTGGCCACCCCACTGCCCAGGTTTCCTTCCCAAACCCTGGACTCCATGGGTGGAGGAGGAGGGTGAGCTGGGCAGCACAGGGAGCATCTGGGAGGCGGTAGAGGTGACCCCAGAGAAGGGTGTTCATCGCTGGTCTGATAAATGGCCCTAGTTGCAGGCTGATGTGTGCACGAGGCTCCGGCTGGCCTGAGTACCTCTTGGGTCCGCTGGCAGCCAGGGCTGAGCTGCTGACTCATGGAGAGCACTACGTGCACTGCGAGGGTGGGCCCGGGCTTGCCGGTAGGACGGGGACGGAGGGGCCCCTCCGTCCCCCAGGCTCGGGCCTGGAGCAGGTGGGGCTGCCGCTCGGCTCAGGCTCCCTCGACTCCTGCGGGGGAGGATGGAGGCCCGACTTCCTCCCCACCAGCCTGGCCTCCATCTGCAGGCCATGAGGCAGCAGTGCCAGCTCAGATTTTGATCCCCTTTATGGCTTTATGAGGGCGGCTTTATCGGGACCGTTAATCCGCAGAGCTAGGATTGCCTCAGCTGCCTCAGTGGGGTGAGGGGGTGACGGAGTCGGTGGGTGAGAGCGTTCCTTAGCCGCAGCCACATCAGGTTCTCAGTCAGCTCCTCCATGTGGGTTCGGTTTAACCCCTCTGCTGCTGGTCTGCCACACCCACCACCCGGGGGGCGGAGGATTTGTTATTTCCACACCCAGCGACTTGGGGTCAGGACCTGCCCAGCTCCGGGCTCCGGTGAAGCCCGGTCAGACCCAGGACCGGCTTCAGACACTGGGTACCTAGTCCATTACGTGAGGTCGGATGCAGCATTTTGTGGAGGTCCATCACAGCCTTCCCCCTTCCCACCACCACCCCGGCCAGCTTGGTCCCAAGACCCTGACTCCTCCGCCGCTTGTGGATGGATTTCTTCCCTCTCACGTGTCACAGAACCCTGCTGCTGCCGTCTTGGAGAGGAATCCCAGGACCCTCTTCCTTTAGAACAGTGCTCAGCACATAGTAAGCGCTTAACAAATACCATCATCATCATTATTATTAGTTCCGTGTTTCTGCTCCCACTCTGCCCCCTCTGGAGTTGCACCCTGTGTCAGTCACTCTGTGTGGGCTCTTAACCAGAGCCGAAGGCTGAGGCCGTTCTGGTGAAGCAGCCTGGTCTATGCAACTCAGAGGGCACCGAAGGGCACTGGCCTGGGACTAAGAGGACCTGGATTCTAATCCCAGCTTGGCCACTTGTCTGCTGTATGACCCTGGGCAAGTCACTGCACTTCCCTGTGCCTCAGTTTCTTCATCTGTAAAATGGGGATTAAATCCTTCTCCCTTGGATTTAGATAGAAATCTTGTCTTGTATCTACCCCAATGGTTAGCATATAGTAAGTGCTTAAAAAATGCAACAATTATTGTTATTCTTGTAGAAGCAGCATGGCCCAGTGGATAGAACATGGGCCTAGGAGCCAGAAGGACCTGGGTTCTAATCCTGGCTCTGCCACTTGTTTGCTGTGTGGGCAAACAGTTACCTCAGTTGCTTCATCTCTAAAATGGGGATTAAGACTGTGAGTAGTTGGGACATGGACTATGCACTTAGTATATACCATTTTAAAAAAATATGATTAAAAATATATACCTTTTTTAAAAATACGATTTCAGGGGGGCTTTGAAGATGGGGAGAACTAGGGCCTCTCAGATTTAGAGAGGGAGGGAATTTCAGGCAGTAGGAACGGCATGAGAAGAAATGTCATGATCACGGCCCAATGAGAACATTTCTTTTCAGGGGTACTTTTTATCTAACAACCAAAACCTCATGAAAGATCAATTGAAAAAAAGTCCGAATCATTAAAGAAGAGAACCAAAGAATAGCCCAATTATGCAAGGACAAAGCAAGAAAAGTAAAAGGTGACTAACATTCTTCAGTTACAGTATGTAAAATAGGAAAAGCAAAGGAAATCACTCTTTCGTAGACAGGAAGAGAAAGCTGATAACTGTGAATAGGCAAGTGCTTTTCAATGTTTTTCATTTCTATCTTATTGAAGATTAAACATGAGCAACCTGCAGGGAAAGCCCCACTCAAGGTAAGAAAGCTGAAAAACTATAGTAGAGGAAGGAACAAGGCATTAAAAAAAAAAAAAGAAGAAAGAAGAAACAACCTAAATTCATCAGCAGGATCTATTGTCACAGATGCTGGAGCGTTTAGGAATTGATGGATGGTCAGCCATTTGTCTGCTATATGACCTTGGGCAATTCACTTAACTTCTCTGTGTCTCAGTTCCTCATCTGTGAAATGGGGATAAAATACATGGTCTCCTTCTCCCTAAGACTGTGAGCACCATGTGGCATGGGGACTGTGTCTCCTCTGAGTGTTTCTATCCCTGAGTTCAGCACTGTGCTTGGCACATAGTATGAGCTTAACAAGTACCACAACTATTATTATTATTATTATTATTATTAGTTACTAGTTTTTTTGAGAGGTCCCAGGGGATTTGAAAAGGGCAAATGCTGCTCCCATCTTTAAAAAGGAGAAAAAAGAAGACATAATAATTACATGCCAATCAGGTTAAAATTGTTAAGTGGCAAGTTAAAGAAACTGAATCAAATTATGATAGTCACACAGGATGTTTTGGACCAAATAACCAGACCTGATAATACTGCCCTATAATCTGAAGAGGCTCATTGGGGGAAGTTGTTGAAACACCTAGAATGAGTGTGTAACCTACTGTTACAAGTGGCTACTGTTGCAAAGAACTAGCAGATTGCCATCACAGCATCTTTCATTTGGTTGCAGTGGCAAAATCCTGGGAATTTTAGAGTGGTATGTCTCACTTTTATACCAGTTGGAGGAAAGACTATCTGAATTCAGAAAGGGAAAATCATATTCATAGGTCTTGGAGTCATTGTCAACTGCTCCTTTAGACAGCCTGGCCTCCTGGAAAAAGAACGCAGGACTGGGAATCTGGAAATACGGGTTCTAGTGTCATCTCTGCCATTTGCCTGTTGGGTGACCTAGGGCAAGTCGCTTCACCTCTCTGAGCCTCAGTTTCCTCAGTAGTACAATACCTATTCTCCCTCCCTCTTCAACTGTGAGCCCCAAGTGGGATGGGCATTGTGTCTGAACTGATTATCTTGTATTTTACCTAGCGCTTAGAACAAGACTTGGCACAGAGTAAATGCTTAATGATACCATCATTATTAAATCAGAAGCAGAGTTGCCCAAAACAGAATTTAGGAGAAGAAGGTAGAAAGAAGGGCAACTAACATGCTCATGGACATGGGGAGCTTCTGAATGAAGACAGACTGAAAAAAATAGCTATCTTCCATCTAGACATGCAAAGGTTAAGGTGGAAAATGATCAAATTTTACAAAATCAAGAAAGGAGGCACCAGAGTGGACAGATAACTGTTCAACAAATCCCACAAAACCGGGATGGGGGTGAGGGTGTCTCTCACTGAGGCTTAAAAGTCTCCAGGGCCACTGATGGGATGGTGTCAGGGAGGTTAGTCAGGGAAAGACTCCTGGAGGAGTTGGCTTTTTAGTGGGCCATGGAGGAAGGAGGAGGCCCTTGGTTTGGTGAAGATGAGGGGAGTGGGAACAGGGAGCTTGTCACGTCTCCTTGGTGAGATTCCCTCTCTGTCTGGGATGAGAGAGGATGCACCTAACATCTAGTCTAGCCTCGAGGCCAAAAGCTGGTTGTGGACAGGGAATGTGTCTGCTATATTGTTATACCGTACTCTCCCAAGCACTTAGTACAGTGCTCTGCGCACAGTAAGTGCTCAATAAATACAATTGCCTGACAGACTGCTTGACTAGCTTCTGGGGTCACCGGGCCCCTTTAGGTGGTGGAAAAGTCCTTGGGTTGGTGGACAGGTACCAGTTCAGGTGTGTTCCTTAGCCCCAAGTGTGGGTCCACCTGGCCCCTGGGGTTTGCTGGCTCCAATTTGTTGTGGTTATGAGAAGCTGAACGGGGTTGATGTTGCATTTTTGGCTCTGCAGCTGTAAGTAGTACTTTAATCTGAGTCATCGCCATCAACCCGATCTTGGTGGGGCCCTTGTCATCCCCACAGCCTCGATGGCTGCCTGATAGTCAGTGTCTCAGAGGAGTTCCTGCCGGCCACTCACGTCCGGACTCGGAGCTGAGGTTCCTCGTCCCAGTGGGACCCCGTCGGGGGGCCTGTCCGGGTATTCCTGCTCTGTGAGCTCGACCTCAGGCTGCTTCGTTGGCCCAGGAGGCTAGCGCCAGCTCAGAGGGTCTCGGACATCGGCATCGCTAGCTCACACGGCTGCGACGATCGTGTCCACTGTCAGGTGGTGATGTAATACGGGAAATGCCGTCATTTCGACCTCGAACGCAACCGAGGCAAATTTTTATTTGGCAGGCGGAAGGCGGTGCTGGTGACTACAGGCTGTTGCCAATCTCCATTCTCCACAGTGGATTTTCTCCATGTTAAAAATTAAATTAGCACACTATGCAAGTTCAGAGGTAATTCTTAGATCACACAGTAGAAAGGATATTGCAACCTGGGATTTTTTTGTTTTTTCTTGTAATATTCCCAAGTGATCTAAAGACAAGAAGGACGCTGTCCAGTGTAGAACATTGTTGTTAAGGAAAATTCAGTGGCAACTTAGGGGTGCCAAATATGTTTAACCCTTGACTTCATTAAAAGAGGGCATTTATAGCCAGATAAAGGTACCACAGATGTTGAAGGTAGGCTAGCAAAGCAGGGACTTTAGAAGGCTCAATAAAGCTATCAGGCAATCAATCAGAGGTATCAATCAATCAATCAATCAATCAGTGAATTGAGCACTGTAGTAAACATTACAATACAGTACAGTACGATAGAGTTGGTAGATGTGATCTCTGCCCTACACAGCAACTATATAATCGCGCTTGAAAAAGAGAGCATTCCCAATCTCCATGACTATTAATCAATCAATCATTCAATCAATTGGTGATATGTATTGTATATTTAATGCAAGGATTGTACCATTACCATGAAGGGAAAAATTAGAAGGAGTTCTTCTGTGCCAAGCACGGTACTGAGCACTTCGGAGAGTACAATAGTTAGTAGACAAGGTCCCTGACCTCAAGGAGTTTACAATCTAGTGGATAATTTAGATTTTAAACCCAACTGGGTGATGCCAGCAGTATATGGATTTATGGGACATTGCCAGACGAATACGATAATCCAGTTGAACCAAAATTGATTCAAGTGGAAGGTGGCACAAAGTTGAATCAAAGTAAAGTGAAAATGTAGATTGAAAGAAATTTCATGTTTAGGGGAAAAAAATTGTTTCTGGATGGTGTAGCAGTAGACAAAAATGGAATCCAGGTCATTGTAAACCCAAGTGTTCCAAAGACAAAACTATGTTAACAGAAGGCATTTGACATTTTTAGCGCTTTTTATGGTATTTGTTAAGAGCTTACTATGTGCCAGGCACTGTACTAAGTGCTGGAATAAATAAAAATAATCAGGTTTTACACAGTCCCTGTCACAGTGTTAATCCCCATTTGACAGGTAAGATAACTGAGGCACAGAAAAGTTAAGTGACTTGCCCAAGGTCACACAGCAGACAAGTAAGTGGCGGAGCTGGGATTCAAAGCCAGGTCCTCTGATTTCCAGGCCTGGGTTCTTTCCATTAGGACGCTGCTTCCGTACCTTGGAAGGTAAAGTCCAAATCTGACAGTAGAAATGAGTCAAATAAAGTCTTTACTGAAAAAACAAACATGTGGAGGGCTCTTGGAAGGAATTGTCAACTTAAAGAGTTGGACAGTTGGAAATTGTTTATTGAAGACACCAAAGTTGTGGTATTTTGACATTAAGTCTCAGCAGATGCAGAAAAGCAAGTTAGAGTGGACATCAATGGTCTATACATACTTAAGTCCAACACTTGAGATATCTAAACTCAATGGAGAAAGAGTTTAACGTTTAGTTTTTGGAAGGGAGAGCAGGTCTTGAATCTCCATGTTACAGATGAAGATAAGGAACTTGTCAAAAGTCACACAGCAGTCAAGTGGCAAAGCTGGGATTAGAACCTAATCCTGAGCTCTTCTCAATAGGTCCTGCTGCTTTTCCAAGTCTGAATGGGCTACCACTCACTTAAATGTATCACCAATCATCCATGGTATTTGTTGAGCACTTACTGTGTGCAGAGCACTGTTCTAAGTGCTTGGGAAAGTACAGTACAACAGAGTTGGCAGTCACATTCCTTGCCCACAACAGTTTACAGTCTAGAGTGTAGTAACCAAACCTGTGCCAATGGCAGAAAACATTGATATTTTTGTAGCTGCAATAGGCCCACTGAAAAAATGATGAATGAAATTCAATTGGATTGTGTCACCAAGATATTTCTATCACTCTATTAGCGATCTAGTCACATATAGCAGGTATTCAAAAATGAATAAACAATTTAAGTATTTTAAACAGTTTTAATGAATTAGCCTTTTCTGCTGTCTTCTACTGTCGCTGATGTAGCTGGTCCTCCTTTGTGTGCTACCCTTATTCTTCACGCTTTGCTGGTGCTGCAGCCCAGTATGGGACATCCTCACTCATCTTCCTGTGTCCTGTTGTTTCCAGATTGTCATCGCCTGAGCCTGTTGTTGTATTCTTCTCAGCTGGTAGGAGTCCTTAATGTTTCCTTTTCCTTCTGGAAATAGGTTCCTCTTCCGTTTTCCCTCTAATGATCTCAGTTCACCACCCCCTAACAACCCTCTTCTCCTCCTACTTTCCATGGAGCAATCTGGGTTTTTTTTTATCATTTCTTATTTAGGCAACTAGGAGAACTGCCATCATAAACGCCCACCATCCCCTAGCTATCTTTTCATTTTCTTGTCATCCTGTCTCATACCCTTGTCCTTAATCTGTTCCCAAAGAGAGCAAGAGAGAGGGTGGGTGGTTGGGGAGTGGGGGGGGAGGTGAGGATGTGGCATGGCAGGAGGGAGAAAAATGGCTTTCACTGTTGCCGGTTGCAATCACGTTTTAATTTATGGATCCTTAGGTTTTTGCTTACTCCTTCACCGTCTCTGTTCCTCAGCCTCCCTCTGGCATCCATCTGGCCATAGGGTCCTCGTGCGATGTGGAAGAGTCTTCTGACATCAGTGAAGCACCCACCCATAACTCCCGACGTGCAGTGTTGCCTATTGGATAGAGTACGGGTCTGGGAATCAGAGGACCGGTGTTCTAATTCTGGCTTTGCTACTTATATGTGCTGTGTGACCTTGGGGCAGTCACTTAACTTCTCTCTGCCTCAGTTACCTCATATCTAAAATGGGGATTAAGACTGTAAACCCCAGGTGGGCCATGGACTATGTCCAACCTGATTAGCTTGTATCTACTCCAGGGCTTAGTACAGTGCCCGGCATATAGTAAACACTTGATAAATACCACTGAAAAACAACAACAAAGAAACCACAAACAAAAAACCTCCCATGCCAATATGTCAACCAGTGCCTTCTGGGATAGATTTCAAGATAGGGACCCCATTCAAGGACAGGGGAATGGGTTGATGGGGCAGCATATAGGATGGCATTGCTGGAGTCAAATTCAGGATCTTTTCCTAAATTTCCCCCTTCTAGACTGTGAGCCCACTGTTGGGTAGGGACTGTCTCTATGTGTTGCCGACTTGTACTTCCCAAGCACTTAGTACAGTGCTCTGCACACAGTAAGCGCTCAATAAATACGATTGATTGATTGATTGATCTGTCTAGGGGTTAAACCCTAGTTGACTGGAGAGAGATTTTCCCACAGGTACCTTTGACTTTGAGGCATGGCCCTTGAATGCTGTAATGTCAAGCTCAGCGAGAAAATCCCCCTTCAACAACACCCGGAGAGTCTCCTGAGACTACTTATTGCCCTGTCGCTGGGACTGGAGAACTCCAGCTGGGCACACAGGCCCTAGCACTGGGCACTGACTCCCTGGAGCTGCGTTTGGCATGTTGGGTGGTTCCTCCCCAGGATTGAAGCAAGCTGTTCCCCAGGGGAGAGAATGGGCAGGGAAGGGGGTGGTTAGGGGCTCAGCCTGAACAGGCTCATTTCTAATGCCCCGATGCAGTGGGCCAGGCCTCCAGAACTGGGACCCTTCCCCACCCATTTTTGACCTGCAGGACAGTGGCCTCCCTGGGGCCGCCTTTCATCCAAGCCCCCGCCTTTCTCCGTGTGAACCAGGCTTTGGGAGGACCGGGGCACTGAGCTGGGCAGGTCTGGGAAAGGATTGCAGGGATGGCAGGTGTGACTCATCCTTGGGTTTGGGTCTGGAAGGAGCCCGAAGCTGTTGCTTTGCTCCCTAGATTGGTGTCCCCGTTCTCCCTTTCTTTAACCTTGACATCCCCTTCTGGCCCTCATAATAGTAAGAAGAAGAGACAGAGGAAGGAGGAGAAGAAGAGGAAGAGAAGTATTTGTTGAGCACTTGCTATATGTCAAGCACTGTTCTAAGCTTCAAGTAGAAACTAGCTTATCAAAACAGACACAGTCCTAGCCCGATATAGGTCTCGCAGCCTAAGGGGGAGGGAGAACTGGTATTAGATCCCCATTTTACAGATGAGGAAAGTGAGGCACAGGGAAATTAAATGGCTTGGCCAAGGCAAATGGTGGAGCTGGAATGAGAACCCAGGGCTCCTGACTCCCAGTCCTGTGGTGTTTCCACTAGGCCACTTGGACCTGGCCCTGTTGGGGGAGGAGGGGCATTGGGAGGGGGAAATGTCCCTTCTCCCTTTCCCTACCCCTGAGGGAGTGGGAAAATGGAACTTGGCCTTCACTCCCTTCCTAGCTGTTTTACTTCTCTACCCATTCCCCATGGAAACTGGGAAACTGGGGGAAGAACTCGCGCTCCAGCTGGGCAGAGAGCCACGGCCCTCAGCTCCAGTGCCCCCCTCTCCCTGCCCCACCCCCCCGCCCCGGCCAACTTAGGGCCCTGGCAGGGAGGCCCCCCGGAAGCACTGGCGAAGGGGATTTGACCTGGCCTCCTTCCCCTCTTCCCCATGGTTCCAGCAGAGCCAGCTCAGTGGTGGGAAGGCAACTAGGTTGGAGCTGCGGAGGTGCCCTGAGGAGGTGCCAGGTGCCCTCCGATTGGACTCCAGCTCCTCTGGGACACCTGCGAGGGGAGAGCGGGGGCACGGGCCAGGCCCAGGCCGGCCGACCTCACTGCCACAAGCGATCCAAGAGATTGTTGACTGCCTCGCAGTCGTGTTCCAGCATAGTCCCAGCTTCCTGGAAGCAGTCCCAGGGTCCCCAGCCCTCGTCAACTGAGGCGGCAGGCCTAGAGAAGAATGACCGCCCTTGTGTGGGGCCCCAGGGCTCCCCCCCTTCCCTGTCTCCCCCCGCCCTCCCCCGACCTCCCCGCCCCTGGGGCCAGGAACAGCTTGGCAGCCTGCTGGTAGGCCGGGAGCCCAGTCCCCAAGCCCGCAGCGTTCCTTTATCAGGCTGACACTGGATGAATAGAGGCGCGTGTTTGCTTGGGAGTGTGTGCTCAGACTCACGTAGGCCCTCATACCTCCCCTCTCTGCCCGGCTAGTGGAGCCCAGCCTCCCTGTGAAGCCACAGCCCGAGCAGGGAAGGATCTTCTCTCCCGGAAGCTGCTGCAGGGCACGTTTGCTGGCTTTCTTGGCCCGGCAAGATTCTCCCGGATCGTAATTGAGCTAATCAGGCTGATGGCCTTGCCTGTGGCACTCACAGACGGTGTCCGATGGGCAGAGCCCCAAGCTGGGGACAGGGCGTCACCCCAGTCGCTGAATCAAACAGTCAATTGGTAGACCCTGTGGGGTCCCTCCGGAGTGCAAAGCACTGGGCGAAACTCTGGGTTCACAACCCGGAACTCGGTTCTGACCTGCTATCACCCTGTCCCATGTGGCTCAGTCTGATCTGCAGAGGTTGGGCTCCAAGAACCAAAAAATCATCCAGACTACATACAGAGTGAGGCAAAACTGCGCGGTGCCAAAGACATAAGTTGAAAATGGCTTGGGACAGGGCAGTCCGCGGGCCCCTTGCCAGCTGCCCTCTTGGAGAAATCTCTGCCTGTCCTCATCATCCCTGTGGACCTGGGAGACAGAGGACCTGGGTTCTAATCCCGGCTCTGCCATGTACTTGCTGCATGACCTTGGGCAAGTCACTTAACTTCTTGTGCTTCAATTCCCTTATCTGTAAAATAGGGATTCAATCCCTGTTCTCCCTCCTGTTTAGACTGGGAGCCCTATGTGGGACTTGATTATCTTATATCTATGCAGTGCTTAGTACAGTGTTTGGCACGTAGTAAGTGCTTAACAAATGTCATTATTATTATTATTATTATTAATAGTAACATCATAAAATATTTATTATTGTATTGGACGGGGTCTTCTGCCCATCGTGTGCTGTGGCTCAGTGGAAAGAGTGGGGACTTTGGAGTCACAGGTCGTGGGTTCAAATCCCGGCTCCGCCACTTGTCAGCTGTGTGACTTTGGGCAAGTCGCTTAACTTCTCTGGGCCTGTTACCTCATCTGGAAAATGGGGATTAAGACTGTGAGCCCCACGTGGGGCAACCTGATCACCTTATATTCCCCCCCCAGCGCTTAGAACAGTGCTTTGCACATAGTAAGCGCTTAATAAATGCCATTAATCAATCAATCAATCAATCCACCCAGCAGTGATGGGGTGGAAGAGGTTGGTCTCCAGTGCTGGTGGGAGGCAGGATGAGGGTTGCCCAGCCTTAGGCCTTCCTGGAAGCCCAAGACCCCAACTCTCTCTGCTAGCCCTTCTGGCCTCTGGGGCTGGGCAGACCGTGGAACCCAAAGCCAAGCTTCCAGCTCCCTAAGAGAGCTTACTCCTCATTTTCCTTACCCGTAGTAATCCTAATATATGTGGAGCACCTGCTTTATGCAGAGCTCTGGATTTTGTGCTTGGGAGAATACAACATATCCTGTAAACTTACAGTCTAGGGAAACCCAGAGGGCCCAGAAGTAGCAGGCCCCAAGGGGTTGGGGACCTGGCTTGTAGATAGCATGGCCTAATGGAAAGAGCCCAAGCACCCCAACTCTGCCACCTCCACTTTGCCTTGGAAAAGGGCACCCTCTGGGCTGGGTAGTTCCATTTGTGACTGTCAGCAAGAAGGGAGCCTCACTCTGACCCCCTCCCAGATCCACTTGGAAAGCCAGTGACCTAGAGCTTACTTCTAGTTGGGGAGGCAGACCCTAAAATAAATTGCAGATGCGGGGAGAAAGAACACAGGAGATGTTTATAAATTCACGCTCCAGGAGGCTGAGAATTCTTGTTGTGATATCGAAGTGGCAGTTGGTGGGAGTAGAACCTGGGGAGAAGGGAGATTAGGGCTTTGGAGGTGGGGAGAAGAGCTATGGTCTGTCTGATATGAAGGGAGAGGCTGAGCGTGGAACCAGACAGTGGGGACAGGCAAGAATGAGGAGGGTTGGAGGGGAGGGGCTTCCAGCGCTGGGTAGGAAGGTATTTTGGGGGAAGGGATAGAGGAGGGTTGGAGTGCAAGGTGATTAGGGTTTGATCCGGGTCGTACTGATTATGCTGAGTTTCCCAGGCTGAGCCTCCCAAGGCATCCACCGGGACTCTGGGCTGCTGCCGCCTGCCCAGAGGAAGAGCAGAAGGCTCCAGCCTTGTTTGTGGGCAGCCTGCTCTTTGCTCCCCCCTCTCCCCAGTGCCCCCGCAGCTCTGGGCCTTCCATCTGGGCAGAGCAGAAAACGCAGGAGGTGTCACCAGATCTGAGAAGCTTGGGATCCGGCGCCAGGGTGGGGCAGTTCTCTGGGAATTCCAGGGAGGTCAGCTTACCACCCACTTCTGTTTGGGCTCCGAGCTTTCCTGGAGGCTGGGAAGGGGTGGGGCCTGCTGGGATCCTTCGTGGACCCAGCCAGGAGTGGGGACTGAGCTTCCCCTGTGATTCCCCTCCCCAGCCCCTGCCCCAGCTCTCCCACCGCAGTGGCCGCTGCTCTAGAGGAGCCCCAGCATTAGACATGAGGACAGGGCAGGCCATGAATGCCCGGTCAAATCAAACGTGGAATGGGAGGCTGGCCGCTCGCTTCATGAGCACTGGGGACACTTGGCCACCAAGACAAGCTTCTCAAAAGTACTTCTTTCCAGGCTGCACTGCTGAGATGTCATCTCTGCAGACCCAAGGGCTGGAAAACAGGAAATCCAGTTCTCGTACCTCTGCAGCCACTGAACTCCCGCTCTCTCTTTTGGAGGAGGAGTAAGAGCCAGTGGCCTCACAGCCGTGAACTCCACCAGGCCCACTTGACCCGCCGGGCTGCCCCAGGCCCAGGACCTTCCTGCAGCTGTCCACATCTCCTGCAGGCTGACCAACCACCTGGGGGAACAGGGCCAAAGGTTCAAAACGGGGGGCATGCACACACAATATGTGTGCGTGTGTGTGTTTGTGTGTGCCTCAGGCTGAAGTAGCATGGAGTTATCCAGGCCCAAATAAGCCAAGGTTGATCTGCCTGCAGTTCTTGTGGGCACCGAGAGGAAGGGTGTTGAAGCCCCCCATAGTGGCACGAAGTGGAGGGCAAGTGAAAGTAACCATGGCAGGAGAGCCCTGGCAGGAGACAGTAGAGATCCAGGGACAGGGTGGCTGTGGTCCTGTATGTAGGCCTGGCCCCCCCCCTCCACAACCATCAGTAATAGTGTGATGAGGGGCCTGAAGGGAGTGTGTCTCAGACCGGGCACAGTCCCTGTCCCACATGATGCTCACAGTCGGACGAACTAGAATTTAATCCCCATTTTACAAATAAGGAAACTGAGGTACAGGGAAGTCAAGGCCACACAGCAGACCAGTGGCAGAGCTGGGATTAGAACCCAGGTCTTCTGACTCCCAGGACCATGCTGCTTCCCATTTGTGAGGTACTTTTGATACCATAAGATAAGAGCAGACACAGAACGGATACACAGGGCTCAGCCTAAGGGACTTGACGTGCTTCATACCCTGTTGCCCAGGAAATGGTGGTGACAGGGTGGCCACAGTGATCAGGCTGGGGAAGCCCAATTAGGTCAGTCTGGGCCGACTCAGGAGAGATCCTTGGGATCCAAGAGATCACAATGGGCCTGATCAAACAGCTGGGCCCAGAAAGGCAACAGACGCCATGCTTGGGAGTCAGAGGTCATGGGTTCAAATCCCAGCTCCACCGCTTGTCAGCTGTGTGACTTTGGGCAAGTCACTTCACTTCTCTGTGCCTCAGTTACCTCATCTGGAAAATGAGGATTATTATTATTATTATCTGTGGTGAAGGAGCAAACTCCGTCTGGGACAGCTGGGGCCTTGTTCCAGTTATCAGGTGGGCAGGTGGCTCGCTCTGCTCTCTGCCTGTGAGCGGACTGGTTCCTCCACCCCAGCACGGCCTTTGATGTTCCTGGGGGTTATCCTAAGGGGGAGGGGTTTTCCTTCTCCTTCCTGCTCCTTGCTAGCGTATAATCATGCAGCCATCCCACTGTGCGCCTGCGCTCAGCACTCCTTTTCTTTACCCAGTGGCTCCCCAGCCCTATACAGATGGGATTTCATCTTGCCAACTCTCCCTGGGGCCAGGAAGCGTTATTATCTCTGTTTCTCAGCCAAGGAAATGGAGCCAGAGCCCAGGACATTTGGCGTGAGCTGCCTAGGGCACCCCTCCACCCCAAACCATCAGTGTCAGCCAGAGAGAGCAGGGCAGGTGGCCAGTCTTTGGGCTGGGCCAGTAGCCCCAGATTTGGGCCTGGGACCTGCCTGACTTTATCATTTCCTTTCTGGTCCACAGGCCTTGCTCAGAGCACTACAAGTCAGCCAAGTGAAAACAAAAACCACTCCGGGCTAGGCAGACAGCAAACAAGTCAGTAGGGAGGTCTACAGGGGGTTCCACATGTCTTTGGCCGATCACATCAGGTACCAAATTGGTCATCCACTGAGCTTCTCCAACCCCACACTGAGTCCTGCAGTCCCAGCCCAGGGGAATGGTGGCAGTGAGTGTTTTAGCATGTCTGCAGAGTGGCTTCAGCTCCCACCTCCACGCGATGACTCCCAAATGGTATTTAGCCCCAGCCTCTCTCCAGCTATTCAATTTAGCACTTCCTCTTGCTACTGGGACATCTCCATTTGAGATCCCACCATCATTTCTGAAATTGAAGTTCTCCATCTTCCCTCCTTAGCCCACTCCTCCTCCCCACTCTCTTATCTCATCTTCTCTGTCCCAGAAACATTTGTGACCATCCTGGACCTCGGGTACCCAATTCCCCAGAGGCCAGAGGGTGATCATCCACATAGGGTTTTGAAAGTTTCCGAGCAGGGCTGAAAAGACCCCAAACGGTGGTTTTCCAGTCTCTTAACATTTTGAAGCCTGCCCTTTCCGATCCTCATCCTCACTAAAATCCCCACCCTCCTTTCCACCCACATGCTCAAATTGAACTCAACAAATCTTGGCCTTTCAACACCCACAGGCGATCAACTGCCAAATCCTTCTGGTCTTCCATCACAATATTTCCCAGAGCCACCCTTCCCTCTCCACCCAAGCAGCCACCACCCTCATTCAAGCCCTGTCATCTCAGTATGACTACCGAAGTGTCAGCCTCCTCCCTGGTCTCCCCGTCTCTTCGGTCTTAGGTACCCACTGCTGTCCGGATCATCTTCCTACAGTGGTTCAGCTACAGTGGTTCAGTGGTCCACCCCTCAAGAACTCCAGTGGTGTCCCATCTCCCTCTCCTCAAGCAGAATCTCCTTACCACTGGTTTCCGGGTCCTGTCTTGATCTTGTGTATCGGCTGTCTTCATCAGCTGCTCCTACATCGATCAGTTTCTGACAGGGCCCTGTTGTTGACTTCTTGCTCACACTGTTCCTACCTGTTCAAATGACCCTGACCACAGAGCTCCCCATTTTCAAAATTCTCCTAAAATCCCACCTCCTCCAAAAAGCCTTCCCCCCAATTAACTCCTGAAGCTGTTTCACATCAACCTTACAGCCACCCTTAGCACACGTGTATCTATACCCATTTTCAGTACATATCATCAATCGTATTTATTGAGTGCTTACTGTGTGCAGAGCACTGTACTAAGCGCTTGGGAAGTACAAATTGGCAACATATGTCTATTCAGTGGTACTTTTGATCATATTTCTAGTTCATTCTAATACATGCATGCTTGAACATATTATACCCTTGTTCTTCTTCCTGCTCCCATTATTTGTAGATAATTTATGTCTGCAAGTCTTCCCCGTTAGATTGGAAGCTCTTCCAGGGCAGACTGTATCTTTTTGCTCTGGTTGAACTTTTCCCAAGCACCTAGTACAATGTTCAGTACATGGTTGGTGCTCAGTGAATACCATTGATTGATTAATTGATTGATTATAGGGAAGGGGAATTTGGGTGGAAGAGTTTTTTACACAATACATGTCCAAACTGATGTATTGATGAGTACTGTGAACCCTAAATATTTCATGGGTTCAGCCGACTCTCAAGAGCTTATTAAAACTGTAGTGTCCTGGAACTCACTCCCCCAACACATTTGGCATCTTCAAAACCTTTCTAAAGTCACCTTTCCTCCAGGAAGCCTTCCCTGACTAATCTCTCATCTCCCCACCCTATTTCCCTCCCTACTGTGTCACCCATGTACTGGAGCACGTAGATACTCACCCCACCCCCCAACCCCCACAGCATTTACATTCCTATCTTTAAATTCAGTTGCTTCTCCTTCCTGAAGTTGATTTTGGTGTCTGTCTTCAGAGCTGGGCTGTTTGAATCTACTAAATCTACGGCTTTCTCCCAAGCCCTTCATGAAGCGCTCTGCGGACAGTAAGTGCTCAGTAAATACCATTGATTGATTGAGTGATCGAACATCTCTAGCTCCGAGGATTGCCCATCTCTTCTCTGTAAGTGTAGCTGGTCAGAACTAATGAGTCTGCATGTATGAGAAGCAGCATGGCCTAAGGGATCGAGCAGAAAGACCTGGGTTCTAATCCTAGCTCCACCACTTGCCTGCTGTGCACCCTTGGGAAAGCCACTTAACTTCTCTGTGCCTCAGCTACCTCGGTCACCTCATCTGTTAAAATGACTGTGACTGTGACTGTGAGCCCAATGTGGGCCATTGACTGTGTTCAATGTCATTAGCTCTTATCTACTCTAGCGTTTAGTGCAGTGTCTGGCACAAAGTAAGCAGTTAACAAATACCATTAAAAGAAAATGTGGGCCCCCAGGGAAACCTCACTGTCTGTCACCTTAGTCAACTATTGCCATCATCCCTGAATGAAGGATCCTGGGTCTGAAATATCTCCCGTCAGTTCCCCCAATTTCCCTGCAGTTTCTCTAAGACTTCTATTGCTCTGGCCCAGGGAGTTTATTTGTAGTTTGCTTTTCTCTGATTTCCACCCACAGGAAATTCAGGCATGGAGCAGTTAAGAGACTTGCCTGAGGTCGCCCAGAAGGCAAGTGGTGGAGCTAGGATTAGAACCCTTGTCCTCTGACTCTCACTGATGCAGGTTGCTAGGGAAGCACTTCCCCTCATAAAACCCTGTGATGGAAAATATTCACAGCTTGCTGGGTGGATCAAAGCCAATGGCCCATTCATGGATACCTAGTTTGGAAAACCCATCTAAGGGCAATTTACGATTATTATTATTAAGAAACTGACAATCACCTTGGATTCTATTCTGTATGGGAGCCTTCACGGAGGGCCAGCCACTTAAAACGCTCCATGCCTTTCAGTGCTGCAACTGGGAAACGATTTTCAGAACATCCCTGCAATTGCAGCAGAACTTCAAAGGTTGACGCGGTTTCTCACGTTCCTTTTATTAGTGCTTTGGCAAGCAGACACCAACATGCAGAAGACTTGGGGCACGAAAGTAGCATGATAATTGACACACAAGTCAGCCTCTCCTGCTCCGCAACCGTCCTCTCATTCTGTTTACCAGGAAATCGTCTCTTTCATCCCAGGACTCATGGATCAGGTTTCACATCCCATGCTCTTTTCCACTTCTTGCCCTCAGGGACCCCACATGATGAGGGGTAACACTTCTACATGCGCATCACCCCACCCCACCCTGAACTTGGTTTCAGTTTTGGAGGATGGTAGCGTCCTTCACTGCTTCGGTTTGCAGAGGAGGGTGAGCATCATTTTTCCTTCTAGTCCTTTTAGAAATGGTCCTTCTCACGGGCCTGGGAATCAGAAGGACCTGGGTTCTAATCCTGACTCCTCCACTTGTCTGCTGTGTGACCCTGGGCAAGTCGCTTCACTTCTCTGTACCTCAGTTACCTCATATGTGAAATGGGGATTAAGACTGTGAGCCCTCTGTGGGACAGGGACTGTGCCAACCTGGTTTATCTGTATCCACCCCAGCACTTAGTACAGTACTTGGAACATAGCAAGTGCTTAACAAATACCACAATTAATCAATTATTTCTAAACAATCAGCTAGCTCTCCTTGGATTTTTTTTCATAATGCAATATTAATAAACATCATTTGGCCTCGGAATTCAATTGATGCTAGTCAGGGGCCAAATGATTTTTTTAATATCTCATTATGAAAAAAACAGAAGGAAAAACAATGATCTCAAATCAATCTTGAGCAGCCCAGGAGTTTTCTAAGTGTAAATCACCTTCCTGTGGAGGGAAAACTATAACCAGCCCTGGAGATAAGGGAATGCATTAGATTCTGGGTCACTCTAAGGAAGCAGCGCTAACACAGATCGCGAGTGGGCACGGGGCATTGGATGGGCACCTGCGGGATGAAAACAGTGGCACCTAAGCAAGCTTGGATTGTGCCTTTAAAGTCGCAGCGGGGTATTTCAGGTCCAAGGAACTTTCTCAAACCAAGTTCCTTTCCACCAACTTGACCCTTTGCCTCTTCTTCGTCTTTTTCTTAAAAATTATACTTTTAAAGTATCTGTGCTAAGAGCCAGAGTAGATATAAGCTAATCAGGTTGGACAAAGTCCACGTTCCACGTGGAGTTCCCAGCTTTAATCCCCATTTTACAGATGAGGTAACTGAGGCACAGAGAAGTTAAGTGACTTACCCCAGGTCACCCAGAAGGCAAGTGGCAGAGTTAGAATCCAGGTCCTCTGACTCCCAAACCCGTGTTCTTTCTACTAGACCACGCTGCTTCTCACTTTTGTTCCCTGTGCTCTGTGTGTCCCAGATCTGCTTGAGGATAGGCAGGAGCCAGGGGATTTTAGAGCAGTTGGAACTTCGGAGAGAATTCCGTGCCGCTGACTGGCATTTCTGGGTCAGCAGGATGGGGACTGGCATCTCCCCCATGTTGTGCGGGCCCTCGTTTTCCACTCCCTCCCTTTTCGGCAGTCAACACATGTGAGAGCCTGTCCTGCCTCCCTCCGAGACCGAGCGAGGCTTCCCCTAGCAACAGAAAGCATGCAAACGGCTCAGACCCCAGCTATTCACATTTTCGGTCATGGTTAATGCTTCTTCTAGCAAAGAATTGGCCATCGCTGCAATTCCAAATCAGTCAGGGCAGTTTTTATCCACCTCGACGAAGGCAGATTTGTGTGCTAATAAAATAGCAAGAGAGAATGGAAACTCAACAATTCATGGTCAATTTTCCCCCCCACCATGGCACAAGCGGGTTGGGCTTGGGGGAATGCGATGGGCAAACTGTCCCTTTCCCAGAAGTTCTTTCAGGGTTTTTCTGGACAACATGGGCTGCTCTGGGCAGTCAGCGTGGGACTACAATGGATGGTAAAATCCGATGCCTTTGCAATCAGGGATGGGGCAGCCATTGTGTCGGTGAAAAGAACCAGCTCTAGGTTCCTTCTTTAGGAGCAGGACATTTTCAGCCTCTGGGTACCAAAATACACCTCCCCCTGCTTTCCCACCCCCATCCTTTCCCCCACAAATGGCAACCGGCCAGATGTCATGGGACACGCTTAGAAAAGACCCTTCCAGAAAATTCTACTTTTCAAACACAAAAATCAGTGGAATCAAGCACTTTGGGCGCAGCTCTGCTCCCACTTGGGACAGCCGAACCCAAACCTTAGCAATTTCTGCCACCTGGCCCAGAATTGTGGCTTGCTTTAGCATGGCCTGATTCCCTGAATTTGTCAAAAGTGAGTTCTGCACAGGTGTTGAGAGCTTTCTCCAGGGCCCTCGTCTGTTTTGATTTGGAACACCGTTCCACCCCTGCCCCTCAAGGCCTAAATCTAAAATGCTCTTGAGGACCAAGTTCTTATTTTTTCTTCTCATTTCAGTCCAGCGTCTCAGAGGGTGATGGAGACCAGGCTCTCTTCCCCTTCCCCGGAGGACCACGAGGTTGGAATCCCTAGTTGGTCCCATGATTGCTGTCTCACTACCGATGCTGCTCTGCAGGGAGTGCGTGGCAACCGTCTTGCCTCTGCTCGGGGGTTGCGCTCAGCAGCTGCGGGGCAGAGTGAGACCTAAGCTGCAGCTTGACAGGGAGTGGAGAAGGGGGTGGGGGCCTCCCTGGGGGCAGAGCTTCAGATTATTGGAGAGAGGTTGTCTTAGCAATATGCTACACATACCAATTTCCTCATCACACTATCTTTCTCATTTCTCTTCCTCCCTCCCCCCTCACATCTGGCAGACCACTGCTCTCCCCATCTTCCAAGCCCTTCCAAAATGTCATCTCCTTCCCGAGGCCTTCCCTAATTGACTGTCCCACCCTCATCACTTCAGCAGTTCTGGGTCACCTGCACCCTAAATTGGAACCTGGTCTAGAGACCTTCCCTGATCATCTTTGTTGCCCTTCTCTGCACTTTATCCAGCTGTTTTATGTCCTTCCTAAAACAGATGAAAACTAGAACAGCTCATGACATTCCACCTGTGGGCACCTCCTGGTTTCTGTCTTAGCAATATTATGTGATGCTGTTTGTTCCTAATGGGGCCAAGTATTTTGTTGGCTTTTAGGTTGCCACCATGTCCTGAGCAGCAGTTTGAAAATCCATACCATCATGATCCAAGACTTCTTTTCTAAATCACGCCTGACCCTTTGTAGTTGAAGTTTGGATTATTTTTTCCGAGACTCATTTCCTTGCATTTGCTTACACTGAAGACCACCGCCTTTCTCCCCATTCATTCCCACTCACGAGAAGCAGCGTGAGGGGAAAATGCCTAGCGGAAAATTCACGGGATTGGGAGTCAGAACCCCTGGGTTCTCATTCTGGCTCTGCCACTTGCCTGCTGTGTGATCTTGGGCAAGCTTTTCTCTGTGCCTTAGTTTTCTCTTCTGTAAAATTAGGATTCAAAACCTATTCTCTCTTCCCTTTAGAATGCGAGCTCAGTGTAGGAGAGGGACTGCATCGGATCTGATCAGAGTGTATTGTATCTTTCCCAATGCTTGCTACAATTCTTATTATTAATAATAAGAATAAAATACAAACCACCTTTTCTGCCAACTCCTGTGCTGTGGGGGATGGACTTCACTGCAGGTCCAACTCCTGTGCTGTGGGGGATGGACTTCACTCCAGGTTGTCAGGCAGAGCTGGAGGAGGGTACTGTTCACATCAAGCAGCTGTCAACCGTGCAGGATAGTGTTTACCCATTCAGCTGCTCTCCCTATAGACAAGGAAGCAGAGTAGGGCAGCTGAGACCACATAAGACGGTGCCAGGAAGAAGGGCCCTTAGCCCAAGGGGTCAGTCATCCCTCAATCAATCAATCAATCAGTCAGTCATATTTATCGAGCGCTTACTGTGTGCCTAGCACTGTCAACTAGCACACTTCGGGGAGGAAGGGGGGTCTGTCCCCAGCGTTCGACTACCTTGACTCAGAACCCAGGGTCGGAGCCAGCTCTGGAGAGTCAGTGCCAGGATTAGCACCTGTGTACCCCGATGGGGTTTTCCAGTCCCGTCGCAGTGGGGTCAGCCACAGAACCCGCTCCAGGCCCAGAGCAGCCCCTCCCTGAGGATGCTGACTGGAAAATATGGATCTTTTTGGGGTGATGACCTTACTGAAATGACCCAGCGCCCCAGCCCCCAAGTCTCCAGGTCTACCACCCCAGGGATAGTATCCCAGGCCCAGTACCCCACAGCCCTATTACCATCCCAGGCCCATCATCCCCAAATCTACCATCCACAAGGCCTAGCACCCCAAACCCAGCACACCCAAATCTACCATCCCAGACCTATCACCCAAGGGGCCTCCACCCCAGACCGGAGGAACTAAGTTCAGGGCCGCAGCCTGGCCTCCTTTACCATGAGACGTTACAAAATGCCTGTGAAGAAAGAAACTCCCACACAGTTGGGAAATCATGTCCCAGGTTAACACTTCCTCCTTTCTCTTCAGGGCCAAGTGCTGCCCGGTGTGAAACTGGAACTTGCAGGGGGAAGAGGCGGGTGGGACCAGTGGTGGCTGTTAGGTAACAGTGAGCAGAAGGATGGCAGTTTCACACGTCCACACTCCAGGAACTAGCTCCTGGGGAGATTAAGGGCTCCAGGACCCACTTGCCACTGAGTTTCCCAGGATGGTTCCCAAAGCCGGGGCCATGCCAGGTACATCCACGGCTTTTCTCCAGACATTTGGGGTCATGCTCCTTTGATTCCCAGGGAAGAAAAGATGAAACTAGGTAGTCAGGAGGCAGGCTGGTCTCTGGTGAGCATGAGCCATTTGGGCACCGCTGGGGCACTGCTGGCCTCACCTTGCTGCCCTTTACAACACTGGAGAGGTAGATTTCCCTGAAGATGGAAGCCCAGAGGACTTGCGGGTTTTTTGTAGCCCACCACATTGCCTCTGGCCCAGCCCTCACCCCTTCCTCCTGCTGGAGTCAGATCCCCGCAGATTTCTGTCATCAACATAAAGTCCCTTGGGAACCCCGAAAATATTGCAGGAGAACAGCGGAGGAAAAGAGGAAAGCTTTCCATCAATTACGAGGTCTGTGACCTAGCTGTGGGCTTTCCCGGGAGGGCAGAGGAGCACCGAGGACCCTGGACAGGGCCAGGGAAAGGAGAACTGGGAGGCAAGAGAGCTGGCTATCAAGTGGCGAGGGAGGGGAAGACCTTTTAGACATGACTGGGGCCACTGCCTAATTTCCTGTATGTCCACAGCCTGATTTTGTCCTGGTCTGTCTCGATCAGGTAGGTGTTTGCTGTCTTGCTGGCTCAGGGGCTTTAATGTCCTAGGCAAGAGGCCTAAGAGCAGGGGTCTTGGATGGCAAGCAAAATGGGCATGAAGGTTGGAACCACCGGACTGTGCAGCCCCTGCTACACCACCTGAACTGGAAGCACTGGGGCAACTTGACTCCTTTCTAGAGCCAGCCATACAGTCCACTGGTTCTCCTGGATCTGGCCCTGCCTAACTCATCCCTACCCCTCAGTGTAAGGAGTAGGAAAACAGGGATGGGCACTTTATTTCTTGAGCACTGACTGTGAAGAGAGCTGTACTGGGTGCCTACTGGGTGCCTGGCAATTTACTGGGCACCTAGTATTTTCAGACGTTAGTACTGGGGGTCTACTATATGTAAAGTGTTCTATTGTGTGCGTAGTAGATGCAGAATGCTGTCTTGGGCACCATCTGTGAAAAGCACTGTACTGGATTCCACCTCTATGCAGATCAGTCTATTGGGCATGGCTGTGTGCAGTGTGCTGTACTGGATGCTTGGGACTGTGCAAGAAAAATGTGATAATCATCATCATCATCATCATCATAATTGTGGTATTCGTTAAGCATTTACTATGTTCCAATCACCGTACTAAGCGTTGGGTTAGATTCAAAATAATCCATTCTCACATGGGGCTCACATTCTAAGTTGAAGGGAGAGCAGGTATTAAATCCCGATTTTTCAGATAAGAGAACTGAGGCACAGAAGAATTAAGTGATTGCCCGAAGTCACACAGCGGGTAAGTGGCAGGACCAGGATTAGAAGATGTAGTCCCTGCCTTCGAGGAACTTATAGTCAAGAGAGGGAGACAGATCATATACAGACAAAGGCTGTGAAAAAGGGAAAACCTAGATACAACTGGCAACCACAAAAGCAAATTATGAGTAAATGAATGAATGAATCAATCAGTCAGTCAGCGGCATTTATTGAATGCTTACTGTGTGCAGAGCACTGTCTGCCAACATGGGGTTTACAGTCTACAGAGGGAGACAGACGTTAAAATAGATTAGGGCTAGGAGAAATAGTAGAGTATAAGAATAGTTACATGAGTAACAGAGTATATGTACTAAACCAAACAGTATATGAGTTACAGAGAAGCAGCATGGCTTAGAGGAAAGAACATGGGTTTGGGAGTCAGAGGACATAGGTTCTAATCCTGGCTCTGCCACTTGTCCACTATGTGACCTTGGGCAAGCCACTTAAATTCTCTATGCCTCAGTTACCTCATCTGTGGAATGGGGATTAAGATTGTGAGCTCCATTTAAGTCAACCTGATTACCTTGTATTTCCCTCAGCTCTTAGAACAGTGCTTGGCCCATAGTAAGTGCTTAACAAGCAGCGTGGCTTAGTGGAAAGAGCCCGGGCTTGGGAGTCAGAGGTCATGGGTTCTAATCCCAGCTCCGCCACTTAACTGTGTGATCTTAGGCAAGTCACTTAACTTCCCTGTACCTCAGTTACCTCATCTCTAAAATAGGGATGAAGACTGTGATCCCCACAGGGGACAACCTGATTACCTTGTATCTACCCCAGTGCTTAGAACCAGTGCTTGGCAAATAGTAAGTGCTTAACAAATACCAACTTTATTAGTAGTAGTAGTGTCATTGGGCTAGGGTGAGTATCAAGTGCTTAAGAGTTACACGGCAGGTCCATAGTAGATGCAGAGGGGAGGGTGGATAGGGAGGAATGAACAAATGTGATGTGAGTGTAGTGTGTAGCCTTGGGGGTTGGACAGTGCAGTGGCTTTGGGCTGGCATTCTAGGGGGTGGCAGAAGTGGCAGCCACCCTTGGAGCCTGAGTCTTGCTGGGTCTCTCTGAGTCTCTCTAAGTCCTGTACTAAGTACTGAGGTAGATACAAGATAATCAAGTCATTTATTCATTCATTCAATCGTATTTATTGAGCGCTTACTGTGTGCAGAGCACTGTACTAAGCGCTTGGGAAGTCCAAGTTGGCAACATATAGAGACGGTCCCTACCCAACAGTGGGCTCGCAGTCTAGAAGTCAGACATAGTCCCTGTGTCACATGGAGCTCCTGGTCAAGGTAGGAAGAAGAACAGATATTGAGTCCCTATTGAGGGAACTGAGGCCCAGAGCAGTTAAGTGAAGGCACAGGGAAGCAGCGTGGCTTAGTGGAAAGAGCCCGGGCTTGGTAGTCAGAGGTCGTGGGTTCTAATCCCGGCTCCGCCACTTGTCAGCTGTGTGACTTTGGGCAAGTCACTTAACTTCTCTGGGCCTCAGTTACCTCGTCTGTGAAATGGGGATTAAGACTGTGAGCCCTACGTGGCTCACAGTCCTGATGACCTTGTGTCTACCCCAGCTCTTAGAAGAGTGCTTGGCACGTAGTAAGCACTTAACAATTACCAACAACATTATTATCATTATTATTATTATTTGCCCAAGGTCACACAGCAGGCAAGTGGTAGAGCAGAATTAGAACTCAGGGCCTGTGACTAGTCGGGCTGATCTGCACCCCATTTGCTTTAGCTCCCTGGCTCCTCCCTGATCCCATGGCTGTTCCTCACCCCTAACTGGCCTAGTCCCCAGCCCTCAGAAACCTGGCACGGGGGAAGGCTTTTGGGCAGTCACCAGCCTAGCCTCAGGGTCTGGAGAGGCACGGAGAGGCAGCAAGGTGGAACCAAAAATTGGTACCGAATCCTTAGTCCCTCTTTGGTGGGGGTGGGGATGGTGTTTCAGAAACACTTGCTCATTGTCCGTGGAGCAGGGCTTACACAGACATACACACACCCACACACACAGCTGATCCCAAGAGCAGTAGGGCTCGCCTCTTCCTCTCTGAAGAGCCTCTCCGAGCCAGCCCAGCGTGACACAGCGTCCACCCATCCTCCTCTGCACAGGCCATGAGGGTGACTGTAGTTCCAGCCCATGGGGACGAAGCGCCCCGTGAGAATCAGGAACTTGGTCAGAGGCCGGGGCAGGCGTGGGGAAGCGAAACAGCCTCAGCTTTAACCTTTGGGGAAGTCAGCCCACCTTTGACTGCTTGGGGAATGGTGAATCCCACAGGCACAGGGGAGGCCCTGCCCGTGCTGGTCTCCCCACTCAGCGGGCTGCCCGCTGCTGGAAGGCGGTTAGGAAACACAGAAGACACAGCCGGGTTCTCTGGACTGACAACGAGCCTGAAGAAGCCCAAGAAGTCCGAGGCTGCTCCGATAGCGGAGCGATATCCAGTTATGCCCAGAGAGCCAGAGGGTAGAAAATGAAATCAAGAAGGTTCAGGGACCGAGCCAGCAGACTTAGAGAGGCCTGGGCCCCAATGCTGAATCCTTGACTGCTCTGTGAACATCACCTATGAGCTGTGCCATAATAAATGGCCAAACAGGATCAGCAACAACGAGAATGAACCGGGGCCTGGGAGTAAGAGGACTTGGTTTCTAATCCCGAGTCTGCCACTTGTCTGCTGTGTGACCTTAGGCAAGTCACCTAACTTCTCTCTGCCTCAGCTAACTCATCTGTAAAATGGGGATTAAAATACCTGCTCCTGCTTAGGTTGTGTAAGCCCCATGGGGAACAGAGACTGTGTCTGACCTCGTTGCCTGGTATCTACCCCAGCACTTAGTACTGTGGTTGGCACATAGTAAGCACTTAACAATTATTATGATTATTATTACTGTTATCGTCATCATCAAGGACCTAGAATCCTGACAACCCACACAATTTCACTCTGTGGAACATGGGAGGTAGCAGATAAGAGTACGATATTGCTGCACCTGCTGTAGGGTGGCCTAGATAATCATCATCAGCTTCATTATCATCATCAATCGTATTTATTGAGCACTTACTATGTGCAGAGCACTGTACTAAGCGCTTGGGAAGTACAAATTGGCAACATATAGAGACAGTCCCTACCCAACAGTGGGCTCACAGTCTTAAAGACTGTGGGGTCATCATCATCATCAATATCATTAGTATTGTGGAGCTATCGGGTGTTTAGAACAGTGCTTGGCACATAGTAAGTGCTTAATAAATGCCATCGTTGTTATTATTATTAGAAATATAAGCACCTTTAGTGCTTCAATCAACCATCAGTGAGCACTTTCTGTGTGCAGAGCACTGCTCTAAGCACTTGGGAGAGAGCACAGTGTAACAGAGTTGGTAGGCACCTTCCCTGCCCACAGTGAGTTTATAGTCTAGAGAGCGTGACAGACATTAATATAAATCGATAAATTATGCATATGTACGTAGGCGGCGTGGGGCTGCGGAAGGGGTGAATTAAGGATGCAAATCCAAGTGTAAGGGTGATGCAGGAGGGAGTGGGAGAGGAAATGAGAGCTTAGGACAGGCCTCTTGGAGGAGATGTGCCTTCAGTAGAGCTTTGAAGGTGGTGAAAGCGATCCTCGGTCAGATATGAAGAGGAAGAGCATTCCAAGCCAGGGGCAGGACGCGGGCTAGACGTCGGTGGTGAGATAGACCAGATGGAAGTACAGTGAGTAGGTTAGCATTAGCACGGATGGGTGAAGCTCAGGTCTGTCCCCTTGGGTGTGTGGTGAGATGTGTAAAGAGATCAAAGCTGGAGGCCTTTGGCTGAGCTCAGGCTGCAGGAGTCAAGGTTGGCCTGGTCATTATGCAGCCCTCAAATTTGCCTTCTGCCAGGTTAGTTTCCCCATTGCTGGGGTGGGGGGTTGTACCTCAGAGGCCTGAAAACTCACTGGCAGACCTGACCCCGAAGGAGCTGTCGTGGGCTCAAGTGTCCAGACACTACTCTCCATCTTTGTACCTAGTTCTCCAGCCACTTCTGGAGTGGGCCCCAGTCCTCATTTCTTTCTGGAAGAGTGTCTTGGGCAGAGCCTTTTAGCATTCACCCATCCCAGGTGACTCCACCATTGCATCAGTGGTCCTTGGCAAAGAATGGTTTATGGGCCATTGTCATTTACTAAGCCACAGGGCGATGTAAAGGGCGGTGGGGTGCAGGTAGATTCCAGACCAGGCTGTGTGTGTGAGTGTTGGTGGAGGGTTGGGGAGATAACGGCTAAAGTCATCTCTGGCCCCCTCTGGAGATCAGGACTCTGCTCTGGGATCTCTAAAGTCTCCAGTCCTAACAGGATGGGCCTGAGTCGGCGCCAACCCCAGATTGTCTCCTGAAGTGGCCGGACCTGGATCGGACTCTGCCTGATTCACTTCTTGCTCAGAGCCAGGCAGGACCTCCAGGAGGCCTTCCCAGACTGAGCCCCTTCCTTCCTCTCCCCCTCGTCCCCCTCTCCATTCCCCCATCTTACCTCCTTCCCTTCCCCACAGCACCTGTATATATGTATATATGGTTGTACGTATTTATTACTCTATTTATTTATTTATTTTACTTGTACATATCTATCCTATTTATTTTATTTTGTTGGTATGTTTGGTTTTGTTCTCTGTCTCCCCCTTTTAGACTGTGAGCCCACTGTTGGGTAGGGACTGTCTCTATGTGTTGCCAATTTGTACTTCCCAAGCGCTTAGTACAGTGCTCTGCACATAGTAAGCGCTCAATAAATACGATTGATGATGATGACCCAAGCAGGACTCCGGTGAAGCTGGGGGCACGAAGCTGGCTGAACAGGGGCTTCATCCCCACACACTTCCTGATTTTTCTTCCGGTGTATGGGACACTGATAAGCGTTTGGCAAAGGCCTCAGCCACCTCCTGGTTCCTAATTATATAGGGGAAGGGGTGAGGAGTGAAGCCTGGGGGCAGTGAGGCGGAGAGAGAGAGAGAGACAGATGATTCCAAAAGCCAAATCCAATATGGGAGCCAGCAGGTGTGGAGAAGCTCAGCCCACACCCAGCTGTCTCCCTCTGGCACCACCAAGGACCCAGGCAGCCCGCTCTTTGCCCTCCCTCCTTCCCCTCCCCACAGCACTTGTGTATATTTGTACATATTTATCACTCTATTTTATTTGCACATATTTATTACTTTATTAATTTTATTAATGATGTGTACTTGGCTATAATTCTGTTTATGCTGATGGTATTGACACCTGTCTACTTGTTTTATTTTGTTGTCTGTCTCCCCCTTCTAGACTGTGAGCCCGTTGTTGGGTAGGGACCGTCGCTCTATGTTGCCGATTTGTACTTCCCAAGCGCTTAGTACAGTGCTCTGCACACAGTAAGTGCTCAATAAATCCAATGTAATGAATGAATGAATAAATATGATTGAATGAATGAATGGGCTTGTCTGAGGGGTGTTTGTCTGGGTTGCCCTTACCCCGGTGACAGCACGTCTGTATTTGGTGTTCCTGAACCTGGTAGGGAGCTGACCCTCATCCAATCAGTCAATCGATCAATTGTATTTATTGAGCACTTATAGTGTGCAGGACATTGTACTAACTGCTTAGAAGAGTATAACACAGCAATATAACACATACATCCCCTGCCCACTGTGAGCTTACAGTCTGTAGAAGGAGATAGACATTAATATAAATAAATCATAGATATGTGCATAAGTGCTGAGGGGCTGGTGACTAAAGGGCGACACAAAAGGGAGATGAGGGCTTAGTCAGGGAAGGCCTCTTGGAGGAGATGTGCCTTCAGTAAGACTTTGAAGGTGGGGAAAGTCATTGTCTTTTGGATATGAAAAGGGAGGGTCTTCCAGGCCAGAGGTGGGATGTGGGTGAGAGGTCAGCAGTGAGATAGACGAGATTGAGGTACGTTGAGTAGGTTGGCTAGAGGATCGAATTGTGGGATGTGGCATGTAGTAGGAGAGTAGCGAAGTGAGGTAGGAGGGGGCAAGGTGATTGAGTGCTTTAAAGCTGATTGTAAGGAGTTTCCGTTAGATGTGGGGGTGGATGGGCAACCCCTGGAGGTTCTTGAGAAGCACAGACTGAAGGTTTTTGTAGAAAAATGATCCAGGCAGCAGAGTGAAGTATGGACTGGAGTGGGGAGAGGCAGGAGGCAGGGAGGTCAACAAGGAGGCTGATACAGTAATCAAAGCGGGATAGAGTAAGTGCTTGGATTAACATGGTCGTAGTTTGGATGGAGCGGAAAGAATGGATTTTAGCGATGTTGTTTAGGTTGAACCGACAAGATTTAGTGACAGACTGAATGTGTGGGCTGAACGAGAGAGAGGAGTCAAAAATAACACCAAGGTTATGGGTTTGTGAGACAAGAGGGATGGTGGTGCTGTCTACAGTGATGAGAAAGTCACAGGGAGGACAGGGTTTGGGTGGGAAGATAAGGGGTTCTGTTTTGGACATTTTAAGTTTGAGGTGATGGCGGGACATCCAAGTAGAGATGTCTTGAAGGCAGGAGGAAACGCAAGACTGCAGAGAGGGAGAGAGATCAGGGTTGGAGATGTAGATTTGGCAATCATACTCATAGAGGTGGTAGTTGAAACCTTGGGAGCGAATGAGTTCTCCAGGAGAGTGGATGTAGATGGAGAATAGAAGGGGACCCAGAACTGACTGAACCTTCAGGGACCCCCACAGTTAGTGGGTGGGAGGCGGGGGCACAAAAGAGATTGAGAATGAGCAGCTGGAGAGATAGGAGGAGAACTAGGAGAGGACAGAGTCAGTGAAGCCGAGGTTGGATAATGTGTCCAGTAAAAGGGGTGGTCGACAGTGTCGCGGGTAGCTGAGAGGTGGAGGAGGATTAAGATGGAATAGAGGCTATTAGATTTGGAAAGAAGGAGATCATTTGTGATCTCTGAGAGGGCAGTTTTGTGGAATGAAGGGGATGGAAGCCAGATTGGGGGAGGTCAGGAAGAGAATTGTTAGCCCATGAGGCCGGCAGTCAAGCTAGATTCCAGCCCAGCCTTTCTCCATACATTCTTCCCTTCCCAGACCCCTAGTGGGCTGTCCAGCTGGCAGGCGGGTGGGTGGGACCTCCCCCCCCCACTTTAGCTCTTTGTGGGGAGAAAACCGTCAGGAGGAAACTTCAAGCAGAACTGAAGCGATAGCACGGCTCCCACCCCCGTCACCCCCATGGAGCTGGCCAGGACTGTCACATCTTATCGGCCAGACCCGAGAGCTTCCTCCCGCATGGAACAAATGGGCAGAGATAATGCAGCCCCTTCCCACCCGCCTCTCGCTATCTCCTCATCTCCAGCCTTGCAGGTTTTGCTGCAACAACAGCCAAACAGCCATCCGCCCCTGAGTCAGCCTTGCCAGGTTGTAGATTGGACACGAGGCTCGTGTAATCACGTCCTGTTAGCGCTCAAGCCATCCATGACCCACTGAAGGTCTCTTCGAAGCAAAACCTCTCATTTGGATGTCCTGTGCTGATATCAGTAGGGGTGGCTGGGCCCCAACTGTGTGCCGAGCACTGTACCGAACATCTTCTTTGTACAGAACACTGTACTGGGCACCTTGGTGTGTGGAGAATTATACTGAGCCCCCACTGGTGAGCATGGTGTTGCTACGAACCTTGGAAGTTTTAAAAGACCATCTCAAAACTCTCTCTGAATAAGGCTGCATCCACAGGACTGTTTACCCGCAGGAGAAACTGAGGTCCAGAGGAGGAGAAATCGTGTCCTAAAGAGCCATTCAGAGCCGGGCTGAGGGGCTGCAAGAAAAGGAGGTTCAAGAGCATGAAGTAGCTTCTGGTTGAAAGTAGGCTGACGGTCAGGGCTCCATTGTTTGGAAAGACACAGGCTGAGAAAAGGCAGGTTGTTCAGATGCGAAAATGGAAATGTTGTCCCAATCCCACAACACCAGAATGCAGAAGGATCCGTTGGTGCTTGAGGGAGGTAGGTTCGGAACAAACAAGAAGAAGCACTTCTTCATGGTCATGGGTTGTAATCACGGTTCTGCCACTTGTCTGCTGTGTGACCTTGGGCAAGTCACTTTGCTTCTCTGGGCCTCAGTTACCTCATCTGTAAAATGGAGAGCCCCACATGGGACAGGGACTGTATCCAACTCAATTTGCTTGCATCCACCCCAGCGCTTAGTAAAGTACCTGGCACATTGTAAGCGCTTAACAAATACCATTACTATTTTTCTTGGCCCAGCCGGCGATACACCTAATTGGAGTCTCGACCTCTGGACATTGTAGTGGCAGAAAATGCCAGCAAGCTCCAGGGGGTAGGAGTGGATCTGGTCATCTGGGGTCTCGGATCGTGGGAGGGAAAATGAGGGCGGGAGGGAGGAGGGAGAGCCAGGAGTGTTGGTTGGATGGATGGATGGCCCAACCCTAACCATGAAAATGGGATCAGTGGGGCCAATTTGGCTCCCAAATCATCTCCCAAAAATTCTGGCCTGAGCTGGGAGGGAGGAACTCTGAACACAGTAAACAAAAAATACCATTTATTGATTGGTTGATGAGGGAGGTGAAGCAGAGTGGCCTAGAGGAAAGAATATGGGCCTTGGAGTCAGAAGACTTGGGTTTTAATCCTGGCTCCACAACTTGCCTGCTGTACGGACTTGGACAAGTTATTGTAACTTCTCTGGGCCTCAGTTTCCTCATCTGTAAAACGGGAATTCAATAACTGGACTCCCTCATACTTAGGCTGTGAGCCCCATGTGGGGCAGGGACTGTGTCTGTTACAATTCTCTTGTATGTACCCTAGCGCTTAGCACAGTGCATGTCTACTACTGTACTGTACTGTAGTCTCTCAAGCACTTAATACAGTGCTCTGCCTATAGTAAGCACTCAATAAATACCATAGATTTATTATGGTATTTATTATTATGGTATAATTATATAATTAAATTATGGGCACATAATGATAATTATAATTATTTATAATTAAATAATTATTATGGTATAATTATTATTATGGGCACATAATGATAATTATAATGATGATGTATTATAGATTCTTTACTTATATTAATGTCTGTCTCACCCTCTAGACTGTAAACTCATTATGGACAGGGAACGTCTCTGCTAATTCTGTTGTATTGAACTCTCCCAAGTGCTTACTACAGTGCTCTGCACATAGTAAGCACTCAATAAATGCCATCGATCAATTGATTAATGTCCCTCTGGCCAGGAACCATTCATTCGATCAATCATTCATTCAGTCATATTTATTGAGTGCTTACTGTGTACAAAGAACTTTACCAAGTGCTTGGGAGAGTACAGTGTAACAATAAACAGACGCATTCGCTGTCCACAACTAGTTGTTAAGCACTAAGTGTCAAGCACTGTTCTAAGCTCTGGGGCAGATACAAGCTAATCAGTTTGGGAGTCAGAGAGGCATGACCAAGGGCATTCAGGTTCAGATCAAGGAATCTAGCATGGAGCCATGGTCTTCCAACATCCTCTGCAGCCTCTTCCAGACCTGTGCTCTTTCCATGCTTGGGGACCAAGGAGGGTAAGTAGTCCTCCCTGGTGTCCTCAGTCAGGCTCATCCCTGCTTGGGGTGGGCCCTGGGGCAGCTGCCCTTCCTCCAGCCTGGTGACATACCACCTTCTCCGTCAGTCAATCGAATTTTCTGAGCACTTACTGAGCTCAGAGCACTGTACTAAGCATTTCGGAGAGTACAAAATAACAGACACATTCCCTGCCCTCAACAAGCTTGCACACATCCCCTCAGGGGGAGTCTGTATTCAAGCAACGACCTGAAGTATGGGTCCTGGGAAGAAAACAACGACCCCAGGCCCTGGGTTCTTTGTTTTCCTGTATCCAACTCAATTTGCTTGCGTCCACCCCAGCGCTTAGTAAAGTACCTGGCACATTGTAAGCGCTTAACAAATACCATTACTATTTTTCTTGGCCCAGCCGGCGATACACCTAATTGGAGTCTCGACCTCTGGACATTGTAGTGGCAGAAAATGCCAGCAAGCTCCAGGGGGTAGGAGTGGATCTGGTCATCTGGGGTCTCGGATCATGGGAGGGAAAATGAGGGTGGGAGGGAGGAGGGAGAGCCAGGAGTGTTGGTTGGATGGATGGATGGCCCAACCCTAACTATGAAAACGGGATCAGTGGGGCCAATTTGGCTCCCAAATCATCTCCCAAAAATTCTGGCCTGAGCTGGGAGGGAGGAACTCTGAACACGGTGAACAAAAAATACCATTTATTGATTGGTTGATGAGGGAGGTGAAGCAGAGTGGCCTAGAGGAAAGAATATGGGCCCCCAGTCCCTGGCTTTGGCTTCTTTGCTAAGGAGGCCAGGCTGCAATGTTATCCTTCCCTGTCGGACAGCTGTTCCCAGACTGGTGAGAAACATGTAATTCAGACTTCGGCTGTGGAATTGGGGGAAGGGACCCCCACCCTGGTCCAAACATTTTTTGCCCCCACCCAACAGCCTCACATACCAAGGCTATTAGCTTTACGTTCCCTAAATTTAGAGACCAGACATCTCCCAGATGATTTCTAAATTCCAGAGCGATTGTCGTGGAGATCTTCAAGGGCAGAGGAAGACAGACAAGAATTGGTCACAGAACTGCAGGCGCTTCCTAGAGCTGAACAGACCAGCTTCTAGAGAAGCAGGGGGGCCTAGTAGAAAGAACATAGGACTGGGAGTGGGGAGCCCTGGTTTGTAGTCCGAGCTCTGACACTTACCTGCTCTGTGACCTTAGTCAATTCCCTTAACTCTTCTGGGCCTCAGTTTACTCATCTGAATAATGGGGATTAATGACACGCAAATTCATGGAGCGTTCCATATTTTTTCTACTGATGCCTGTTTATTTGTTTTGATGTCTGTCTCCCCCCTTCTAGACTGTGAACCCGTTGTGGGCTGGGATTGTCTCTCTTTGTAGCTGAATTGTACTTTCCAAGCGCTTAGTACAGTGTTCTGCACATAGTAAGTGCTCAGTAAATATGATCGAATGAATGAATAACCCATTCTGTGGGACAGGCATTCTGCTGACTGTATATATTGTGGCTACCCCAGCACTTAGTACATAATAAGCACTTAACAAATACCATAAAAAAAGACATTATCTGCGCATAATAGGCACCCAGTACAGTGGTCTGCTCTCAGTAGATGCTCAGTCAGTGCTGTTGATGACAATACTGATGATGGCACGGACTTTCAGAGCATAATAATTCGTGTAGAACAGCTCCTGCATGAGTGATTCAAGGCCTGCTGAACGTCAAAACCGTTGAGCTAGCTCAGGAAAGCAGGGAGAAAATATTTGTCATCACCTTCTGACAGCCTGCAGGGGCTTAAGTGCTGCAAAAGACATTGAGCAGAGTCGGTGCTAGTCTTCCAGAGCCCATGTTCTCAAGAAGAAAGCCAGAAATGACCAGTTATGTTTGAACAGCTCCCAATTTGTCATTTGAATTGTCCAGGTCATCAAAAGCAATGGGCGTGCCTTCCACGAACCTCAAAATATCACCATAGGTGGCATGGTTCCCCAGGATAGCAGCAGCATGTAAAAATCAAATTTGATAAGTAACTTAATAGCATTGACTTGATGATAGGAAAATCGAGAACACAGCCATCTGCTTGTTGAACAGGATTCAGCTGGCAGGTGTTTCTGGACTGAGAGCTCATCCCCTATACAAGCTCACCTCCTCCAGGAGGTCTTCCCAGACTGAGCCCCCTCCTTCCTCTCCCCCATCCCCCTCTCCATACCCCGTCTTACCTCCTTCCCTTCCCCACAGCACCTGTATATGTGTATATATGTTTGTACATATTTATTATTCTATTTATTTATTTATTTTACTTGTACATATCTAGTCTATTTTATTTTGTTAATATGTTTGGTTTTGTTCTCTGTCTCCCCCTTCTAGACTGTGAGCCCACTGTTGGGTAGGGACCGTCTCTATATGTTGCCAACTTGTACTTCCCAAGCGCTTAGTACAGTGCTCTGCACACAGTAAGCACTCAATAAATATGATTGATTGATTGATTGATTGATTGAAGGCACATCTCCTCCAAGAGACCTTCCCTGACCAAGCCCCCCTTTCCTCTTCTCCCTTTCCCTTCTGCATCGCTCTGACTTGCTCCCTTTATTTATCCCCCATCCCAGCCCCACACCACTTATGTACGTAGGTGTCATTTCTTTTTTTATTTTAATGTCTGTCTCCTCCTCCAGACTGTAAGCTTGCTGTGGGCAGGGAATGTGTCCGGCCCTGGGTCGGAAGGGCTGCTTGGAGTTCTGGGCGCCAGCTTGAGAAGCAGAACGAAAGCTTGCACAGGAGTTGGATTGACGCCCTCTCAGGGTGGAGATTCCCCCCCGGGGCCATGCTTATACACTCAGTAACGGTATAACATTTGATTTGTTAATTATGTTATTAATTAAGCATTTGCTATGTATTAAGCACTGCCAAGATACGAAATGATCAGATCAGACACAGTCTCTGTCTCACACGGGACTCACAGTCGAAGGGAGCTGGCCCTGGCAGCAGGCCAAGCTCTTGTCACTGGAAACATTCCATCAATCCGTGGCATTTATTAAATACTTGCTCTGGGCAGAGCGCCGTCCAAATTGCTTGCTATAGTAGACAAGTATGATATTTGCCCTCAAGGAGCTTACAGTTTAGCTACAGGCTGACTGTGTGGCCCGTGGACTGCACGACTGCTCTGCTGTCTCAGTTTCCCCAATCCATCTGGCCTGCAGGGAGGCAAAGGGGTTGGTGCTGACGCCTTATACATGCTCTTTTCCGAGACAGGCAGCCACTTTATCATAGGGGTGGGCGGGCAGTGACTCGACAGAGTGGCTGTGTCAACATCCCCTCCCTGGTTCCAACATGGTCTTTGGTCTTCTCCCTGCCATGAGCCATGCTCCTTCCCTTCCCCTTTCTCTCCCCTCCCACTTCTTCGTTCATTCATTCATTCAATTCATTCAATAGTATTTATTAAGCGCTTACTGTGTGCAGAGTACTGTACTAAGTGCTTGGGAAGTCCAAGTTGGCAACGTATAGAGACGGTCCCTACCCAACAACGGGCTCACAGTCTAGAAGGGGGAGACAGACAACAAAACAAAACAGACACAGACACGCACACACCCGAATTCATGGCTTCATCACAACTGAAATCTTCAGCATGGATATGGAGGGGTCAGGAAATAGAGGATGTCCAAAAAAGGAATCAAAAGGAGGTGACCAAAGATTTATTTAAAAGACAAGGGTGGAGACCGGGACTAAACCACAGCTGTAGCACCAGGCTACTTGTGCTCATTTTAGGCGCCCTAAAACAGATGTGTAGAAGCAGCTTGGCCTAGTGGAAAGAGCTCAGAGTTTAGAGTCAGGAGACCTGGGTTCTACTCTTGTCTCTGCCATTTGCCCGGTGAACGACCTTGGTCAAGTCACTTCATTTTTATGTGCTTCAATTTCCTCACATGAAAAAAAGGGATAAAATACCTGGTTCCTCCTGTTTTTAAGACTGTGAATCCTGTCTGGGGCAGGGACTGTGTCCGATCCTATTACTTTGTACCTGTCCCAGGGTTTGGTACATAGTGAGCACTTCAAAAATACCAGCAATATTGTGTGTGTCTACAAAACTGCTTTAGAACTGGCACACCACAAAAATCACCTAATTAAGAATAAAACTCCTCCTGCTCCCTGTCCCACTCAGGCTCCATGGCCTCTCCCACTCTTTCCCCCAACCACTCACACCCACTCCACTCCTCTTGCAGAACACTCTCCTAAGCACCTGAGAGTGTACCCAAGGCAAAAAGACACGGTCCCTGTACTCAAGGAGCTTATTCATTCATTATTCATTCAATCGGATTTATTGAGCACTTATTGTGCGCAGGACTCTGTACTAAATGCTTAGGAGAGTACAATACAACAATGAACAGACACATTCCCTGCCCACGATGAGCTTACAGTCTAGACCGGGGGGCCCAGGGAGGAGGGGGAAGGCACTACTACAAATAAATAAATTACAGATATGTACATAAGTGCTTAAACTCTAATGGGAGAGACAGAAACAGAGAATTTACAGATGGTGGGAGAATCAGGCTGGGCTGAGAGGAGAGTGCTCCTGAAAATGAGACGCTAGATTGTAAACTCGCAGTGGGCAGGGATAATGTCTACCAACTTAGTGGGTAGAGCATGAACCTGTGAGTCTGAAGGACCTGCATTCTAATCCCAGCTCTGCCACCCTTCTACTGTGCGACCTTGCGCGGGGCACTTCACTTCTCTGTGCCTCAATTCCCTTATCTGTAAAATAGGAATTAAGAACATGAGCCCCATGTGGGACAGGGACTGTGTCCAAGCTTAAAACACTCCTGACACAGTCATTCATTCATTCAATCGTATTTATTGAGCGCTTACTGTGTGCAGAGAACTGGACTAATCAATCAATCAATCAATCGTATTTATTGAGCGCTTACTATGTGCAGAGCACTGTACTAAGCGCTTGGGGAGTACGAGTTGGCAACATATAGAGACGGTCCCTACCCAACAGAGGGCTCACAGTCTAGAAGGGGGAGACGGACAACAAAACAAAACATATTAACAAAATAAAATAAATGGAATAGTAAATATGTACATGTAAAATATATATGTACAAACATATATACAGGTGCTGTGGGGAGGGGAAGGAGGTAAGGCGGGGGGGTGGGGGGAGAGAGGAAGGAGAGGGCTCAGTCTGGGAAGACCTCCTGGAGGAGGTGAGCTCTCAGTAGGGCTTTGAAGGGAGGAAGAGAGCTAGCTTGGCGGATGTGCTAATGGAAATACCATTAAAAAAACCCCCAAAAACTTTTGCATTGAACTCTCCCAAGCACTTAATACGGTGCTCTAATTACAATAAGGGCTCAATAAATACTATCCAGTGATTGATTGATTGATATGGGTGAACCTGATCCTGGCTGCGCCCTGATGGGTATTTTATTTTCCATCCGCACGCCCTACCACAGGCTGGTACCCAAACCCCAACAGCCCATTCAGCAATGGGAGAGTACAGTTGGCTTGGGAGAGACTACAATATAACAGAGTTGGAAGACACATTCTCTGCCCAGAAGGACTTTACAGTCCACAGAGGAAACAGACATTAATGCCAATAAATAAATTACGGATGTGTCTGTAAATGCTGCGGAGCTGAGGATGGGTTGGAGATCAAGTACCCAAGTGCGTAGCTTAGGCAGAATTGGAGAGGAATTAGAAGAAATGAGGGTTTAGTTGGGGAAGGCCTCTTGGAGGGGATATGATTTTAATAAGGCTTTGAAGGTGGGGAGAGTGATAGTCTGTCAGATGTGAAGAGGGAGTCCCAGGTCAAAGACAGGATGTGGGTAAAGGTTCAGTGGTAAGATAGACAAGATCGAGTTACAGTGCATTGGAATAGGAGTAGGAATAGTAAACGCTCCTTTACTACTTTAGTACAGTGCTATGCACACACTAAAAACTCACTAAATAAATACTATGGATCGTTCGATTGAGGGAGGCCATGGTTTTTATGTTTCTAAAGCCCTACTTCCTGTCTGCACCCCTTCCCCTCTTTTCTGGCTTCTTTGTCACCCCCTTCCAACCTGACTTTGAACCCTCATGTCCCCTCAGGCCAGGTAAGCTGAGAGCAGGATTTTCAATCAGCTTTTTTGGCAGCAAAAGGGTCATTTTGTCAGGGCCGGTAGACTTGTTAAAAACAAATCTCTTAGCCGCTGTTTTTTTACCTTCCATTAGGCGGTTCTCCCCACAGAGACCGGATAGCATGTCGGATTAAGTGGCAAACGCTTTTACGAGTTCCGAAGAAATCTAAACCTAGAATTAAAGCGAAAACGTTCCAGCTGCTCTGGAAGAGGAAGTTTATCTTTCCCCAATGGGTGGCGGTCTGATTTCACATCACGAGCCAAATGTTTTGCCTGCTGCATCCCAGAGCAAACTGGGGATTAAGTAGGCGTAGGCTGAACCAATGGTACTGAAGAAGTTTCTGTAGACGGCTGCACCTTCTGACGTGCCCTTCCCCACCCCAAAGACTACCCTGGAAACTGGAATTCTCAGGAGCCTACAGAACCACAGGAGCAGAATGACACTCTGTAAACAGATCTCAAGTTAACTGGTATTTACAACCCGCCCAGGCTGGACTCTGGGTTTCAAGGAAGCTGATTGATTGAAAACAGATGGTTGGATGGCTGGGTAGAACAGAATTATGATCGTGTGTATAAGAAGTGCCAAAGTGACCTCCTCTCCCCTCCATTACCTTTGCAGTGTCCCGTTGGGTAAAAGGGTGCCTGTTGGAGACAGATTTCACCCTGGCCAGAAGAAAAGTCCACATAGCCCACACCTACTTGCCGCAGGTTAGTGATTTCCATGAAGCATCCTAATGGGGACAGCAGCAAAACAACTGGACGCTGAACAAAACCCAGGATCTTAGAACACCCTCCGCCCCGCCCTCCCCCACCAGTGGACTTCCAGTGCAGTCCTGAAATTCCCTGTTCATGAGGAGGCAATCCAATGGCCTAGTGGAAAGTGCGTGGGCCTGGGAGTTGGGAGTTTTAGTCCCATTCCTACCACTTGTCTCCTACCTTAACAGCGTTGTGCCTCAGTGTCCTCATCTGTAAAATTGGGTTAAATACCTGTTCTCCCTCCCCCTTAATCTGTGAGTCTCGTTGTGGGACAGGAACTCGGTCTGATCTGCTTATTTGGCATTTATCCCAGTTCTAGGCACATAGTAAGCACTTCATAAATACCATTATTATAATAAATATCACCACTGCATTCCTCAACTATAAGGTCTTCATTTCCTGGACTGAGATTAGCAGTCATACAGTGTTTGGGATGGGGTTTTCTCTGGCAAATCCAATTTGGGCTTGTCTTCCACCCATGAACGAGGAGCTAATCTGACTTTTGACCACTTTTATTCCAAGTTTGATTAGCGGGGAAGCTGGCAAAGGATATTTCAAATACGATGCTAAAGTGCCTCCTTTATAACTCACGTTTTAAAATGTGGTGCTGTTGTAGTTTCATGATCTGCCTCGACCTTTGAGGTGGAAAAAATCTCATCGGCGGAGTGTTCTGAGAACCTTTCTGTCCCCGCACTCGAGTCGACCTGGGAAACAGCCCATCAGTTCCCCTGGAATTCAAGGATATATCTAATGCCTCTGAGTTTTCAGAGTGGATTGTGCCAATGTCTGTGCACGCTCAAAAAAGACCGGAGGGGAATGGGGTCTGAAAGTTGGCTGGCTCCTTCTGCCCTCCCCATCGGATCTGGCCCGGGAGGGGCAGGCAGCCATACTCCCCCAGGGGAAGGGGACTTTCTCTAGTGAGTCCTCCTTTCTCAGAGCCCCTCACAGCAGGAAGCCCTGGACTAGTCCATGAAAATGAGCTGCTGTTTCTGTGGTGTGAGGTTGTTGGGGGCGGGGGACGACAGGGATGGGGGGTTGGCAGGGGCCAACAGTTAACCTAAGACTTTTCACAGAGTTCCAGGCTTTGGGTTGACCAGGCTTCCGGGGTCTGCGTGGTGCTAGTCTTCTGGAAAGGCCTGGGCAACCACAAGGGATTGGAGAAAGGAACTACTTGTTTGTAGGTCAGAAACTAACCCTTGGTGTTATCAAACAAGTGATTTATGCCCCTTTTTGGCTTCTCTCCAGTTAAATTTAAGGCAGGGAGAGAAGAGCTGCTCTTTAAGTTGTCACTATAAATCCAGGGCCATGCGAAAGCTAATTACTCCTGTTCTGAAGGCACAGACAATGGGCCCAGCCCTTGAACACGTCTGCAACGTTCACTTATTCTAGAGCTGAAATCTGAATTTCTGTGAAGTAACAGCCCCCGCTTCCCTGCTCCCCCACCGTCCCGTCCCTCCCAGAATCGCTGAAGATGGGGCTTACGTGCCGTAGAAATCCCATCCGTGGGAATGAGAGTGAATCTAGTCAGGTCTGCATGGCCATTAGAAGAATTCTGCAAGACTAATATAGACACTTGGCAGGGGTATCAGCCCCGTGGGGAAGGAATGTAGCCTATCAGAAAGGGCACGGGCCTGGGAATAAGAGGCCTGCATTCAAATCCAGGTGGGCTCTGCCATTTGCCTGCTGGGCGACCTTGGGCAGGTCACTTAGTGTCTAATGTGCCTCAGTTTCTTTATCTGTAAAATGGGGATGAAATACCTGTTCTCCCTTCTACTTAGGCTGTGGGCCTCATGTGGGACAAGGACTGGATCCGATTTGATTGTCTGGTATCTTATTATTATTATTCCGCAATGCTCAGTACAAAGTAAGCACTTAAATGCCACAATCAAGAGAAACAGCATGGCCTAGTGGGTAGAGCATGGGCCTGGGGAGTGAGAAGGACCTGGGTTCTAATCCCGGCTCTGTCACTTGTCTGCTTCGTGTCTTTGGACAAGTTACTTAACTTTTCTGGGCCTCAGTTACCTCATCTGTAAAATGGAGAGTAAGACTGTGAGCCCTGTGTGGGACAAGGACTGCATCCAACCCAATCCAGTGCTTAGTACAGTGCTTGGCACAGAGTAAGCGCTTAATAAATACCATAAAAAACTAAATCCTTGAAACAAATAAATCTTCTTTAATAAAACACACAATGCGGAGGGGCGATGGCCCCAGAGATCAATTTTCAACGAGACGATTGACTTATAATACTCACCCGCCCCCCATCTACTGCTGAGGAGTCCACCCCAGTGGCCTGGTGATCCCCCCTGACTCCTTCTGACCCAAACTGGCCAGCTCCTCAGGCCAGACGGCCCCCAACAGGGTGGGAGTGGGTGGCAGAATAGGCTTGTCACCACTTGCCAGCACTGATCAGGCCGACTGCTCTGTGGAGATCTTGTTACCTAGCTGATAAAGGAGGAGGCAAACTCAGAAATGAAGTGAAGCAGAGAGGGCCAATAAATCTAGGTCTGTCCCTTCCTCCCGTCTGCACCCCAAGCTCACCCCCATCTCCTCCAACATCCCTCACTGCTTTTTCTACAGGTCCAACGCCACCGGGCCCACAGAGACCACGCTGCTCCTGGCACTGCCCTTCCGCTTCCCCGGCTCCTTCTGAGCCTACTGATTTTCACCTCCCGGGGCTGCAAAGTTGGGGGGCTGGAGACAGATTGGGATGGGATGGGGGAGAACAAGTAGGAAGATTGGTCGCAGCGGGAGGTTGGGGACAGGGAGGAAAGTCTCAGACTTCTCCCCTAGTCCCTCTCTCCACTTCCACTCCTGTCTTTCTCCCTCCTCCCACGCCCAGCAGCAGCCCTGGAAGGCAGGGACCCTCAGCGACAGAAGTGGCTGGATTGGGGGTGATGTGACGGAGTGGCAGCGTTCCCGATGGGAGCCAGCAGTGCTAGAGCTGTAAAACAAAAAAATAAAAACATCAGTTAAGAAAAATGCAACGGTAATGGAGGGGGGCAAGTTTGGAATGCATAGGGACGACATGAGTACATAAACATGTCACTGGCACAGAGGCTCTGAGGTCCAATTTCTCTCTTTCTCTCCCACTCCAACGTGCTCTCTCCCAAGCTCCCCACACCACAACCAACACTCTCCATCGTCTCCCGACAAAGCTCTTTGTCGGAGGGAAATTCATCTACCAACTCTCTGTAGGGTAGTTAGTACAGTGCTCTGCTCACGTTAAGTGCTCTGAATATGCCACTGATGATGACAAAGCCCCTAGACTAGCTCATTCATTCATTCATTCATTCAATCGTATTTATTGAGCGCTTACTGTGTGCAGAGCACTTGGGAAGTACAAGTTGGCAGCATCAATCAATCAATCAATCGTATTTATTGAGCGCTTACTGTGTGCAGAGCACTGTACTAAGCGCTTGGGAAGTCCAAGTTGGCAACATATAGAGACGGTCCCTACCCAACAGCGGGCTCACAGTCTAGAAGGGGGAGACAGAGAACAAAACATGTTAACAAAATAAAATAAATAGAATAAATATGTACAAATAAAATAGAGTAATAAATACGTACAAACATATATGCATATATACAGTTGCTGTGGGGAGGGTAAGGAAGTAAGGCGGGGGGATAGGGGGGAGCTAATGCACAGGAAGAACACAAACCGCTTTATCATTTATGTACATATGGCAGGAAAATAATTATTCAAATCATGGGATCTCTGTGAGAAAATGAGGATGCAGAGGTGAACCCTCTGTGAATTCTGCGACTCCCAGACTCCTTCTAAAATCCGGGGTCCACTGTTTGCAGGACACCGACGAGTCTAATTTCTCTATTTTACTTGTACATATTTAAGCAGCGTGGCTCAGTGGAAGGAGCATGGCCTTTGGAGTCAGAGATCATGGGTTCAAATCCCGCCTCTGCCACTTAGCTGTGTGACTTTGGGCAAGCCACTTCACTTTTCTGTGCCTCAGTTCCCTCATCTGGAAAATGGGGATTAAGACTGTGAGCCCCACGTGGGACAACCTGATCACCTCTCCAGTGCTTAGAACAGTTCTTTAAACATAGTAAGCACTTAATAACTGCCATTATTATTATTATTATTACTACTATATTTATTTTGTTAATGATGTGCATATAGCTGTAATTCTACTTATTCTGACGGTTTTGACACCTGTCTCCGTGCTTTGTTTTGTCGTCTGTCTCCCCCTTCTAGACTGTGAGCCTGTTGTTGGGTAGGGACCGTCTCTACATGTTGTCGACTTGTACTTCCCAAGCGCTTAGTACAGTGCTCTGCACACAGTAAGAGCTCAATAAATACGATTGAATGAATGAATAAATGCCATCATTATTATTTATTATTATCAATGAAGCGATGATCCGAGGCGTGGCCCACAGAGGGGGCGTGGCCGCGGGGAGGGCGGGCGTGGGCACAGTGATGTAACAATCTCGGGGCGTGGCCCACAAAAGGGGTGTAGCCGTCGTGACGTCACGATCCGGGGGCGTGACCCACAGAGGGGGCGTGGACACAGTGACGTAACAATCCCGTGGCATGGTCCACAGTGGGGGCGTGGCCGCGGGGAGGGCGGACGTGGTGACGTCATGATCCGGGGGCGTGACACACAAAGGAGGCGTGGTCACCGTGACGCAACAATCTAGGGGGGGTGGCCCAAGAAGGGGGCGTGGCCGCCGGGGCGGACGCGGTGACGTCACGACCAGGGCGTGGTCCGCAGAGGGGGCGTGGGCACAGTGACGTAACAATCACAATCTCGTGGCGTGGTCCGCGGAGGGGGCGTGGCTGCAGGGAGGGCACGGTGAAGGCACGGTCCCGGGGCGTGGCCCACAGAGGGGCGTGGGCATAGTGACGTAACAATCTCGTGGCGTGATACACAGAGGGGGCGTGGCCGAAGGGCGGGAGATGTGACGTCACAACGCGGGGCGTGTCCCACAGAGGGGCGCGAGCACAGCGATGTACCAATCTCGGAGGCGTGGCCTCGGGGAGGGCGCGGTGACGTCACGATCAGGGGGCGTGAGCACAGTGACGTCACAATCACAACCTCGCGGCGTGGTCCACAGAGGGGGCGTGGCCGCAGGGAGGGCGTGGCGACGTCACGACCCGGGGGCGTGTCCCACAGAGGGGCGCGAGCACAGCGATGTACGAATCTCGGGGGCGTGGTCCATAAAGGGGGCGTGGCCGCGGGGAGAGTGGTCGCGGTGACGTCACGACCCGGGGCGTGACCCACACAGGGGGCGTGGGCACCGTGACGTAACAATCACAATCTCGCGGCGTGGTCCACAGAGGGGGCGCGGCCGCGGGGAGGGCGCTGTGATGTCACGACCCGGGGGCGTGTCCCACAGAGGGGCGCGAGCACAGCGATGTACCAATCTCGGGGGCGTGGCCTCGGGGAGGGCGCGGTGACATCACGAGCAGGGGCGTGTCGCACAGGGGGCGTGGGACAGTGACGTAGCAATCACAATCTTGTGACGTGATCCACAGAGGGGGAGTGGCCGCAGGGAGAGCGGTCGTGGTGACGTCACGCCCCGGAGCGTGACCCTCAGAGGGGGCGTGGGCACAGTGACGCAACAATCACAATCTCGCGGCGTGGTCCACAGAGGGGGCGCGGCCGCGGGGAGGGCGCTGTGACGTCACGACCCGGGGGCGTGTCCCACAGAGGGGCGCGAGCACAGCCTTGTACCAATCTCGGGGGCGGGGTCCATAAAGGGGGCGTGTCCTCGGGGCGGGCGGGCGCGGTGACGTCACGATCCGGGGCGTGGCCCACACAAGGGGCATGGGCACAGTGACGCAACAATCACAATCTCGTGGCGTGGTCCACAGAGGTCCACGAGAAGCAGTGTGGCTCAGTGGAAAGAACACGGGCTTTGGAGTCAAAGGTCAATGGGTTCGTATCCCAACTCCGCCACATCTGCAGTGTGACCTTGGGCAAGTCACTTAACTTCTCTGAGCCTCAGTTACCTCATCTGTAAAATGGGGATTAAGACTGTGAGCCCCCCGTGGGACAACTTGATCACCTTGTATCCCCCCAGCGCTTAGAACAGTGCTGTGCACATAGTAAGCGCTTAAGAAATGCCATTATTATTATTATTATTATTATTATTATTATTATTAGAGGGGGCGTGGCCGCAGGGCGGGCGCTGTGACGTCACGATCCAGGAGCGTGAACACAGTGACGCAACAGTCTCGGGGGCGTGGTCCACAGAGGGGGCGTGGCCGCGGGGAGAGCGGTCGCGGTGACGTCACGACCCGGGGCGTGACCCTCAGAGGGGGCGTGGGCACAGTGACGTAACAATCACCATCTCGCGGCGTGGTCCACAGAGGGGGCGCGGCCGCGGGGCGGGCGCTGTGACGTCACGACCCCGGGGCGTGTCCCCCAGAGGGGCGCGAGCACAGCGATGTACCCACCTCGGGGGGGCGTGGTCCCCAAAGGGGGCGTGTCCTCGGGGAGGGCGGGCGCGGTGACGTCACGATCCGGGGCGTGGCCCACACAGGGGGCGTGGGCACAGTGACGTAACAATCAATCAATCAGTCAATTGTATTTATTGAGTGCTTACTGCGTGCAGAGCACTGTACTAAGCGCTTGGGAAGCCCAAGTTGGCAACATCTAGAGACGGTCCCTACTCAACAGTGGGCTCACAGTCTAGCATCTCGGGGGCGTGGCCCACAAAGGGGGCGTGGCCGCAGGGCGGGCGCTGTGACGTCACGACCAGGGGGCGTGTCCCACAGAGGGGCGCGAGCACAGCGATGTACCCATCTCGGGGGGGGCGTGGTCCATAAAGGGGGCGTGCCCTCGGGGGAGGGCGGGCGCGGTGACGTCACGGTCCGGGGCGTGACCCACACAAGGGGCGTGGGCACAGTGACGCAACAATCACAATCCCGTGGCGTGGTCCACAGAGGGGGCGTGGCCGCAGGGAGGGCGCGGTGACGTCACGATCCGGGGGCGTGGTCCGCAGAGGGGGCGTGTCCTCGGGGAGGGCGGGCGCGGTGACGTCACGATTCAGGGGGTGATCCACACAAGGGGCGTGTGCACAGTGACGTCACAATCCCCATCTCGCGGCGTGGCCCACAGAGGGGGCGCGGCCGCGGGGAGGGCGCTGTGACGTCACGACCCGGGGGCGTGTCCCACAGGGGGGCGCGAGCACAGCGATGTACCCACCTCGGGGGGGGGCGTGGTCCCCAGAGGGGGCGTGTCCTCGGGGAGGGCGGGGGCGGTGACGTCACGGCTCGCGGGGCGCCCAAAGGGCTCGCGGGCGGGCGGTGCGGGGCGGTGCGGGCGAAGCATGCCTCGGGGGCCGGCCATGCGGCGGGACCTGGAGAAGCTGGCGCTGGAGTACATCGTGCCCTGCCTGCACCAGCTGGGCTTCTGCTACCTGGATAACTTCCTGGGCGAGCGGGTGGGCGACTGCGTGCTGGAGCGCGTGAAGCAGCTGCACGGCGGCGGCCAGCTGCACGACGGCCGCCTCGCCGGGCCCCAGGCCGGGGTCTCCCGGAGGCACCTGCGCGGGGACCAGATCGCCTGGCTCGGGGGCACCGAGGAGGGCTGCGAGCCCATCAGCTTCCTCCTCGCCCTCCTCGACCGCCTGGTCCTCTGCTGCGGCGCCCGCCTGGGGAACTACTACGTCAAGGAGCGCTCCAAGGTGACGGGCCGTGAGCCGCGGTGGGGTGGGGGCTTGCGACTCGCAGGGCCTGGGTTCCAATCCCGCCTGCACCCGGGTGACCTTGGGAGAGCCACTTCGCTCCTCTGAGCCTCAGTTCCCTCATCCCGGGAAATGGGGATGAACGAGGGACAGCCTCATCACCTTGTATAACCTCCCCAGCGCTTAGAACAGTGCTTGGCACATAGTAAGCGCTTCAGTGGAAAGACCACGGGTTTTGGAGTTGGAGGTCATGGGTTCCAATCCCGCCTGCAGCTGGGTGACCTTGGGAAAGCCACTTCCCTCCTCTGAGCCTCATCCCGGAAAATGGGGATTAACGAGGGACAACCTCATCACCTTGTATAACCTCCCCAGCGCTTAGAACAGTGCTTGGCACATAGTAAGCGCTTCACCAATACCATCATCATTATTATTCACTTCTCTGGGCCTCAGTGACCTCATCGGGAAAAAATGGGGATTAAGACTGTGAGCCCCCCGTGGGACAACCTCATCACCTTGTATAACCTCCCCAGCGCTTAGAACACTTCTTGGCACATAGTAAGCGCTTCAGTGGAAAGACCACGGGTTTTGGAGTTGGAGGTCATGGGTTCCAATCCCGCCTGCAGCTGGGTGACCTTGGGCAAGCCACTTCGCTCCTCTGAGCCTCAGTTCCCTCATCCCGGGAAATGGGGATGAACGAGGGACAACCTCATCACCTTGTATAACCTCCCCACCGCTTAGAACAGTGCTTGGCACATAGTAAGCGCTTAGCAAAAACCATTGTTATTATTAAAAAGAGAAGCAGCGTGGCTCAGTGGAAAGACCCCGGGCTTTGGAGTCGGAGGTCATGGGTTCCAATCCCGCCTGCAGCTGGGTGACCTTGGGAAAGCCGCTTCGCTCCTCTGAGCCTCAGTTCCCTCATCCCGGGAAATGGGGATTAACGAGGGACAACCTCATCACCTTGTATAACCTCCCCAGCGCTTAGAACAGTGCTTGGCACATAGTAAGCGCTTCACAAATACCATCATCGTTATTATTCACTCTCTGGGCCTCAGTGACCTCATCTGGAAAATGGGGATTAAGATTGAGCCCCCCGTGGGACAACCTCCTCACCTTGTATAACTTCCCCACAGTTTAGAATAGTGCTTGGCACATAGCACTTCACAAATACCACCATCATTATTATTCACTTCTCTGGGCCTCAGTGACCTCATCTGGAAAACGGGGATTAAGACTGTGAGCCCCACAACCTCATCACCTTGTATAGCCTCCCCAGCGCTTAGAACAGTGCTTGGCACATAGTAAGCCCTTCACAAATACCGTCATCATTATTATTCACTCTCTGGGCCTCAGTGACCTCATCTGGGAAACGGGGATTAAGACTGTGAGCCCCACAACCTCATCACCTTGTATAACCTCCCCAGCGCTTAGAACACTTCTTGGCACATAGTAAGCGCTTCAGTGGAAAGACCACGGGTTTTGGAGTCGGAGGTCCTGGGTTCCAATGCCGCCTGCAGCTGGGTGACCTTGGGAAAGCCACTTCGCTCCTCTGAGCCTCAATTCCCTCATCCCGGAAAATGGGGATTAACGAGGGACAACCTCATCACTTTGTATAACCTCTCCAGCGCTTAGAACAGTGCTTGGCACATAGTAAGCGCCTAACAAATACCATCATCATTATTATTCACTTCTCTGGGCCTCAGATACCTCATCTGTAAAAATGGGGATTAAGACTGAGCCTTCCGTGGGACAACCTGTTCACCTTGTAACCTCCCCAGTACTTAGAACAGTGCTTTGCACATAGTAAGCCCTTAACAAATACCATCATCATCATTATTATTAAAAAGAGAAGCAGCGTGGCTCAGTGGAAAGACCACAGGCTTTGGAGTCGGAGGTCCTGGGTTCAAATCCCGGCTCTACCAACCGTCAGCTGGGTGACTTTGGGCAAGTCACTTCACTTCTCTGAGCCTCAGTGACCTCATCTGTAAAATTCAATCGTATTTATTCATTCATTCAATCTCTGGGCCTCAATTCCCTCATCTGGAAAATGGAGATTAAAACTGCGAGGCCTCCTGTGGGACAACCTGATCACCTTGTCACCTCCCCAGCGCTTAGAACACTGCTTTGCACATAGTAAGCGCTTAACAAATACCATTATTATTGCCAACTTGTACTTCCCAAGCGCTTAGTACAGTGCTCTGCACACAGTAAGTGCTCAATAAATACGATTGATTGATTATTATTGTTAATAATAATAAAAAGAGAAGCAGTGTGGCTCAGTGGAAAGAGCACGGGCTTTGGAGTCAGAAGTCCTGAGTTCAAATCCCGGCTCCGCCAACCGTCAACTGTGTGACTTTGGGCAAGCCACTTCACTTCTCTGCGCCTCAATTCCCTCATCTGGAAAATGGGGATTAAAACCGCGAGCCCCCCCCCCCCCCCCCCGTGGGACAACCTGATCACCTTGTAACCTCCCCAGCGCTTAGAACAATGCTTTGTACATAGTAAGTGCTTAACAAATACCATCATCATCATTATTGTCATTATTATTCACTTCTCTGAGCCTCAGATACTTCATCTGTAAAAATGGGGATTAAGAGTGTGAGCCTTCCGTGGGACAACTTGTACACCTTGTAACCTCCCCAGCGCTTAGAACAATGCTTTGCACATAGTAAGTGCTTAACAAATACCATCATCATCATTATTGTCATTATTATTCACTTCTCTGGGCCTCAGATACCTCATCTGTAAAAATGGGGATTAAGACTGTGAGCCTTCCGTGGGACAACTTGTACACCTTGTAACCTCCCCAGCGCTTAGAATAGTGCTTTGCACTTAATAAGCGCTTAACAAATACCATCATTATTGTTATTATTATTAAAAAGAGAAGCATTGTGGCCCAGTGGAAAGAGCACGGGCTTTGGAGTCAGAGGTCGTAGGTTCAAATCTCGGCTCCTCCAATTGTCAGCCGTGTGACTTTGGGCAAGTTACTTCGCTTCTCTGGGCTTCAGATACCTCATCTGTAAAAATGGGGATTAAGACCGTGAACCCCCTGTGGGACAACCTGATCACCTTGTAACCTCCCCAGCGCTTAGAACAGTGCTTTGCACATAGTAAGCACTTAATAAATGCCATAATTATTATTATTATTCTCTGTGTCTCAGATACCTCATCTGTAAAAATGGGGATTAAGACCGTGAGCCCTCCGTGGAACAACCTGATCACCTTGTATCCCCCCCAGCGCTTAGAACAGTGCTTCGCATATAGTAGACTGTGAGCCCACTGTTGGATAGGGACCGTCTCTATATGTTGCCAACTTGTACTTCCCAAGCGCTTAGTACAGTGCTCTGCACACAGTAAGCGCTCAATAAATACGATTGATAGTAAGCTGTTATTATTGTTACTATTACTTCACTTCTCTGGGTCGCAGCTACCTCATCTGTAAAATGGGGATTAAGAGTGTGAGCCCTGTGTGGGACTGGCTCCAACCTGAGTACCTTGTAGTAGCCGCAGCGCATAGAACAGTGCTTGGCACATCTCGGCGCTTAACGAGTACCATAATTATTATTATTATTTCCAAACCATTTGGCCGCCCGGACCTCTCCGGCCCCAGGGGGTGCTTGCCGCCAAAGACTCGGATATTGGATGACTCTATCAAGTGGAAACTAAGCCGTGTCTTCAGTGAGGGCTGAGGCCCAGATACTGCATGCACGAAGTTTACCAAACTCTCTCCGTGGGTGTATTGTTACTGTCATTACTATTAAGTCCTTACCATGTGTTAAATCACTGTTCTAAACGCTGGGTTAGAAATGAGTTAATCAGATCGGACACAGGTCCCTATCACATAAAGGGTTCCGTATCTTGGAGAGAATAATAATAATAATGATGGTATTTATTAAGCGCTTACTATGTGCAAAGCACTGTTCTAATACAGGCATGGGATTCCCCCACTTTACAGTTGAGGAAACTGAGGCACAGAAAAGTGTGACTGCCTCGCCCAAGGTCCCATCTCCCTCTGCTTGCTGTCCCTCCAGTTTGCTCCCCCTCTGCTCCCCACCCCAGCAGATGCCCTTGGCCTGTTGACCCCAAGATGTAGTTAAGCTATATGTTTGCACGTATTTACACTCTATTTTACTTGTACATATTTATTCCATTTATATTATTTTGTTAATACGTTTTGTTTTGTTGTCTGTCTCCCCCTTCTAGACTGTGAGCCCGCTGTTGGGTAGGGACCGTCTCTATATGTTACCAACTTGGACTTCCCAAGCGCCTAGTCCAGGGCTCTGCACACAATAAGCGCTCAATAAATACGATTGAATGAATGAATGGCATTGCAAATCCTTGTTCAAGTCCTTCCTTTCTTGCAGCCCCCGAACGCACTGCCAAGGTACAGATAGTAAAATGCACCTGAACCTGATTAATTGGCCACAGGGGAGTAGTCACGTCCTGTAATGAAAACTTCACCTCTCCTTAGGTGCTTCCCTTGCTGGTGATTTCTTCTCGGAGATGTTTACAGCAGGTAGATTGGCAGAGCCATATGGAAGGTGGAAAGTACGTTAACTGTTGCACGTACGCTTCTCTGCACTCCCCTCAGTGGCATGCAGACGCTTAAATTGTCTTTAGATGTTGCTCCAGCCGTTTTTTTTTTTGTTCCCAGATGTTGTTTCAAGTGGCCAACACCATTTTTTTAAATCATGGGCCAGTCCTGAATTCAAAAGCGCCTTAACATTTAAAAAGCCCGAGGGGTCACGGAGAAAGAGCAAACTCAGAACTGAGATACTGTTTTGCCATCCAACTGATCGGCTGAGATGATTGTAACCCGGACAAGAATGGAAAAAAAAACAACCCTACAATAAAAAACAAGGGTTTTTTTTTATCAGTAGATGGGGAATATCTGTAGCCTTGTAGCCGGAGTTCATTCTTTTCCTCGGTAAAGGCAAAGGTGGTTTGAGGGCAAATAGTTGCTTTTAATTAGAGGAAACTAGTTTGCATTAATTGGGTTCAGAGGATTATTGCTGGTTGTTGGAATACTCTTTGTTCTCATCACTTTGCCCAAGAAATACCCAAGTTAATAGTTAATTGAATTATGTATCTTGCCTTTTCTGTACTTTTTGTCCTTCTTAAACTCAGGATTTCGTTCAGGGTAGTAAGTGGGGGGCCCTGTAGGGAGGAAATAAAGAGCCCAGGGGGGAGAAATCGCTGTCAGTTTATTATTCGCATAACTTCAATGAAATGTGGGATAGGATTTCGTGGTAAGGAGAGAAAGAATTGAAAAGCCCGTTTTCAGAATTCTGTCGGAGGGATCGGTCGTCATTTGAATGAACTGGTTTGTTAGATGATTTCGTTTCTGCGTGAGTTCAGACCTATGATTCTCCAGGGTGAGCCTGCCAACGAAGTTGGGAGATGAGAGGGAGGGGGGCATGCAGGGGATGAGTTTGGGGAGCCCGAATAAGTGCCTACCAAACTCTTTCAGAAGAAGTGAGAGTTGGAGCGAGGCAAGAAAATGGAACGGTTGAAAAGAGATTTGTGATTCTTCGGGAGGGAGTTTCCTCTATAAGTACCTAGATTGTCATTTACTGACAGGTTAAAGTTCTTTATAGTATCCTGGAAAATGATCAACTGACTAAGGGAATTCTCATGCCAACTAGAACAAATTTAAATGAGGTTTGAGCAAAGCGTACTCATTGAGGAAGAAATAGGGTTGCTAAGCGATGCTTGTATATTGAAAGCTTAGTAGCCTACATTGGGTTTTTCTGGACAGCATTGTGCTAGTCCACCAAAATTGAATCATTTTACAAAACGTATCTCTTTTTTCCTTCTCCCCTCCCCTTTTTATATACTTGCCAATCCCTTTATCCTTTATAACCTCACCACTCTTAGCCATGAAGCAGCATGGTCTTGCGGAAAGAGCACAGGCTTGGGAGTTGGAAGTCCTGGGTTTTAATTCTGGCTCTGCCACTTCAATTGTTCCTTCTTATTTATAGAGTGCTTACTGTGTGCAAAGCATTATACTAAGCACTTGCAGCGTGGCTTAGTGGAAAGAACACAGGCTTGGGAGGTCGTGGGTTCTAATTCCGGCTCCGCCACTAATCAGCTGTGTGACTTTGGGCAAGTCGCTTGACTTCTCTGTGCCTCAGTTACCTCATCTGTAAAATGGGGATTAAAACTGCGAACCCCACGTGGGACAACCTGATCTCCTCGTATCTACCCCAGTGTTTAGAACAGTGTTTGGCACATAGTAAGCGCTTAACAAATACCATCATTAGTATTATTATAAGGAGAGTACAGTACAGCAGAGACGGTAGACATGTTCCTGTACTTGCTGTATGACCTTGGACAAGTCACTTAACTTCTCTGTTCCTCAGTTTCCTCATCTGTAAATGGGACTCAGATACCTCTTCTCCCTCCTAGTTAGCCTCTGAGCCCAATGAGGGACAGGGACCAAGTCTGACCTGATTATCTTGGATCTCTACAGTGCTTAATTATTATCAATCAATCAATCAATCGTATTTATTGAGCGCATACTATGTGCAGAGCACTGTACTAAGCGCTTGGGAAGTACAAATTGGCAACACATAGAGACAGTCCCTACCCAACAGTGGGCTCACAGTCTAAAAGGGGGAGACAGAGAACAGAACCAAACATACCAACAAAATAAAATAAATAGGATAGAAATGTACAAGTAAAATAAATAAATAAATAAATAGAGTAATAAATATGTACAACCATATATACATATATACAGGTGCTGTGGGGAAGGGAAGGAGGTAAGATGGGGGGATGGAGAGGGGGACGAGGGGGAGAGGAAGGAAGGGGCTCAGTCTGGGAAGGCCTCCTGGAGGAGGTGAGCTCTCAGCAGGGCCTTGAAGGGAGGAAGAGAGCTAGCTTGGTGGAGGGGCAGAGGGAGGGCATTCCAGGCCCGGGGGATGACGTGGGCCGGGGGTCGACGGCGGGACAGGCGAGAACGAGGTACAGTGAGGAGATTAGTGGCAGAGGAGCGGAGGGTGCGGGCTGGGCAGTAGAAGGAGAGAAGGGAGGTGAGGTAGGAGGGGGCGAGGGGATGGACAGCCTTGAAGCCCAGGGTGAGGAGTTTCTGCCTGATGCGCAGATTGATTGGTAGCCACTGGAGATTTTTGAGGAGGGGAGTAATATGCTCAGAGCGTTTCTGGACAAAGATAATCCGGGCAGCAGCATGAAGTATGGATTGAAGTGGAGAGAGACACGAGGATGGGAGATCAGAGAGAAGGCTGGTGCAGTAGTCCAGACGGGATAGGATGAGAGCTTGAATGAGCAGGGTAGCAGTTTGGATGGAGAGGAAAGGGCGGATCTTGGCAGTGTTGCGGAGCTGAAACCGGCAGGTTTTGGTGACGGCTTGGATGTGAGGGGTGAATGAGAGAGCGGAGTCGAGGATGACACCAAGGTTGCGGGCTTGTGAGACGGGAAGGATGGTAGTGCCGTCAACCGAGATGGGAAAGTCAGAGAGAGGACAAGGTTTGGGAGGGAAGACAAGGAGCTCAGTCTTCGACATGTTGAGCTTTAGGTGGTGGGCAGACATCCAGATGGAGATGTCCTGAAGGGAGGAGGAGATACGAGCCTGGAGGGAGGGAGAGATATATTATCATTATATCCCTATTATTGCATTTGGAACCATTGGAAGGTTGGCAGTTTGGGATCCACAACTGTTGAAGGAATCTGAGAGCTCCCTTTAGATACTTTTTAAATTGACCTTTTTGCTGTTCACACTTGTATTATTTAACTTCCAAATCGTTTCGTTTGGTTTAGCTGATGTTCTGCATTCTGTGGACCTTTCTTCCCCTGCCACCCAAACCCCCCAAAATCACACACTTAGATTGTGAGTCCCTTTTGAGTCAGAAGTCTGTTTTATTGATTTTTTTTGTTAAATTTACCCCAGTGCTGCATATAGTGCTTTACATATTGAAGGTGCTTAATAAATGTTAGTAAATAACACATGTCTGCAATAGATGCTATAGCTAGCTTTATGAGAAGAGGTAATAGAGGAAAGGCAACCTGTGCTAAATTTCCCAAGAGCAGGATGCCGAATAATGTGTGTACAAGTGATCCCTTTGCCCACCTAAAATGCTTATTTTGGGGTCTAGTGAGGTATTTAGCGGCCCTTAATTGCACCTGACAAAAAAATGGGAAATTGCAAAAGGGAGTAGATGGTTATACATCTACGATGTAGCTTCCATTCAGAATTTAGCCACAGCATCCAAGTGAACTGGTAGCACCAATACCCGGTTCATCTGTGGGAAGGGCTGTAGAGGGGTGAGCAATCCCCCGGGAAGTCCTTTAAGAGCTATTTTTCTGTGAAAGATAGCGGCACAATGCCCCCTAACTCCAAGCACAGACTCTGCTCAGTAACCCTCAATTGAGTAATTTCAATTCAGAAGTTACCAAAATAAGCTGGTCACCACTGTCGTCCCGAAAAAACTCTCACTGGTATTTCACCCAGTTGTATTTATTGAGTGCTTACTGTGTGCAGAGCATTGCACTAAGTGCTTGGGAGACTACAATATAACAGTAAACAGACACACTGCCTGATCATAGCGAGCTTACTGCCTAGAGGGATTTATCTTCCAATTGAACATGACTAAAATCACCCTGTTTTACAATAGCTTATTTGATGACTTACAGGTACAGGTTTCTAAGTAGAAGTCAACCCATTTAAACAGCAGATCTCATTAATTCTCACTGCACCATAGTGAGACTCTCTGCTTCAAAAACTGAGGATGTGTAATAGTGCCTCTTGCCATTTAAAAAGATGGACTTTACTATTCCATCAATAGGCTTAATGCAAGAAACTTAGTGCAAGTGAGAAGCAATGTAGCCTAGTGGATAAGAGGACAGGCCCAAGAGACAGAAGGACCTTGGTTTCTAATCCCAGCTGTCCCACTTGTCTGCTCTGTGACTTTGGACAAGTCACTTCTTTGTGCCTCAGTTACCCCATCTGTAAAATGGGGATTACTACTGTGAACCCCATGTGGGAGATGGACTGTGTCCAACCGGATCTTGTATCTACCTCAGCCCTCAGTATGGTGCCTGGCATATAGTAAGCACTTAACAAATACCATTAAAAAACAACAACAACAACAAAACTCCCCATGATTCTGTGGTTAAGGACATGTAGAAAACCATTCCTTTCAAGGATTTACAAAGTAAACAAAGGTCAGACTTTTTTCTGCCTAAGATAGCATCACAATGATTAAAATCACCCAGTTTGTTGAAATAAACAGAATGTGGCATATTTAATAATGTGGGATTTTTAGTGATTTTGATCCCTTGCCAAGGAGCAGCACTTTCAGGTTTTTTTCCCCACTTCCCCTCACATAATGGTCCATATGTATCCTGCAGCTATGGAACTGGTGATTTTTTTTTTTCCCACCAAATGGTTAATTGCATGTGAAAGTGGGTCCCATTCCCGAGTGTGAGATGAGGGCTTCCAGATAGGCTTGTTCGAGTCATTGGTGCAAAAGGACCCAGCCTGACCCGGACTTGGGCAAACAAGTCAGTATTCATATAACCAGGTATGGTCCTGTGCCAAGGTTCAGCCCCTGAGTGCAGTTTGTGAAACTGAGCTGTGCAAGTGGATGCCACTAGCCAGCCCTGTACTAAATTCTGGGATAGATACAAAAGAATCGGATTGGACACAGGGCTCACAGTCCAAGTGGGAAAGAGCTGGATTTAGTCTCCATTTCACAGATGAGGGAACTGAGGCACAGAGGACTTGCCCAAGGTCCCACAGCAGACAAGTGGCAGAGCTGGAAATAGAACCCTGGTCCTCTGACTCCTTGGGCTGTATTCTTTCCACTAGCCCACACTGCTTCCTATTGATACCACCGATTGATTATGGCCGAAATAAGCCACGATCAAATGAGCAAGGCTTATGATTGTTTGGCACAGGCCAAGACTGCTTGAGCCTAGGCCAACCAGAGCCTACCCTGGGCAGCAGCAGCTTCAACAAAACCTACTCTGTGGAGCAGGGACTGAGTCCAACCTGATTAACTTCTATCCCCCACAATGCTTACCATAGTCATCATCTTTGGTGGGTCCGACTCCACCTTGGAGCATCCAGGAAGGCTTGGCCCAGTTGGGTCCTCCCATGCAACCCTGAAGTATGAAGCAGTCAGTGCTCTTACATAACGACGCAGGTAGCAGTCTTCATTGGTAATCCAGGGGCGGTTGAGCACCACTTGAAATACTATATTGAAAGGAGTTAGACACAAGCCATCTATCCTGTGCTTAGCCCCCACACACCATTCCTGTTAATTCAAGGCACAATCTCCACATAAATGCATCCTTGAACTATCTAACCAACTCTTCATATGTAGTAGTAGTAGCATTGGCGTACACACACAGAGTAAAGCACTGCACTAGGCACCTGGGAAGTACAAAACAAGCCACTGACACATTCCCTTCCCTCAAGGAACTTACACTCAACAGGGAGGTTAAACACCACAGTATTTACAAACAGAGTGATAGGCCAAGGATGGGTATAAATAGTACGAAGTGCATAGAGAAGCAGCATGGCCTAGTGGCTAGAGCACGGGCCTTGAAGTCAGAAGGACCTGGGTTCTAATCCGAGCTCCACTACTTGTCTGTTGTGTATGAACTTGGGCAAGTCACTTAACCTCTCTGTGCCTCTTACTTCATCTGTAAAATGGGGATTAAGATTATGAACCCTATGTGGGACAGGGACTGTGTCCAACACAGTTACCTTGTATCCATCCCAGCACTTGGTACAGTGCCTGACACATAGTAAGTGCTTAACAAATAACACAGTTATTACTGATGGTAGCTGAAGGGTTTTGGGAACTTGAGATGGGGGGGAATTAATCAGGGAAGGCAGATTGAGGAAGTGGGTTTTCAGGAGAGCTTTGAGTATGTGAAGGCTGTGGTCTATCGGATTTGGGGGAACAGTGAGTGGGGCAGTGGAGATGGGAGTTAAGAATGAGATATAGCTGGAAGGTTGGGATGAGAAGAATAAAGAGAGCGGATATGAGGTGGGTTGAGTTGGCTGAGACCCTTGAAGCCAATTGTGAATTTTTGTTGGATATGGGGGTAGACAGGTTGCTGGTGGCGGGGTTTTGAGGAGCAGTGAGTTGCGCCGAACTCCACCCTTAGAACAGTGCTTGACAGGGAAGCAGCACATATTAGAACACTTATTAAGCGCTTAACAAGTATTTTTTTTAAAGTGGAGGTAGCCCAAGCTGCAAAGCAAAATCTAAATTAGAGGCAAGGAGGCTGATAGAATATACTGTGCAGAGTTTTCACCAGAGTGGTAACTGTATGGGTGAGAGGAAGAATCTGCAGGATTTTTAGTAGATAGAGTTGAAGGAAAGCTAGGAGTTAAGGGTGATGCCAAGGTTATGGAGTTCTGTTGGCTGAAAGACGGGAGTGCTGTTGACTGAGATAGGAAAGTTAAGAGGAATAGATTTAGGAAGGAAAGGGAGTAGCTCAGTTTTAGACATTCAAGCGGGGTTGTTCTTGAGAGAAGAGCGATATATGACTGTGCAGGGAGACAGATTTGGTAATCGTCCAGGTAGAGGTAGTAGCTGAAGCCATGGCAACAGATAAACTACCTCCCTAGGAGAATGGGTGAAGAGCAAAGAGAGAAGGGGATTCGGAAAGGGCTTGCAGGACACCTAAACTTAAGGGATAAGAGCAGCCTGCGAAGGAAACTGGAGAGAGGTCAGAGATGTAGGAAGAGTACCAGGTTAGTAACGTGTCAGCAAAACTGAGGCCCGCGAATGTTTCGAGGAGGAGGGAGTGGCCCAGTGTCATATATAGTTTCATTGAGGAAACTATATATTACTCCCCAGAGGCACAAGAGGTTGTTGTCTTGATGAGAGAAACTTTTCCTTAAGCCCTGAGTCAATTGTGTGGGGCTCTTAAGGAAATTTTCAAGTGATTTAATGAATCCTAAAAGGGATAAGTCCCATAAGGGACCTGGACTCTAGTCCCTTTTTTTAAAGTAAAATTGGGTTTGCTGAACACTGATTTGCCTTGCGCTGTCAGTTTGCACAACACAACCTCTGTGAAAAGCAAGGGAGAGCTGTATTCCAATATCAAATAATGATGGTGGTGGTCTCTGCTGGCTCCATTGTGCCACTGGCTTCTGTGGTCCCCTGTAAATCACTTAATATTTTTGTTCGTTCTTGGTTTCACCATATGCAAAAAGGAAATGATCAGTTGGGTCACTGTGAGGCCAATTTGCAGTGTTTGTACAGAATTTGCAGTTTTTCTATTGCCGATTGTGCTCTGTAAAGTCAGCCCAGGTGGAAAGGAGGAAAACTTATCCCCATCTCCTGCAGGTTTTTATATAATTGAATGTATTTGGAGCCTCATGTGTAGGACTGATAAACTAAGTGATTATTGCAGAATTTTAGAGTTCGGATTTCTTGCTCAGCATTTTGTTTAGCTGGATTGAATATCACTTTATTAGCAATTTTTCGTGGGGATCTACAAAAGGTGATTATAGTTGTTACCCCAACTCAAACTGATAAGATTAGTCATTTGGTCCAAAAGTTAGACCCCAGTCAGGTACAAGTACTTGTTCACTTCTTTCTAATCGATCAGTTGTATTTGAGTGGTTACTATGTGCAGACTGCTGTACTGTACTAAGTACTTAGGAGAGTAAAATATACAGAATTAGCAGACTCGTTTGGACCTTTGGGCAGGAACTCAGTGGGTTCTGTATCATTGGATCTCCCTCAGCCGGGGGCCCAGTTTAGAGATGGTCCTGTCAGTCCATGGTTGTCAGCAATGAACTGGGGACTATTATTTAAGAGTTTTGATTTTCCTTGAAGAATCTGCACAGCCAAATATCTCATCTAAGATCACCCATCAGGGTAGTGGCAGAGTTTCTTTAATAGCTTCATTTATTTCAGATACAATTTCAAATGTGTTCTCATGGCACCGATGGCTAGGGGAGAAGTCAAAATGGGAGCTTCTTCAATATTCTACCCCAGTAGCAAGTTCAATAGAGTTGGATGAGGAGGTTGCAGTAAGTCTCCAAAAAGCTGCATAGCAGCATGCATTGCAATTAACCAACAATAGCCGCTCTGATGATGAGTGCCATCCTGAAGAAATATGTTTCATCCTCTCTCTTCCCTCTAATCAAATGCACATGTTTTGGCATAATGGTGCATTGAGTTCTGTTCTACTGGTCTCCTGTCAGAGTGCCCAGTGTGGAGTGGAGTCCAGAACCACTGGAACTGTAAATACAACAGACAAGTCCTTTTATGATATCAGACTATGGAATTCTTCTTGGCAGGAAACCAAGAGCAGTTAAGTTGGCTAGGATTCAGAGCTGATGTTTATATCTTTGTTTGTCCAGCAGGATTAGTTAGCTTGGTTAATTATACACAGGATTGATTCTCCTTCTACCCCCACCCCTTGATTTCAACAGAAAAACTAGTACAGTATGCCCTCCCCCTTCTTCATGTTGATTGTGTGGTTGTTTTTGTGCTTGGCTCTGCAAATGAGCTAGGGTAGATTTAATATATACGTGTGTGTATGGTATTTAGCTGGAAGTGTCGGTATATATGAGTGTATATACATATATATGCATTCACAGGGATGAATCTTGCAGCGTTATTTTACCAAACATAGCTTCAATAAACACAGTTACTTCTCAGCGTTCAAGGGGAATGGGATTGTGGAGATGACCTAGTTTCTATGTGCCCTTAAACCGAGGTAGTGACTTTTCATTTTGAGTCTGGGGACGAAAACAGGTTGGATGAGAACTGGGAGAGGGAGGGCTTCAAAGAGCTAAGAAGTCAGAAAGCCACCATCTTGGACCTTGCATATGGGCATCTCATTCAGTAGTATGTATTGAGCACATACTATGTGCTGAGCACTGTGCTAAGCACTTGGGAGAGTACAGTAGAGTAAAAATAAAACCCGCTCTCAAGGAGCTTACACTTCACCCGTAGATGTTACTTTTTCTGTCTTCAGTAGCAACCGGCTATGAGTGTAGGGTAGGAAAGTTTTATTTGCCTTGTGTTTTTAACCAAAAGTCAGTGAACTGACTCATTCCAGCAAGCAACAAATAGGGAATACAGCAGCAGGGGCTGGAAGGACAGAAAACTTCCTGTTTACCTCTCTGCTTAGATTTAAAGAGAAAGGTCAGGAAAGGCAGCAGGTATGATGCAAAACTCTACTCACTCCCAGGGAGAGACCCATGCACACGGAGGCTCTTAAAAGGAGATAACCATTTTACATGAGTACGCCTTAAGTACCTGTCAATAGTTTTAATTATGAAAAATCAGATCAGGAGAAAATAAACCCCAATTTCTTTCTGTGTTGGTTTTTTTTGTTTGTTTTTTGTTTTTACATAGAGAAAGAAGAAGATAGGAAAAAAGGGAGTTGCACTAACGTTTCTTTGGATGGTGGCACTCCCTGTACATAAACGGACTGGTGAGCCCATTTTCTGGCCTTTCCAGAGAAGCCAATGGGTGAGGGATAGCAATGAGCTCCCAGTCTTCCTCTCCTGTGATGATGATGGGATTTATTAAGTGGTTACTCAGCGTGGCTAAGTGGAAAGAGCACGGGCTTTGGAGTCAGAGGTCATGAGTTCAAACCCCGGCTCTGCCAATTGTCAGCTGTGTGACTTTGGGCAAGTCACTTAACTTCTCTGTGCCTCAGTTCCCTCATCTGTAAAATGGGGATTAAGACTGTGAGCTTCCCATGGGACAACCTGATCCCCAGCGCTTAGAACAGTTCTTTGCACATAGTAAGCGCTTAATAAATGCCATCATTATTATTATTATTATCATCAGGGGCTGTTCTAAACAATGGGGTAGATACAAGTTGATCCCATTGAACACAGGGTCTTTCTTACAATGGGTTGTGAGGCAAGGTTCTAGACTATAAGCTTCCTTCCAGACTCTAAGGTACATGTGGGCAGGGAACGTGTCTACTAATTCTGTAATACTGTATTCTCCCAAGTGTGTAGTCCAGTACTCTGCACACAGTAAGCTTGTTAAATACAATTGATCATTAATTGAAGGTTTCTGTTTGTGGCCCACCATCTTGATTTGACTAGGAATGTGAAGAAAGCACACAAATCAAACACCCGCCCACCAAATCAAGATATTGGCAAGTGAGAGGCAGCATGGTGTAATGGTTAGAGCATGGGCCTAGGAATCAGAAGGACCTGGGTTCTAATCTCTGTCTGCTGTGTGACCTTAGTCAAGTCACTTAACTTCTCTGTGCCTCCATTTCCTCATCTGTAACGAAGGGATTAGTGCTGTGAGTCCCACTGTGTCCAACCTTGATTATCTTGTACCTACACCAGCGCTTAGTACAGTGCCTTGCACAAAATAAGTGTGTAACAAATGCCATTTCTTTTTTTTTTTCTTTGAAAAAAAGTGCATGAGATTGCCAGGAGACCCAGGCTCTAGACGCAACTCTACCCCTGGCCCGATGTGAAGCAAATGTTATTTAACTGCATGTTTCCTCAGCTTCTTCATCTGTAAAATGGGGATAAGATAGGTTATGAGCCCCATGTGGGAGATGGTTTCTGTTTGATTTGATAACCTCATATCATCCCCACTAAGTGCTTAATAAATGCTGTAGTGAACTAGGATGGTGTGCCAGTTGGGAATGACTGATCTAGGGATTGGATTCTTTTGATATCAATGTTTTAAGAGGAAGTTTAAAAAAAATATATATATATATTTGTTTTTTAAAATTCCACGATTGAACAATTTTCAGGCTCAGGGATGGGATTTCATTTGTGATATCTTTTTAAAGTTGTCAGACTGCATGGCTCAGGAGACCGAGTGGCAGTATGGCCATTCCTAACAAAATAGAAGTGTGCTTTTGATGGGTGAAAGGAAGGGAACAGAAAAGAAGCAGCTTTCAGTTAAGGGATTTGGGAGTCCTCATTTCAAGTACCTTCTACAAACAAGAGTACTTAAAGTCAGCTTCTTCAAACGAAGACCCTCTGAAGGATCCTGTTAGTAAACAAAGTAATCTTTTCATGACCTGCTCCAGACACTAACATCCTCACCTCCTTGCCTCCTGAAAAGATGGTTCACGGGTTGTCACTAACTGTTGGAATACTGAATATGGAACCTTTCTCCCAAGGATTTATTTACTTGCACTTAGGAATGAACGAATGATTCTGATGGGAGAAACCTGACTTGCTTGGTATTTTGAATGAACCATAGTGAAGATTTTCCTTACAGAGAATCTGACATGCCTCATTCATTGAGTAATGTAAATCAAAGCACAAATACCCCTCCCCACACACATAATTCAGGCTGATAGGAAGATAATGGGTGTTTAGCCCTGTTCCCTAAGGCATTAGCTGGGAAGAACTGGGGGCTATGCACAGGGGGGTACACAAACTCTTCTCCCCCGCCCCCAACCCCGACATTTCACTTTGCTGTCTCAATTTCCCTGTGCCTGAGCTCCAACCCCAAAGATTTTGAAATATTTTCAGGAGTTGGAGGACTCCCTCCTAGCTGTCACCAAAGCTCATATTGGAGCTGCAGCATTGGACGAGAGGATGGACAGTGGGGTGGGTTGTTTCTGTTAATGTCATAAGGTGCTCTGAGGCCCTGAAGCCAGTTCTTCTGGCAGGTTGCCTCAGTTCCCATTAGGGAAGGAGCCAAGATTCTCTTTGAATCCATAGCTCTGATATCCCCTCTGACTCCACCAGAGCAGCCCCAGCTTCAAGCAGATGGCTGTCCGTTCCTGATTGCATACACTGGCACCACACTACATTGGAAGCCCATACAACTTAACAAAAAGATGTTATGCGGAAACCTATTTGAACACCCAAGCTTAAACCGTGTCTCTAGAAGAGGTTGTAGATCCACCCCATTGCTCTGGAGCCAAGTAGTTTCTCTCACGATGATCTTAAACTAGCCCTAGTAGAGTAACTATGCTTTTCCCCACTTCAGGAAAGTGCCTCACTAATCCATCTGTGGTATTTATTGAGTGTTACTGTATGCAGAGCACTAAGAACTTGGGAGAGCATAATGCAGTAAAATTGCCAGACATGATCCCAGCCCACAAGGAGCTGGTTGGGGCAGGGACTCTGAGAGCCTCGGCGACTTCTGAGCCATAGTTTGATTATCCTTTGTTTTTATTTTAAGAATGAATAGACAAGAGCTTTGTAATGATAGAATTCATTTAATAAATGAGGCAGAGTGGCCTAATGTAAAGAGCACAGGAGTCCTGGCTCTGCCGCTTTCCTGCTGTGACCTTGGACAAGTCACTTAACGTCTCTGTCTCAATTACTTCAGCCATAAAATGGGGATAAAATACGGTTCTCTCTCCCATTTAGACTGAGTCTCATGTGGGACAGGGATTGTGCTTGATGTATATACCTTATATCTGCCACAGTGCTTAGCACTATGCTTGACACTTAGGAAACACTGTAGTAAGCTCTGGGGTAGAAAGAAGATAATCAGGTTGGATCCAGTCCTTGTCCCAATTAGGGCTCCCAGTCTTAATTCTCATTTTACAGATGAGATAATGGAAGGGAAGGCCTGGGGTAGGTTGTCTGAGAACATGGGATGATTTGAGAGGGAAATTTTCTGCCCCCAAGTGCTTTTGGGACATGCATACTTTTTTGTGTGGTATTTGCTAAGTGCTTACTATGTGCCAGGCACTGTAGTAAGTGCTGAGATAGACTGTGTCCAACCTTATTAGCTTGTATCTATGTCCCATATTTTCCCCACTTCAGGAGAGTGGCTCATAAGGCTCACAGTCTTATTCCCCGTTTTACAGATGAGGTAACTGAGGCACAGGGAAGTGAAGTTACTTGCCTAAGGTCCCACAATCGACAACTGGCAGAGCAGGATTAGAATCCGGGTCCTTCTAACTCCCAGGCCTGTGCTCTGTCCATCAGGGAATGTGTCTATCGACTCTATTCTACTCTCCCAAGTGCTTAGTACAGTGCTCTGCATGTAGTAAGCACTCAATAAATCCAGTTGATTGTAGTCCTAGTCCTGTTTGTAGGACTTCAGATCCCCCAAAGGGCCCTATTTTTTTTTTTTTTAACACGGTGGAGGTACAGCCCCATGGAACCACTGTTCAGCTGAATATCCCCAGTGTAAAAAAGGGGGCTGTTGTGTTCAGCAAGACCTGCTGCTGCTGCCCTGGGAAAGCAGTCGTTTTTACATTGCTAACAAAGAAACTCCGCAAAGGAATCGACTATTCAGGCAGCTAATCAAATCTTTCATGTGCAACTCGCTGTAAAATTAAGGTAATGGTATTCGGAAGTTCATTGAGGGTTACTTGAGAGACCCAAGTCCTTCACCACATGTTAAGCACCACATGTTAAACAGTAGTCAACTTTTTTAGTAGCAAAAATACTAATGGACTGTGGAGGAATTTATCCAAAGTCTAATGGTTTTCATTTGTCACTTTTTTGAGGTCCTAACTTTTAAGTTTTTGGGCCCATTTCACCTCATTACCACTAGTTTTGGACGGGGGTGGGGTGTTGGGGTTCTTATTGTTAGGGTCCCTTCCCATCCCATTTTCTCTTCCTCTCACAAGTAACTTCTAGCTCCGGTTTCTTCCATTACAAGAAAGCCCACTTTAGGTCTCTGGATCCCCTGGGGCCCTGGAGCCCCTTGGGAGCCCCAGCTGACAAATTCTAAGGAAATGATAGATCAGAACAACACCTGGAAAAACCTATGTTACAAGGGAGTTGTAATTTATGGGCCACTGGGAGGAGGAGGGTATTTTTTGGTTGTCTCTCTGCTTGAATCGGAATCTTTTCAGGGGCTTGAGGACAGATTGTGTAAATTGCTAGGTCATGAGTTGAAGCAGATATATGGGTTAGCGGATGTCCTCCTTAAAAACAATAAATAAAAGGAAGCAGTCTTCCCCTTGTCCGTATTGACATTCCCTATTCTTTGTAGTTGTCAAGACGGCCTCAAAATTTCCATTTGTTTCTCTGAATAATTTGTGCCATATTTCCTCCTTTGAAGCAAGAACTGTAGAGGATCTCCGACCAGGCCAACAGAAAGGGTCATTGTGAGGTTGAATGTTTTACAGGAGTCCTCCTTTCAGGACTGGGAGAAAAAGAGCTCGAAGGTACAGAAAACATGTTCGGCAAGACTGTGACAATAGAGCCTGTAAGCTCCTCGAGGGCCGGTTCCATGTCTAATTCTTTGTTCCCAAGCACTTAGCTTATTGCTCTGTACACCGGTAGAGCTCAATAAATACTGATAATGATGCTGCTGCTAGTTTACAAAGCCCGCGGGGGCTGTGCCTTGTACAGGCAAACTTCAAACCTTTGCAGAGCTGGTTTAAGAATTATATGGAATTTCATTCAATTGTATTTATTGAGCGCTTACCGTGTGCAGGGATAATGGAAAGGATGGGATTCAACCTACAGCCATAGTACTTAGAAATAGGAAAAGTGAGAATAACTTTTATTCAAACCGAGGTTATTTTGATGGTTGATTCAGGCCTCTAAAATTCTATGTACAGGGTTGAACTTGGCAGTAAAGACTTTTTTTTTTGTCTTGAATCGTTTTACGCCTCCTCTCCCCACCCCTACAAGGTTTTGATTCAGGGAAATCTGTAACCAGTTTTTTTCCACCCTCCCCAGAGTTGCTTATCTTTCCCATTTCTTTCGATGGGGAGAAAAAGGAGCAAGGGTTAGATCAAATTCAAATAATTGGAGACTTCATCATGGTTTTATAGAGTTTGGTATAACAGCACTAACCTGGATGTGTTGTAAATTCAAAAGACCTTTAATCTCTTAAAAGGTCTTTGGGTTCAAATCCTGACTCGGTCACTTGTCAGCTATGTGACTTTGGGCAAGTCACTTAACTTCTCTGTGCCTCAGTTACCTCATCTGTAAAATGGGGATTAAGATTGTGAGCCCCACATAATAATAATGATGGCATTTATTAAGCGCTTACTATGTGCAAAGCACTGTTCTAAGCGCTGAATAATAATGGCATTTATTAAGCGCTTACTATGTTCAAAGCACTGTTCTAAGCACTGGGGAAGTTACAAAGTGATCAGGTTGTCCCACGGGGGGCTCACAGTCTTAATCCCCATTTTACAGATGAGGGAACTGAGGCACAGGGAAGTTAAGTGACTTGCCCAAAGTCACACAGCTGACAAGTGGTGGAGACGGGGTTTGAACCCATGACCTCTGACTTCAAAGCCCGTGCTCTTTCCACTGAGCCACATGGGACAACCTGATCACCTTGTATCCTTCCCAGTGCTTTGCACATAGTAAGCATTTAACAAACACCCAAATTATTATTATTGTTTAATTCATTAATATCTAATTTATTGTTATTAAAATTATTGGTATTGCTAATAAGTATATTATTATTATTACTCCCTCCCTCTGCTCTACCCCCTTCCCCTCCCCACAGCACTTGTGTATATTTGTACATATTCATGACTCTATTTTATTAATGATATATTTATAATTCTACTTATCAATTTTGATGGTATTGACACCCATCTATTTGTTTTGCTTTGTTGTCTGTCTCCCCCTTCTAGACTGTGAGCCCGTTGTTGGGTAGGTATTGTCTCTACCTGTTGCTGAATTGTACTTTCCAAGCACTTAGTACAGTGCTCTGCACAGTGGAAGCCCAAGCGCTTGATTGATTGATTGATTGATTCTAGACTGTGAGCCCACCGCTGGGTAGGGACCATCTCTATATGTTTCCAACTTGTACTTCCCAAGTGCTTAGAATTCATTCATTGTCAGTTGTATTTATTGAGCGCTTACTGTGTGCAGAGCACTGTACTAAGCGCTTGGGAAGTACAAGTTGGCAACATATAGAGATGGTGTCTACCCAACAGTGGGCTCAGTCTAGAAGGGGGAGAGAGCGTGGCTCAGTGGAAAGAGCTCGGGCTTTGGAGTCAGAGGTCTTGGGTTCAAATCCCGGCTCCACCAATTGTCAGCTGTGCGACTTGGGGCAAGTCACTTCACTTCTCTGGGCTTCAGTTCCCTCATCTGTAAAACGGGGATTAAGACTGTGAACCCCTCGTGGGACAACCTGATCACCCTGTAACCTCCCCAGTGCTTAGAACAGTGCTTTGCACATAGTAAGCGCTTAATAAATGCCATCAATATTATTATTAGAAGTGGGAGAGTCTAGAAGGGGGAGTCTAGTACAGTGCTCTGCACACAGTAAGCGCTCAATAAATCCGATTGAATGAATGAATGGAAGTGCTCAATAAATATGGCTGAATGAATGAATACGATTGAATGAATGAATGGATGTGCTCAATAAATACGATTGAATGAATGAGTGGAAGTGCTCAATAAATATGATTGAATGAATGAATACGATTGAATGAATGAGTGGAAGTGCTCAATAAACACGATTGAATGAATGAATACGATTGAATGAATGAATGGAAGTGCTCAACAAATACGACTGAATGAATGAATGAATGGAAGTGCTCAGTAAATACAATTGAATGAATGAATATGATTGAATGAATGAATGTATGGAAGTGCTCAATAAATACGATTGAATGAATGAATACGATTGAATGAGTGGAAGTGCTCAATAAATACAATTGAATGAATGAATACTATTGAATGAATGAATGAATGGAAGTGCTCAATAAATACGATTGAAAGAATACAATTGAATGAATGAGTGGAAGTGCTCAATGAATATGATTGAATGAATGAATGAATGGAAGTGCTCAATAAATACGATTGAATTGGTGAATATGATTGAATGAATGAATGGAAGTGCTCAATAAATACGATTGAATGAATGAATACGATTGAATGAATGAGTGGAAGTGCTCAATAAATATGATTGAATGAATACGATTGATTAAATGAATGGATGAATGAATGAATGGAAGTGCTCAATACATACGATTGAATGAATGAATGAAGGCCCCCAATTGGTCCAGCCCGTGCGAAGGGAGGCAGGAGGAGGCAGCCGATAAGCGGAAGGGGGCGCTGCGGAGCGGCGTGCGCGTGCGCAGTGCGGCTTGGTCCGGGAGGGTGGAGGGGTGCGCGCGCGCGCGGCGCGCTGTGGCGCGAGGCGGGTGGCGCGAGGCGGATCCTCCTCACGTGCCGCACGTAGCGCTGTCATGGAGCCGTCAGGCGATTGGCGGCGAGCCAGGCGTCGGCGCGCCCCGGACGGCAGGGGGCGGTCGGGAGCGGCAGGGACTGCGCCTGCGCCGCACCGCCGCCCGCCTTCGGGCGAGGCTGCACAGCATTTGAGCGCTTATTATCATCAATCGTGTTTATTGAGCGCTTACTATGTGCAGAGCACTGTACTAAGCGCTTGGGAAGTACAGAGCCCTGTACTAAACACTTGGGAGAGTACAGTGCGACAGAACTAGCAGACACGTTCCCTACCCATAACGAAATTACAATCCATGATATTTATTGAGCGCTTTATAATCATAATTATATTATGTTAGAGCACTGTACTAAACACTTGGGAGACTACAGTAAAATCAATCAATCAATCGTATTTATTGAGCACTTACTGTGTGCAGAGCAGTGGACTAAGCGCTTGGGAAGTACAAGTTGGCAACATATAGAGACAGTCCCTACCCAACAGTGGGCTCACAGTCTAGAAATTGAATAAACATGTACAAATAAAATAAATAAATAGAGTAATCAATACGTACAAACATGTATATATGTTTGTACGTATTGATTACTCTATATAAATAAATAAATAGAGTAATCAATACGTACAAACATATAGACTGTGAGCCCACTGTTGGGTAGGGACTGTCTCTATATGTTGCCAACTTGTACTTCCCAAGCGCTTAGTACAGTGCTCTGCACACAGTAAGCGCTCAATAAATACGATTGAATGAGTGAATGAATGAACTAGCAGACACGTTCCGTACCCATAAGTGTACAATCCATGATATTTATTGAGCGCTTATTATGTTATTATAGTCATATTATACAGAGCACTGTACTAAACACTTGGGAGAGTACAATGCAACAGAACTAGCAGACACGTTCCCTACCCATAACGAGTTTACAATCCATGATATTTATTGAGCGCTTATTATGTTATTATAATCATAATTATATTATTATGCAGAGCACTGTACTAAACACTTGGGAGAGTACAATGCAACATAATTAGTAGACACGTTCCCTACCAATAACGAGTTTACAATCCATGATATTTATTGAGCACTTGTTATTATAATCATAATTATATTATTATGCAGAGCACTGTACTAAACACTTGGGAGAGTACAATGCAACATAATTAGTAGACACGTTCCCTACCAATAACGAGTTTACAATCCATGATATTTATTGAGCACTTGTTATTATAATCATAATTATATTATTATGCAGAGCACTGTACTAAACACTTGGGTGAGTACAATGCAACAGAATTAGACATTCCCTACCCATAACAACTTTACAATCCATGATATTTATTGAGCAATTATTATGTGCAGAGACCTGTACTAAACACTTGGGAGAGTAAAATACAACAGAATTAGCAGACACGTTCCCTCCCCATAACGACTTTACAATCCATGATATTTACTGAGCGTTTATTATGTCCAGTGCACTGTACAAAACACTTGGGAGAGTACAGTGCAACAGAATTAGCAGACACATGCCCAGCCCATAACGACGTTACAATCGATGATACTTATTGCCTGCTTTCTGTGTGTGGGGCACTGTACTAAGCGCTTGGGAGAGGACAATATAACAGAATTGGTAGGCAAGTTCCCCTCCTACAGTCAAGCTCTGTGCACATAGGGGAAACCCAGCTAGACGTTGAAATCCTTAAGGGGCAGGGATTGTGTCTTCCAGTTCTTTTGGACTCTCAATCAATCAATCAGTCGTATTTATTGAGCGCTTCCTGTGTGCAGAGCACTGTACTAAGCGCTTGGGAAGTACAAGCTGGCAACCTATAGAGACAGTCCCTACCCAACAGTGGGCTCACAGTCTAGAAGGGGGAGACAGAGAACAAAACCAAACATACTAACAAAATAAAATAAATAGAATAGATAGGTACAAGTAAAATAAATAAATAAATAGAGTAATAAATATGTACAAACATATATACATCATGGTATTTTTTGAGCGCTTACTATGTGCAGGGGCTCTGTACTAACCACCTGGGAGAGTACATCTGAATTAGCAGACACGCTTCCTGCCCAAAACGAGTTTACAGTCCATGGTATTTATTGAGCGTTTACTACGTGCAGGGGCTCTTTACTAAACACCTGGGAGAGTGCGACTGAATTAGCTGATACGCTCCCTGCCCAAAATGAATTTACAATCCATGGTATTTGAGCACTTCCTATGTGCAGGGGCACTGTACTAAACACCTAGGAGAGTACATCTGAATTAGCAGACGCGTTCCCTGCCCAAAACGAGCTTAAAATCCATGGTATTTAGTGAGCGTTTACTATGTCCAGGGGCACTGTATTAAACACTTGCGAGAGCGTGACACTTAGCAGACACATTCCCTGCGCAAAACGAATTTACAATCCATGGTATTTAATGAGCGTTTACTATGTTTAGGGCTCTGTACTAAATACTTCTGAGAGCGTGACAATTAGCAGACCCGTTCCCTGAGCAAAACGAATTTACGATCCATGGTATTTACTGAGCGTTTACTATGTGTAGGGCTCTGTACTAAATACTTGTGAGAGCGTGACACTTAGCAGACAAGTTCCCTGCGCAAAACGAATTTACAATCCATGGTATTTACTGAGCGTTTACTATGTGTAGGGCTCTGTACTAAACACTTGCGAGAGCGTGACACTTAGCAGACACGTTCCCTGCGCAAAACGAATTTACAATCCATGGTATTTACTGAGCGTTTACTATGTGTAGGGCTCTGTACTAAACACTTGGGAGAGTACAACTGAATTAGCAGACACATTCCCTGCCCAAAGCGAGTTTACAAAACACGGTATTTATTGAGCGCTTACTATGTTCAGGGGCACAGTAGCCAGTGCTTAGAACAGTACTTGGCACATAGTAAGCATTTAACAAATACCATCATTACTGTGATTATTACTAAACATTTGGGAAGAGTATAACAGAATTAGCAGACACATTCCCTACCCGTAACAAGTTTACAATCCATATTTATTGAGCGTTTACTATGTGTAGGGCTCTGTACTAAACACTTGTTACATAGTAAGCACTTAACAAATACCATCATTATTGTTATTATTACTAAACATTTGGGAAGAGTATAACAGAATTAGCAGACACATTCCCTACCCCTAACAAGTTTACAATCCATATTTATTGAGCGCTTACTATGTGTTGGGCTCTGTACTAAACACTTGTTACATAGTAAGCACTTAACAAATACCATCATTATTGTTATTATTACCAAGCATTTGAGAAGAGTATAACAGAATTAGCAGACATTCCCTACCCGTAACAAGTTTACAATCCATATTTATTGAGCGCTTACTATGTGTAGGGCTCTGTAGTAAACACTTGTTAGCAAACAATAAAAATAGAATTAGCGGACACATTCCTAGCCCATAACGACATTACATTCGATGATATTTACTGCGTGCTTTATGTGTGTGGAGCACTGTACTAAGCGCTTGGGAGAGAACAATAACAAAATTGGTAGACAAGCTCCCCTCCCACAGTCAAACGCTGTGCACGTAGTAGATGCTCAGTATGAGCTATTGGTTTGTCATGTTTAGGCGGAATGGGGAGTGTGGATAACGAGGCTTCCAATTAAATTTTATTTTTTTTTATTTCAACCTGACAGTTGCTTTTGTGAGAATTCCCCATTTAAAAGGATGCACTGTTTTCAGATGTGAAGGTGAAACTTTGAAACTGATGGAGTCCTTGAATCACTCTTTTGGTGATGGTATTTGTTAAGCGCTTACTATGTGCCAAGCACTGTTCTAAATGCTGGGGTAGATACAAGGTAATCAGGTTGTCCCATGTGGGGTTCACAGTCTTAATCCCCATTTTACAGATCAATCAATCAATCAATCAGTCGTATTTATTGAGCACTTACTGTGTGCAGAGCACTGTACTAAGCGCTTGGGAAGTACAAGTTGGCAACATATAGAGATAATCCCTACCCAACAGTGGGCTTACAGATGAGGTACAGAGAAGTGACTTATCCAAGGTCACACAGCAGACAAGTCGTGGCTCAGTGGAAAGAGCATGGGCTTTGGAGTCTGAGGTCATGGGTTCAAGTCCCGACCCCGCCACTTGTCAGCTGTGTGACTTTGGGCAAGTCACTTCACTTCTCTGGGCCTCAGTTACCTCTTCTGTAAAATGGGGATTAAGACTGTGAGCCCCCTTGGGACCACTTGATCACCTTGTAACCTCCCCAGCGCTTAGAACAGTGCCTTGCACATAGTAAGCGCTTAATAAATGCTATTATTATTATTATTATTATTATTATTATTATTATATAGAGATGGTCCCAATCATGCAACCCTGGCACCCAAACTGGTGCTGGCTGTGGATAATCCTGATCACACTTCGGCATTTTGGCTTTCCCATTTCTCAAACAATAAGATACAGCGGAGGCGGAAATTCGAACCCAATCACCAAACTTGCTTTAGGTCAATTTTTTTTTTTACAAGTTCGTTATTTTAGCTTCCTCTAAAGCGTGAAACCGCTGCATACAGTCGAGGTGTGCTACTGCCCGTTATAAACCCGCGGGGAAAAAAAAATGCAGAAAAAGTCAAGCAGACCAAACAATCAATCGTATTTATTGAGCGCTTACTGTGTGCACAGCACTGTACTAAGCGCTTGGGCAGTACAAGTTGGCAACATATAGAGACAGTCCCTACCCAACAGTGGGCTCACAGTCTAAAAGGGGGAGACAGAGAACAAAACCAAACATACTAACAAAATCAAATAAATAGAATAGATATGTACAAGTAAAATAAATAAATAGAGTAATAAATCATCATCATCATCAATCGTATTTATTGAGCGCTTACTATGTGCAGAGCACTGTACTAAGCGCTTGGGAAGTACAAATTGGCAACATATAGAGACAGTCCCTACCCAACAGATACATATTACAAACAAAAATGTGCATGTACAAACAAAAATAAATGTGTACAAACATACATAAATATGTACTAACATGTAAAGACCAGAGCTCTTTAACAGGAAAGTCTAGGCCTGCAGTTTGGGGGCTGTAAATTCAGAGTATGTAAAATAATGACGGGAACGCCCAGGAGGCAGTCACAACCAGGGGGTGATTTCTTGATAAGTATGTTAGTTTACTGAATTCTTATGCAAAAGTAAAGATATGCAAACTTTGTCCATTCTGCTTCCAATCCTGATGACAATGGTCATGGCTCTAGCTGCAATCTATGCTTATAAGAGTTATTGTTCCTTTTCTTCTCTACCATTACCAGTTAGCCTAAGCAATCACCCGCATTTATCGAGTACCTACTAGGTACTGAGCACTGTTTTAAATTCTTGGAAGAGTACAACAGTAACTAGAAAGGTCCCCCGCCCTCAAAGAATTTACAGTCTAATTCACACAAAAGAACAGCAACCCCAACTTGTACAGAAGAGTGATAAAAGAGGATGATGATGATGACACAGTCCCTGTCCCACATGGGGCTCTGTGTTAAAGCAGATGTTCCTCTTGACCATAGCTACTCCATTTTGATCTTATCCTCCATTTTGTTCCTCACGGTTGCTGAATCATTAAACAACTGAGGGGCTATCACGTACCACACGAGGCTCACGAGCTCAACAGATGCAGATTGATTGTTGCAATGAAGTCAGTTGGATGTGGTCGGACTTGCGTGAGCTTGCGGTCGAGTGTTACGCGAACTCCCCCCCTTTTTTCCAATAAAAGGGGGCCGCCTTGGCTGGATCGGGGCTGTTTGTCACTCGTACCCCAATCAATCAATCAATCGTATTTATTGAGCGCTTACTGTGTGCAGAGCACTGTACTAAGCGCTTGGGAAGTACAAGCTGGCAACATATATTCACCCCACTGGGGTGAATGGGCGGACAGCCACTTTTCTACTCTTTGCTGTTCTTTGACTCAATCCTCCAGAGTCCATTCTGACTTAACTCCATCAGGGTTTAGCGATACCTGTGCCGTCCCCGTCCAGTAAATGGGACTGGACTAGTTAAAACCCTTTAACCTTTGACAGTTTTCCAACAGCTCACAGTCTTAATCCCCATTTTACAGATGTGGCAGGTGAGGAACAGAGAAGTGAAGTGATTTGTCTAAGGTCACGCAGCAGATATGGGATTAAAATTCAGATACTTCTGACGCCCTGGCCTGTGCGCTATCCATGAGGCCACGCTGAAGGGGAGTCTGGAAGCCCAAGGCCTAAGAGCTGCGGAGAGGGGGAGCGAGCTTATATTAAGACCGCATCCCTCGAGGAAGGTTATTGGCTGGGCATTTAGGTTTTCACCTAAATGTTGAAATTTAGGTTGTTTTGGGGAACTCTTACCCTGTCAAGAGATCCCTAGATAGACCTCTTACTGAGTTGTTCTCCCCCTCTAGACGGTAAGAGACTGTAAGCTCACAGTGGGGTGGGAACGTGTCTGCCAAATTTGTTGTATTGTACTCTTCCAAGCACGTACCAGTGCTCTGCACATAGTAAATGCTCAATAAGTGGTCCATTCTTTGTAACGAAAAGAGAGCAGGGGGAAAAAAACCAAAGGAATCATTTGGTTTTCTTTTACTTTTCTCAGTTAACTTTCAAGTAGGATTTTATCTTTTTAACCAAAAGAATTTCTATTAGAAATTCTGCCTCTCGCCTTCAAATTTTCTTTCTTTATACATCACTGAATTCCCTTTTTGGCAGCCTGGTTACTGGTTTAATGGGTTAGAGGGCCCTAGTATCTGAAGTATTTAAAGACGTGTATTCTCAAAACATGTACCATGCACAACCCACATAAAAATAAACCCTCAAAGTACAGCCTCAAACAAGACAGAAGTTATTGTGAGCCGCATGTGGGACAGGGAGTGTATCCAACCTGATTAACTTGTATCTACCCCAGGGCTTTGAACAGCTAACAAGTACCATAATTATCTGAGGCTCTTCCAGCCTGTTGTCAAAGCCATTTAGACAGTTAGTACTGGCCCGGGACAGCCTCACTAGACATCCTCACTAGACATCGTCCCCAGTTTACCACTTAGTCAAATATTAAAGATTCTATATGAGTGGTCTGGAGCCACAAGTAATAGGGCTTGACTGGTAAGATAAAAGGCAAGATTTGGGATTTCCCATTCGAGCCAACAGGGCATTTCTCAGGCTTCTTCTTGTACTTGCTGAGCCCTTCCCTAATTTATCCCAGAAGTCTGTTGGAATTCTTGGGTAAGGAGATGGGTGATTCCATCTGATCACTCTGGTAACCATCCCCAGTGCTCCTTTCCTTGAAGTCTTCATTTTGCAATGAACTTTGATTATAGATTATTAAGTTTTTTATGGTACTCATTAAGTGTTTATTATGTGCCAGACACTATACTAAACTCTGGGGTAGACAGAAGATAATTGGGTTGGGCACCTTCTCTGTTCCACTTGGGGCTCATGATCTTAATCCCCATTTTTTGGATGAAGTAACTGAAGCAGAGACAAGTAGTTGTAACTTGCCAAAGGTCACAAAGTAGACAAGTGGCGGAGCTGGAATTAGAATCCAGGTCCTTCTGACTCCCAAAGCTGGAAGGAATTGATCCCTCTAATTCCCTCAAATTTCAAGAAGTGGTTCTCTGTCTCCGGGCATGATTACATACGGGCAGAGTGGATTTTGGATCTTTTCAATTCTTGACTCTTGTGACATGGCACTACAGACTTCTTGGTTATGTGTGCAGCGTGGTTTAGTGGAAAGAGCACGGGCTTGGGAATAAAATGTCATAGGTTCTAATTCAGACTCCACCACTTGCCAGCTGTGTGACTTTGGGCAAGTCACTTAACTTCTCTGTGCCTCAGTTACCTCATTGGTAAAGTGGGGATTAAGACTGTGAGCCCCACGTGGGACAACCTGATTACCTTGTATCTACCCCAGCCCTTAGAACAGTGCTCAGCACATAGTAAGGGCTTAACAAATATCATCATCGTCTAATGGTAAGGGAAGACAAGACAGACACCTCAAACAGAGGTCCTGTAACAAACCTACTATATTAATGCAACAAGGGTCTTAGCTGGTAACAGAAACTCTGTGAATGTCAGAAGTTTCTGGCCAATCAACATCCCGCTAGGAAGACTGAGAAGAAAACTCCCTCTTGTTGATTCCATAAAGCTGTGTTTTTTCTCAGGTCTGCCAGATTCATCATCACAGTTCCTCCCCCAAAACTGATGATTTCTTTTGGCTGCTCAGAGTTCTCTTTTACAGCTATGAACATACCCACTGCCTCTTCTATAGGGCCTAATAACCGGGCACAGGAATAACCGACCAGACATAGGAAAATATTTATGCCTCATTTCAGTCAGTCAGTAATATCAGTAAAGCCCATTGTGTGTGGAGCACTGTACTAAGCTGTTAGGTTGCAGACTTGTACATCCCAAGCCTGTAGTACAGTGTCCTGCATACAGTAAGCACTCAATAAAAGATTAAATGAATGAAAACAAAGTGCTTGAGGGAGCACAGTAGACTTGGTAAGCATGATCTCGGACCTCAGGGAGCTTTATAATCTAGTAGGGGAGATAGATGCTAAAGTAAATTACAGAGAGGAGGAAGTAATAGAGTATGTAAGATATGTTATCTAAACAAAGAAAACCAGGCCTGTTGTCTTTGTTCAGTTTTCAAGAAAATCAGTATTTTGAAGGGAAGTGTTAGGAATAATTATCAATCAATCGTATTTATTGAGCGCTCACTGTGTGCAGAGCACTGTACTAATAATTGCTGCAAGCAGCAATGTAGGAAGTTAAGAGCAGCTAGAAGAGAGGTGGAGGTGGCCTTGTTCAACATGGGTGAGGCCAATACAAATTTTGTGTGTCTGAATTCCTTAGAGCTGAGTGATCTTTTTGGGAAAGTTATTTGTGAGGCTCTGAACAGGGCTAGAACAGAGTTCTAGGTGTCCTGTGAGCACTTAGAAAATACACGGTGGTACACAGTGGTACAGTGATCTGCACACAGTAAGTATAACTGATTGACTCCTTGACAATTTCTCCAACCGCTAAATGGAATTAGTCAGAATGAGAATGTGGGTCTGGCTTACCCGGTGTTCTTAATCCTTTAAGCAAATGTTTTCATCCAGCTATTAAAAGAGTAAAGTAGGTTATGGGCAGAGAATGTATCTGCTAATTTTTTTTTACTCTTGCGAGTGATTTGTACAGTGTTCTGCACAAAGTAAGCATTCAGTTGATTGACTGATTGACTGACAGGTGTATTCTCCCAACCCAGGCCCATGGTGTATGTTGTACTTGATGTGTTAGTCAGGCTACATGGTGTTGACCTGACTTTCTCCCCTATCCTGCTCTCAACTCTCAGGACTGGATAGCAACTTGATGGACTTGATCAGTTTCCTGTTTTTGCAGGAGAACAAAAATGGCCCTGGCGAGCAAGCGGCCAATTATCCAAACGAAGTCCAGCCTACTCAGCTCATCTGCTTCTTGGGTTGCATTAGAGGGCGTCCGGAGGCCAAAGGAACAGCCGGGAGCCTGCCCGGGCCGGGCTCATCTCCCGGGCCTGGTGCCAAGCAGCACGTTGATTGAATGGGATGCTGATATAACAGGCATCGGGAGGCCCACAATGATTTCCTTCCATTGTCTCAGGTGCCAGGAAAGCGGATATGCACGCAGCAAGTGAAGTCACCTCCTTTTCACCCACGAGCAAGCACGGTTTGGGGCTAATTGGCATCTTTGCTCATCTCCCAGTTGGCTTTGCCTTTTCCTTTCACCTTAAAGAGCCAATGGGTGGAGTGCCTCGACGTGGGCTTGCCTTTGAGTTGGATCCTGCCGTGAATGTAGTATTTTCTGCCTGTCGTGATTTACTAAATGAGGCTTTGGAAAAGCTCACCCCAAACGGATGAATCATATATTCCCAGAGGTCCCTACTTCTCCTGCTGCTGCTGCATCAAAGGATTAGCTCTATCCCATTATTTACCATGTGTTGAGTGCCAAAAACTTGTCAGGGCTGGGGGTGGGGAAATACTGCCCATCATTGTTTAAGGCTTCAGCGACTTCCCTTGAATTATTACCTCAGCAGAGTTTATTTTTTTCAAGGTACATTTAGCTTGTAATGTGTTCTCTCCCCCTCCCCCCCTTTTTTTTAAAAAAAGAAATTCTTTTGTGTGCCGCTCTGAGTATTACCTTCGCCTAGGTAATTGTCATCCACCCTTCCTACCATCTGGGAACTCTTGAACCAGACAGTGTTTTATTGGAAGAGCTTATCCTCAAGCATTTACCGCTGCGCCCCCCCACCCCGGCCCCCAATCCTCTCAACAGAAGGTGTCGGGAGAGCTAGCCCTCATTCTATAGGGAAAAGTGTCTCCCAGATGGTGGGAGAGTGAAGTGGGGAGACAGAAATGAAGGCAACGACTAAAGCAGTTGACCATCTGCTTCTAGGCTTTCTCTCAACAGGCTCTCACCTCCTTTCTTGCTATATGCTTTCTTTCTCCCCCTTTTAGACTGTGAGCCCACTGTTGGGTAGGGACTGTCTCTGTATGTTGCCAATTTGTACTTCCCAAGCGCTTAGTACAGTGCTCTGCACATAGTAAGCACTCAATAAATATGATTGATGATTGATGATGATATCCCTAGGGCTCTTTGCTCTTCTGAAACTGACCTTCTTACTCCTTCTCCCCCTCCACCCCCCCACAGGACTCTCCTGCCTCTATTTTTTCTCCAGCTTGGAATGCCCTCTCCCCTTAGCTTCTTCTAGGGTGTCCCTCCCTTCCTCCAAATCATCTACACTGTAAGCTCCTTGTGGACAGGGAGCTTGTCTAATACTTGTCTATACTTGTCTAATAGAGTTGTCATTTTTTTTAAAAAAAGTGTACGTGCTACGAAGAACATTTTTGGGTGTTGAGAAGGTTTTTCTGAGGGGGGGAGTGGAACAACGACGATTTCATTCAGTCTCTGAGGACAAAAAATCTTCCATATCTTCAGGTCTGTTTTGTGGTCTCAAAATTAATATTTGGTCTCATCTTTGGTTTTCCTCTTAATTTATCTGACCAATAAAGGTGACACTGTGAGAACCAAGTAAACTGTGGTCTTATCAGTAAGTTTGAAATGATCAGGCAGGAAAGAGACAAGATTTCTAAAGTGTGCTTGGTTACTCCTGTGGCTTGTCCCATGACAGCAGACACGTACAACTAACCACTAGCAGAGGAAGACAAGTTTGTTTTTGCTGACAAGCTTAAGAGCTTTCTTTCTACTGCTCCACTTACTCTCTTCCTCCTTCTGCCTGAGCCCGTTAACTCAGCAACACCAGTGACTCTTTCATTGACAAGTACTGAATGTGAATATTTTGATGGAGAACAAGAATTTTGAAACCCTCTGCCTTAGAGCAAAGAGGTAGAGAGCTCAACTTGGTGGGAAATGAAGCTCGCTTTTTCCTATGCTTTTCATTGCTGAGCAAAGTAACAAAACAACTGGAAGGAAGGACCAAGTTGGGTCAGTGGGAGCAGTTTCAGAATGATGATTCAGTGTCATGAAGTTTCAGTTTAGCAATCACCAGCCACCTGGGGAATACCGGAGAATGGCGGGGTGATTCTGTCACTGCCCCTTGTTCCAGCAACTCTCCAGCTGCTGAAACTCTTCCCCTTCCTCCTTCCCCCCCCTTTCTCCTTCCCCCCCTTCCTCCTTTCCCTCCATCCTCCTTCTCCTCTGTCTCCCTCTCCCTCCCCCTCCTTCATTCGGAAGGCTGTCCTGCATAAAAGGATATAGGGTGATGATTTGCAAACCTATACTTAAGCCTACTAATGTAAACTTCTTTTTAGGAAGCTAAGGACCTCATATTTTTACATATTCACTCGCTCCTCTGCCTCTAATCTCCTCACTGTGCCTCATTCTCTCCTGTCCTGCTGTCGACCCCTGGCCCATCCCCTACCCCTGGCCTGGAATGCCCTCCCTCCACACATCCGTCAAACGAGCTCTCTTCCTTCCTTCCTTCAAAGCTCTAGTGAGCTCTTACCTCCTCCAGGAGGCCTTCCCAGACTGAATTTTCCTCTGCTCCTCCTCCCCCCCATTGCCCCCACTCCCTCCCTCTGCCCTACTCCTTTCCCCTTCCCACAGTACTTGTGTATATTTGCACATATTTATTACTCTATTTTATTAATGATGTGTATATAGCTATAATTCTGTTTACTCTGATGGTATTGACACCTGTCTACTTGTTTTGTTGTCTGTCTCCCCCTCTTAGACTGTGAGCCCATTGTTGGGTAGGGACCATTTCTATATGTTGCCGATTTGTACTCCCCAAGCGCTTAATACAGTGCTCTGCACATAGTAAGTGCTCAATAAATACGATTGACTGAATGAATGAATGAATATTCTTGAGGTGCTTGTTAATTGTGCAGTTGACACTTGGGCTTTCAATAAACCTCATTTGATTGTTTCAATTTCAAGATGATCTGATGAAAAGATGGTGCATTTGGAGGCCATACTGGGAAGCAAGAAGAATCACTGGAGTCAATTAGATTAGTATTATGATAATGAAAAATCTGGATTAGCATGCAAAACATGACATTGGGCACAGCCGAAGGAGGTGCCTGCAAACATCGGGTTGTGGGAAAGTAAAGGGGTGTTTGGGGATGGGTAAGATTTGGGAGTCACATGAAGAAAAGGCCCTGGTTTGGGGAAAGCACCGAGACTTTGTTGACGGGATGTCTGTGGGCTTCCTTGCAGGCAATGGTAGCTTGTTATCCAGGGAACGGAACCGGTTACGTCAGACATGTGGACAACCCCAATGGTGATGGGCGCTGTATTACCTGCATCTACTACCTGAATAAGAACTGGGATTCCAAGGTATGTTGGGGAAATATGTATTCAGGAAAAGAAACTGTGGGGGCAAGGAATGCTTGAGTGAAGACCCCCTGAAACAGAAACCTGTTGGTTCATCCCGGTTACCTGTTACCCTCAGAAAATGACTTGTTCCTTCCTGAGGAGAATTGCGGACGGGCAGTTTTAACGGGTCAAAGACACAATCTCCTTCGAGCTCCCTCTGGGGCAGAGGGGAATCAAGCTTTTGGCCTGGCTCAGAGCTGACGTGACCCAGACAGCAGAAACCTAATTAGAGGCAGCAAGATTGAGTGGTCCTTCCGGAAAAAAGACTGAGACTTTAAAACCAAACGGAGGCTGGAGGCTATAAAGTCATCCCCAAGAGGGAATCAACTTCGCTGTCTCTGTGTCTCTCTTTCTCTCTCTCCTTCTCCCAGGATGAAGGATTGTATCGGTGGCTGCTTGCCATAGTTGACTCTGGTCTTATCATAAGAACCCCAGATACTTGTCTACTTATGTGTTTCAGAGTCACTGTGTGATTTGTTTAAATAAATGTCAGTATTTCCAACTTGTAAAAGCAAACACATGTATGCAGCTGCGTGGGATTTTTATTTTTGCATTGAGTGATTTATTGGTTTGGGAAGTGAAGGACTTTCTCAAGCTTATTTGGCTTCTGAACCTTCAGCATCCCCATTTCCTGTCAGTTGGGGTCACAGACATGGGTTGCTGTAAAGCGATTCTCGTAGTCTTATTTGAGACTCTAGGAACTCTTAATCCACCAGAAAACATGGAAGACACTTGGGAAAGTTTGTCTGTCCCCAAGTGAATTTTCCCACTTGATGGTGGGGCTGGACCCCCCCAAGATAGATGTCTTTATGAAGCTGGGTTTGAAGGATTGGACGGGGGTAGCAAAAATAAATTCCTTATGGAGAGCACACTGCTAAATATCAGCTCAGGTGGCATAGAGAGCCTGCTTATTTTTCTGAGGCACTCCAAGCAAATAGAAGGTGAAGTGGCCATTTTATAACCGAGGGATCTTAAGCACAGTTAGGCCAAGGCTTTGCTAATGGGAAACCCTGACAATGGAAGCCTCTGCCCAACACCATGGTACGGGTAGAGACGGGGGAAGCTCCTTGTGTGTATTGTCCCCAGAGTGAATTAGTGGTAATTGATGAAGTATACCGGGCACCCGGAAATTATTCTGCACTGTTGTTTTCAGCTGCATGGCGGGGTCTTGCGGATATTCCCAGAAGGAAAGTCTTACATAGCAGACGTGGAGCCGATCTTTGATAGACTACTCTTCTTCTGGTCAGATCGCAGGAACCCACATGAAGTACAACCATCCTATGCAACCAGGTAAATAAGATTCCAAATTCCAAAGGGAACCGTTAAGAATTGGTCCCAAGGCATCTTGCTTCCTCTGACTCTTCACTTTTTCCTTACAGGAAAGAGTTGGAATCTTTTGGTCCATGAGTTTGTGAGCATCTAAATTCCGGTTTAAGTCTGGGACTAATAAGTGGCTCTTCTTCAGGGTGGGTCAGGAATACTTCCCAGCGTGCCTTTCTTTACCGTGAACAAACTGGCCCCGAGGATGGTTTGTTGAAGGTCACACGACAAAGAAGTGGCAGAGGAGGGATTAAAACCCAGGTCCTTCTGACTACTGGGCCTGTGCTCTTTCAACCAAGCCAAGTTGCTTCTTAAGAAAGCCAAATGTTGGTATCCTGTGGGTGTGAGGTCTCCTTTCTCCCCCACTCTTCTCTTAAAGACTTTCCATCAGCTGACAGTCAATCAGTATTAGCTATTGAGTGTCTGCTGTGTGCAAAGCACTGTGCTAAGTGCTCGGGAGAGGACTGTCCATCCCCAGATCATAATTGCCTCCATGGGGCACAAACAGGTGCATGACTGGCCGGGTGAATGGACAGGTATTCATATATCCCGTGGGCTGGGATCTTTGCGTGTAATCGTAAGGTTTCCTTAAAGAGCCCGGGCTTTGGAGTCAGAGGTCATGAGTTCAAATCCCAGCTCTGCCACTTGTCAGCTGGGTGACTTTGGACAAGTCACTTAACTTCTCTGCACATCTGTCAAATGGGGATTAAGACTGTGAGCCCCCCGCGGGACAACCTGATCACCTTGTAACCTCTGCAGCACTTAGAACAGTGCTTTACACATAGTAAACGTTTAATAAATGCTGTCATTATTATAAAAGACCACAAGCAGAGCCCTTCGGCTGGCCTCAGAACTACCTTGACTTCACTGGCCAAGAGCTGAATTTTGAATGCTGCTTTGCTGCTAGTGTGTGATACTGTCCCTTTGTTGGCTTTGCAGTCATAAAGATGAACCTGGTTCTTGTTACCTATGATGATGGTGAGATTGATTTGTCATCTCTGTCCTTACGGTGTTCGGAGAGATTCATATACATAGACTCTGGACTTTTCTCTGTGCTCACTGGGCTCAAACCTTGGGTTTTTTGGACTTGATTTGGGAAAGCCAGTGGGTTTTTTTGTGTGTGTTTTTTTTAAGGCATTTATTAAGTGCTTACTATATACCAGGCAGTTCTGGGGTAGGTGCAAGCTAATCAAAATGGACACAGCCCCTGTCCCACATGGGGCTCACAGTCTTAATCCCCGTTTACAGAGGAAATATCTGAGACATAGAGAAGTTAAATGACTTACCCAAGATCTCACAGCAGGCAAGTGGCAGAGATGGGATTAGAATCCAGGTCCTTCTAACTGCCAGGCCCATGCTCTATCCACTAGGCTATGCAGCTTCTCAGAAAATCCCGGATGTAGTAAGTATTTGATGTAGCAGTCCTGTTTAATGAGCACACCAATTCAATACTTGCTTTGGGGGACACTTCTTTGCAAGCTGCCCACTTCAGGGTTTGTCATCAGAATTAGCTTTCCACGTTCTAGAACATTTTGCTCAGCATTTTAACAGTGCTTCGGTCAGTTAGGTCACTGTACATACCCCTTCAACTCTTATGAAATCTCTTCCATAGTAGGAGATTCCTTTTGTCTTCTGCTTCTTATGCCCATCTGATGACTGACATTTGGAGTGCATAGGCTGCTATTGATGCTAACGATTTTTTAGTCAATAAGAACCTTTATTCTTGTACTGACTTTCATGATAGGCCAAGTAAAAGAATGGTGAATGAAATGTCCAAGAGAAATAAGAAATTTGAGCCTCATAACCTGGGGAAAGGGAGAAAGGAGAGTTGGATATTCTTTATTTTCAAAGTTACAAAAGTACAGTGTGTAAAGAGAAGGCCAGGCCTTTGTTTAGGGTTCTCTGCTTGGGATCCAACAATGTAACACTGAATGTTTGGCATCTCCTCCCACTAATATCTTTGTCAATCAGTTGTATTTATTTAGTGCTTTATGTCTTGTAGGTATGCCATGACCGTGTGGTACTTTGATGCTGAAGAAAGAGCAGAAGCCAAAAAAAAGTTCAGGAATTTAGCAGGTAGGTGGCCTTGTTCACACTTTTTCAATTAAATATGGTCCAGGATGTTGGATCGCAGTTTTCCACATGCTTTACTCCTAAAGAAATCAGAGCAATCCCAGCTGCTTTAAAGCAACCCAACCCTCATTTTTACTGAGTTCTTACAGGGTTTAATCCTGAGAGCATAGCACTGCATGTTAAAAGAAGGAGTACACATTTTAGGTCATCTCTTTGGCATTTTTTGATGATTTTTAAAAAATGAATCCTAACATTCCGTTTTAATAACTGACCTGGAAACATTTTGCACTCAGCATCGCATGTGTCAGAGGTGCTTATATTTAGTAGTACTTACAGCTGAGGTTCAGAAAGGCCAATTTGGAATAGACTGACATCTTGTCAGCCATATGATTTAAAGAGCATCTTCTAGGTAGGACAGTAGCTTCTCTTTTCTCCCTGGCCTCCTCCTGAGAACTGTTTTTTGTTATTGAACTTGGGCTTTTTTTTTATGTCCCCCCCCCCCGCCATTCAGGGAAGAAAGAAGCTGCCCTCAATGAACACTAAACACCAGTCTGCCGACATTTCCTCTGAACCTGAATTCTCCGCAAGTGATGCGATCCAAAGATGACCTCTCCAGTGGCTAATTGGGAGATGAATGTTCTTCCCACCCACCAGAATGCACTGTTTGCCAGTCTCTCTTGCCTGTGGTACTCGGAGCAGCCTCTTACCAGGCCTGCATCCATCTCCAGAAACCGGACTTGATTTTTCTTTGTGTGGGAAGGGGACCTTACTTGGGTTTGCTAAATCTAGAGTAGGGTCTAGCCCCTGGCTGGCTAGCAGCTTAATTGCTGGCTTTGGGTAACATCAGTCATAAAGGTAATGAGCATTAGAAAGGTATTAAGGGAGGGATGGATCTCGTTTGCACTTTATATAAGCTGCCTAGCTTGAAAGGAAGAAGCTTTGCAGAGACAAATCGGGTAACAGGTGGCTCATGTAGGCGACGCAAGGCATTGGCAATGAAGCTCCCAAGTCTTCCCAGAGCAGTTTTTGGACTGACTTAAGGCCCAGCCGTTGGCTTACCGTTCCAGAAATGTAGCTTAGCTTCATGTGTGGTTACCTTTGAGGGGACTGTTCTTTACCTGGTTATTGACTTGCCTGTTAACCATGTTTGATGGATGCCTCAGATAACAGCTGTTTGGAAGTTCAGCCCCCTCCAAGCCCTAGAACTGAATGAAGACTCCGAGGCGAAGGGAGCCCGACTCATTCCCCATACAAGTCTCCTCCCCTGGAGAGACTGGTTCTACCAAGTGGAGCTGGTTCTGTTCCCCATACAGCTGCACGTCCTGTCTGGAATCCAAACTGAAATGTACTATCTGCCCGGCCGCTGTGGAAATCAAGCCTGGAACTGGTCAGCCTGAGTCTCTGATGGTGGCCACACCCCCTTGATTGCAAACTTGCATCTCTTTGGAATTTTTTTTTTTTGAGGTAAGGAAAAAGGAAACACTACTAAGTGGGATATCCTCACTTTCGTTTCCTTTTTTTATGAGCTCTCCCTCTCTTCACCTGCTACATCAGAAAAGGCATGGCAGGCTAAAGAGGAGGAGAAGTGGGCTTTTCATTAAAAATAGAAAATGGAAATTTTAAAAAAATCCTTAAAGTTGGCATCACTTAACGGCCTCTGTTCTGACCGCTTTTATTCCCACAATCGGCATTTCTTCAACGATCTGCTCCCTTGGCTCTGTCCCGTTGCAGTTGGCAGCATTACAAGGGTTTCACGTTCACTCGGCTGGAATCGTGCAGCCGTTTCTACCACTGTATTATTCGACTCACTGTCCTTCCCGGGCTTCCGGGTTTCCTATGCCACCTGCTTTAGCTGCCAAAGAGGAATCTTGCTTTGGAGTACTCACCTGCAGTGTGTTGTGGGAAGGAGGCAGGAAACTTTGTGAACATGCTTCATTGCGTAGGGGCTTTCATCTTTCCCTCTGTGCATCTTGAAAGCCCCAGCACTGCCTTCCCCTCACAGACCCATGGAAAGCTGGCCTTTATTAATCTTCTTTCTCTCCCAGCCTCCTTCTCTTTTCCCTGGTTTAAGGCGGGAAGAAGCTTACTGGGATCGAACACATTCAGAGCTCTCCACCTATCTGTGCTAGGTAGAATTTTAGGATCTTTCCGGCTGGTGTGGTCTGATAACTTGCTTGAGGGAGAGGTGGAGGGTCCCAGAGTCACTGCACTCAGGCTGGGCCGAGGGCCAGCACAAAGCTGCATCTCTAACCCAAAACTCTCACCTGCCTAATTCTGCCCTGAAAAGCAGGAACTAAATAAGGTGGCTGACTAGCAGTCATAAGTTTCCCCCCAACCCAAGCAGTTCTCCAGGGCTAATAACTGACTGGTTACTCATTTATCAACTTGAGGAGTAGAACACCTGTCAAACTTTAACCAGCCCCTTTAAGACTTCCTGCAGATGTCTGTGATGGCAGTAGGAAGCAGTAGCTTGAAGCATTTATAGTAGCATCTAAGGTGACTCTTCGCTTTTTATTAAAAATGTTACTTGCTCATGATCTGATATTTTTTTTGAGGATGGGGCAGGCCCTTTTGCAAACCCTTCTGCAGAAAGGTACCATATAAATACAATCAAATAATACTAAGTCTTGACAAATTGGCATGACCAAATTAAACCCCCGAAAGTCCAGCCGGAATAGGGAGAAGATGGAGCCAGGCCCCCAGTGACTGCTCTTTGGTGTCTATCAAACTCCGAGAACTCTGTCTACTGAGAGGAAGGGGTCAGTAATCTTATCAACTGCATTTATCCTCTTGGCAATGCCATGTTGGCACCCCTTTAAAATTATATCATCTACAGCTGGGCACAGTGCTCAGCAGGATTGAATTGTGACCCAAGATCCAATTGCACTGAGGTAGGAAAATGAATTTAAAGGTACAGGTAGACATTATTTCTACAAATACATACAGAGCTGCCAGTGAACCATAGGTCAGGTTTGAACAAAAATCGTTCCAGTGCTGTGTTTTACCTTTTTAAAAAGAAAAATAGAATCAATGTCAGAACTGCCCCTGTCACAAAGAAGTCTTTTCTTCTGATCCTGTAGCTGAAAAAAACTGTTTCCTGGATGCCTGTTAGAAAAGGAGACTAGGGGATGACCAGACTTGGTAGCAGTGCTTGGAAAATCGCTCACTTTGGGAATTTTAGGTACTTTTTTTATTGCTTTCACACTGAAATGGTTGAATGTGGTGGTGAATGGGGTGTGGTATATGCATCTCTTGAAAAATAAAGTCATTGCTTTAGCTTTGCACTGTGTAAAGGAGATGTCTGGCAAAGTCAGGAATGGGTGGGAAACCTTTGCAAACTATTTTAATTTTTTTTCATATCAATTGAAATTGTTACCCATCGCACGATGGTATTAAAGTGACTTTCCAGAGTTTTGAAACATCCCTTCACGACGTACTGTACCCTGTACAACTTCCACATGGCAGACGATCTTGGGGAAATGTACCTGCCTATCAAAAAGCTGGAGTTCAGGGCTTAGTCTTGTTCCCAGCTGCTGTCTCTATTGAAGGGACTCAGCTAAACATCACAAGGGTAGCGATGCTGCCCCAGAAAAGTCATCTGAATGTTATTTATGTCTTAATGACAATGTTGGAAGTGAGCAGAGCTTGCCTTCTGGTGGAAAAAGTAGGCTGCAGTTTCTCCAGTGGATTTAATTTTGAGTCCTACCATGAGCACCATCATTTTGTTACACGTGTCTGCCGTCTGTCTTCTGCCTCCATGTCAGTACAAACGATGGGCCCCTGTAGTTCTGGCAGGGCACAGTTCTTTGCTCTGGGGACATATTTACCTTCCCTGCTTGAATTTGGCTGTAACTGCAATAGGGATGAGAGAGGCCTGCCAAGGTCATTATTGATGCCAATAGTATTGCTTTCAACTGAAGAGAAACCTGCCTAAGGGCAGGTGAATGAATTAAAAGACCACAGTCCCTTTCTAACCCTATGAAGTGCTTCGCTGTCTGCTGAGCTAAAGACAAGGTGAAGAGGAGCAAGAAGTTTATTTTTCAAAAGCACAATCAATTTATTGGTTCCTTCCTGGAGAATATATATCCCTCTTGATGACTCTGATCCTGTGAGTGGGCTCTGAAAGTTTGCAATAGCATTGTTTGTCTCTTTCCTTTTTTGTGGTGTCTCTTCCAGTCTCACTGGGGCTCTTAAAAAGGTCCAGAGCTTTGGATAAGGCTACCACTTACACCACTTGCAGTTAAAGCGTATGAAACAGTTTGCAGGCAAATCATTATTAATTTACTTTGGCACTAAAGCATTGTCAAAATCTCTCAAGATACTTTTGCGACTTCAAAGAACCAAAATTTCTCCGCTTTCTGGGTTGTGTGCTGGTCAACATGACCCACTTTCTAGACCGAAGCTGAAATGTGTTCTTGTGTATGTTCTCACTCAAAACTTTTTTGTGTTCTCGGATTGAAAACGGTAAATCATGGGGGGGAGTCTTTCAGATTACAGGAGTCAATAAACACTGGGCTATACCAAACTCTGCCAATGGGTCATTTTGTCCATTTTGTGCTGGTAAGGGACTGTCAAAGGGGCAAACCTGATGAAATGTTGAGATGGGAGGTCAATGAGGAATCTTAGAGGGTGGGGTACCACTGGACCTCCGACACCAACTTCTTGGGACTGCAGCAATGGTAGAACTTGGAATGAGAAGGGAGGAGGAGAATGGGGAAGGGAAATTTTGAAATTGGCCTTCTTCCTGATGGATCACTTCATTGGCCAGCAGCAGTCCTGACCAACACTCTGGCAGCCGATTTGACTCAATGGGATGAAGGAATCCTGAGGGAGAAAACAAGTCAGGTTATCTAGCCATGGAGCCTTTCCAGTAGCACTATATTTTTCCTCCTGGGTATGGGGCAGGGAGCAAGTGCCTTGGGCACGATACCGGAAAGTCAGCCACCTGCCAAAGGAACACCGAACCTTCCTGCCTGCAATTTTTTTTAATGCTCTTTTACCTTGGGGCCTCTGCTCTCTCCTTGGAGGTGCCAAGCTCTTTTTTTTTCACTCTCCTGCTAGGGCAGATAGCATTCTTAGGATCTAATCCTCATCTGATGAGCTCATTTTTACCCAACTGTACATCTTTAAATCAAATCTGGAGCTTCAAGGGCCACCTTGAATGGGTGTGGGGGGCGGTCGGAGAGCCTCCGAAGTTGCAATAATAACATGGAATCAAGTGAATGTGAGCCGCTTAATGGCTTTCTCTTCCATTAGTAGCATACTGGTTGGCTGGGAACTTTATGGGAAAAAGTGCTGTGGGATGGCAGCTTTCTCCTCCACTCACTTCCTTAGTTCAGATAGGGTGGCAAGGATATTACAGGTGTATGCATAATTTATGGGGTTTTCTCAGCAGGGTGGATCCTCGGAATTATCCTTGTCTAGAAGCCAAGTAGTACTCTATATTATAATACTATCCAGACGAATGAAGTGACTTGTCCACAGACAACCAGCTAGTCCAGAGGAGGGGGAGTAGCAATTGGAATACAAGCAGCGAATATAGCCCTCCCTACCCCAAGCCTTGTCTACTTGAGCCAAAAACATATTCCTTGAGCAGACATGAACAAAGCTGGCCACTCTCCAGTCAAATGTTGTCTTTTTCATGTAACTTTTGACTGCTGTTTCCCCAAGTGTGCGTGTGAGGAGTAAACTGTTATCTCAGCCATTTGGGATCATCTCCCAACTCCCCAAGGATAATGACTAAATATGGTTACAGCGAGACTTCCCAAACTCCGGCCGCTTTCCAAGATTGAAGTGCAGATTTCAATCCGAGGCAGGGGACGGGGAGAGCGATAGCGAACGAATGGCCCCGGCGGGTGTCTCTGAAGGCCAGTGTGTGGGAATGTCCTGTTTTTGTTGCATTTCTTTGGTCAATCAATCAATCAATTGTATTTATTGAGCGCTTACTATGTGCAGAGCACTGTACTAAGCGCTTGGGAAGTACAAATTGGCAACACATAGAGGCAGTCCCTACCCAACAGTGGGCTCACAGTCTAGAAGGGGGAGACAGAGAACAAAACCAAACATACTTTTGGTATGGTCAACATACATATGGTCAACATACATATGGTCAAGGCTTTTAAAACGGTTAGTACATTTTCCCTTGTCACCTGTTAGCTGCACCTTGAGGTGGAAAAGCCATGTGGGGATTTAAGACCCAGAATGGGGAGATAGCAGCTTTCTCCAGTCAGTGGACACTTTATACATAGCATTATCTGTCTCTTCTCTTACCCCTAGATCATCCAATAATAATAATAATAATAATGGTATTTGTTAGGTGCTTACTATGTGCCAAGCACTGTTCTAAGCACTGGGGTAGATACAAGGTGATCAGATTGTCCCATGTGGGGCTCACAGGCTTGATACCGTGCTGTCTTCCTGTTCTAAAGGTCTCGCAGTTGTGCATTTACACAAACCCGGTGTGACCTAGTGGAAAGAGTCCTGGGAGTCAGAGAGCCTGGGTTCTAATCCAGGATCTACCACTTACCTGCCGGGTGATCCTGTCAGCTGTGTGACTTTGGGCAAGTCACTTAACTTCTCTGGGCCTCAGTTACCTCATCCGGAAAATGGGGATTAAGACTGAGCCCCACGTGGGACAACTTGATCACCTTGTATCCTCCCCAGCGCTTAGAACAGTGCTTTGCACATAGTAAGCGCTTAATAAATGCCATTATTATTATTATTATTATCCTGGGCAAGTCTCTGCTTCTCTGTGCTTTAGTATAATAGGGATTCAATAGCTTATTTTTTCTCCTAATTAGATTGTGAGCCCCATGATTATCTTGTATCTAGTACAGAGCTTGGTACGGTAAGTACTTAAATACTATTTTATTATTATTACTTCTTACAGTTTAGGGCACTACTGGAAGTTTCCCTAATAGTGTGGACTTTGGGAGGACCCAGCCCTGGTCTATCGTCTTGTTGGGGGAGGGAGAGGCAAGAGGAAGTGCCTATTTAGAGTCCAGAGTCCTTTCCTCTGGTTATCTTATCCTAACAGTGAGTCGCCTCCTCTGCTGTGACTGTTGAGTACCCACTGTGATATTGGCTATGCTTTGTACTCCCCCATTATCTATGTATGTGTGTCCCGCTCAACCAGACCCAATATTTCCTCTCCTCAACGGAGGA